>NC_067401.1:377463890-378088435 GCF_016432865.1 Antechinus flavipes
AATGACTTCCAATGACCTCCTGTCATCTACAGGATCAAACATGAAATCCTCTAGGGAGCACCACAGTGGAAAGCCAGGGCTCCAGAATCAGGAAGAAATTCCAATCTGGTCTCAGAAACTGTCTGTGTGACCCTGGGCAAGTCCCTTATCTCTGTTTGCCTCAGTTTCCTCATATATAAAACAAGCAGGAGAAGGAAATGGCAAACAACTCCAGTATCTTTGCCAAGGAAACCCCAAATGGAATCATGAAGAGTCAGACACAATTGAAGTGACTGAACAAATATCGAACAAAATTTGGAACTGTGCAGATAAAGTAGCCAAAATGTCCTTACCTGAATGTCATGGGAAAAGGTTCTCTAAATACTAAATCATTAGCCTTTTCTTTTTTAGTAACAAAGAACTGAAAACAAGTAGATGCCCATCTACTGGAGAATAACTAAACGAAATGTGGCACATGAACATAATAAACAATTACTATGCTGGAAGAAACAACTAATATGATAAATTCACAGAAGCAAGATCTATATGAACTAAAGCAGAGGAAAGAAGAGCCAAGAAAATAATATGTACAATGACCACAATAAGATAAATGGAAAAAAGAAAGAAAAATGTGGCAAAATAACAGAACACTAAACATGACCCCTATGAATTTAAGACAACACCTCCCCTAATTCTTTTGCAGATGTCATGGATCCAGGGATATGCAACATTATATAGAACTAAGATTCTTTTTCAATGAATTCATCAAATTGTGTCCCCCTCCCCATCTTTCTTTGAATAAATTTAATTTGGCTTCTAAGGAGGCAAAAAGTGTTTTGCTGCGAAGTTTTTTCCCCCCGTAGAAATGGCCTCCTTTGAATATATAGCAAGTTGGATCACTTTATCACCCAGTATTTATACCAGAAAGCAAGCTACATAGTACACATTTGGAGAAAACATCATTACCAGGACATGTTCCCAATTTTGCATCAGATAAATGTCAACTTGGTCAATAATGAGAATCTCTATGGAAGATAAGAAGTCAAAGTCCCTCTTCTTTTCTCCCTCTGCACCAATAATAGTCCTCAAGCCAAGAGGGGAGGCAATGAGAATATCTGAGGAGTAAAACGGAGCATAAAGTCGGATGCTTCGCTGAAGAACTGCAACTCCTGCACACACACACACACACAAAAAGAGACAAACATTGCAATTGGTTCATTATTCAGTAGTCATTTGTATGCTGGAGAGATGATCTCGAATGTAACTTTCACAAAGCCTTGGTGTTTAGGTCTAGCCTCCCACCAGGGAGGCCTATTCAGCCTTGCACTATGATAGCAGCTACTGAGCTCAACCCCATTCCTGACTGCCCTTGGTAAAGGTATACATTGCCAACAGGGACAACCCTTACATTGTTAAAGAAACACCAGTTACTTTCTTTGAAAAAGCATCACCCCAAGAAGCTCTCAGAAGTGTACCCTCTCTCCTTGTGACTTGTTACAGAGTACTGGGCGTCTAAGTAAAAGGATCTAGTTCAAATCCCACCTTTCATAGCTGCTACCTGGATGACTCTGATTTAATTAGGAACAGGTCCAACAAAATGTTCCATGAGACTAGGAAACATGTCATTCTTTGTCTCTATATCTCCAATGATATATAGTATAGAGCAGGGGTCCTTAAACTATGGCCCACGGGCCAGATGCAGCAGCTGAGGATGTCTATCCCCCTCACCCAGGGCTATGAAGTTTCTTTACTTAAAGGCCCACAAAACAAAGTTTTTGTTTTTACTGTAGTCCGGCCCTCCAACAGTCTGAGGGACAGTGAATTGGCCCCCTATTTAAAAAGTTTGAGGACCCCTGGCAGAGTATACTAATGGATGACCTGTGATCCTTGCTAGGCAGACTTAGGTTAGATCCATTTTACTATCTTGTTTCTAATCTCACTCTTAAGTGAGACCACAAAAGAGTGGGTAAGAACCACACAGAGCATTTAATATAGCTGGGAGCCTTCCCCAGCAGGTTACAGAATGATTACACCTCAGGCAGTGCCAAAGGTTGAATATGTCAAGTGTCCTATCTATTACCATCTATTAAACCACATCCTAAATTTATTATTCTCTGTACTGGTCCATTGATAAAAATAAAAATTAACAACTTTATTATCAATTAAGGAGGGCTGTGTTTCTTTCTTAATTTTATTGTCAATTGTTGGTCCTTCATGTAGGTTGATCAGAAGTGGAAAAAAAAAAAGATTAAGTCATAAATATTCCTAATAGCACAGATTAGAGAAGAAAAGGAAAGCTTAATTCAATGCTCTCTAAAAAAAATGCTCACAAGATATACTTTATTTTTAATTAATATATATACCTCCCTACTCTGTCCTCCAGAGAACCATCTCTTACATATATATATTTTTAAAGCAATTCAGCAAAATGAACCAAGACATGACCCAAGCCTGACATTACGCATAGTATTCCCCACCCAAAGTTCCTCTCACCACTTCTCTACAAAGGAAGAGAAAATGGCCCACACCCCTTTGTTTCAAAGATAAAGAAACTGAGGCCCAGAAGAATTAAATGATTTGGTCTCAGTAGTAAGTAGTAAGTGCCTCCAGCTGGATGTGAACCCACATGCTCTGGCTCCCAGTCTAACACTCTATGGGCAACCAAGCAAAGAGCGTCCTGCTCACCCTGGGGCAAGAATACACACAGACACGCTTGTAAAGAGAGGGCTGGCTTCACAGTTCTACAGAGTCAAGGAACCAGTTAACTTAAGCACTGCTTGGGGGAAATCCCATGGTAATAAAAAGTGAAAACGGGATTTGTGGACAAAAATGGCATCTTTGTTCAAAACACAACCCCAGGCTGCCACTAAACTATTATTTCACACTCTGCATGGATCAAATGGACACATGTAGCATCTTGTAACAATGAATAACCTTTCCCTCCCTGGGTTAAAATGACTGTGTACATCCTCCCTTCCCCCATGCAAGCCCTCCACAGCATCAGGATAATAACCTTCCTCCCAAGCAAACTTGCAGCTGCCCTGCTGAGCCTGTCCATCTCCCTCACCACAGGAACCCCTGACAATCAGCCCACGAGCAAGCTCTCAACATACTGGCAGCTGAGCCAGGGAGGAAAGGATAGAAGCAAACAATAGTCGCAATAGTCGCACTATCCACTTGGCCAGAACATCCCACTGCGGGACATCTCAGCCATGTCTCTACTTATCTGCAAGGAGGGTTCACACTACAAAAACACGACTGAAAGCCTCCTCCGTCAAGTCGGCCTGTTCAGCACAATAGAGCTCCAGGGGTTTTCTTCTGGCCAGAAAGCCAACCTCCTACAGGCCTCCTGATTCTGTTGCAAGTTCCCTAATCCCCTGGTGCCATAACACAGGGAGGTCAATGGAGCAAGCCTCTCATATTCTGAGAGCCAGCAGGCCCTCTTCAGCAGGGCCCACTTAGGACAGACTCAGTGTCTGGACACATGGTCACCAGTCCATGAAGATAAGCCACATTGTTCACTGCAGAGCACAAATCAGAACATACACAGGAGAAATACATTTACAGCAAGTCTACACTATCAAGAGAGAATACCGAGCCTGAAGAAATGACAAATGTGAAAAAAATAATCCTCAACCCAGGAAGAATAATAAAAATAGTTACCTGCTCCACCCAGAAAGGTTTTCTAGAAAAAGTAGTCTTTGAACTGGCTTTTCAAGGCAGAAAGGACATAAATTGTCATAGGGAGGCACAGACTATCAAGAAGTATTATGGCCACCTCAGGAGTGGGAAGGAAAGAGGAGCCCAGCCATCTGTCCTGGAGACCCTTCATGAACACCCCCTGCAGACCAAGCCAACAAGCTCCAGTCACTCCAATTTCTCTTAGAACCTCTTCCCACAATTATAGAAAGGGCTTTTACCATGTGGTATTTTAAGTATTCCTGTCATAGGCCTAGGTTTTTTCTGTGTGCTCTGTGAGTGAGACTTTGCCAGAAAACATCTTCCCCACCACAGCCGGTGCCTCCCAAGGGGGCATCTTAGGGCTCCGGTCACGACAAAATCCCCCCCTTCCTCTTGAGTGCAAGGCTTTTGCTGATGGAATAGGTGCTTCTCTTGTGATTAGGGAGGGTTCCACTAGAGGGAAATGACTATTAGACATCAATGACAGGTCTCTTAAAAGATGACAAAGAGACGCCTGTTTACTGGGACAAAGGAATGATTGAGTTTATCTGATTGGATTTGGGATGCTGGATGCACAAAATAAGGTGGTTCCAATTTTGTTTCAGTGTTCCCACCTACCTATCCGAAAGTGGTCATCAATGTTGCCAGCAAACACAGCATCATAGTCTTCAGGCCTCTTCAGATTGGGAGGTCTCTCATCTGGGTCAGACCCATATTCTCCCTTGAAGCGCTTTTTGTTACTCACATCTATTTTCTTCTTGCTTCCTGCTTCCAGGAGACTGATGAAGAGCTGGACCACTCTGAGAGCAGCCTCCCGAAAAGGAACAACAATTAACACCTGAGGAGAGAGAAGAAGCCATGTTTTTGGCAAAGAAGGAAAAATAAGTATTGGATCTGGAGACCCAAGTCCCATCCCAGCTCTTCTTGCTGCCTGTGTGACCTCAGGAAGTCACTGGGCCTTGCTTAGCTCCAGTTTCCACATTTGCAATAATGAGGGAGTTAGTACAATTCCAGAGAAAGCATGTTCCCCATCCCCCAAGAGAAAGGTTGTAGACTCCAAGTCTGATTATGGACATGGCCAATGGGAATCTGTTTTGCATGACTATGCATATTTGTTATAAGAATTTTGTTTTTCATTCTGATCCCCAAGGCTGGGGATGAGAGGGAGAGAAAACAAATGCTTATTCATGGCAAAAAGAAAAACAGGAAAACACTGATAAAGAAAAATAACCTTGATAAGATAGATAAGAAAATGTACCTCATTCTATTCTTTACACAAGTGGGGACTTTTGAGTGGAAAACACAACACAGTATACACTCTCAGATTCAGTTAATTGGTTTTGCTAAATTACCTTTTAATTCCTCTCTTTTGATCTAGTTGGTTTTTTTTAACTTTTTTTGTTATAAGAACTGGCTAGTCAGGAAGAGAGAAGAAAAAATGTATCTGGAAATTAAAGTGATGTAAAATTCAATAAATAATCAATGTAAATATTTTTTTAATTAAAAATTAAATTAAGTAACTATTTCCACAAGCAAACACTTATCTCTAGACTTCTTTCACTCTGCAAATCTCATGAGTCCAATGTCTTCCCGGGGAGAGGTCCTTATGGAGAAAAGGTGATTTTTCTCTCCCAAAGAAGTCCTTTTAATGACATCCCCAGAGAATCTGTTGAAGCACATCCTAGGGACGTACCTTAATGAAGATGGCAATACCCCTTAGTTTAGGGGTGCTCACTCCAAGATACCTTAAGGGCATGATCATCAGGACTTGTACAACAGATGAACTGTGTAGTAATGGGTGATTAATTTATATTATTACAAAAGAATGAATATATGGTTCCTTAAAATAATACAGCTTCGTAAGTGCAATTCTCTGCAGAAATCAAGGATATCAGAACATGGGTAAATGAGAAAATGGTAATTGATGAACAAATTCAATTTATGTGTAACTTATTAGGAGACAGCCACTGCTTAAAGCAAATAGTTTTTCTAGAATTTTGCCAAGAGGAACTAATGCTACATTTATAGAACAAATTTAATAAATATCTGCTAACTAATAGAGTATCTTTTGGAAGCACCTATGCAATCACCTGAATAAACGTATCTTTTTCCTTCAAGCAATTTTCCTCAGCATAAATTTGCTTCAGAGACTTTCTGCTTCCCACTTCTGAGCTATCAGTCACACAACAGACATTTATTAGGCCTCTACTACATAGCAGGCTCTGTGTTGGGCACTGGAGAAACAAACAAAAATGATGTTTTCCCTGCCCTCCAAAAACTTATATTCTATGGGGAAAGAACATATGTGGAAAGAGAGGGTGAAGGGGAGTTGGTCAGTAATCTCTAAAGATCCCAGGTTTCATGTAGTAAAACTTTTGAGTTGAACTTTGAAAAAACTAAGGATTCTAAGAGATGGAGTTTTAAGAAGGGAGTGACTGCTAGTTATGGAACAGCCTGAGCAAAGTATATAGATAGATGAGAAAAATCTTTTGTGAGAAACAATAAGTAGGCCATTTTGTAATATATAATCAAGTTAGAAAGAGACTCTCTTAGGGTGATGGGAAAGCAGAGAACCAAGAAGAATGAAAAAGTCAAGCATTTCAAGGATCAGTCAAGCCCATAACAAAAAACACTATCGATTACAATGAAGAGTAAAAAAAACCATGATTGAAAATAAAGCAAGAAATTACTGAACTATTACTACAAAATAGCACAATTAACCCTCAAAAAACAAATAAAGATCCAGTGACCTGGCAATTGAAGAGTCATAATTGGGTGCTAAATAGAGATGCAGCAAAGGCACTTTTTTTATTCATGACAACACCAAAACTATCATCAGAAAGTCCAGGATCCTGTAAGATCTAGGAAAATTTGTGTCAGACTTTCAAAAGTCCACTCAAAACTTGGTTTGGAGAATTTTTTGCTTCCAGTGAACCTGGAAGTCAAGTTTCCATTATGCAGGATTATGCAGGATGTGCAGAGAAGCCAAATTGTGTTGGAAATAAATATTCCTCAGTGGCTTAGTAACTGGCTTGAATTAAATTTTTAAAATGATGAGAAGGATGATAGCAACAAACATTTACATAATACACATTTGATACCACAAGAACCCTGGGAGGTATATGCTATTATTATCCCCATTTTTTCAATGAGGAAACGGAGACCAATAGAAGTAAAGTGACTTACTCAGGATCACAGTCACCTGGTTTTAAACTCAGTTCTTCTGGATTCCAGGTACCACACCACCTCAATGCCTATTTCTCACTGAAAATCTAAAGGCCATAGTTGAGGCTGGGCTTGGAAAATTGGATTGTCTGTCACATGTAAGCCTAGTTATCCAATGTGATAAATGGGTGATTTCATGAAAGAATGTCAAAATCTTATGTACTCAGTGCCAAACTTATAAGTGAATGCAACAAAAGGAAAATATGAATATATTTTTAAAATTTTAATACAAAAATTGTGAAGTTTATTTTTATGTTATGGCAATAAATTTAATTATTTTATATCATCCCAATAAATTCATACACCACAGCAAAACCAGAAAATCTAAGTGATATGACCTAATTTTTTAAAAATCCTTAAAACAATATGGAGAGTAAATACAGATTTTTAAACTAAATTCCCCAATATTACCCCTAAGTGGATCAATGTTTTGTGCTTGAAGGGGGAGGTACCTTTAGCAGAAATTAAAACAAGAACTACTTTGCCTGAAAGGTCAAAAGAAAATTATTTTTGAAGGGACTTGAATAAATTGTGTTTGAGTGAGCTAAGTGTAAGGAAAAGATTGGATTGAGGAGTGCAGAAGATCTGGGCTATGGGCCTATCTCTGCTATAAACTGGATGAGTGACAGTAACCCAAGTATTTAATTTCTCTCCAACTTAGTGCCCTCAGGAGGTGGCACCAACAAGGGCAACAAAGTCACACTGCAACTGCTGACATGCTGGTCTGCTTTAAATTATTCACTGAGCAACAATCACCATTAAAATGAGGAGGCTGGACAAAATGACCTTTTATAGTTTAAGAAAGTTCTACAATTTAGAGATGAAGGGAAACAGACAGCAAAATTCAAAGAACATCTTTTCCATTTCTATATGACATCACGGAGTTATAGGCTCGCTCTACCAGAATATGCCACGGTACCACCATCAGACACAAAAAAATTAGGTAGATACCGTAAGAATTTCTGGTCTGACCCAATAATGTGGTATCTTTGGTGCAAGACTCAGGTCTGAACTATAAGACAGAGGTGAGCATCATCCTGCAGAAAAATGCTAGCATTATTTGGTATGTTAATTGGTTTTGCTAGACTTTTTTTTTTCTCTTTTTAAGAAATTAAATTGTAAGGGCAACACCAGTCATTGATGTTGGAGGTAGCTGCTACAACAACAGCAGCTTGGGGAGTTCTTAACCCAAAAATGGTAAAAAGGTCAGACAACTGGTTGGAAAGAGACTCTGTGGGCCTAGGTGCAACTAGCACTGACTGACAACTCTACTGACCCTAAGCAGTTCTGGAGGAAAAAGTCCCAGGATGGAGAAGAGTACCCTACAATTAGTCACAAGAGAAAAATGGCCCTATTCACAGTTCCTGGATCAAAAGAAACACTAGTATGTACAGCTAAAGGAGAGCAAAGTCCCTTTCTGGCTAAAGACTAAGGCATAAACCAAGAGAGCAGTCACTATACCCCACTATCTTGGAAGCACCAAAAACTTGCAGACCCCCAGAATTAGCTCTGAAAATAGTAGCACAAAAAAGCCTAAAACTTGGCCCTCCCCCAGGTGAGCAGAACTGAATTTTAATGCAAAGTTCAACATGAAGAAATAGGCTAGAAAAATTTGCAAACAAATATGTATTGTATCTAGGATATACTGCAACATGTTTAGCATATATAGGACTGCTTGCCATCCTGGGGGGGGGAGGGGGGGGAGGAGGGAGGGAGGGGAAAAAACGAAACATAAGTGATTGCAAGGGATAATGTCGTGTAGAAATTATCCTGGCATGGATTCTGTCAATGCGAAGTTATTATTAAATAAAATAAAATTTATAAAAAAAAAAAAAAAAAAAAGAAAAATTTGCAAACAGCAAAAAAATGAAGTTGCCCTTAAAAAGTTAACATGGTTGCAAGGAAGGCTAATACATAAACTGGGAAGAAAAAAAAAAAAAAAGAAAGAAAAATTTGCAAACAGCAAAAAAATGAAGTTGCCCTTAAAAAGTTAACATGGTTGCAAGGAAGGCTAATACATAAACTGGGAAGAAAAAAAAAAACAATGTGAAAACAGCTACAAGCAAAACCTCAAAGGAAAAATTGCTAATGGAGATAAGCCCAACAAGACTTCTACAAGACAAAGATAAGAGTTGGTAAAGAAAAAAACAGAAAAAAAAGAAAAAACAAGAGTGATATAAAAAAATTACAAAAGAAAAATCAACAACTTGGAAACAAGCACCAAAAAAAATTAATGAAGAGAAGAATTACTTAAAAAGTAGAAAAAGAGGTACTAAACCTAACTAAAGAAAATAATCCCTTAAAAATTAGAATTGGCCAAGTGGAAGCTAACGACTCCATGAGACATCAAGAAAAATTAAAACAAAGTCAAAATAATAAAAAAATGTCAAAATGTGAAATAACTCATTGGAAAAACAAATAACCTCGAAAAT
Organism: Antechinus flavipes; assembly: GCF_016432865.1. Taxonomy (NCBI): domain Eukaryota; kingdom Metazoa; phylum Chordata; class Mammalia; order Dasyuromorphia; family Dasyuridae; genus Antechinus; species Antechinus flavipes. The sequence goes on from NC_067401.1 coordinate 377,473,208, forward strand.
AGATCAAAGAGAGAATTTAAGAATTCTTGGACAAGCAAAAGAAAATCATTATCAAAAAAAGAAGGGGTAGGAGAGAGTAAGGCATTAGTCATCATACTTTAAGAAATTACAAAGGAAAAACTGTCATATTTTAGATCTAGAAGGTAAAATAGAAATTGAAAGACTCCACTGATCATCTTCTGAAAGAGATCCCAAAAGAAAATTCCCAGAACTATTATAGCTAAATTCCAGAGCTCCCAGATCAAGAAGAAAATATTGCAAGAAGCCAAAAAGAAACAATTCAAATGTTGAAAAGCCACAGTCAGGAGGATCACACAAAATTTAGCAATTTCTGTGTGGATGTCCATCTGCTAGAGAAAGGCTGAATAAGTTTTGGTATATGAATATTAAGGAATATTATTTTTCTATAAGAAACAAACAGCAGGATGATTTCAGAGAGGCTTGGAGAGACTTACATGAATGGATGTTAAGTGAAATGAGCAGAACTAGGAGATTATTGCACACAGCAGTAAGATTATACAATAGTCAGTTCTGATGGACGTGGCTCTTTTCAAGAGTGAAATGATTGAGGCCAAGTCCAATGATCTTGTAATGGGTAGAGCCATTTAAAACCAGAGAGAGAACTGTGGGAACTGAGTCTGGATCACAACATAGCATTTCCACTCTTTTTGTTGTTGTTTGCCTATTTTCTTTTTCATTTTTTTCCCTTTTTGATCTGATTTTTCTTGTACAGCAAGATAATTGTATGAATATGTGTGTGTGTATATACATATGTTGGATTTAACATGTTTAACATATATTGGATTACTTGCCATCGAAGGGAGGAGATGGGGGGAAGAGAGGGAAAATTTGAAATACAAGGTTTTGCAAAGGTCAATGTTGAAAAATTATCCATACATATGTTTTAAAAATAAAAAGCTTTCAGCTATATCCAGCAAAAGAACTCTGGGAAATGAGTATGAACCACTATATAGAATTCCCAATCCCTCGATTTTTATCCGCCTGCATTTTTGATTTCCTTCACAGGTTAATTATACACTATTTCAAAGACCAATTCTTTTTGTACAGCAAAATAACTGGAGGGACATGTATACACATATTGTATTTAACATATATTTTTACATATTTAACATGTGTTGGTCAACCTGCCGTCTGGGGGAGGGGGTAGGGGGAAGGAGGGGAAAAATTGGAACAAAAGGTTTTGCAATTGTCAATGCTGAAAAATTACCCATGCATATATCTTGTATAGCTATAAAGCTATAATAAAAAATAAAATAAAATAGGCAAAATTACAAAAAAATAAAAATAAAAAGCTTTAATTACACAGTTTCCACATTAAAAAAAGTGGAGGAATTGGAATATGATATAATAGAAGACAAAGAAACTAGGATTCATTGTTGTTGGTATTTTGTAGGTGACTAATGTCCAACTTTTCATGACCCCTTTTAGTGGTTTCTTGGCAAAGATACTAAAATGGTTTGCCATCCCCCTTTCTAGCACATCTGACAAATGAGGAACTGAGGCAAACAGAGTTAAGTGATTGCTTAGGGTCACACAACTAGTAAGTATCTGTGAACAAATCTGAACTCAGTTCTTCCTGACTCCACCTCTATCTATTGCATTATCTAGCTACCTCGAACTAGGATTAGAATAATAAATCCAGGAAAACTGAATAGAATGCATTAGAGGAAATAAAGGATATTTAATGAAATAAAGAACTTTCGAACATTCCTGATAAAAAGACCACAACAGATTAGAAAACTTGACATTCAAACACTAAACTCAAGAGAAGCACAAAAAGGTAAACATGAGCAAGAAATCATAAAGGACTTTAAGGTTAAATGACTTGAAAATAATACATGTAACTCCTATAAACAAATGGCATGGGCATGAGCTGATGATTTCATAAAAAAAAGGGGGTGGGGGAGATCAGGCATTAGAAGTGGGGGAAAGGAAGAGGAGAGAAATAATGGAGAAAATTATTTCACATAGAAGAAGCACACAAGGAAGAGCTTTTATAGAAAAAGGGGAAATGGGAGGAAAGGAAAGATTGGTAATATTTAACTGCACTCTTTTCAGAACTGGTTCAAAAAGGGAAGAAGACATATACATACCCAGTTGGATATGGAAATCTATATTACCCAAAAGGGAAATAGTAAGGGAAAAGAACAAGAGAAAGAGAAGAAGGGAAAGATGATAAAAAGGAGGGAAGATTAAAGGAGGCAATGGTCAGAAGCAAAACAGACTTTTGAGGAGGGACAGACTTTAAACAGAAGGAAACAAGATGGAAGGCAATACACAATTAATAATTATAACTGTGAAATGAATGGAATGAACTCATCCATAAAACAGAAACAGAATAAAATTAATTAGAATCCAGAATCCAACATGTTTATAAAAGACATACTTTGCAGTAAGACATACTAAGAATTAAAATAAGTAGCTGGAGTACAATCTATTATGCTTCTGTTACAATAAACTGGCAAAAAAGGCAGAGATAGCAAATGTGATCTCAGGTAAAACAAAAACAAAATCAGATCTAATTAAAAGAGATCATCAGGGAAACTAAATTTGTCTAAAAGGTACCTTAGACGATGAAGCTGTATCAAAAATTTTATATCTGATTTCCCTGATAGGCCCTAATTCTCAAAATTATATAAGGAAATGATGCAAATTTATAAAAATAAGAAACATTTCCCCAATAATAAATGGTCAAAGAATGTGAGCAGGCAGTCTTCAGAAAAAAATCAAAGATAGCACTAGTCATATGAAAAAATGCTCTAAATCACTATTGATCAGAGATACACAAATTAAAATAACCGAGATAAACATCTCTCAGAAAAGACAACTCCTGGAAGGGATGAAGGAAAACAGGTACATTACTGCCCTGCTGCTAGAGCTGTGGACTGATCTAACCATTCTAGAGAACAATTTGGAATTGTGCCCAAAGAGCTACAAAACTGTACATACCCTCTGTGTTCCCCAAAGAGATAAAACACAGAAAAGCCTATTCACATAAAAATATTTAGAGTAGCTCTTTTTGTGGAAGCAAAGAATTGGAAATTAAGGAGGTGCCAAAAAATTGAGGAATGGTTGAACAAACTGTGGCATGTGATTGTGATGGAGTACTATACTATGCTTTAAGAAATGTTGAGGGGAGTGATTGCAGAAAAATTTGAGACTGATATGAACTAATGTAAAGTGAACTTAGAAAACCTGGGAGAAGACAAAGAAATCACAAAAAGGATAGTTTAAGAAAACCCAGGAAGATATGTAAGAATTCATGCAAAGTACAATGAGCAGAATTAGGAAATCATTGTATACTGTAACAGTAATATTGTAAGGACAATCAACTGTGAAAGACTTAGCTATTCTGATGAATACAGTGATCCAAGACAATGCCAAGGATTCATGATTAAAAAACGTCATGTACCTTCAGAGATGAACTGATGAACTCCAAGTACAAACTGAAATATAAATTTTCTCATTTTCTTAATTGCCTTCTAATGGGGTTGGGAAATGATGGGAGAGAATTTGGAACTCAAAAAAAATTTTTTAATGCTAAAAAATAAGAATTTTTGAAGCAACTATGTTAGAAAAGCAACTAATTGGTAGGGAGTATAGAGACGGACAGAGGGGGAAATGGAAAAAAATGTAAGAACAATTTCTGGGAGTCTGACCAATCTGCTTGCTCTTACCTTGGGTCGAGTGAGACCCTGGTCCCTGAAGTCATCATCATCATCACCTGCTCTTGGTTTCTTATCCCGGCGTTTGCTATTATTGCTGAGCACCTGGGAATTGGCTTTGAGAACATGGTTCATGGCATGCAGGCAGTACACATGACGGATCTCCTCCCCATTCCCCAGTGCTGTCCTTTCTGGGTATAACAAGTCCCGGTATGAGTTCATAATTGAGAAGAGCTCTTTCTGTAGGGAAGAGAAAGGCCCACTGGGTTTTGAGGTACCAGAGAGGAACTGGCTGTTTACTTTGGGCCATGTGGAATCCAAGGGCTTCTGGAGATGAAGAGTCATCAAGTCAATGTCCTTTGGAGGCTTGAAAGTCTCTAGCGTATCAAACTGGGTTGAAAAGATGAGCTGACCCAGAGCTGACCACTGAGAAAGAAAGAAGACAAGAGTTGTGTTAGAACCATACGCTGCTTAAGTAACTCCTCCTGGTCTCTCTCCATTCTATGCTACTCCATGGTTCCTCTACTCCAAAGTTAGTTCTTCATTTTAGTGTCCTTGAGGGAAATAAGAGAGATTAAAAAAACTCCTCTGCATTCAAATAATCTAGAGATGAACTTCTTTCTTTTTTAATAATAGCTTTTTATTTTAAAAATACATGCAAAGGGGCCAGCTAGATATTACAGTGGATAGAGCACTAGCCTTGAAGTCAGGAGGACCTGAGTTCAAATCTAGTCTCAGACACTTAACACTTCCTGGCTGTGTGACCCTGGGCAGGTCACTTAACCCCAATTTCCTCAGCAATTTAAAAAAAAAAAGAAAGAAAGAAAGAAAGGAAAAAAAAATACATGCAAAGATACTTTTCAATATTTACTCTTGCAAAACCTTGTGTTTCAAATTTTTCTTCCTCTCCTCCACCCTCCCTTAAGCAGCAAGTAATCTAATATTGTTAAATGTGTGCAATTCTTCTATACATATTTCCACACTTATACTGCACAAGAAAAATCAGATCAAAAAGAAAAAAAAAAGGAGAAAGAAAACAAAAAGCAGGCAAAAACAAAACAGAAATATTACTATTCAGTCCCCATCTGGGTACGGATGGCTCTCTTCATCACAAGTCTATTGGAATTGACCTAAATCGCCTCATTGTTGAAAAGAGCCAAGTTCATTAGAGTTGATCATCACATAATCTTCTTGTTGGTGTATACAATGTTCTCTTGGGTCTACTCATTTCACTTAGTTCATGTAAGTCTCTCCAGGCCTTTCTGAAATCATCCTACTGATCGTTTTTTTCTTATAGAACAATAATATTTCATAGCATTCATATACCATAACTTATTCAGTCATTCCCTAATTGATGGGTATCTACTCGTTTTCCAATGCTTCACCACAAAAAGAGCTGCTACAAACATTTTTGCACATGTGAGTCCTTTCCCCTTTTTTATGATCTCTTTGGGATACAGATCCAGTAGAGACACTGCTGGATCAGAGGGTATGCACAGTTTGATAGCCCTTTGGGCATAGTTCTAAATTGCTTTTCAGAATGGTTGGATCATGCTGAACTTATTTTAAATAATTATTACAAATATTCGATGTATAGATAGAAATGCACAGATGTAAATACATAGCTCAGAATTAGAAGCAGAGGAAAATGATAGAAATGACCCTGTGCTGACTGACAAGGGATATAGAAAGACTAAAGGAATCAATCTAGCTTCTTCTCACTCCTGAGAAACAAGACAGGGTAAGGAGAAAAGGCTTCCCAGGTCTTCCTGTGACTGCTCTGAGGGGTAGTCCACTTATGCAGAGAACTTTCATTCCCAGTATCTCTATGCCAGGGAAATGGCCAGAACTTTCTGATGACAACTTAACTGTGCCCTCTTCTAAACCCACTAGTGATGTTTTAACTATGACAACCAGCTCTTTAATACTATGAGTTATCAATGTGTTGTTAAAACTCATTCTGAACACAGAAGCCTGTCCATGTCAAGCTTGTCTTCACAACTTTGATGGACAGCAATACTTACTTTTAACTGCTGGGTAACTTTGGGATTTGTGGCAACAGCCTGGATTTCTTTTTCTTTCAGTTCTTTGTTCAAATGTTGTAGGAATGGGTCTGTAGTAGAAACAATCATCATTAGTACATTCAGGAAAGTAAAAAAATATTAATAGGACATAGACACATAGCAGTAGAACACTAGACTTGGGAGCCAGGAAAATCTTGTGTTCAAATCCTTCCTTTGACACTTAATGGGTGAGAGACTACAGAGAAGTCATTAAATGTCTCCTAAGCTCTAGTTTACTCATATGTAAAATGGTCTATCTTAAGTGCATATATATAAAAATACTTGATAAACTTTAGAGTGACTATGACAGATTTCCCAAAATATATAGGCTGCCTTTAGTTAATAAGTAGTCAATAACTTACTAATGGCCTACTTGTAGGACAATGCTGTTCATGTATTTCTAGTGAGGATAGCTAAGTCACCCACCAAGCCCTCTCAACTATTGAATGGTCAGGTCACTATCTCCTGTCAGCAGAAGGCTGGCCAAAACGAACAGGGGTAGCTAGACAATGAGGATGTGCAAAATAGCAAGTGAAATGGCCCATAAATGACAGAGTCCTTTTATCCTGACTAATCAGATTTAAAAGACTTTATGAAGAGAGATAAAGATTCAGAAAGCAGCAGCACAAGCAGAGAGGCAATATGAATTTTAAAACAATATGAAAAACAAGTGTGAGTCTGCTGCTCCCAGTTTGAGCCCAGAAGGAACTCAGCAAAAACAGAGAACTAAGATCCCAAAGTGAAACAGGGTAGACAGGACACTAGATTTGGGATCAGAGACTCTAGGTTTGAATCTTAGTCCTTCCTTTTCCTGCCTGTGGACTCAGCTTCCAGATGTGCTAAACACGGTAGTCAGTGGTTCTAGATCCTCTCTAAGATCTTTTCTGCTCCAAACCCTACAACCTGCAGACTGTAGTCCAGTTGTTTCCAATGTTCTATTTACATAGACCATGCAAACACTTTAAGGCAGCCCACTCCCTAGGCTTCAGTCTGTGCTTATAATTAAGTGCTACAGAGTCAGCATAGAGGAGCAGAGTGGCCGGGATTCAGGACTCAAGCCTCAACATCCTTGGCTCTGTGACTCAAGGGCCACAGTAACTCCCGAGGCTACAAAAGAGCTGCCAAGGTGTATATGGTGAAGCTTCCTTCATACTATGCCCAAAGAGCCATAAAACTCTGCATATCCTTTGATCCAGTGTGCCATTTTGGGTCTGTATCCCAAAGAGATCATAAAGGAGGGAAATGGACCCATATGTGCAAGAATGTTTGTGGCAGCCCTTGATGGCAAAAAATTGGAAAATGATTAAATGTCCATCAATTGGGGAATGGTTGAATAAGTTATGGTTTATAAAAGTAATGAAACATTATTCCATTATATAAATTCCTATAAAAATGATGAACAAGCTGGTTTTAGAAAGGCCTGGGAAAATTTACACAAATTGATAGTGAAAGAAACAAGCACAGAACCAGGAATACATTGTATACAATAACAACAAGAATGTGCAATGATCAACTATGAAAGACTTGGTTCTCCTCAGCATTTCAGTGATTCAAAGCAATCCCAATAAATTTTGGATGGAAAACTCCATTCACATCCAGAGAGAGAACTATAGGGACTGAATGTAAATCACCACGTGCTATGTTCACTATTTTTTTCTTTTTCTTCTGCTTTATTTTTCTCTCATGGTTTTTCCTTTTTGTTCTAATTTTTCTCTCCTAACATGATTCATAAGAAAATATGTTTTTTTAAAAAATGAATGTGCATATATAACCAAAATAAAAAATATGTCAAAGAAATTCATGTAAAAGCATGTATTTTTTTGTCAGCAATGTTAACGTTCAAATGTGGAAGTACTTATGCACATCAGTGGGTCATCATAATATCCTGATTTCCTTGAACAAATGCAGACTTGTTTATATGGGTGTATTTACATTAAGATTTTTCAAAGGATAACTATTATAAATAATAAAAGGAATCCCAAACAACAACAATAATAACAACAACAAAGAGCTCTCCATTCCAATGCATATAGGTCAGGAAGAAAAAGCTGGGCCTAGGGGAGCTGGAAGGGGAGTGCTTCTACTCCTGCAATCCTCCCCCTCCCTACGGGTGCCTGTTCATTTCTGCCATTAATGGCTCCTGCCATCGTCCTCCTCCCTGCAGGTGTCTGGCCACCAATAAGGCCGGGCATTCAGTCTCACCTCCTGAGACCTCCACTGCAGTGCTGCTGTCCTTCTGCAGGGCCTTGTGATCTCCATTCTCCTCCTCTAGGAAATTGGTTTCCAGGCTGAAGGCTGATTCATGTTGCATGTCCGTGAATTCGTCCTCATCCAGTCTCTGCTGGGTAAGCACTTCCTCATCTTTGTCCTCGGGGTCCCCTTCTTTGCCTATTGTTATGTATTAAAATAAAACTCAAATTCCTTGACAACAGACACTGCTTGATTTCTCAATCATGTCAAGCCCTGGCTCTCCCTAGTTCAGTGGTCCTCAAAACTTTTGTTCTCAATATCTTTATCCTATTAAAAATGATTGAGGATCTGTCTAAAGAGTTTTTGTTTATGTGGGTTATAGTTATAGATATTGATCACATCAAAAATAAAAACCAGTTAAGAATTTGTAGACTCTCTGAAAGGATTTCAGAGATTCCGAGGATGCTCTGGACCAGACTTTGAGAACCACTGCCCTAGTTAATGCACTTCAATGGCTCTCTATTATTTTCAAGGCCAAACATCTACCCCTCTGTTTGGCAGTGAAGGCCCTTCAGTCTGGCCCCTCCTGGTCTCCCAGGCCTCTTACACTGGGTTCCCTCTGCCCTTCCTATGATCTTGCTCTGCTTCCCTTTGAGCTCTCTTCAATTCCCAGCCTTTGTACTGGCTGTCTTCCCCTTCACCTCCCACCTGGCAGGCTTTCCCTCTATCTCTTAGCGTCCATGGTCTGCTTCAAAGCTTAGTTCTAATTCCTCCTTTTGCCTTTCCCTGTTCTGTACTTAAACTCTCTCCCTTCTCTATTACCAGTGCCTTATTCTCCAACCAACACCCAAGTACTCTGAATATGTTTAGTCTGACTGATACATTATTGGTGGAATTGTGAACACATCCAGCCATTCTGGAGAGCAATTTGGAACTATGCTCAAAAAGTTATCAAACTGTTCATACCCTTTGATCCGGCAGTGTTTCTACTGGGCTTATATCCCAAAGAGATTTTAAAGAAGGGAAAGGGACTTGTATGTGCAAGAATATTTGTGGCAGCCCTCTTTATAGTAGCCAGAAACTGGAAACCGAGTAGATGCCCATCAACTGGAGAATGGCTGAATAAATTGTAGTATATGAATGTTATGGAATATTATTGTTTGGTAAGAAATGACCAACAGGATGATTTCAGAAAGGCCTGGAGAGACTTAGAAGAACTGATGCTGAGTGAAATGAGCAGGACCAGGAGATCATTATATACACTTCAACAACTTTACTATATGACGATCAATTCTGATGGATATGGCCCTCTTCAACAATGAGATGAACCAAATCAGTTCCAATAGAGCAGTAATGAATTGAACCAGCTACACCCAGGGAAAGAACTCTGGGAGATGACTACAAACCACTACATAGAATAATTCCCAATCCCTCTATTTTTGTCCGCCTACATTTTTGATTTCCTTCACAGGTTAATTGTACACTACTTCAAAGTCCAATTCTTTTTGTACAGCAAATTAACTTTATGGACATATATATGTATATTGTATTTAACTTATGCTTTAACATCTTTAACATGTATTGGTCAACCTGCCATCTGGGGGAAGGGGTGGGGAAAAGGAGGGGAAAAGTTGGAACAAAAGGTTTTGCAATTGTCACTGCTGAAAATTATCCATGCATATATCTTGTAAATAAAAAGCTACAATAAAAAAAAATATGTCTGTATCAAGTAATTTGGATATTGTTCTCCCCATTATAATGTGAGCTCCTTGAGTAAAGGAACCATGTTTTTGCCTTTGTTTATATTTTCAATGTCTAGCACGCAATAAGCACTTAGCAAATACTTTTTGATTGACATTATGAATTTAGAAGATAGTTAAGAACTCATCCTTTTAATGGATTGTTTTCAAGAGTAGCATGTAAACTCCTCAAGAGCAAGGATTATTTATTTCTGCCTTTTTTCCCCCAGAGCCTAGAAACTCTTAATAAATGTTTGCTAACTGATTGAGGAGATCCAGATACCAAAAGCATGATTCACAACTTTCTAGCACTATAATGGATTTGTATTTAAGAATTCAAGAGATAGCTTTTGCAGAAAATTACTTTCTTCAAATGACTGATATGACATGCAAGATAATGTAAAATGGGAAGTACAAAACCTTGAGCTGTAAAGAAAACAAACACTAATACACAAAATAAAAAGTCGCATACACTTCTGAGTGAAACCAAAACTCATCCAGCATAGATATTCACCTGATTCATGAAGGTGTCCACAATCAACTCTAGCTATGTGTAAACATTTAGGACCCCTTTGATAAAAGTCACTTTTACAAAGGTTAAGTTTGTTACAAAGGTAATGTTTCTCAGAATGGGTTTTTTTATGGCTGCATGTTCATTTCTAACCTAGGGGTTTCTCCACTTCCCTACTAAAATGGGAGCTCCCCAAAACAAGATTTCCTTCCCTACATCCTCCATGCATGCTATCCATCCCCTGTCCCAAACTCTTATTGGTACACAGCCCAGATTGTCATATATCTGGGGACTTAGGACGGACAAATTTTGACCCACTTAGAGATTCTTACCTCCCCTCATTCCTTCCTGTACCTCCTTCTCTTCTTCCTCCTCCTCTTCTTCCTCCCCCTCCTCCAAACTGCTGTCACTATGGACCCCTTCACTCTCCATTTCTTCCTCTTCTTCTACAGCATTCTCTTCTTCTTCTTCTTCTTCATCTTCTTCTTCCTCTTCTTCCTCCTCTGAAACATTCTTCAGGGTGGCAAGTAACTTATGGTATTCAGAGACCTTTTCTGGTTCACTGTCTGAATCACTCTCTGAACTTGAATGATCTGAATTCTCTGACTAAAAGGAAAAATAAAGCAATGAAATGAAGTCATAACAACACTGAGGATTATGAAATCTTCTGCAAGATGTCTCATGAGCCAGGGTAGGTAAATACCATCCTTATTCTACAACACATGAGGCTGAGGTTTAAAGACTTGCCTCAAGCTACAGAGCAGGACCCAACAGAACTGGGCTTGAGCAAGAGGGCCACTCTCTGACAAGAAACAAAATGACACTTGTTTTCACGGCTATCTTATACTATCCCATACTAGGCCAGTAACTGATTGGAAAGACCAGTGTAACAGGTTCAGGCCCAGCTAGCTGGCATTTTCCTACAGGTATGAATATCCTGAATTCACCTAACCCAGATCCAAACCTTCTGCAAAACTACTAATCTCAAGAGCTAGGAGCCTTCCAGCTTCATATTTTTCCAAACTAAGGAGCTGAAACTGGCTCAAAGGAGGGGTCAAATAAATCTCATTAAGACTAAAATCCCCATGCCCCAGATAATGGTCTGCTTATTTAAAATAATATTGAAGGGGAGGAGAAGTTAGATTGCCAAAAAAAAAAAAAAGAATTCTACTTCAAAATCCAAAACTCCCAACTCTCACTCTCTTGTCTTCTCTACATTCCTTCAATGGTTATTTTATAAATGAGACCAGTAATCAGGAAGCAGAAGAAACACTGTCTTTCAGAGGACCTGTCAGGCTGTACAGGGTGGTTTGAAATCCAATCTCAGAAAAACTGAGAAAAGTCTTTGTATTTCAGTTCTCTTTAATATCCCATAAACATTTCCACATTCACATGATTTCACTGGTTGAAAATTCCCTCCAACAATGTAGATTTCCACTCCGGGACTATACATGCTGTGTAACTCAAGTCCATGCTCGAACTCCAAGGGCTGACCACAGAGGGTACATCCAGCATGACAGGTGCCTCCCTCATTTTCTCATGACATCTCAAGGGTACTGGTGGAACCCTCTTGGCCGTCACTGACATCCTTCTCTATCTAGAGATATCTAGATAACAAATGAACTAGACAACTTCATTTTGTATTAGTCAAATGTGATTTGTCTGTTCAAACCTTCCATGTTCTCTCCCTGGCTGCCTGTGTGATAACTAATTTTTAATTCTTTGGAGATAGTGATGTTCCCTGTTTAGGTGCAATTCAGAGACACTAACAAAATGTTAGGGTCTTTTTTAAGAGTCTTTGGTTTCATGGAAAACAGGGGTCAGTAAAGATCTTTGTAATTTCCTAAAAGCAATGCAGGCCAATACTCCCCTCATGTTCAACTGTGCTGTCTGCCTCAAACATACACAACCCTGGGCAAGCTCTATAGGATGGTCAACCAACTGTATTTAGAAATTTGGACAACAGACGTTACTCATCCAGCTGATCTTATACGGACAGACAGGCCAAACTACATTAACCTGGGCTATGTAATCATTAAAATAACAAGCAAACAAACAAAACTCCTCCAAAACCAACCCTATACTTATTAAAAAAAAAAAAAAAAAAGTTAAAGAACATTACCAGCTTGCAGATTTGAGGCTTTGCATCTTTTCCAGAAACCCTATAAAAAGAAAGCTGACATAAGATTCAGATAATTATCCACTGCCCTACCTAACTGCCCCAACAATTAAATTTTTTTTTTTTTGGCTGAGGCAATTGAAAGTTAAGTGATTTGCCCAGGATCACACAGCTAGGAAGTGTTGAGTGTCTGAGATCACATTTGAACTCAGGTCCTCCTGATTTCAGGGCTGATGCTGATTTGAATAATTATCAACAAAGAGAGGAGAAATAAAAAGGGAACCGGCCCTGTGACTGATTAAATGGTATAATAATAGAGTGACCAAATTCATTTACAAAGCAATGTATGATAAGTACCACAGAAAAAGTACACAAAATATCTTATGGAAATTCAGAAAAGAAAGAAACCCTTGACAGTTTCAAATCAAAATGACTGGGTACCAGATTCACAAAAATGCAAACCCCTTGAGAAAAGGAGCATCTTTATTTTTTGGTTATATCACCAGCACCTCGTTAAATTGTCTTGCTCATATTCTCCGGTTCCCCTACCCCCCCCCCCCCACCAGGGCAAAAAAAAAAAAAAAAATACCTTCCATGGGAGGTGGAAGGGGCCTCTGGAACAGGTCCTCTGCCTAATAGCTGGACACTTTTAGCATACATTACTTTCTCAAAAGTTGTACAAATTGCTTTGAATAAAAACTCATACCTTTCCTATCCTATTCCCATTAAATAATTACTGGTACCTGCACAATGGTAGACCCAGTGCTAGAGACAAAATCCTCAAAAAGCTTACATTCTAGTGGGAGAAAATTTTTTAAAAAATAACCACATGCAGCCCTCTTTGTACTGGCCAAAAACTGGAAACTGAGTGGATGCCCATCAATTGGAGAATGGCTGAATAAATTGTGGTATATGAATATTATGGACTATTATTGTTCTGTAAGAAATGACCAACAGGATGATTTCAGAAAGGCTTGAAGAGACTTAAAACAAGTGATGCTGAATGAAATGAGCAGGGCCAGGAAATCATTATATACTTCAACAATAATACTATATGATGATCAATTCTGGTGGAACTGGCCATCTTCAGCAATGAGATGAACCAAATCAGTTCCAATGGAGCAGTAATGAACTGAACCAACTACACCCAGCGAAAGAACTCTGGGAGATGACTAAGAACCATTACATAGAATTCCCAATCCCTCTATTTTTGTCCTCCTGCATTCTGGATTTCCTTCACAGGCTAATTGTACAATATTTCAGAATCCAATTCTTTTTGTACAGCAAAATTTAACGGTTTGATTGTGTATACTTATTGTGTATCTAATTTATACTTTAATATATTTAACATCTTATGGAATATTATTGTTCTATAAGAAATGACCAGCAGGATGAATACAGAGAGGCTGGAGAGACTTACATGAACTGATGCTAAGTGAAATGAGCAGAACCAGGAGATCATTATATACCTCAACAATGATATTGTATAAGGATGTATTCTGATGGAAATGGATTTCTTTGACAAAGAGACCAAACTCAGTTTCAATTGATAAATGATGGACAGAAGCAGCTACACCCAAAGAAAGAACACTGGGAAATGAATGTGAACTATTTGCATCTTTGATTTTCTTCCCGGGTTATTTTTACCTTCTGAATCCAATTCTCCCTGTGCAACAGGAGAACTGTTTGGTTCTGCAAACATATATTGTATCTAGGATATACTGTGACATATTTAACATATAAAGGACTGCTTGCCATCTAGGGGAGGGGGTGGAGAGAGGGAGGGGAAAAATCGAAACAGAAGCGAGTGCAAGGGATAATGTTGTAAAAAAAAATTACCCTGGCATGGGTTCTGTCAATATAAAGTTATTATAAAATAAAAGGAAAATATATATTTAACATCTACTGGTCACCCTGCCATCTAGGGGAGGGGGAGAGGGGAAAAATTGGAACAAAAGGTTTGGCAATTGTCAATGCTGTAAAATTACCCACACATATAACTTGTAAATAAAAAGCTATTAAAAAATTTTTTAAAAATAACCACATAAGAATAATATAAGGATTGGGGTGGGACCTGTGATTTTATCAGTTTAAGGACCACTATAATAAGGAAACTCCCACTACAAATAGGTTTGCGCTTTCTCTGACATGTTGTACAGCCTTAGAAAGTTGCCTTCAGCAACTGAAAGGAATTTGACAGGGTTGCCACGGCTTCCTTCAAATGTCAGCTAAAATCCCATCTTTCACAGGAACCCTTTCTCAGTCTCTTAGTGTACTCCCTCTGCTGACTATTTCCTATTTATATTTGTCCTATTAAGTTTACATTACGTTATGTTTATATAGCTTGTTTACAGACAGTGGTTTGCACGTTCTCTCTCATTCGATTGTGAGCTCCTTGAAAGCGGAAGCTGTTTCTGCCCTTCTTTTTGCACTTAGCAGTGTCTGGCACACAGGAGATATAAATGTTTTCCAACTGATACGGACTTGAACCAAAGGCAAACTCCCTATCTACAATGCCCCTCCCCCCACAATCATATCCACATAACAGAGCAAACGCAAAAGAACTCAGGAACTGGAGGGGAAACGCATTAACAAATGAAACGAGACGCTGCCTTCTGTGCGGGATGGCAAATAAACTGGCCTGCAGCAAGCACGGGATCGCGTTAATCTGAATCAAGAGGAAAAACTAGCCTAGGCTGTACCCGTAACGCCAACGTAGGCTGGAGACCCAACTACGGGAGGGAAAATATTGTCAAAGTGAGTCTGCAAACAATCTTGTCACCTCTCTCGGAAGGCCCGTAGGGTCCTCTGGTTAAAAAATCTGAGAGGAAGGAGGGGGCCGGGAAGAAAAAGCCGTCAGGGGAGCCTCAACCATCCCCGGAACCCAGACGTACTTGTCATAGAATGGATGCTCTTCCCCAAAGTCCCGTAGATGCTTTTTCTGCTTCTTACTAAGGCTACTCAGCACTTGGCTCTGGCTTCGACTCCGGTTCCTACGTTTCCCCATCCTTACAAGTTTCCCTCCAGCGCTCCCAAGCAGGAAACGGATCTCAACGACAAACCCACGTGGAATCTCCTCTGCCGCTTTACGGCGGCGGAAGCGAGGCTACCGTAAAGCTGGCTGGGCGTTCTCTTGCGACGGGGCGAAGGGCATGCGGAGTTTTCCGATTGTCGCTGTCTCCCCCTGGCGGACAGCTAGTACTAGGAACGCGATATGGGTGGTGCTGCAGAAGTGGCACCTCCCTCTCTCCCTCCCTCTGCCCCACCTCCGTTCTATTGATGTGCGCGTGCGCAGAACCTAGAGCGCTGGGCCTGAGTCTGTTTTGGTTTGGGAGTTTGCGCAGTCGGGCAGATGGCTTCATTTTTCAGGGGGAGTCCGCAAATGCTGAATAAAAATCAGGGCATGATTTTTGTTTGTGGGCAATACTAAAGACAGTTAGATGGCTCAGTGGATAAAGGGCTGGACTGGGAACCAGGAAGAGCCGAATTCAAATGCGGACACGGGTACTAGCCACGTGACCCTGGGCAAGTCACTTAACTCTGGGGAAGGAAATGGAAACCGGCTCTCCGGGAAAGTCCCGTAAATGACATTGGCCTGCAATGGTCCGTGGGGCCGCCGGGTCAGGAAGTGTCATTCATGATTCAAAAGAGACTTTAGAAAGTGATGGAGGGGGCAGCTGGATGGCGTAGTGGATAGAGCACTGGCCCTGAAGTCAGGAGGACCTGAGTTCAAATCCGGCCTCAGACACTTAACACTTCCTGACTGTGTGACCCTGGGCAAGTCACTTAACCCCAATTGCCTCAGCAAAAAAAAAAAAAAAAAAAAAAAGTGATGGAGATGGGTGCCCCTCAGCGGGAGAACGGCTGAACAAGCTATGGCACATGGATGTTACGGGATATTCTTGTTCGGTAAGAAACGATCAGCAGGATGGTTTCTGAAAGGTTCTGACAGGAACCGATGCTGAGTGAAGTGAGCAGGGCCAGGAGATCATTGTACACGGCAACGGAGGATGATCAATTCTGATGGAAGTGGCCCTCCTCAACAATAAGGTGATTCAGATCAGTTCCAATGGTCCCGGGATGAAGAAAGCCGTCTGCAATAATATTTTCACTCTTTTTGCTGTTGTTGGCTTGCATTTTGTTTTCTTTCTCATCTTTTTTTTTTCCTTTTTGTTCTGATTTTTCTTGTGCAGCATGTTATTTGTGGAAACATGTATAGAGATATCTCACATGTTTAACATATATTGGATCACTTACCGAGGGGGTGGAGAGAAGAGAGGGAAAAAATTAGAGCCCAGGATTTGGTAGGGGTGAATATCGAAAATTATCCATGGATATATTTTGAAAATAAAAAGCGTTAATTAAAAAAAAAATCGTGATAGCTTTAGATAATCACTGTTCTCCTTTCTAGATGTTCACTAACTACCCCCTTTAAGAATTTTAAAATTTTTTCCCAGAAATCAAAGTCAAACTCATTGACTTATAATGGGCTAAATGACATGGTTATTAAGATTGCTGGACCTGGAGTCAAAAAGTCAATAAAATCTCAGTAAAAAAAAAAAAGAAAAAGAAGATGATGGAGAAAATGTTAATAATGCAAATTAAACTTTAAAGTGTGTCCTATGTGCTCCTCCCACCATTTTTGAGAGTTGGTTGAATGTGAATACTTGCCCTGACATTGCTTGGGCAAATGTCACTGTCAAGTCAGCAGCAAGCATTTATTAAGCACCTTGTTGTTATAATGTTATGCCACAGTTCTCTTTAACTGTCCTGACTCAGTTTCCCTGTCTCAGTTTCCTTAACTGTTCTGTCTCTGACCCAGTAAAACTAAGGATTATTCGCTCTCGGGTTATGAATTAGCAAGATAAAAGAGTAGATCTCCTGACTCAGTTTCCCTGTCTCAGTTTCCTACATGGGAATCCTTTTCAAGATTTAACCCATCAGTTTCCCAATATCAGGTTTCTTCCCAAATCCACCCATTTCCAACTTTCTCTTTCCCCCTGACTACATACTTAAACAATCTCCTTAAAGAACTTTCCTTCCCAGATGCTCCTTTGGTAAAGTAGCAGAAGGCAGTGGGGGTGGGAGGCTCCCTCCCCCACCTCTTCACCTACTCCCAAAAGTCTTTCTTTCACCTTCCTAACACCATTCGAACCTTTAATTTCCCCTACAAATCAGTCCTTCCTAAATCACCTGCATTCCTCTTTCCTTTTCCCTTCAAAAACCTGTAAGATTCACCCTATAGTGAATAACCCAAACCTCCACAAAACCCACACATGTCCAGCAGAGCTGGATTTAAAGTATAACTTATGTTAACAAATAACTCAATATATTTCAAAAGGTAATAAACTGAATCAAATTAATACAGCTGTTTTTAAAAGTTTTTTTTTTCTTTTCCACCACATTTCTTCTAACAGCTATTAGCATCTTATCTCCAGAGCTTTTTATTGCCCAGGCCAGGCTAAGCTTGAATTTTATTGCTCTTTACTCTATCACTAGCAATTTTTCAAACAACTAATTCCCAAATTTCTTAATCATTGTTCTTAAAACTTAACAAAGCTCTTAAATCAGCAAACAGACTAGGGGCTGTTTCCAGGACCTTCACCCCCAGAGAGAGGTATGTTTCACCTTGAATTCCCTTTTCCCATTCCAGAATCCAAAGGGGCTTCTGTGAACTTCCAAGGAAGCCCATTTAGTGCTTTACTCTGCCTTCACAGAGAATGCCTAGATATTCCATTCAAACGTCTTTCCTTTAAATGTTAGCACCTGCTCTTCTATATATATTTTTTAACTTTCCGAACTTTCAAATCCCTTTCAATCTATTTTTTTTTCCTTTTTTTCTTCCTTTCCCTTTTCTCCCTTTTTCTCACAGGCTGCTGCAGTCAGCCAGAGACAGAGAGAGAGAGAGAAAGATTTTTCAAACTTCTTGATATTTTCTAAGCCTGCAACACAGAGGCTGAATCCTTATCTCTTACAAGCTTATTTTAACTTTTAACACAGACACACAAACAAACATGGAACTCCAATTTACTATGCACAGTTGCAACGTTGTTTTCCAACCAACAACATAACAGACAAACCACACAGAACATAGAACATATATCACACAGACTACACAGTTACAATATTAAGCAAACATATACCCAGAGGATATTTTCCAGCGTCCCAGAAAATACCCGTCTCAGAATTTTTAAACCCGTCGGTATTTATTCTGAGACCACGGGTTGCTAGCAACAGAACAGACCAGAACCAGAACCAAAACCAGATGGTACCCCAAAAGGTACCCAGACAGACTTACTCTCCCGAATGCCGAATCAAATGCCGAATCGATTTCGTTGTCCACTGTAGGCCGGACTGAGGCTGAAGAACTGCTTCCTTTTCCTAGGAGGCTCTGGGGGTAGCCAGAGTGCTGGTCTTTTCTCAAGGAGCAGACCCAGGTCCTGAGCCTCCCTCAGGCCTAGGTGGAGACGGAGAGGTCTCTAATCTCTAATCCAGTTCTCAGTTTCTATTATCTCGGTGGGATCTCCAAATTGTAATGCCAGAGAAACTGAGGCAGGACAGTTAAAGAGAACTGTGGCATAACAATTCTTCAGTTGTTTTTCAGTCTTATGCAATTCTTCATAACCCCATTTAAGGTTTTCTTGGCAGATTCTGGAGTGGTTTGTCATTTCCTTCTCTAGCTCATTTTAAGGATGAGAAAACTGAGGTAGGATTAAGTGACTTGAAAAGGGAAAGAAGGGGTCACACAGCTAATACGGATTAAGTACCTACTATATGTTTAATTCTACTAAGCACCTAATTAGCTCTGTATTAAAATGGGCATTTAAAGAAAGGCATATTCCCGGGCTATGGACTGTGCATACTCTTTGATCCAGCAGAATCTTACTAGGTCTGTATCCCAAAGAGATCAAAAAAGAGGGGAAAGGACTCACATGAGCAAAAATGTTTGTAGCAGCCCTTTTTGTGGTGGTATCAATTGGGAAATGGTTGAAGAAGTTGTGGTATATGAATATAACTGAATTTTATTGCTCTATAAAAAATGATGAGCAAGCTGATTTTAAAAAGGCCTGGAAAGATTTATATAAACAGATGCTGAGCAGAAACAAACAAAACCAGAAATACATTGTACACAACAACAGCAAGATTGTATGATGATCAACTATGAGGAACTAACTTATTTCATCTCAGTGATCCAGTGATCCAAGAGAATTCCAAAAAAGTTTGAATGGAAAACACCATCCAAATATAGAGAACTATGGAGACTGAATGTAAACCAATACAAATTATGTTCACTCTTTCTTCTGTTTTTTTTTTCTCTCATGACTTTTTCTTTTTGTTCTGATTTTTTTCTCCCAATATGATTCATAAGAAAACATGGCGAGGGGAGGGGGAGAGTGAGAATATTGTTTTTATATGTAACTGGGGAAAATTAAAAAATAAAAGTAATGGAAAAAATAATAAAGGCAAAAAGCCAATCCCAAGTTCTAAGGAGCAGTGCAGTTTAGTGTGAATAAGGGGGAGGACATGCAAAGGACTTTGTGCAAACAAGCTATATGCAGAAAAAATTGGAGGTAACCACCAGAAGGAAGGCACAGGAATTAAGAGGGATCAGGGAATGCTTTCTGTAGGAAGTGAGATTTTAGCTTAGACTTGTAAGAGGCAGAAATGAGGAAAGAGAGCATTCCCAGAATGGGATACATCTGGTAAAAATGCCCCAAGCCAGAAGATTGAGTGTATGAGATAGAGATATGTGTGGTCCAGACATATGGATTATGTCATCTGGGATTACTACAGGATTTTGTGCTTTTGCTTGTGTGTGTGTGTGTGTGTGTGTGTGATACACAGAGTGTTCCCAAAGTCTTAGTACATTACAATTGGGCTTCTGTACTCTCCCACTGTCCCACCTGACCTAGCTCAACTTTGAATTTTCATGCCTGTGGGAAAAATTTATAAATATAAATTTAGAATGAAACTTTATCATTCCCTTGGTTAAATAGACATAGTCACCTCTCTCCTAAGGGGAAGTTGTCTTGTATATATCTCTTAAAAGGAAGTTGTCCTGGTAAATCTATCAAGTGAAAAACATATAATAAATGTTGTTTTGAGTCATATTTGATTCTATATGACTCTGTGGCGTTTTCTTGGCAAAGATCCTGGAATGGTTTATCATTTCCTTGTCCAACTCATATTACAGAGGAGGAACTGAGACAAATCAGAGTTTAAGTGATTTGCCCAGTCTCCCACCTGGGAACAAGTACCTGAAGTCACATTTGACCTCTGATCTTGCTGACTTCACTGCACTAGCTAGCCAGCAATTGTGTAGGCTTTAAGTTTTATAAAGTGCTTTGCATGTATTATTTGATCCTCACAACAACCCTGTGTAAGTGCTATTAATAGCCCCATTTTACAGATGAGGAAACTGAGGCTGAGTAATTTGCCCAGGTCACATAGCTACAGAGTATCTAGCCTAGATCTTCCCAAGTAGGAGGCAGATGACATAAGTATTATTTTCTCTTTTTTATGTATAAGGAAACCACGACCAGAGAAATAAAGCAATTTGCTCAGAATATATACAAAGCTAGTAAATATTGTAATGTCAAACTGAGCAAGATAAGAGATTAGAGACCAATTCAAGAGTTTATTAAAAGGAGAGAAATACTGGGACCAATGGATCCATGGTTGATCCCAGGGCTAGACAAGACTATCATCTCAAAGAGTCTAGCCCCGAGTATCGGGACAGCGAGCTTTTTATAGAATAACAAGAACAATGACATGATGGAAGTACCGAGGTGGGGATAACGTAATAGAGGGAGGTTACTGATATTCTAATGACATCTAAAATGGATAAACCTTTATCTTGTCAAACATTAAGAGGGAATGTCTATAAAACCTTTATCTCAAACTTTAAGTGGGAAAGGTTATAACCTAAGGCAGAATAACTAAATAGGACAATTGGAGAAACTGGGTCATGACATTAAAAGGAAACTTTGGCATAACAATATCTGAGCCAGATCTGGAACTTAGGTGTTCTGATTCCAAGGAGAGGGCTCTTTTCACTGAAAATCTAATTAAAAGCACTTGGATGTCAGAGCTTTCCATTAGGATGCTGTCTCTGAAACTCTCCCTTGAAAAGCACCTTAAAATCCAATCTGATAAATCAGAAAATGGCTATTTTTCTCTAATGTCATTTAGGCTATAACCCTCAGACTAAGTGAGCCATAACAAAAAAAATTTTTTTTAAACTGAGTTCTCAGCATCCTTGGAGGTGGGTTTATTCTTAATTTTCTCATCTCTGGACTTCCTCTGTCTGAGGTCTGAGAACAGCCTCAGGGAAAAGAATAAATACCACCTAAGCAGATTTAAGAAGCTCCCGCTTCTCTCCCGAACAAGATCAGGTGGTTTTTTTTTTTTTTTTTTTTTTTTTTAATGGTTAACAAAGGGTAAGGGAACCCTATTTGAAATTTTAGCTTGAGGGCCTAGAATTTAAACCTCTCCCATAGGCTTCCAGTGAAAGTCCCTCCCTCCATAAAACCTGCACATACAGCTTAACATACCTGTGCACTTGTCTAAATACATGTGCATACATGTCCATTTGTAGAGCCCCAAGTGAACAGTGAAATAATTTGTGTCTTTGGAATTCTGCACCTCCCCCCACATCTTTTTTTTTTTTTTTCCTTCTTTCCCAGACACCTAGTTGATGAAATAATTTATCCACAGCTGTTACTAACAATGCATTTCTACTTCCAGGAGATATTTGTGCTTCAGATCATACGTCTAAAGGTGAGAGTTACTTTAGAGGCCCTCTGATTCTTACAAATGAGGAAACTGAGGTCCCAGGAAGGTTAAGTGACTTGCTTGAAATCATACTAATAGGTGCTAAGTGAGGAGTGCAATATTTGAACTCACAGAGTGCTTCTTCCACAGTACCACTTGGGAGGAATAAAGGAATGATTTAGAATCTGGAGCAATTTAATGTCTAGCTTAGGGAATTTGTTGAAGATTATGTGGCTTTTCTAGAAATTATTTAAACATATCATGTGGGTGACCATCTTATTTATCTACACATAAGACCCCAAATTGACCACACTGACCTTCACATTTAGGAAATATCTCACAGTAAGAATCCCACCAGTTACCCTAGTCTGCCAAAGAAGGAGGGAGGAAGATTCAGTGACACTCACCCAGGACTTGTAAATTACACAGCTTTCTCGTGTTTGATTTATGTCCCATTATTGATTAAATGATCCCCATGCAGATTATAATGGACACAAGGACCTTACAAAATAAAAAATTACTAAAGGAGGATATGCACGTAAACAAGGAGAAATCATACTTGCTACACCTGTTCACATCCTCCTAAGTAGGGGAGAGCATTGAGCATCATAGTGGCTGTTGGCAGGGAGGATTCTGAGTTAAAATATCGAGTCAGCAGTAAAAAGCATTGCAATGCATTCTTTGCTACAAGCAAAACGGTCTGATTTGTAATTCTTATACTTTTTCTTAAGATATAAAAGAATGTATTTGCTGTTAAGATTATGCAAGGACTAAATCCTATTCTTTGAATGTAAACAAATCAATATTACTTTCTAGAGAAAGTATATACTAGCAGACACATCTGCATTTTGTTTTACACTGGTAATTGATGCCTTTTCCCCCTAAGGTTAAAATCCCTTATTTTCCAAACCATAGGTCAGGTCAGGATTCAAATGTAAATTCACAAAGGAAAGTTGAAAACTCATTTAAGCAGTCTATTGTTTTCTGCTAAGGAATATGCCTCAAGGCCACTTTCTTCCGCTATGGAAAAAATACTTTAGAAAATAAATAAAATTACTTAGGATACTTTTAAATTCTCCCCCTCCCTCACATATATACATATACACATACCCTCTAAGGAACTGAAACTTATAATAATTTTACCATCTAGTCACTATTTCCCCTTCCTCACTTTTGGAAAGATTCCTCACTGTTCCCAAAATTTAATAATATTTATCATACCGTGTTTCCCCGATAATAAGACACTGTCTTATTATTTTTTTGGACAGAAAAAATACCAGAGGGCTTATTTTCAGGGGAGGGCTTATTTTAATGCTCTCA
Source organism: Antechinus flavipes (assembly GCF_016432865.1). Lineage (NCBI taxonomy): Eukaryota > Metazoa > Chordata > Mammalia > Dasyuromorphia > Dasyuridae > Antechinus > Antechinus flavipes. The sequence goes on from NC_067401.1 coordinate 377,496,610, forward strand.
ATGGCGCCAGCAAGCAAATCACTGGGGAAGAACAGGATGACGTGCTCACTGCTGCAGCTCTTATTGGATGCAGCTCGGAGCGCAGCATGCGTTTCACTGGGGGGGGGGGGGAGGGAAGAGGGGGACGGGTGCATATAGAGGGTACCGTAATATAGCGTAGCGCAGGGGATCACCTTCACTACAGTAGCAATCTCAATAGGGCTTATTTTCGGGGAGGGCTTATTTTAGAGGACTCTTACACAGTAAGGGGAGGGCTTATTTTCGGGATAGGTCTTATTATCGGGAAACACGGTACCTTCATTTCTGTAGACAAATGATCCCAACATCCTAAGTGGAGGAGCCTTCCTTTCTAGCTGTAAGTCTTGGGAACTAGAAAATTTTAAAATTGTGACATGCTACAGAGGTGTCTGAAACGAACTTCTCTGTATAGAAAAGAAGAAAAGCACCCTCTTGATTGCTGATAATCAATTTCCTCTGTACCCCACCCCTACCGAACATGCATTTACTATTCCCATCGAACTGCTAATTTGTTCCTTCTACCCCAAATCTTTGGTGTTGAAACCTTCAAACCTAGGTGATCTGGGATCTGCCCAGAGGATGTGGGTAAATGTTTAATAGCAAGTTCTTTGAAAAATGCAGCTCGCCAATTTGGAACTATGCTCAAAAAGTTATCAAACTGTGCATATCCTTTGATCCAGCAGTGTTACTACTGGGCTTATATCCCAAAGAGATCATAAAGAAGTATGTGCACGAATGTTTGTGGCAGTCTTCTTTGTAGTGGCCAGAAAGTGGAAACTGAGTAGATACCCATCAATTGGAGAATGGCTGAATAAATTGTGGTATATGAATGTTATGGAATATTATTGTTGGTAAGAAATGACCAACAGGATGATTTCAGAAAGGCCTGGAGAGACTTACACGAACTGATGCTGAGTGAAATGAGCAGGGCCAGGAGATCATTATATACTTCAACAACAATACTATATGATGACCAATTCTGATGGACCTGGCCATCCTCAGCAATGAGTTGAACCAAACCAGTTCCAGTGGAGCAGTAATGAACTGAACCAGCTACGCCCAGAGAAAGAACTCTGGGAGATGACTAAGAAACCATTAAATTGAATTCCCAATGCCTATATTTTTGCCTGCCAGCATTTTGGATTTCCTTCACAGGCTAATTGTACAATATTTCAGAGTCCGATTCTTTTTGTACAGCAAAATAACGGTTTGATCATGTATATTTATTGTGTATCTAATTTATACTTTAATATATTTAACATCTACTGGTTATCCTGCCATCTAGGGGAAAGGGTGGGGGGAAGGAGGAGAAAAATTAGAACAAAAATGCTGTAAAATTACCCATACATATAACTTGTAAATAAAAGGCTATTAAAAAAAATGCAGCTCACACTTTAAAGTTTAATCTGCATTGTTATTATTAATTCTATATTATGATATCATTTTCCTATCACTTTCTTAACTGTATACAATCAGTAAATCAAGCCATGATTTAGCAATTTATCAATCATCTCTCACAAGCCAATAAGTGCTAGCTCCCATGCATCTTTGGACACACTACTATATATAGCTCAAAAAGCTGGTGAAAGTCCAGTTCAAAGAAACAAATCTTCAGATTTTCCCACATCATCTACAATCTCTGCAGAATCCATGGTTGGTTCCTTAACTTTTAATAAATCATAGTGCCAACTGGTCTTTTTTTTCTGGATTTAGAACTTAGTTTATCATAAAACCTCTCATTTAGAGGGCAATTGTTAAATGTAGGAAGAAATAGGAATGGAAGAATCTGATAAATTATTTTCTAGAACCCCAAATTTTCACTCATTTGGAAAAAATCTCTTCATCCATAAAATGAGGATAAATAAATAAATCGAGTTACTCTAGGCCACAAGGTACACAGTGATTAGAACATGAAATTTGTAGGAATGAAGATCTAAGATTAAATCTCTCCAGAAATACTAGCTATGAGATCCTGGATTGCCATCTAATCTTTCTGTGTTTCACTTTCCCCATTAATAGAATGAGGATTATAACCACACAGGGTTGTTGTATCAAATAAGTAAACCTATGTAAAAGATCCTGCAAAATTTAAAGTACCATGTGCTTTATGATGAAACACTAGGTTGGGAGAGCAGTTCAGAATGTGAAAAACTCACAAAGGCAGTCTCATAGCCAAAAGGAGCGTTTTATTTAGTGAAAGGTTCATGACCAACCAAAGAGGATCTAGCAGGGACTGAGAGTGAAGAAGCACTACTTAAAGTTTAGGGGCAGGATGGAGAGGAGAAATAAGGTCAGGGATTTAGAGAATTAGAGAAGAGATAGGGAGGGTTTTAGGGGACATTGAACTGTCATGCGCAATGTCTACCTCAGCAAGTTCATGATGATAATCCATGAACAAAAATATTTTAGTGCATGGTAATGGGGGGTACTTTTGTCACAAAGGTTACTATTAGATAAAAATATGCTCTTAGTGTACCTACTTAGGAGGAGGGATAGTCCCTCAACCACAGCACCCTTAAACTAAGAAGTGCTCATTATTTGGGCCCAGGTGCAAAATAGTAGCCCAGACTTTGGGATGACAAATCAGATATCCTTGAAGGATAGCTGAGAGTCATGAGGTCTAGATATGGGGTACCTAAATGAAATTAGGGTTTAGTTGAAGTCTAGTGGCAGGTTCGGGGTACAGGGGATCAAACAGAGTTCCCCTGCAACCCCATTGGATTCAGTGCAAGAATAGTGAGTTATATGAGGTCTAGTAGCAGCACGAGTCCCCAATAAAAGCATTTATGAGCCCGAAACGCTAGATTGATAAAAGAAGTTTATTATTGGGGTTGGAAGCAAGGTTAAAGCATAGTTAAGGAAATAGGCAAAGGTAGAGATAAGAAGGGCACTGGACAGAGGGTTCAATGGACAGAAAGTCCTGACATGCCAGGAGTAAAGCTGCTATGTTTGGGACCTTTGCAAAGAAAGGGTCCCAGCATGGCCCTTTTATAATGGGAGATTTAGCTAGAGGAGCCTTTGCGTGTAGCCCAGAGTTAGCTCAGATCCAGATGGGGGCTGGGACAGGTCCGGATCTTCTATTGGAATTCAAAGGGACCAGGATTTGTAAATCAAAAGGTTAACTAGGAGGGGTTCGGAATCAGAAAAAAAGGAATAAATCAATTCTTAAAGGAACCACACCCCCATCAAGAGGAATAAAGAGATCAGGTCTAACTCCCTTTTTTTGTCACACATATTATGCCACATGACTCCAAATAGTCAATTCCTAAGGGGACTACATCTTTCTCATGGACAGGTGGCTGGGGTTTCTTAAAAATTTGGGGGGTTTCTATCACATCACTTCCAAAAGCCATATGTATCATTACTTTATGTAAAGTATTATCATTATTCATTTAAGAGAGGTAAGAGACCAATTTGGAAGTTATTGCAATAGTCCCAGGTACATTCAATGAGAGCCTGAATTAGGCTGATGATTCTGGAGAGAAGAGGATGAATACAGGCATCATAGAAATAAGAAAGTTAGAGTTGTGGGGTTTGCACCTCATGGAGGTAGTGTCATACTGTAGTCCATGATGTACTTTGGTTGTACCCTTGGTTCAACCAACCTTCTTGATAAACTTGTCATCTTGCCTGTGGATGTAGCCTATGACCATAAAATGCAAGAGCCTTGGAGAACAGGTTGAGTCAAATAGTCTACTATGTTTTCTTTCACAACATTAACATGGAAATATAATTTCCATGACTGCACATATATAATCTATATCAAATTGCTTTCATTCTTGGTGAGAGGGAAGGATGAGGAGTGAGAGAATTTGGAACTCAAAAATTTAAAAAAAAAAAAAAACAAATGCAATAATTTTTCACATATATTTAAGGAAAATAAAATATTAAATTAGACATGGCTGCCTGTTCTGCTTCAGCCCCTTGGATCTTGACATTCGAAAAAAAAAAAATCCAAGTTTTTTACTCACTTTGACATTTGGTTTATGTCCTCTTGGATCCACTTCTGAATCTGCCTCTCATTCTTTTTTTTTTTTTTTTAATCCCTATTTTCTTTTTTTCCCCCTTTATTAAAGCTTTTTATTTTTCAAAACATATGCATGGACAATTATTCAATATTAGCCCTTGCAAATTTTTTCCCTTTTCCCCTCACCTCCCCTAGATGACAAATAGTCCAATATATGTTAAACATTGTAGAGATATATATTAAGTCCAATATATGCATATATATTTATCTTGCTACAAAAGAATCAAATCAAGCCAGAAAAGAAAATGAGAGGCAAAATAAAATGCAAGCAAACAACAAAAAAAGTGAAAATGCTATATTGTGAACCAACTCAGTTCGCCATAATCCTCTCTCTGGGTGTAGATGGTTCTCTTCCTCACTAAACAATTGGAACTGCTCTGAGTCATCTCATTGTTGAAGAGAGCCATGTCCATCAGAGATGATCATCTTATAATATTGATGCTGCCATGTACAATGACCTTCTGGTTCTGATCATTTCACTCAGCATCAGTTCATGTAGGTCTCTCCAGGCCTCTGAAATCATCCTGCTGATCATTTCTTACAGAACAATAATATTCCTTAACATTCATATACCAAAATTTACTCAGCCATTCTTCAATTGATAAGCATCCATTCAGTTTCCAGTTTCTTGGCATTGCAAAAATGCCCCTAGTTCTTCAGAAGGGAATTTCTCCCATTCATATCTCTAATATTCTACCAATGATATGTTTTCTCTATACATGAGATGAGAGAGAAAGTCAGTAATGTCATTTTCATATTTGAAGAATTGCACCTTATTAAACTAATGAAGCATCATGGTACAAAATGACCACTATTTCTCTCTGGGCTAGCTTCTTCAACTTTCAACACCATGGAACAAGATGCTACTCCCATGATAAAGCCTTTCACTTCTAATCTCATTACCATGCTGCTAACTCAGGGGTGGACACCACATCCCTCAGCCTCCTCTTCCTTCTTATTTGAAGACTGGAGAATGGAGTGTCAAAGTCCTCCCCAAATCAGCCTTTTTAGAAGGCAGAGACTGAACTTTCAGCTCACTCCACTTTGCATCTGCTGTTCTATCTGGTTTCAATTCCTCCAAAAGATGCCTCCAATCTTTTTCCTCCCAACTCCATTCCCTAGTCTCTTACTCCCAATCCCACTTCTTTCCTGCCTCCTTTAAAAGTCTTATCATTCATAAAATTTCAAGCTCCTTGAAGATATTGCTTTATCTAACTCTTTGTGACCCCATTTGGGGTTTTCTTAGCACAAATATGGAGTGATTTTCCATTTCCTTCTCCAACTCATTTAATAAATGGGGAAACTGAGGCAAATTGGATGATGGGACTTGCTTAGGGTCACACAGTAAGAGTCTGAAGTTAGATTTGAACTCAGGAAAATAAGTCTTTCCCACTCCAAGCCAGGTGCTTTTATGCACTATGGCGCCACCTAGCTGAGGACTGTCTGTAAACCAAGCACATAACACTGCCTGACACATAATAGGCATTTAATAAATGTTTATTGAATTGCATTTAATTACTCCACCAACCTGTCTTCCTGGTGACCGAGCTGTGGTTCCCAGAGAGACCTCAGTCATGCTGCTGATAATTCAGAGTCTCTCTCATGGTTCTAAAAATAACCTTGGTGTGTCCCAGATATACTCCTACTACTCTGACAATGTAATTCCTAAAGACCGACTGATAGGCTTCCAATTTATACAAAATTAGTCATCTCTATGACACCATTAACTCAACTTAAAACATTTACTTAATGATAAGGCAAAAGCAAAAATAGTCACAGTAACATAGTTACTTAACACAAAGCAAATGTAGCAATAATAAAAATATCACAGTCCATACATTTACCTGGGACCCAAATGCACATAGTATTTGTTGGGGGAGAGTGGGCACACAATCATAGAAATATAGTAGGGAGGAAAAGCTAGGTGGTGCAGTGGATAGAGGACAAGACCTGAAGTCAGGAGGACCTGAGTTCAAATCTAGCCTTGGACACTTAACACTTCCTAGCTCTGTGACCCTGGGCAAGTCACTTAACCCCAGTTACCTCAGGGGAAAAAAAAAAGAATTGCACATATTTAGCAAATATTGGATTGCTTGCTGTCTAGGAGAGGGAGTGGGGGGAAGAAAGGGAGGAAAAAACTTTGGAATGCAAGGTTTTGCAGATATATATACTAAAAACTATTCGTATGTTTTGAAAATAAAAATTTTAAAAATAAGTTGATTTCATCCTTTTTCCTTACACAAAAGCTTTTTTATCTGCCTCTTTTCACTAATCAAACTTTTTTTAATATGAAAGAGGAAGCACTTTATATTAACTTATATTTGCTTGGTGATTTATAACCAAAAACATATATTCATATATATGAATTATGTCTTTTGAAGTAGTACAAGAATGATTATCACCATTTTGCAAATGGAAAAACTTAGGATGGGAAAAACCAACTGACAGATGGGACAAAGACTTGAACAGAGGTCTCTCAGATTCCAAATTCATTGTCCTTTTTTTCACCCTGCTTTTTCTTTATTAAAAGTCCAAATTCCACCTTAGGTCATTGTTATCTGTCTATCCTCAGTATTAGCCAGAGGAATCCTTGATAACACTGGATATTCAAAACAAACAAAAAGTTTGCTTATTAACTGGGTTTAGCAATGTATCATCCCAAGCACTACTGTGTTTGCTGTTGGTGGTGCTAATTTAAAGGTAAGTTTTAGTTGTGAGCTACTCCGCTTCTCACCTCCATTTTCTTCTGAACTACCTATATTGGAGTGCACCATTATCCTATGCCTTAAAGGTGCTATCTATCATAGAACTAATCAAATGTTGAAGCCAGAAGGAACCTTAAAAATAATCGAGTACAACTTATCAGACCGAGGTCTTTCTAACTTAGATTATTAAAAGCTCATTCTGGGTATTGAAAACATTAGTCATTTTCAGTGGGAGTTCTTTGTCACCATTGATGAGTGAGATGATATGTGGTCCTAAATTTATAGCTTCTACATCTGATTTGTGGCAACAGCTTTACCCTTCAATTACTCTGACTGATCACAACTGACATTCTCAGTGGATGAAGGCTTCAACACATTGATGATGTCTTCTGGCAAACTCAGGAGGAGCAGCTGGGCCAGTTTACCAGAATGGAACCAGGACTTTATTTTATAATGTATAAAAAAAAAGTAGAGGGGAGGGGAGGCGATTAGGGGAAATAAGCAAAGAAAAAAAGACAGGAATGATAGTAAGCATGAGCACTCACAAGTAGACATATTACTAGGTAATTTGGTGAACAATAAATACTTAAAACAATGCTTAAAAAAAAAAAGAAATTTGTGTTTTCCATCAGATTTTTTTCTCATATTACTCTATTCCAAAGGCTCATCTCCTCATAATAGACATCTATGTGTTATCAGTAAATCAGTCCCTTGAGCATCTCACTAAAAACAATGGAGATATACAGAAGATATGAAAGTCATCTTCACAGCTCCTGACTTATACATGGTGGGGGAAGTGGCTACAGTATACAGATGCCTAAAATATGCAAAAACTTGCAATGGTACACTGAAATAATTGTAAATTAAGCTAGTGCAATAGGGATAATGCTCAATAAAATTATGCAGTAGAGAAACTTTTTGTTGGTGACAACTTTGTTGATTCTTGTCAAGGTCTACTGGCCTCCCTCCCAAACCACCTTATATTTAATGTATTTGGGCATTATAATTATATATATTTGTTGTGATCCCTTAAATACTTAGCTCAGGGTTGTACAAAAATAATGATAGCAATAATTGACACTCATATTGTATGTTAAGGTTCACACAATGTTTCCTTAGTGGTTAAGTAAATATTATCATCCTCATTTAACAGATAAGAAAATTGAGGCTCAGAGAGGGTAAATGATTTGCCCAAAATAATAGCTTAACAACAACTCACACTTATATAATAATAATAGCTAGCATTTATATAGCACTTACTATGTACCAGACATTATACTAGCACTTTACAAATTTTATTGCATTTGATCCTTTCAAGTTACTATTATTGTTGCTATTTTACAGATGAAGAAACTGAGACAGATGGAAGTTAAATGACTTACTCAGTGTCACACAACTAATAAGTATCCGAGGCTGGGATTTGAATTCAGATCTTCCTGACTTGAGGCCCTGTGCCCTATCTATTGAGTCACCTGGCTGCCTCTTAACAGCACTTTAAGGATACTGTAATACCTAATACAGCATTTCAAAGTTAATGAAGCAGTGTCCTTACAACTTTGTGAAGCAGGTAACACAAATATTATAATCCCCATTTTAAAGTTGAGGAAACAGAAACTTAGGGAGATTCTGATATGTCCAAGGTCACATTACCAGTGTCAGAGCTGGGATTGTAAATCAGGCTTTTGAACTCCAAGACCAAGATCAGACAACATAGCAAAATTTCTGAGATTTGCTAAGGTAGTGCACAAGAGAAAAAAAAAAATCACCTCTCTATGGTTATATATTAGTAAAATATGAAAAGGATTTATGAATGGAATATGAAGTTTTTAAAAATTGAAAACCAATAAAAATAAACACAATGGAAAGAATATTGAGAATTAGAGAAATTGATAAATTGGAAATCAGAGAAGTGATAAAACTAAAATCATTTTCTGGGAAAATACTATTTGATCAATTCTTTCACTGTTGACATCTTGCTATGTCTCCTTATTTTAGCTACATCATCTTATTTAGGAACTATTTTGGAGAAAAAGACAAATTCATTGAGTTTTTTATGAGAACAGGATAACCAAATAGAGCTTATGGAAATATACTTTGTCCAAAATGGGAGAATTAAGGGTTCATAGAAAGGACCATAAGGAACCATAGTCCAAATCTTTCATTTTACAAATGAGAAAACTGAGTCCCAGAATGATATAGGGACCTGTCAGAAGTCATACAATGAGTCACCGGCAGAGTAGGGACAAGTCTACCAACTTTTATGCTAGTACTCTTTCAAAAATACCAAGCTCCAATACACTCAGTGGAATGGTAAATTAAGTTTATTGTAAATGGATTATAGTTTTTGGTATTAGCAATGATAACATCATTAGAGGAAGCTGCATAGCTTCATAGTTTCATATAGAAGGCAGATAGAGATATAGGACAGAGGCTTAGCAGAGGTTGGACTGGAGATGTAGATTTCCTATCTATCCAATCTAGGGTGTGTTCATAAATATATTAACAACCAGCTCTCTGGGGGAAAAATTATTCATGACACACTTTTAAGTTTAACTTGCATATCAACATTTTTCCCATCATTTTATTTTTTTTTAATTTTATGTATTTGTAATTTGTTACATTTTGAGTTCCAAGCTGTCTTCTCTTCCTCTCCTCCCACATTAAAAAAGTGAATTAGAATATATATCAGTGGAACCATACAATACCTACTTCCATATATCAATTCTTTCTCTGAAGGTGGATAGCATTTTCCTTCAAAAGTCCTTCATAGTTGATTGGAATAATCATATTACTCAGAATAGCTTAGTCATTCAGGTCTCTTTGAACAAAATTACTGTTATTGTATACAGTATCTTCTTGGTTCTTTTTTTGCTCTGTATTATTTTTGCAAGTCTTTACATGTTTTGTTTTGTTTTTTAAACCAAGAGTCACTGTCCTGATTTAGATCCAGGTCAAGACCCCAGCAGAATATGGAAGAGAAAAGGGGTAAAATACAAAGAGCAGTGGGGTAGAAGGTAGTCTCGCACTAGTCTTTAATACAGGGTGGGGGGACTTGGGTTTGAATTATGCCTCTGAAATTCGCTAGCTTTGTTACCCTAGGCAGGTCATTTCCAAGTCTCAGTTTTCTCAACTCTAAAATGGGAATAATAATGCCTGTATTATCTGTTTCACTGAACTCTTGTGATGATGAAATGAGATAATTCATACAAAATCCTTTACAAACCTTCAAGCATTCATCTTGGGGGGGGGGGGGGTGGAGGGAGGAAGGGGAAAAAACGAAACATAAGCGAGTGCAAGAGATAATGTTGTAAAAAATTACCCTGGCATGGATTCTGTCAATACAAAGTTATTATTAAATAAAATAAAATTAAAATTAAAAAAATAAATAAGACAAACCTTCAAGCATTTTGTAAATATTATTAGTTAACTGTGTAATTTTGGGGAAGTTAGTTTCTCTAACTTCAGTTTTCCCAGATTTTCAAAAAGAGAATATTAGACCAGATAAGTTCAAAGGTCCTCTCCAGCTCTAATATTCTATGACTTTATTTCAATCAAATTTATCTGGTAAAAACACAGTTTAGAAGACTGTGCAGAGAATGGGAAAGGTTCCCAGAGTTCCCTCTTGTGGAATCTTTTTATAATTGCACCTCCTTTTCCTACAAGGGCAGTGTTTTAGTAGACATAAGTAAGTCTTAGTAAAAGCCCTATGGTCCAACCTTATTTTTTAAAATATGAGGAAACTAAGGCTCAGGGTGGATAAGGCAAATGAATAATATTAATTAAGCAATGGAATACAAAGACAGAAAAAAATAGTGGCCATTTCTCAAAGAATTTTTACATACATATGGGAATGCTAAAAGGTAAACTACAGCTAAATACAAGAAGACAATCAAAGAAGGGAGGGTATTAGCAGCTGGGGAGGAGAATGAGATCTCCTATAGAAGATTACATTTTAGCTAAATCTTGAAGGAAACCATTAAGAAATTAAGATGTAGAAATGAGAGAACCAAGTAATCCAAGGGTATTGGGTAGCCAATACAATGGTACTGAGAACAGAGATGGAAGGCCATTTCTGGTATGCTTGCATTGTGGAGTGATAGAGTGGATGGGGGAGAGTAAAATGTAAGAAGATTATCTTTTTACTAGTCTATGAATACATGAAGACTTTCTTTTCTAAACTTAAGGCAGAGTTTAAAAGAAATTAGCTGCATATGGAGGGCATTTTGTTCATTTCTTTCCAATTTTTCCCCAAACATCAGAAGATCTATAGTGCAGATGTAAAGGAATACATCCTTCGGGGGTTTAGCATTGGTGTAGGAATTCCCTGTATGGCCATTCCCATCACCAAGGCAGACATCAACTTTTCTATTATTTGTAGTCTTAGAAAGGTTTTTGAGACTCAGAGAGATCACATGACCTGCCCATAGTCATAACTAGTAAGTGTCAAAGGTAGGATTTGGATCCTTGGTCTTCCTGACTTTAAGCACAGTACCCAAGTCACCATTCCATGTACTCTAAGGTTTGTGATAAGGCTTTACTGGTCATTTAAGAAACTTTCAAAGTTGAATTTTTTAGATAAAGGACTCTGAAAGACTTTGATTCAAGATGATGAGAATTAATTAATGCTTATCAATGACTATTTTCATGATAAATGTTCTTAACCCTCACATGCCCTCAGCTTTGGGCTAAAAGCTGGTTCTCCCCCCATGGATGGAGTTCCCTTTCCCCATCTCTGCCTACTGGTTTCCCTTCAAGTCCCAATGAAAATCCCATCTTCTACAAAAAGTCCTTTCCAATCCCTCTTAATTCTTTATTCTTTAATTATTTAAGTAAAAGGAGTACCTTCTCTCTGTTAATTATTTCTTATTTAACTTATATATTATGTTTGTATTTGTTTTCTTCTTGTCTCCCTCTTTAGACTGGGAGTTTCTCGAAGGCAGAGATGTCTCTTACTTTTCCTTGTATCTTCAGCACTTAACAAAGTACCGGCAGAGTAGGTATTCAATAAATGATTTTTGACTATGTCACTAATTTCATACCTGAAAAATAACCTGAAAGCATCCTTCAGATTGAAAACTGATGTCTACCTTTTAAAAATTCATCTTATCTTTCTTGGACAAAAAGATTCTTGTCCAAAGATGTCCATAACTATAATAAAGACAAACATGTTTTCTTTTCTTTGGGAAAGACAATGAGACTTTCTTGCCATCAACTGTGGAGAAAATGAAGCTGAGATTTCCTATCTTGAATAAAACTGTCTTAATTTGCTAATTACTTAGATTCAGCTGCAGGCTGAAAATAGTCCATTTGTTGTTTTTTTGGTGGGGATTTTTTTTTTTTTGGTAATTGCCTAATAATTGCCCAGAATGGACCATACCATTCCAGGCTCATGCCTGGAGTAACATCTTGTGTTTTAGGAGCTGGAAACAGGCTTCAAAGCACTTTTTTTTTCCCTAGGCAGTAATTTACATTCTGCAGTCTGAAGATGTTTCCTTCTGAATATGATGCTGATGATGATGAAGCCTCAACCATTTTGCTCTCTCTCTCAAATTTATTTCAACAACTATAAATTTCTTTTCACTCTCTGAAGTGGTTTTTTTGTCACCCTCTTTTCCAACATGTTTAAAGCTGAGACAACACCTGCTCTTTTTTTTTTTTTTTAAACCTGCAACCATTCTGGTTAAAACTAAGAATTTTACAGAAAGCTTTTATAGCTCATAAAAGATATATGACTCATGTATCTTTGTGTAACTTTTACCTTTTTTAAATTAACATTTATGTTTTCTTTCTCTTCCCCTTTACCTCCCCCTGAAAAAAAGAAAAGAAAAATGAGACCCTTGTAACAAATATTGATAGTTAAATTATCATATTCCACAATAAATTGTGTAAATTTCCACATTTATGATGTCCCTCAAAAAATTTCATTCTGTATGTTGAGTTAGGAAGTAAGGATAGCATAGTTTATCATCAGTTCATTGGAATCCTAATTTGTTATTTTATTAATCAAAGATCAAAAATCTTTTGAAGTGATTAGTCTTTATAACATTATTTTTATCAATTTCTCTTCTGCTTCTTACTTCATTCCACCTTAGTCCATAGAAATCTTTCCAGGTTTCTCTAAAACCATCTCATCATTTCTTACAGCACAATAGTATTCCATTACATTAACATATAATAATAATTTCTATATCCATTCCCCAGTTGGTGGATACTTCCTTAGTTTTCAACTCTCTGCCCCCACAAAAAGAGCTATTATAAATATCTTTGTCCTCATGGGTTCTTTTGCTCTGAATTTGATCTCTCTCTCTAGGTTCCATATATGGAACTTTCTCATGACTTATAAAATAGGGATAATAATAGTACTTATTTCAAAGGGTTGTGTTGAGGATCAAATAAGATCATGAATATAAATCATTTTGAAAATTTTAAAGCTTTATATAAATGTCAATTAGAGGCATTATTATTATTCTCTTAATCATATTGTTTTCTGAAAATTTCAGAAGGACTTATTGTGAGATAGTTAAATAGCAGAGTAGTTAGTTTGTGCTGGTTATGCTGCACATAATGGTTATAGATTCCAAGTTACTATAGATCTAGACAAATTACTAACTAGAGATTTTGGTGCCTAAAGAAAATTTCTCCACAGGAACACCTTTACTTATAGCTGACTGAAATGAGGGCAATGGCTTGGCTGGTTGGCAAAAGAACATAGTAATATGGACTTGGATAGAGCAGTTGGAGATAGAAGACAGACCCAAAGTTCTTTCCCCCTTATCATACAAGACAACTAGAACAGGTAAGTGCCCTGAAGTCAGGAAGACCCAGATTCTTAGACACTAAACAAAATAAAGCCTTAAATGATACAGACAAAATAAAACCAAGTTTAAAAAAAACACACACCAACAAGTAAGGATAATAAAAAACCCTTTTGCTAGCTAACCAAGGGATAATAGTGAGAACAATGCTATTTTTTCACATTTCCTTCCTTTGCAACTCATCAAGATAAAGTCTTGTAATTGCTCCCAATTGTTAATATTTATCCTCCATATTTCTTTATATTGTTTTGCTGTATATTTTATATTTATTTATCTGCATTTTGATTCCCCCACCCCAGTAGAAAGCAAGCTCCTTGAAGGAAGAGATTATTTTGGTTTTTGTATCCCTAGAGTTTAGTACAATATAGGCAATTAACCAGTCAATCAACAGGCATTTATTCTGTGCTAGGTACTTAACAAATGTCAGAAGATTGAACTGAATTAAATTAAAGCTTATCTTAATTTTGGCTTAAATAGCCACATTTCAGGGTTACCTAAAGTCAATAATGGATAAGAACAATTAGCAAATAAATACATTAGGATTCTATTTATACTTCTGTTTCTGTCATAATCCTGTTTCCCCTCTACGTAAGACATCATACCTTAAATATAGATTTCAAAATATGGAAATATTGACTTGTCTGGCTCCTGCTTTGAAATGCAAAATGTTTACATTTCAAAGATACTGTGGAGAACTCAAACACATTTTCATTCCTTCATGGATATTAACTGCTGTTCAAAGCAGTTTCTTCCAAATCCTTATGGTCAAACTTGATAACAAAGTATGAAGAGAATCTTAATTTATTCACTGAAAAATTCTTCATCTCTGCTGCTTCCATTTTTCATTTAGTCCTTAACTAGTATGTTTGTCCTTTGATCTGGAAGAGAACTATGACATTAGGGAGGTGACATACAAGTGAATTGGATTTAAGTGAAGCAGGGCTCTGAAAAGTCACCAACTTCACCTTCTACTCTAGAGCCATCTGAGTCCTGTGGCAAGATTTAGATCAGGATGACTGGAAATGGCCCTGAATGCAGTGGAAGATAGACATATAATGAAGCCATAGAGTGCTGTCCTAGGGTCCTTTTTTTCTCAACCCATGTTCTTTGGATACTTCTCTTTTGTTTCTATTCATTGGGCTCATGAGAAGCTGTTATTAGCTAATGGCAAAAACTTCGTGTAATATTCTAGGCACTTGGAAGCTGATTTGTCATACCACAAACTCCATTATATTTACCCCTTCTCTCCTGCAGCTCAACTCCCATGACTGCAAACTCTCCAAGATTAGAATTTGTATCACTTTTATTCCCATCTTCCTTCCTCTTCGCTAGTGCATGATGCCAAATGAAGAATGTCAAGGGTATTGGCAGATTATTGATCTACTTGATGAAGGTCTGTCCCTACAGACTTTGGGACCTGAAATCTTCTAACAAAGGATCATTCATTACACTCTGAACCTGTTACTCTTCCTGATCAGTGTCTTTAAAGTATAACCTCTTTGACCCTTTCCTTCCTCTTTCTACTCTTTTGTCCTCATTCCTTCCTGACGTAGTCTGTAATGGGAGAGAGAAATAGCCCCAAAGGTCTTGATGCTTTTGCCCCTACTCATGTTTCAGGACATGGAATGAGAAAGGGACAAGAGAAGAGGAGGCTGGAGAAGAGGACAGTATATGTTAAGCCTGGAAAGAAGGCCAAAATGAAAAGGACTATCTAACAGCTTCCTATTATTTGCCCAAGGCCTTCCTCTATTCTACTGACATGCCATTGTTAACCAGCAAGCAGGAAAGAAGGAAGAAAGGAAGGAAGGAAGGAAGGAAGGAAGGAAGGAAGGAAGGAAGGAAGGAAGGAAGGAAGGAAGGAAGGAAGGAAGGAAGGAAGGAAGGAAGGATTTATAGTCATCATAGCTATTGTAACAAGAACTCACAATTTGACAAAAACTGCTAAAAAAAACTGAAAAGCAGTCTGATAGAAATAGGTTTAGAGCAACATCTCATACCATGTACCAAGATAAGCTCTAAATGGGTACATAATTTAAACATACAGTGTGACAACATAAATCAAGGAAGAAATTACCTCAGATCTATAGATAAGTAGAGTTCGTGATAAAATAAGGGATAGAGAAGACCACAAATATTAAAATGGACAATTTTGATAAAATAACAATTAAAAGGTTTTTCACAAATAAAGCCAATACAATGTTTCACTTTATGGAGGTTTTAGATCTTTACAATAAGTAATTTTTACATGATGAGAATTTGTCCAGATGTGGGGAAGGGAGAGAAGAAGGAAAAAGGGAGGCAACATCTATGGAGGTAGCCAGACACAGAGAAGTAAAACAAGGAAGAAGAAGAAATGAGACTTAGAGTCAGCCTTGTAGGGAGTTGGTCTAAATAGAGAGGAAGAAGGTGAGGGTAGGGGACAAGCACAGCAACTAGCATTGACCAATGGAAGATAGACATGTGGGGCTGGATAAGCCCGGTGGGGGGACAGAGTGTGGCAAAGGTCTCCCCTCATGATATTGGACCCTCAAGTCAAACTCCTCATCCTGAAGCATGGTGGTAGTGGTCTTTCCACCGTTCTGCTTTTACTTTTAGGGTTTTAGTTTTTTGAGTAATTTAGAGGAATTAGGAAGCTGTCATATACCAAATCAAGGGGCAAGAACACACACACAGAGAGAGGGCACTGTATTATACAATTGATTCAACATAATTTTTTTTTTTGGGGGGGGGAAGAATGTCGTGGTTTAGAATGTAAATTTCTTTCAGTCAAAGTTGGATTTGAATAAAGTGAATTTATGTAGAGCAAGAATTGTAACTAAAATGAGAAAAGAAGTAGATTCCAACCACAATTACAAAGGACTCACGATGAAACATGCTACCCCTCCCCTCCAACAGAGAGATGATGGACTCAGAATGAGACATGTATTGTTTTAATAGGACCAATTCTGGAATATATTTGTTACAAGGATTTTTTTTTCTTTTTTTAAATTGAAGATAGAGGAGAGGTAGAAGATGAGTGAATTTTTCATTAACTGAAAAAAATAATTTTTTTAAATAAAGAAAAAAATTTAAATTAATTCAAGAGATGAATGTTCACATTGTTAACTTAAGTAGAGCAGTAGGATCTCCTAAGGTATGAAAGAGCTTCTGCTATCATAAGAGTCAACACATTCTCCTGATTGGGCCACATCCACCTAAGCCAATGCTATAACCTTGTTGAACATCTTTTTGGTACTATAATGTTAATGATCTGATAATTTTAAGTAAAATAACATTTCTAAAAATGCAACAAGTTTTGCTATGTATGTAATTCATAGTACTAAGTGTTAGGATTAAAAAAGAAAAACAAAGCTTGCTCTCAAAAAGCTTCTGTTCTAATAAGGAAACATAAGAAGACGACGATGTCATTCAGTTGTAAGGTGACTGATCAGGTCCGGCTATCTGAGGGTGCAGTGGCAGGGCAGATACTCTCCCCTGTCCTGTCCACTCCTTGTCAGGAGACTTTAGTTATATCTGAAATTAGAACTTCAAAGGATTATTCCAAATGTCAATCCTTTGTCTGTGACAAGTTGTCTGGAGATCAACGTATACTCAGAAATCATTATAATTTTACCTGTGATCTGATCTTGTCTTTCAAGGGCTTCTTGTTTTAATACATGATAATAGCTAATAGTTATATAGAATCTTGTGTCCAAGATATTTTATATATATTATCTCATTTGATCCTCACAATAACCCATTAAGTAGGTGCTGCTATCAATATCTCCATTTTACAAATAAAGAAACTGAGTCTGAGAGAGTTAAGCCTGTTTTCACATGACTAGAAAAAATTTGAGGCAAGATTTGAATTTATATCTTTCTTCTTCTTTTTTGTTTGTTTTATATAATAGCTTTTTATTTTTAAAAATACATGCTAAGATAGTTTTCAACATTCACCCTTGCAAAACCTTGTGTTCCAAATTTTTCTCCATTCTTTCCTATCTTCCCCCTCCCCCAGACAGCAAGTAATCCAATATAGATTGAACATGTGCAATTTTTCTAAACATATTTTTACATTTCTCATGCTATATAAGAAAAAGAATATCTTCCTGTTTCTAAGTCCAATGCTTTATGCATTAGGCCATCTACATGCCTAAAATAATACAAGCTGAAGGCAAACATGAAACTGATATTTAGTATAGTCATTTTCAGGGGGAGAAAGTGATAGCTTTCAATTGTTCTTCACTATAATTTTCTTTGGTAATACTGGGACACTAATGCATTGTTGGTGAAGTTGTGAAGTGATCCAACCATTTTGGAGCCCAATATAGAACTATACCCAAAGGGGTATAAAAATTGTGTATATCCTTTCCTAATATAAAACTATATCCAAAGGGTATCTTTTGATCCAGCAGTGCCACTACTGGGTCTGTATCCCACATATGCAAAAATGTTTGTAGCAGCTCTTTTTGTGATGGCAAAAAAAATTGGAAAATGAGTACATACCCATCAATTGGGGAATGGCTAAGTAAGTTATAGTATATGAAAGTAATAGAATATTATTGTTCTATAAAAAATGATGAACAGATTGATTTTAGAAAGACCTGGAAAGATTTACATGAATTGATGCTGAGTAAAGCAAGAAGAAATAGGAAAACCTTGTACACATGTAAACCACTAGAAAAGCCAAGTCAAGTTCAAGGTACTATGGGAACATTACCCACTCTAATTATTGCAGCTTCTGAACCTCTATAAATGTATTTACTTTGACCAGTTAGCGAGAGGACCTGTTAGTTCAAAGTAAAAAACATTTGAGTGAAGAGCATGGTAAACAAAATGATAAAAGTCCCCCATGCTTATTTGGAATATAATTTCTCACAGGTAACAAAACTGCCAGTAGAGACACAGTCAACGTTTGTGAACCAAGAACATGTATGAAGGGGAGGGGCAAACCTGATAGGAGCTTATGTAATCAGAGTTCACACATGGAGAATTAGAATTCTAATCTGACAATGATGCAGAGCTGCTGACATTTCAATTGACGTTTTCTAACAGTATTCTTTGCAGAGCATATATATGGTGTTTACTATGTATATCAGGCACTGTGCTAAGTGCTTTACAAATATTATTTCATTTGATCATTTTAGGATCCCTAGGATATGAGTGCTATTATTATTCCCATTTTACAGTTGAGGAAACTGAGGCAAACAGAAATTAAGTGATTTGTATAGGTTAATTGTGTGACACTAAAAACCATTCTCTTCAATGTGATATTAAAAAAAAAAAAAACTAATCTCAAAGAGCAGCTAGATGGCACAGAAGATAGAGTTCTTAGATTAAAGTCAGGAAAATCCATCTTCCTGAGTTCAAATCTAGCCTCAGCTTACTAGCCATGTTAGCCTGGGTAAATTGCTTAACCCTGTTTGCCTCAGTTTCTCATCTGTTAAATAAGAGAAGGAAATGGCAAACCATGTATTACTTTTTTTTTTTTTTAATGTTTATGTATTTCCTGCAGAAGGAAGAAGTAGGCACAGGACCCTCCTCCAGCCCAGGTGTTTGCTGAAGAAAAGCTAAGGTATACTTTTGGAATCTTGGAATTGGATACATTTCAACTTCCTTTCTTTTGTGCTGGAGATATATATATATCTTTCTTTTTCTCTATTATATGAAATCAAGAAACCTGGATTTCAGTCCTGACTTTGCCCTTAATAAACTTAATGACTTAAAACAAGTCATGTAATCATTATGAGTCTGTTTCTTATCTGCAAAATGAAAGAGTAAAGCTAAATGATCCATCCAAATTTACGATGGTTAAATTTAGATGGTATTAACAAAATATAGCAATAAAAATTTATTTGAAAAAAAAGTTTCTATAATACTATATTCAAATTTTATTATCTTTGAACCTCTCTTTCAAAGATGTTTTTTTTTTTTCTCCGAGAAAAAGAGTTTAGTTTTTTTTAGAGAGCTGTACCCTGATACTGGAATGATTTGTGAGCAGAAATTGAGAGAAATAAAGGAATACTAATTTTTTTCCTGTCCTTATCAATCCCCTAGTTCCTTACCACTGATTATAGTTGGTGATTTTCTCTGTGGATACTCCACTCAAGGGACCTTATTTTCCTCTTCTTCCTTCACTGATTTGTGAATGCCTTCTCAGATAAGGTGATAAGACATCTTGGAATGGCTTAGATACTAACCACCTTTCATCTACTTATGGTGGATGACTAAATACTCTGGTTTTTCTCTCATATTAAATCTGGCTTCCTCTAGAAGCCATCCAATTATTGTACAAGAAGCTCTAACCAATCCCAACACAACATACTGTTGAATTGAAATTTAGAAAATGTGGGCACTGAAGAAAGAAATGATATGTTAAGATCTCACAGTCAAGATGTGTCAAAATGTTTTCTTCCATGATATGGTACTGGGGGAAGATTTGGGTAGAATCATCTAAGTATTATATATTTCTGCCTTTAAATATATTTAACATGTATGTATATATGTATGTATGTGAATATGTACACATATATGTCTATGCCCTACAAAGGCATTCCTTCAGGCTAAAAGAGTCTTTCCTTCTCTGAACTTCTTATTTTATTTTTATTTTACCTTTTTTTTTTTTTTTTCCTGAGGCAATTGGGGTTAAGTGACTTGCCCAGGGTCACATAGCACTGCTCTGAACTTCTATAGCACATAGCAATTCAATGCCCTATTAAACTGTGAATTCCTTTTACCTCTTTTTTGTATCTTTAGCACTTAGGACAGTGCCTAGCATTTCACTGTTGTCTTTCAGTTAGTTATTTCAGTCCTGTCTAATCCTTCATGATCCCATTTGAAGTTTTCTTGACAAAGACATGGAATAGTTAGCCATTTCCTTCATAAGCCCATTTTGCGGATGAGGAAACTGAGGCAGAGTTAAGTGATTTGCCCAGCTAGTAAGTATATGAAAACAGGAGTCTTCCTGACTCCAGGTTTGGTATTCTATCCACTGAGCCACCTAGCTGAATTGGTCTAACCACCATGAAAATCATTTTATATCTATGCCCTCAAGTAACAAAATGTGCATATCCTTTAATCCAATAATACTACTACTAGATCTATTCTCCAAAGAAATTAAACAAAAAGGAAAAGGAGACACGTACAAAAATATTGATAGCATCTCTATTTGTGATGGCTAAAACTGAGAAGCTAAGAAGATATCATCCTATTGGAGAATGGCTACATGAATTGGGACATATGAATATAACAGAATATTACTGTGCCATAAGGAATGATGAAACAAGCACTTAAAGAAACTGGGAAGACTTCTGCGAATTGAAGCTAGGCAAAGTGAGCAGAAGTAGGAGAATAATTAAAGAAAAAAACAGCTTTTGGAAGACTTTAGAACTGACTCAACACAAATGATAAACTACAAGTCCAAAAAAAAAATAAAGATGAAACATGCTAGTTACTTCCTTTTAGAGAGGTGATGAACTTAAAATATAGAGAGTCATACATTTCTTGATAGGGCCAATATGATAATTTGTTTTGGTGGAATATGTAGGAATATTGAGGATCTTATTTTTAGGTTTTTTAAAAAATGCTCAAAAAGGGTAGGATATAGAGGGAAAGGTACCGGGAAGCACAGATTAATTATTTTTATTTTTAAAATTTATCTATTTTTAATACACATTGCTTTATGAATCATGTTGGGAGAGAAAAAATCAGACAAAAGGGAAAAAAATAGGAGAAGAAAAAAAACAGAAAGAAGAAGTGAACATAGCATGTATTGATTTATATTCAATCTCCATAGTTCTTTTAATGGATGCAGATGGCAGATTAATTTTTTTAAAAAGATAACAACAATAAAGGCTACTTATGCTATGATACATCATATTTCTTTCTATATAATTTACTATTTTGTTGTGGTGTTGCTCTAAATTAAAACTTATGCATTGAGCCACATTGTCAAAGAGTAATGAAAATACACTGCATCATCTTGCTACTAAAAGAAAAAATTATATTAATGCACTCCCTTGATTGAATAAAACTGTCAGTGATATTAGTAGAAGTAATGAAGGGGAAATATTTATTGAAAAAATAGTGCATTAAGTGGATAGCATTTAAATGCTATGGGGACCTCTTTTATATTTTAAATATATTATATTGCTAAGACATTTGTCTGTGTAACAAGATAAAAAAAATTGTTAAAGAGTTAATATTTTTCTTTGAAGCATAGTTACTTGTAGGCTCATAAATTTGCCTATCACAAGTAAAACAGGTTTCTTTGGTTTGTGTGTGTGTGTGTGTGTGTGTGTGTGTGTGTGTGTGTGTGTGTGTTTGCTTTCTTTTTAAGCTTCTGCAAAAGACTTCCCCCTCACTCCTTGAAAAAAGTAGATTTTATCAAGAAATTTATTAGTATCTGAACTATGCAGACTATGCATCCTGAGATGATAACTGCCAGTGTTATTAATCACACATAATCCTTGGGCTCATTTATGGGAACCATCCTATCTTAGATTTTTCCCAGACAAGTGCCTGCATCTGAGGCTGCTGAGTCAAAGACTATTTTTGAACACAGAATAGAATTTACATGCTAGGTACTTGTGTACTGTTCAATTAAGCACCCAGAAAAGACTGCTCTGTGAACTCAGACACATGCCATCTGACCAACAAGCTTTCTTAAATCTTCAAGACCATTTGAAGAGTAAGGACTAAGATGATGAATGGAAGTTTTTTTTTTTTTTCCTTTAAACTATCTAACCAAGAATAATCCAGCCTCAAATCATCCAATTATTCCACTCATCCCTCCCCATACACTCCCAATGACTTCCACAATATTAGTATTATGTGGAGGACCAGAGGATACTGTATACTTTATAGACACTTTATATACTTTATAGACCAGGAGGAGTATATCTTTTATCAGCAATTGAGACCAGTGACATTATTAGTACTACCAGCACTCCATATCTATCCAAGATTCAGCTGGCCACAAATCAATAACCCTGTTCCAATGCTGTTCCAGTATTAATTCAGCTCTGAGATAACTCATATTTTTCATCATTGCAGAATTTCATGAAACTTAAGCATAATTTGAGTTTTGCTTTCATCTTTTTTTTGGGGGGGGGGGCGGCATTTAGTATATAAGCTTGTTTGTGCCTTCTCGTCTGATGGGATTCTTATCAAGTTCCCTGGAGAGGATTTGCTCAATATGCTGGAAGACTTCTAGGTCTTTTGATATTTCTTGGATACTTGTGGAATGCTCAGTCTTCACATCTTTCACTATAAGACAGGTACATGTACCACGTACTCTATCTCTATATATACCTGTTCAAGAGAGATATTACATTGTAATAGAGAGGGAACTGTTTAGAATCAGGAAGACTCAGATTTAAGTCTTACTTCTGACATATAGTAGTTATGGCATCATGGCAAATCACTTATCCTCTCAGATCTCCAGGAACTTGAAAGACTTTTAAGATTAGTAAATTACAAACAAGTTGTCAATCTTCACTGGTGGAGGGAATTAAATCTAAGCAACAGAAGTTGCCCCATTTTTCCCAACTCCCCAGTGCTCCCTCCAAAACATAAATCATCAATATATACACTGCATTCAATATATGTGTAAATATACTGATAATGATGACTATTCATGCCATGTAAAGATGTCATATAAAGCAAATTATACTTTTTCTGATGTTTCAGCAATAATCTTTGGTCATTTAGATGGTGCAGTGGTTAGAATGCCTGGCCTGGAGTCAAGAAAACTCTTCCGAAGTTCAAATCTGGCCTCAGACTCTTACTATGTGACCAGTGTCTCATTTAACTGTTTGCCTCAGTTTCCTCATCTATTAAAAAATGAGCTGGAAAAGGAAATCATAAACCACTCCAGTATCTTTGCCAAGAAAACCCCAAATGAGGTCATGAAGAGTTGGACATGGCTGAATAACAGCAAAGTATTAATCTTAATTTCATACCCACACTCCAATCCTGGCTGCTGGGCTACAAACTTCATCCTAACTATTTTTAATTCCCTTCCTTAAAATGGCAGTCCAAGGGACTAAGCTCTTCATAGATCTAGAAGAAAAGTGGCTGATTGGTGGTCAAGATGAGGAAAAAAAAGGAATACAACTGTATCTGGGACTATTTAATCAATGTTCATGAAATAAAGCCAAATGAGAACAGGAGAAGAGCAGAGAAGTTAGTCAGCTGCTGCCCAGGGAAAGATCTTAAGGATTGGTCACTAAACCTCAAGGGCTCTGAGGTTCAGAGCTAATTGCCCATGTAGTATTTCCTTTTTTAGATGCCCCAGGAGACCTCAATAGTGGGGAAACAACTGGCATGAAGGCAAATAGATTGCTGGACTTAGAGGAAAGAGGGACATAAGTTAAGATGCTGCTTCAGTCACTTACTAGCTGTATGGTTTCTGAACAAATCATCTAACCCCTTAGTTCCACTTCCTTCATATGTACAATGGAGGATAATAATAGCACCTACCTCACAGGACAAATGAGATAAAATGTTTAAAGTATTCTGTAAACTTTAAAATTCTAATGGGAACTATCATCATCTTATGAGAAAATTGGAGAGAATAGCTAGAAGAAATTAGTGCGGTTAACTGGAATGGGAATTGGAGGAACTAGGTTTTAACTTGGAGCTAAGCAAAGAATTATCCATATGGTAGAAATGCAAAGAGATACAAGAGTCTCTAGAATTAAAAACTAATAAAAATTAATTCTTTCTCTCCCTCCCACTCCAGGGAGAATTTTGCCCAAGCATCACCCTGTAATTTTCCAGTATCAAATTCTCAGTCTTCATTGTTGGACCGTTGGAAATTTGTATAAAATTCTCACATTATTAACCAAAACTCACAACAAACTTTCAGTTTTAGAAAAGTAAATGGAGTCACTTTGGTGGGTGACCTTCAAGTTCTGATTCAGATAAAGTCATTGTGGTTATACCAGAAGATTCCCATAGACAGCAGGCCTATTCTTACACTGAGCAAAAGAAAATGTACTTAATAACAAAAGAGATTTCCATCATGCATAAGAAAGCTCCTCCCTGACAAGCCCTTATCACATCCCTTGTGGATGAAGGGGTGCTAATCAATCATTCTCCAGCAAAGACAGGCACAACAGCAAAGATGCTAAGATTCATATGAGAAGTTTTTTGCTTGGTGGTCTTAAGAGCCCAGATTTTATCTTATGCCACTGATCCAAAATTTTTTTTCCTAAGAGTACTCACAGTTTGGCCACATATTTGTAAAGACAAAAAATAGAAAGGAAGAGAGAGAGAGAGAGAGAGGAGAGAGAGAGAGAGAGAGAGAGAGAGAGAGAGAAAGAGAAGAAAGAAAGAAAGAAAGAAAGAAGAAGAAGAAAGAAAGAAGAAAGAAAGAAGAAGAAGAAGAAAGAAAGAAAGAAAGAAAAAAGGAAGGAAGGAAGAAGGAAGGAAAGGAAGGAAGGAAGGAAGAAGGAAGGAAGGAAGGAAGGAAAGAAGGAAAGAGAAGGAGGGAAGAAGGAAGGAAAGAAAGAAGGAGGGAAGAAGGAAGGAAAGAAGAAAGTAAGGGAAGGAGGAAGGAAAGGAAGGAGGGAGGAAAGGAAGAAGGGAGGAAGAAAGCAAAAGGGAAAGGAAAAAGGAAAGGGAAGGGAAAGGAAAAAGGAAAAGAAAAGGAAGGAAAGGAAAGGAAAGGAAAAAGGAGAAAGGAAAGGAAAGGAAAAAGGAGAAAGGAAAGGAAAAAGGAGAGGAAAGGAAGGGAAAGGAAGGGAGGGGAAGGGAAGGAAAGGGAAGGGAAGGAAAGGAAGGGAAGGGAAGGGAAAGGAAAAGGAAAGGAAGGGAAAGGAAGAGAAGGGAAAGGGGAAGGAGAAAGGGAAAGGGAGGGAAGGGAAGAAAAAATTCTAATCTGACCCTATTTCTTCTTGCTAAGGCTAAGAGAAATTGACTTTTTTCACTTTCCAAGCTGCCTGTGATCATTAAAATCCAGTGAGGGGTAAACAAGGAGGTTCATGGAAGCTCTTTCCTGAGACATCTTTTAAAGTAGGATAGAATTTCCTATGACCTAAAAGGGTTCAAGACAGGGAGGATAGACTGGATTCTTTCACACCCTAGAATTCTCTGCGTCACTCAGGCTCCTGGAAAGGAAAGGATGATTCAGAAATCTTTATAACCTTACATGGAATGACAATTCTAACCTGTTATCTTTTGGTCAGTACTGGGACGTGCTCTTCTGGGCACAAAACTACTGCCATCGTGGAATTAAATGTTTTTTCCCATCCCCTAACCACCTCCCCCCACCCCTTAGAGAATCACCAGCTCTTGGAATCCGGCTCTGCTGTATCCAACAGGTGCACACATGCCCAGCATCTAGCTCTCCCTGTATGGCGTAACTTGCCTTCCTGTTGCAGGAGCACTCTCTCTCTCTTTCCCCCTCCCAGGGCTTGGCTCTATTGAAAACTGGTTTTAAAGAAAGACAAAGAAAGATCCAGTGGGTTGACTCTCCAAGACCTCCAATCCATCATTCATTTGTTCTAGAAGCATTGACTAAGTGCCTACTATGTGCCAAGCAATACAATAAGCACTAGGATATAAAAGCAGCTTATATTTTTATCAGTGCAGAGAAAATTAAATGCAAATACCCATCTGTGCATGTACATATATGTATACCCACGTGTACACATACACACACACACACACACACACACACAAATGTGAAGTAATTCCTAAGGGAGGGCTTCAGTCTCAGAAGAGACACAAAGGTCTGATTCATTTGACACTGTTGACCATTCCCTCCTAAATACTCTTCTCTGGCTTTTGGTGATTCTGCTTTCTCCTGATTCTTCTACCTGTCTGACAGCTCTTTGTCAGTCTATTTCCTAGATCATCATTTATATTCTATCACCAATTTATGTGGCTATCCCCAGTGATGTACTAGTGAATATTTAACAGCTGGCTCTAAGAAGAAAAATATTTTTTTAAAAACCCATGCATACACTTTAAATTTAATTTGTATTATTAATATTTTCTTTATGGCTTTCTTATCTCTAGTGGTTCTCAAACTTTTGTTCTCAGTATCTTCATGTTGTTAAAAAACTATCGAGGATCTATTCAAAGAGTTTTTGTTCACATGGGTTATATTTATAGCTATTTACTATATTAGAAATAAAAAATAATTTTGAATTTGTAGGCCCTCTGAAAGGGTTTCAGATACCCCAACAATTCTTTGGACTACACTTTGAGGACCACTACGACAGTCAACAATAATAACAATAAACAATAAATCAAATCCTAGTTGATAGTTTTTCCTGATTTCAAGATGTAAATGGTCACACTGAAAATTTAACAATTGGTTCTTGGAAAACCAATTCAAGCTAACTCCAGAACATCCCTTGGTGTGTACCCCAGACTTCGATCCTAGACTCTTTTCTCCTGACACAGTGGCAATCTCCATCAGAGTCCATGAATTCTATTATCTCTTTAAGGATGACTCCTGAAGCTACACAACCAGTCTTTGTCTGTTTGGAGTTTCATTCCCATATCACCAATTGCCTCCTGGAGATATCTTCAAATGGACAACTCAGAAGCAGCAAATTCAACAAATCCAAAATAGAACACATTATCCCGGACTTAGACCTGGAGTCATGAAGAACTGATTTCATATCTAACCTCAGATGCTTACTAGGCATGAAACCCTGTACATTGTACAATGTTCTCTTGGTTCTACTCACTTCACTCAGCATCACTTCATGTAAGTCTCTCCAGATCTTTCTGAAATCTTCCTTCTGATCGTTTGTTTTAGAACAATAATATTCCATAACATTCAGATACCAATGACTTATTTAGCCATTCCCCAACTGATGGGCATCCACTCAGTTCCCAGTTCCTTGCCATACAAAAAAAAGGCTGCTACAAACATGTTTGCATATATGGGTCTTTTTCCCTTTCAAAAAGCATTTAGTAAACACTTACTTTGTTCAAGGCACAGTGCTCGGCCCTGGAGTTATAAAGGCAAATGAAAATCTGCTCTCTAGCAGCTCAGTCTAGTGGTGAAGAGACAAGTTGTCTGTGTTTTGTATTCAATTTTCTGTGAACATATTTTCCCCAAATAGAATGTAAACTCCTTGAGAATAAGGATTATTTTCCTGTATTTTTGTCCCCAGTGCTTAACCCAATACCTGGCACATAATAGGTGTTTGGTAAATACTTGCTGATTGAATTAGTCTAATGCCTGTTTCCTTATGCAAATGAGCTGTTTTAAGGAGGATGGAAGCCCTATCTCTAATTGACTTGGAAGGGTTTCACCAATTCTGGGCCCTCATTATAGAGAGGGCATTGATAAGGTGAACTTTGTTCACTGGAGGTTAAGTAGTAGATAAGAGTCTTCATTTCAGGTCACAAGAATATTGTTTGGAGGATCTGAGCATAGTTAACATGGAAAAGGAAAAACTGGATGGGGCCAGGAAGATGGCAGGGAGGAAACAATAGTCATCTTCAAGTTCTGGAAAGACATGTAAAAAAAGGCGATTGGATTTGTTCTGAATGGCCCAAGAGGTCAATCAAGAGTCATAGGTGGGGGACACATAAAAGATGGATTTTGCATCAGAAAAGAGTTCCTTAAAATTAGAGCTATCCCAAAGTAGAAAAGTAGAAATCCCCTTTGAGGAAATTTTCAAATAAAGGCTTGATTAGCATTTATTCTGTATGTTGAAGTGGAAGGAGGTGAGATAGGGTGGGGAATGGTTTAGACCCAAACTCAGAAATTCAGTGATTCTAAGACCATCTTCTCAAGGTGAGGCATGACTTATGGAGAGACCAAAGTTCCCTGGTTTTCTGCTAACCCTGCGTGTAAAATTACCTTTAATGATGGTAATTACTGTACCAGAGCCGAGCACTCCTCAGTACTGCTTTTCATCTTCAAAAGGGCTTCTGGGGGGAATATTAACCTTTGACATGAAAGTCTCTGGAGTTTGAGAACTGAAACCAGAGGTGCCCTACCTACTGTGTGGGCTGAGGCCCCTGTGGGCTGCCTGGAAGGCTGGTACCCAGGGAGTTAACCAAAACAATTCCTATTATCTGGCCTCGGGGGTAATGATTGGACAGACCCTGTTAACTTTTGCTGTCCTGAAGTGTCAGAAGTCTCCCAGTGTTACTTCAGCACCTTCTTGTTTGTAATTTTGGGTAATTCATAAGAGCATCAGATTAAGATCTGGAAAAGATTTGAAAGGTCATTTTGAAGATCTAGAGATCATCCTTCTGCTCACTTGTACAGATAAGGAAATTGATGGTCAGAGAGGAAAAGTCCTTTGCCAGGATTCCCAAAGCAGGCTTTTATTTGTTGTTTGTTTTGTTTTGTTTTTATTTACTACTCTCATCTCTCTGGGTCTCAGTTTTTCTACGTAGTGACTGACCTTCTGATGTCCCTTCCCTCACACACAACCCTTGAGAAGGTAGTCTTAAGGACAAATTATCTCCTACCTTCACGAGGCCAAACCATTTGAGTATTTTGAATACCTGGATACCATCCTCCCAGACAACTTGAAAGTCCTCTATCCTAGAGGTCAGTATGCAGAAGAAACTATAGCTGAGCATATCCCTCAAAGCCCTCCTGAAAGCACTTATCTAGAGTTATTTAAGTGAAAGTGCCCTAGGAAAAAGAGCTTTATCTGTTCTTCAATTTCCCCTTCTTTTCTCTCTTTTTGGGTCTTCCCTTCACTCCTGGTTCACTCTGCCCCTCACCTCATCCTTCTATAACCCACTAATGCTATAGTAGGACATCTCTGTGTCCATGAACTCCAGTCACCTGGGCTGCCAAGGGTAGAAACTCTTTAGCAATAAAACTCAGAGCCAACCTGTCACCAACCCCAAAATAGCTCCCTGCCAAGGCAATAGAATCTGGGTTGCCGGATGGAAGCCCAGCTAGTCCAGACCTGAACGAGAGAAACGGACAGTTTCCTGACAGGCAGGGAAGGCGAGCTGGTACTTGCCACAACCTTGAATAGTAACTGGGAAGTTGTAATGCCTGCTCTGAGCCCAAGTGAAACTCTGGGGCCTCCCCACCTTGATGCTAAGTGAGAGTCCCAGCCCTCTTGGGTACTTCCACAACTAGCTTCTTGAGCCCAGAGCCAAAGAAGGACTATGAACCTTTGTCACTTCCATCCTGCCCACAGGGTACAACCCCATGCATAAGCAGCACATGCATTCCAAGACAGGGCCTTAGATAGTACTTCTAAGCCCGAGGCTCTTCCAACCCTAGTTAGTCAGTCCCTTCTTCTCAATTCTTATTTGTCTTCCATTTTCCTAACTCTTAGCCTCTAGCCTTGCAAATTAACGGGGGGCCTTTTAAAATCATATTTATTTTATTTTTAATTTATGCAGTAAAACAAGCATTTTCATACAAGATAGAATAATAATAGTAAAAAAGATGATAGCACATGAAACTGAAAAACTATTATGTACATTTTGCTATTCCTTTTAAATATATAATAATGTTTCTATGTATTTTTATTCCTCCCCGCTCCCTGCACTGGCTACTATTAGATATAATTATATATGTATATATATACACATATATGTGTGTGTATGTATTATATATGTGTACTGATACATTTTTTGATATCATTCTATGCATGCTCTTATTTATCAGTTTTTTACTTCTTCCATGTGTCCCAGGCCTTTTAAAATACAGAAAAATTTATTTTTAGAAATAGAGTTGGATTCAAATTCATTCCTTATCTTCCTTTGAAGTTCAATTTAGTCATCAATTCCTCCCTGAGTGATAGTAATAATAACTAGTATTTATATAGTGGTTTAAGGTTTGCAAAGTGCCTTACAGATGATATTTCATTTTATCCTGATGACAATCCTTGCAGATAGGTGCTACTATTATCTCCCTTTAACAAATGAGGTAATTGAAGCAAACAGAGGCTAAGTGATGGTCATGCTGTTGGTGGGTGTCTTCAGGGTGGATCTGAACTCAGATCTTAAATCTCCCTGAAGGTCCAGCATTCTTTTCCAATAAGCTAACTGGCTCCACTGTCTTTTCACTCAATTTTCTCTCCATTCATTTTTTTGTGTGTGAATGTAATGTATCCCTTCCCCTTTTCTGATGGAATTTTAGCTCCTTGAGGAATAGATTAATAGAGGTTGTTTTTTTTTTTTTTTTAATTTTTTATATCTCTAGGACCTAGCTAAGGGCACTTGGCATCTAATAGGCATTTAATTGGTGATTGAAATTGGAATAGAATTAATGGAACCTATAAAAAAAACTGGAGTGCTACAGAAGAGAATATTATGAAAAGAACAATTTTTTTTTTCCAAGTCATTTTGAGAAAGAGAACAAGACAGAAGTTCTTTCTCTTCCCCTTTTTCATTGGATTAGCCATTCTTTGACGTAAAGGAGCTCCTAGGAAAGGAAGCTCCACCTACTAAAGCCATTCAGCAATAGATAACCAGGGGGTTTGCCTGGGGGCAGCGAGATTAGGTAACTTGTTTTACAATAAAGCTGATAATTAGTGGTTCTAGGCTAGACTTAAATCAAAAGAAAACCTAGTATGACCAAGGGCAATTTTCTAAATTGCTTTGTGCCTCAGTTTCCACATCTCACAAATGTGGAAGTTAGAATTGATGATCTCTAAAATCATTTCCATATCCACATCTATGAGGAAAGTAGGAATCTTCCTGACTGAGTCCATAGGATGTGGATATACAAAATAAGAAGAGTGGAAAATAGGGCAGTTTGACTAGATGATCCCATTACCTAATTTTAAGCTATAATATATAGAGCTCTAAGGTTTATTTTCCTAGAAATAACACTGAGATAAAGTGATAATGTGGATATTATTTGTTATTATTCCCATTGTATTAATAAAGAAAGAGACTGGAAGAGGATAAGGTCACAAATAAATATTGCACATCTTAACAATTTAGACATTTTCATTTTATAAAACTTGTATGGTTTTCAATGATAGTCCATTGGAATGGTAAACTTATATTTAACATTCCTAATTGGTCAACTGGGGGAATGATGTAAAAAGAACTTCACATGTACTTATCAGAAACCCTGAGATAAGTGTCCCCGTTCCCTTCACTTTAAATCAGGCTAAAGTTTAGTCTACACTGACCATATCTCTTTCACATTTAGCGTTTTATGTCCTTATTTAAGGTCAGGTTACTTTCCTAGAATCCCAATTGCCTTCATTTCCATTTATCCAAAAGACAGGCTCATTTACTCTTATCTCTTTTGAGGATGTTTTGGAAACAGCTGAGAAAGAACACAGGTGTATTCTCTGGTTGCTGAGGAATTGACTAAAATGACAGGCAAGAACTTTCTGGTTAGGAGAGGTCCAGATTTCCTTGGTAGATACACCAGAGGGACCAAGGGAGGTCGTTATTCCTTCCAGGAAGGTGACTCCTGCTAGCCTTGGTAGAATAATACTATGGGAAGAACAAGAGTGAGCTGGACTACAGTCCAAATTATAGTTCTATGTGACTTTAGGCAAATCACTTAATCTCACTAAGATTAGAGAAAATTAGTTCAGTTTCCTCATCAGTAAAATGAGGTAGTTGGACTACATAGCCCACAAACTTTGCTTTTCCTTTCATTCTCCTAATAGCTTACAAATGATTTCATAACTCTGTTCTCTGCCAGCTGAATTTTGAGGGCTCAGCTGAGCTTAAATGAAATCATATTTACAAAACATTCAGCAGTGTCTGGCACATAATAGGTACTTAATAAATTAATTAATAATAAATAATAAAGGGAACTTGATGCTCCCTTCCTCCTTGTTACCTTTTCTCCTTTTTTAACTTCCCTATCTTCCTTGACTCTGGGTATCCCTGTCCACCTTCCTTTCTTCCCCCGACCCTTGCACCTTGTCCTCCAATCCAATTGGTTCAAAGTTTCCTGTCACTGTAAGAGATAAATATAGATTCAGAATGTTAGGACTGGAAGGAATATTAATGATTGCTTTATTCATTTTACAGATGAGAAAAGTAAGGTTCGGAGAAAGGAAATAATTTGTTCAAGATCATATATCTAGATAGTTATGGTAAGACTAATACCTACCTATTCTGACTTTTTCTATAGTATTACCTTCTGTGTTTCTATCTTTTTCTCTTTTGTATACTTTGATATATAATATATATATAATTCAGTAAAGCAGAATATAAAGGTGATCCAGGCCAATTCCAATAGACTTATGAGGGAGAGAACCATCTGCATCCAGAGAGAGGATTATAGAGGTGAATGTAGAAACATACATTTTATTTTCACCTTTTTGTTGTTGTTGTTGTTTACTTGCTTGTTTTTTCTTTCTCAGTTATTCCCTCTCCCCCATTTTGATCTGATTTTTCTTGTGCAGCTTGATAAATGTAGAAAAATGTTAAGAAGATTGCATATGTTTAAACTATATTGGTTAAATCGTTTAATCCTATATTGGATTGCTTGCTGTCCAGGGGAGGGGAGAGTGGGGATCGGGGAGAGAAAATTTGGAACACAAGATTTTGCAGGAGTGAATATTGAAAACTATCTTTGCGTGTATTTTGAAAAACAAAAAACTATTATTATAAAAAAGCAGGTTATAAAAGGCTGATAAATATAACTACTATTGTAAGTAATTCACAGACTATTATGTACTATTATAAGTAATTCACACTCTCTAGACTTACTTCTTTATTATGTGATACTACAAAGGTCCTCTATTTCTAACATTCTGATTAATGTCATTTTATAACATTCTTTGCTCATCTTTATCTTATTTTCCCTCCTTTTCTTTTCCACTGATCTTGTTCACACCCTCATTTTAGGCTTCTAACTTCATGCTTCCATTCATCCTATTCTGTCACTTTCACCCTCCTTATGCCTGTTCCCTATGTTTAAAAACCTTCAACTCCCCATTATAGATGAAATCAAGGTAAATCTCTTTAGTCTAGCTCAAAGCTTTTTTAAACTGTGGGTTGCAACCCCATAATGGGGAGAGGGGATATTGCTGGATGTGGTGGTTCCATATACTTAATATTTCCCTTCCCTGATTATCAAGTCTCCCTGATACCTTCCCCACCACCTCAAATAAGTTCAAGGTTAATTCTCCAGGTTATTAGAACTCATACAAATAAAATAACCCTTCTTCCTTAAAGTCAGAAGGCTTTGCTTCCTCTTTCTTTTCTACTTTTCATTTTTGTTGCTGCAATCTCCTATCCCACTATCCATCCATCTCTGCCTATTGAAATTTGAAATTTGTTTGAAATTCGAGTCACCTTCTTTTTCGAAAGTCTTTCCAGAATCCCTCAGCCAGAAGTGATCTCTCTTTCCTCAAGTTCTTACCCAGGATTTTGTACCTTTATGTCAATCTACCTTGAATTATGATTACGTGCCTATTATCTTAATGATAAGGCTTTAAAATGAGAGAACTTTAGTATCCATTATCTCACTGGATAGCCTTACAATGAAACTATAGAATAAGTAATGCAAATATCATTTTCCTCTTTTTGCTCCTGAGAAATCCAGTGATCACAAAGGTGAAGGTATCCACCCAAAGCCACACAGCTAGATCTATCAGAAGGCACATTTTGAACTCATGTCTTTTGGCTGTAGTTCCTTTCACTATACTTTGCTGCTCTGAATAATGAAACCTCCTACAGCACCTGGCAAACAGTGCACCTTTAATTAATACATATTGAATTAATACATGTTGGATTCTTTCACTCTACCAAAAAAAAATTATGGGTGATTTGGTAGTGAAACTATGGTTGGAAATAATAGCTGATCTTAAGAAAGAGAAAGTTCTCACGGTAGTAAGAGGGGTGTGGTTGTAGGAGACCAGGAGGGAACTCTTTATCAGGTCTGTCAAAGGCCATTCAAACCCTCCCTTCTTGCCCTTTACTCCATACTTGATTAAGAGAATACAGCTGGAAACATTGGGAAGATGGAATTGACAAAATTTGGCAAATTATTTGGCTCTTGGGAATGAAAGCTCTGCACATATGACATTGCAGTTACCATCCCTGTCTCTGTATTTGCTTTCCGTCAAACATGAAAAACACTTTATTCCTATTTCTGACTTTTGCAATTCCTGGTTTAATTCAATAATTAGCTCGAGCACCTTCTTCTCCATGAAGCTTTTACTGATTACCAGTGCACTCCCTGCCAAATTACCTTATAATCATTATGAATAGGGTTACATATCTAGAGATATGTACATATCTAGAGATATCTAGATGTGTGTGTACATATCTAGAGATATACATACATATATGTGTAATTAGACACATAAACACATACTCAAGAGCAGCTAAGTGTTGCTTGGATGCAACAGTGGTCTTGGAATCAGGAAGACAATCTGGCTTCAGACACAAACTATAGGATCCTGCCCAAGTCACTTAACCATTTTTGCCTCAGATTCGTCATCTGTAAAATGAGCTGGAAAATAAAATAGCAAATAATTTCATTATCTTTTCCAAGAAAACCCCCAATGGGGTCATAAAGAGTCAGACATGACTAAAATACCCTTACTTAATTATCAGGATTATTCAAAAGGCTTTAAAACAGATTTAGGCCTCACTATCTAATCTGCAGAAAGAAGAAAGGGTTCTCTGCTACTGCTACCATCAACATCAATCCTATTTCCTCAAAACACATCCAATAATTTCTCTTAGGCACATATTGTTATGTTTTGTTAGGCACATACTATGTAAATTAGTTGGGAGTTGAAGGGATGGAGGTTGTTAAAAGCAGAAGATTCTAATTACAGAATAAGTACAATTTAAAAATTAAAAATGAGGCACACAGTAGGTGCTTAATAAGTGCTTGTTTCTTTCTCTAGTCTACTTTCCAAAGGTTTTGCCCAAAGTCCTGGAGCAGCACTTTTTCCCTCAGGGCATTCATTTTTCTTAACCGAATAGATAAGAAGAAATAGGTCTTTTTTTTTTTTTTCTGGAACAACTCACTATGAATATCCATGCTAAATGCCAGAAGTGGATAATAATCCAGGAGTATTTATTAATCTCATCAACTTTCCAGTAGCTAGGAGCAAAGAAATGAAAATGTCCAGGTCGTTGAAGAATTTACATTCAATGGGGAGTCAACATATATATCTATTTTGGTCATTTTTTGGGAAGGGTAGTGAGAATGGAGGAAGTAATGGATGGAGGAAGGGAAAGGTCAAGGGAATCCCACATCTGTGATCTTATCAGTGTATAGAGCTCTGGGGTAAGGAACTTCTACCAAAGAGATTGGCAAATTCTCCATCACATTTGGTGCTTCAGAGTTTATTGGTTAAATAAATGGTCAAATAACATGAATTAAACAGTTCTCAAAAGAAGAACTACAAAAGATTCACAATCACATGAAAAAATGCTCCAAGTCACTAATAATAAGAAAAATATACATCTGAACAACACTGAACTTTTACTTTATACCCTTCAAGTTAGCATAAAGCATAAATAGGCATTTGCGTGTTTATTGACCGACTCTCTCCAAGGTTACTACTAATCTGTCTTTTAAATTATTTTAAACTTTCTTTTTAGTGATATTTTCTATATCTTTCATCACTATAGTATCCTATATCACTCTCTTTCCCCCTTCTAGAGAGAGATCCCATATAACAAAGAGTATTTTTTTGAGAGGAAAAAAAAAAGTGAGCTTAACTGAAAAATACATTGAAAAAGTCCAAAAAATATGTGTAATATGGGACTCTTATCTTCTGCTGTTTCTTCAATTGAGTCCCATTTGATCTTTGTAGTTTTGTTTACTTAAAATTTTTTCTTTCAGTTTTCTTTATTTTGAACTTAAATATAAATAAATACACATAAATGCCTATTTATACTTTATGCTAAACAATGGGACAGTCACACATCTAGCAAGTGTCTACTTATTAGATAGAATTCTAACTCAGATCCTCCTGACTCCAGACTTGTAGAAAGAAAGGTAAAAGATAGTTCTTGCCCTGGAGGAGTTCACAATCTTATTAGGAGCTCGTGGGGGAGACAAAAGCAAATAACCATATACAAACAATGCTCAGGATAAATGGGAAATAATTAAAAGAAGGAAAGTAGGAAAGTACTAGCATTAAAAGGAGTTGGGAAAGTGTTCCTGTAAAAGATGGGATTGTAGCTGGGCTTGGAATAAAAACAAGAAAGCCAAGATTCAGAAATGAGAAAGAAGGACTTTCCATACATGGGGGATAGCCCAGTGAAAATGGAAACAGGGAGTTTTGTTTGAGGAACCCCAAGGAAGTCAGTGTCAAGGAGAACTAGGTGGGATGTAACATGTATGAAGACTAGAAAGGTTGGGGGTGGGGGGAGGAGAAGAAGAAAGTTATGAAGGACTTTGAACCTCAAACAGGATTCCATATTTGATAATCCAGGTGTGAAGAGTTGATGGCCTGACCAAAGTGGAAGTATTATTAGAAGAGAGAAGAAGACACATATATTACATGTTAGGAAGGTAAAATCGACAGGTTTTGGCAACAGAGGAGCATACGAGTGAAAAAGAGTGAGGAGTTAAGAATGATACCTAGCTTGAACCTGAAAGATTGGAAGGATGGTGGTTCCCTCAATATTAATAAGGAAGCTTGGGAAAGATAATAAGCTTAGTTTTGGACATGCTGAGCTTAAGAGGTCTATAAGATTTAGGGCTGGATGTCTAATGTGAGACTTGTAAGCATAGAAATGATAACTGAATCCATGGGGCGCCTATGAGAAATAGTATAGAAGGAAAGAGTAGAGGATCCAGGACCCTGGAGGACAGCACTTTGAACTGAATTAAGTGAAGTTAGAAGTAAAATGTGTTAGTGGCTAGTTTTGAAAATTGTCCTCTAATAGCTAATAGACTTTAAAAATTGCATAAAAGCTTTACATAAAACATCTCATTAATGATACTACTGTTCTCCTCATTTTACAGATAAGGAAACAGGCTAAAAGAAATCAAATGACTTGTTCAGACAGTCACACATCTAACAAATGTCTACTTACTAGATAGAATTCTAACTCAGATCCTCCTGACTCCAGATCTAGTATATAATCTTAATTAACTGCCTCCCTAGAGTATTACTATCTACTTTAGGTTGACAACTTAGAACTCATAAAACACTTTCTCAATAAACTTAGTAAAAATATTATTTCCCCAGTTATACAAATGAGGAAACTGAGACTCAGAGTGTATATTTAAGTTCATAGAACTAGTTCTAGGTAGACCATGGCAACTGATCCAGATTGAAAACTATTTGGAGATTGTTGTTGATGTTTAAAAGACTTAGATCGATGTCAATTCTATTTCTCCTATTTTCCCAATATAGACTCAGGTAGTGCGGGGAAAGGCTGTATGTGTGAAACAAAACCTCTCCTTAGTGGAAACATTTAGTTTGGTTTGGGGATAGAGTAAAAATAGCTAACATTTTAAGAATGACTTAAAGTTTGCAACTCACTTTCTGTATCTGTTCATTTGTTCCTCATTGTAGCTCTACAAGGAGGCTGCTATTTTCCAGGAGAGAAAACTGTGTCTGACTGGGGTTAATTGACTTGCCTGGGTTCTAACAATTAATAAAGTATTTGATGCAGCTGGAACCCAGGTATTCCTAACTCTAATGCCACTATTGTATCTCCTACAGAATGCCAATCGAACAGCCAAATCCATTAATCTTCTGTGAATACACTACAGGGCCATCTGTCCATATTCCAGGGACCAAATAATTATATTTTTGTTTTCTCCTTTTCTCCTTGGTATTTCTTCTCTTCCACTCCCAATCCCCAACAATGACCAAAAAAAAAATTGAAGATTTTGTTTTAGGTTCTTGGGCATTATGTTAGATCTTCTGGAAATGACACTTTGCTAAGGGCAAATTTGGAAGACAGAACTTTGAGAGAAAGAAGCCAATGCATCAGATGGTTATTATTCACTACAGGCCCATACAGACCTGGCACCCAACAATACTAAGTGTGGAGCTAGAAATACACAGACTAGAAAAAAAGAAGCAGGAGGGACTGAAGTTAGGTATCACTACACTCAGGATCCATTCTAGCAAGTAGAAAATGTCTCCAAAAGGAGAGTTTCCTTTACTTCCTTCCCGTGCCTAACCTCCCCAAAGAGCTAGAAAGTTCTTTCTTAGAACTGATCCTAATCACTTAAACCTCCTTGCCTCAGTTTCCTCATCTGTAAAATGAACTGGGTAAGGAAATGGCAAATCATTCTAGTATTTTTTCGGAGAAAACTCCAAATAGGGTCACTAAGAGTCAAACATGACTGAAATGGTTAAAAAATAACAAATCCCTCTTACTTCAACATTTTGTTTTTAAATGTGAGATAAGTCACCTGCTTAGCCTCAATTTCCACTTATAACAGGAGTTCTTAACCTGAGGTCCATATGACCCCAAAGTATTTTGGAAGAGATTTCAGAGGATCTGTGAACTCAGTTGAGTTATCCTGCAATTAAAATCTTCATTTATTTAAAAAAAAATTCTGAAAAGGAGTCCATGATACATAGGCAGCACCATATTGCCAAAGAAGCCTATTATACAGAAATGCTTAAGAGCCTCTGCCTTGTAAAGAGGATCTGTAAAACGGGGATAATGATAGCATCTACTTCCCAGAGTCACTATAAGATATGAGAATCAAATGAGATAATATTTTATAAAGTGCTATGCAAATATTTAAGTGCTATATAAATGTTAGCTATTATTATTATGGTTCAAACTTATATAGCTACTTTAAAGTATGCAAAATACTTGACATATATATCTTGGCTGATCTTCACAAAAGCATGATAAGATAGCTGTTGTTATTATTCCTATTATATTCTTTATCCTTATTTTCATGTTTATACATGTAAGTACAAAAGAAGATTATAACTTTACTCACTGAAAAAATTATTAAAATTAATTATATGGGATTATTATTTCCTATTTTATAATCATTTCATGTCTGAGACTGGGTTTGAAGTTGGGCCTTACTAAATCCAAGCCCAGAACTCTACTATACCCTAGCCCTTTACACAGATTCCTTTGGCTCTAAAACACTAACCTATGACAAAGTCCATTTTTCATACCTCCTGCTCACCCCTGCTCTTTGAGGCAACTATAGACAGTCCACAATTGGACTGAACTGGAATATCTTGCAACACCTTTGGCATTCCAATTAACATCTCTGCCCAGTGAAAGAAGCCCACTCTCCTCTTGAAAGCCCCCGATAGGATGGGAATGAACACATAGGTGAAGGGAATTCCCTATGGCCATGAATCAAGGCCTGTGTTCTGCAATATGCTCCACACTGCCGAAACTCAGACTCATGGCTGAGTCAGCTAAGCCCCACCTGTGCAGGAGGAAAAACACAGGGGAAACTCCAGATATGTACCTATAGAGGGAGTTAGACTCCTGAGACCCAAAGTGAGGATATGTTCTGAGATCCAGAAGACTATGATCTCACCATGACAGGGTCAGCCTGTGTCTTTTCTTCCATTTAGGACAGTTTCTTCCTTAGCCCAAACAGAGGATCTTAGAATTAAAGCAGAAGGTGACCCAGAGAGGTCTTCAATTCTAAGTCTCCTCCTTTAACAAATGACGAAATAAGACCTAGGAAGGGTTGTGACTTGTCCACAAAGGAGAAAAAGTGAACACCTTTATAAATGAAGTTTTGTCTCAAATTGTACTTCCACTGAAGGATATGTTTGTAGTCTGCCAGGGTAGTGTAGAATAAAGCTTCTTAAACCTTGGGTTGTTACCCACTATGGAGATCTCATAACTGAATGTGGAGGTCACGAAATTATGATTTATTATCAATAAATGTTTGGCTTATATACCTCTATACCCAGATTTGCATTAAAATGTCTTGGACAAAGAGGGGTTGCAAGTGGGAAAAGTTTCAGAAGCCCTGGTCTAGTTCAATTCATATTATCTCCAAGAGTCAGGAAGTTCTTTAATATCTAAATTTAATCCCTCTTATTAGGGGCAATCACTAAATAGAATGCTGGGTTTGAAGTCAGGAATCTGATCCCAGACACTTATTTAACTCCATTTGCCTCAGTC
Organism: Antechinus flavipes; assembly: GCF_016432865.1. Lineage (NCBI taxonomy): Eukaryota > Metazoa > Chordata > Mammalia > Dasyuromorphia > Dasyuridae > Antechinus > Antechinus flavipes. The sequence continues at coordinate 377,537,145 of NC_067401.1, forward strand.
CTTCAGCTATTAAATGGGCTGGAGAAGGAAATGACAAACTACTTCAGTGTCTTTCCCATGACAACCCCAAATGGGGTCATGAAGAGCTGGACATGTCTCAACAGCAACAAAATTCTTCTTATTAAAATCAAGATTCATTATCATAGGATGTCAATTTAAAGCTGAAATTGGCAACTTGTCCAATTCCACCATTTTACAGATAAGAAAACTAAGGCCCACAGAGATACTAAGTTGTAATTTCAACCCAGTGCAGAACCATGAAAATAGGGCTGGATTTGTAATTTGGGACCTGGATTTGAATCGTAGCTCTGGGACAAATTACTTGATGTGTCTGGGCCTGAGGTTGCTCATTGGTAAAATGAGAAGTTTGGAACAGATACATTTTTAGGTTCCTGAAAGTTCGTGATTCTATGATAACAAATTCAGGGTTGGCATCTGATGGTATTATATATACATTGTAAATAAGAAGACTGTTTATTTCTCTGATGTCTTACTGCAGTGGTATCAAACTCAAATAGAAACTATGGCCGCAAATCTGAATATAAGTATACCTGGGGGCAGCTATGACTAATTTTAAAATGTAATATTTCCTATATGTTGCTCTATTTTTATTCATTTTACTCAATATTTCCCCAATTACATTTTAATTTGGTGTTGTGGGTTCCATAAGGTTGATACCTTTGTTTCAATAAATCCATTCTCTCTTTAATGCATGTATCTATACATATATGCACACACATATGTATATATGCACAAGCACACATATGTGCCCACGTGCACACAGGCATTATATACATACATATACACACATACACACATATTGAATTGCAACTTACTCAAGCCTCCCATGTAATTTTCTCCTGTCCTTTGGATTATTTGCAATTTTAACTTTTCAGAGATTATATTATTCTATAAACTCAATTCATAAAAATCACTAAAAGAATATTGGTTTTTTAAAAATGGGTTAAAAGTAGACAATTGTTTAGGGAGAAGCTTGAGTTTATGAAAAGAACCATGTAATTTCCAAAAGACAATTCATATGAACTCTCTGAAAGCAGGAACTTTTTTTCTTTTTGGCCTTTCTTTGTATCCCTAGAACAAAGCATAGGGCCCAGTACAGAGTAAGTACTTTTCTTAAAAATCTAAAACAGCACCCTTTATGGGGGCGCTGGGACAGGGTCAGGTCAGGACTGTGTCAGTCTTCTAGGATGGACATATATGTTAGAAAAATTCTCATCTATACAGAATATCTGGCCAGGGAGCAGGAAAACTAGTCCACCATTTGTCAGGATCCCCAGCACCTCAGTTCCATTTAGCTACTAACTGTCCAAATAGTTTTTACGAAGTAATAAATATTTTAAAATGTATGATAACAAATATATAAATATTCTCTTCTGACACATGAGAGGCAGAGTCCCTGTCCCCTTTACCCTATCTTAGTCTTTGGGGAGAGGAACAGGATTTGTTTCATAATTTAGTTTGATTCCTATATAGCATAGTCCTAATTCCAAGTCCAAAATCCCCATTGAGCTCTTGTCCTAGTTCTTTGGCTTCTTCCAGCCTCCCTGTCAGGTTGTCTGGCTGCACCATTTGGCTGAGAAACCTATCTCCAAGATCTCCAAAGCTCAAACTTCCAGTCCTGTGGAAATTAGTGCTAGCACCTGATTAATTCTATGATATCAGAGCTGTGAGTAAAGTGTGATGTTTACTCTCTGGACACTACAGGAAGGGGTATGTGGACCAGAGAGAGACAGAGAGACAGAGACAGAGAGCTTTTTCATAGAATCTTAAAAAAATTTTATAATAGTTTTTTATTTTCAGATTATGCAAAGATAGTTTTCAACATTCAGCCTTGCAAAACCTTATGTTCCAAATTTTTCTATCCTCTAGAGAGTAAGCAATTCAATACATGTTAAACATGTGCAATTTTTCTATACATATTTCTAATTTATAATTTCATTTTGACTATTGAAACACTGACATTAGATTATCAATTAATCAACATTTATTAAACCAAATACCATGTACTAAGTAAGCACTGGGGATACAAAAAGAGGCAAAAGCAGTCTCTGCCTTCAAAGAGCTTATAATCCAAAAGCTCAAATTCTAATCTTATATAACTTATTATAAGGAAAAAACCTATATAATGTGATATCCTGCAAAAGCAGTGAGATAAAAACCTATAGCCATGATGACTATAGGTATGTTTTTAAAAGAAAGAAAAAAAGTAGAGAAAGCAGGTTCAGTTATAGCCAGATTTTGACAGTTTGAGAAGAGGTCAAAAGTAACTTCTTGTTTCCTTATTTTAATTCATTTGGTTCTACTCAGTTAAAGGCTAAGAGTTTAAGGTAATATTTTATGTTTCATACAGAGATTTTGATTGCTTTTGCTGCAAACTTAAGTATAGAATTTTTTTTTTTTAAGAGAAGCATAATGTATTGTCTTGACTTGGAAGCAGAAAGATCTGAGTTCAGAATCCACCTCACACAATAGTTAGCTGTGTAGCTATAACTGTGAGACTAATTTTCTCCTCTGAAAAATGAGAGGATTAAACTAGTTATCTCTAAAGTCCTTTCTGGCTTTTTAACATTTTATGTTCCCATGTTCTAAATGAATATCATCTTTTTAAGGCTTGGCTTCCTAATCAATAGATGGACATTTCTAGGGAAATGTGAGCACATAAATCAAGCTGTGTTCCTGGTTCCCAATATTTCATCCATGAAAAATCAGATTAAAAGGAAAAGGTTAAAAAAAAAAAAAAAAAAAAAGCTCAAAGGGTAAAACTAAAAAGTTATAAAATCAGAACTTACAGCCTGAAAGGTGTATACACGGGTTAGAGCAGCTGTATCTTTTTGTCTTGGTGAGGTGTATGTTTGGGATAGAGAAAAGAATGGATTGTTGGATAATGATAGATTTTCCAAGTCTTTACTCTAGACTGAGGTTCTTAATTTTTTTCTTTTATAGTTCTCTTTTGCAATTTGGTGAAATCTGCAGGACTTCAACCTCCAAAACAATGTTTCTAAAAGTATAAAATAAAATAAATAGGATTGCAAAGGAAATCTACTCCATAAAGGCAGTCTAGAAGACCTGAATTCAAATTTAGCCCCAGAGCTTGGAGTTTAAAAGACCTGAATTCAAATCTAGCCTCAGATGCTTCTTATCTCTAGAACCATGGGCAAAATCCCACCTAACAATGTCTACCTCAACTTTCTCATCTGTAAAATGGAGATAATAATAGTACTAGTCAGGATTGTTATGAGGATCAAATGTTATAATAATTGAGAAGTGCTTAGCACAGTGCCTGATCTAGTAGTTATTTAATAAGTGCTTGTTTAATTTCTCTTTTATTAAAATACAGTTATCAAAATATTTCTTTCACAGACCTCAGAGCCCTTACAGAAATCTCAATACATTTCAGAATATTAATAAAATAATCAGGTGATTAAATCTTTGCTAATATTTTAGCTAGTTAAATTGTTGCTAATGTAGACTAGAGTAATTTGTCTGAATACTTATTTTGCTACTAATTTCTAAGTCTGTTTCCTCATCTGTGTTTTTATTTGGTACTGCCTCCCTTAGAGTTTCTGTGAGTTATGTGTGAAATGAACTAATATACGTGTGTTTACATATATACACATCACTTTCTAATAATAAAAGTTGACATTTGCAAAGTGCTTTATGCATATTATTTCCATGGATTACCCTGTGAAATTAGAGCTGTTATTATCTCTATTTCACAGGTTAGAAGTTAAGACTCATAAAGACATGATTTTATAGCTAATATTGCGAAGCTGGCGTCTGATACTCAGTAACCCTGTGTTTCCAAAGATCATGCCGACAAAGCTAAATTCCTAGCAGATCCAATGAAATTTGCACTCTTTGAGCAAGGACCCTTTGGTTGTATGACTGTCACCCCCGAGGATGGAGAGGCTCATCTCTTGAAAGTTGGCTACCAAGTGATGATTGCTTTTGAATCATGACAACTTATGTAGACAAGACTGGTCTATAAGCCAGGGAGGGGATTTCTGTCTGCATGGCTGGGAGGAGCACTGACTTCAATGACATCACAGATCTTTACAATTGTGACTTACGGCAATTTCGGTGTGTGAGTAAAGTGAGGGATCATCTGACTTTCCCGAATGAGATCACATAAGTGAGTGTTTTCATTGGTTCTGAAATCCCAGCACTGGACTTAGGCAAAAGGCTGCATTTGAAAGAGCACGAGATCTGAGTTCAAATATCTGTTGCTTATGACCTGTGTAAACATGGAGCTGGTCATCTGACTCCTCTGGGCCATAATTTCTTAATTGTAAAAGGAGAGGTTCGAACTAAATCTCCCAAGGTCTTTTTTAGGTTTACTGCTATAGTCCAGTGAGGTCACCAGTTACCGAGAATAAAAAAAGTGATCCTACTTCCCCAAAATAACGTCCATTACTATCTATTCTAAACTCTCCACTCTTAACTTGCATTGTGAGCAGAGTTCCGGGGTTGGGATTTATTAGCATTTGTTTAATCTTACAATGCTTCAGGCCTCTTCACTTCCCCACCAGATAACCTGCATACCCAGATCCCCTTCTGAATGACCTTCATGCAATGTTTTTCTATATAAAAGGCAAGCTTTTTGAGGACTGATTGCTTGTCTTTGTATCCCTTTCACTTAGCACCGTGCTTAACACATAGAAAGTGCTTAATAAACGATTTTTCTAATTTATATCTATAATCTTTACATCCATCTATCCATCCACCTATTCATCCATCATCTATCCATCTATCCATCCATCATCTATCTATCCATCTCTTATTCCAACTAATTCCTGTCACTTAGGGAAGAGAGGTGCTAAGGGGCAACATCGGAGAAAATTGGATCTCGATCATCCAGTATTACCCCCAGCAGCCACAGTGCCTGCCTGTCACATAGGAGGTGGTCAATAAATGTTTGAATTGAGCGGAGAGCCTTGCTACGTTTCCCTGGTTTGAGCAGGCAGTGTCCTAAAGCAAATCCAGAAGACTTAAGACTGTCTTTTAGCAACTTTCACTTCAAACTAATAGCGCCCAATCCCCCAAGGACGGCTTTACTAGTTGCCACACCCTCTGCTCCAGAGTAAATGACCATTTCCTCCGGTGTCCACACTCAGATCGTTTATTCCCACGGATTTAGTTTTGAACCGCTGAGGTTGGGACTAAGTCCCAGATACGAAAAAGACCAGGCGCGGGGTTAGGGTGAGTTGGGGAATTGTAAATTGCAGATTTTGATTTGAGGGCCTGCCCCTCCTAAAGATTTAAAGACTTGCCCACTGAGCCTGTGACGCATACCAACAGGTAATGGCTGAAGTTCAGGGAATGGCTCGGCTGCAGAAGAACTTTGCTGAGGGTTCGCGGACCTTTCTATGTTCCAAGAGTACCAGCTCGTGGTACAAAGGAGCGGACCCTAAGTCTGGGACTTTCCCCAGCCCCGGGCGGATCGAAGCAGGAGGGAGGGAAAAAGACCGCGGTGGAACGCGAAGTATCACATTCCTGGCGGCGTAGCCAATCCCAGTGCCCGGGGGCGGGGCTTGGGCTACCGGGCTGCGGGGAGGGGGTGGGGAGGGACCGCGGCGGTGACGTGAGCTCCTCGCACCTGGGCTGGGCAGGTAAGGGCTGGTGTGGGACTGGGAGCGGAACCTGGAGTCCCCGCCCGGACAGAGCCAGCCACCAGTCTCCTCGGTCGGCCTGGAGCGCAGTGGTGACGGGTGAGCTTAGCTGAACTCTGTTTGGAGAGCCAGTCCGTTCTTGGGGCTGGTTAAGAGAAGGGACCGGGACGTCCACTTTGGGGGCACTAGGTTGAAAAAAGAGGGAAGCACCGGCTCCCCCACGAGCCGGTGAGTGCAGTGGGGTGGGGGTGGGGTGCACAAAGTCTCGAGGAGGGGGACTAGTTTTGGGGATAGGGCCAAATGCTCACTTTTGTAGTCCAGGTAAAAATGGGCTGGTTCTAGAGCCAGAGAGGGAGCTATCTCTTTCCTCACTGAAGTGGGACATGTCTCCGTCCCACTCCCGGGCCCCTCACTTGGTACAGTCAGGGGGCTCTCTCTTGTACTCGCTGAGCCGCTGGGCTCCAAGCTCCGGGGAGGGGGTTTCCGAAGCTGTTCTTCCAAAGTTTTGATTTTCGGGAGATGTGGGGTATGTGGAGGAAAGAGGTCCAGTGACAGGTTATTTCCCTTTCTGTTGTTTTGACATTCCCTGGTCCCTTGCCTTGGGCCTGGGAAACACCCACAGACAGGCTCCAGTGGCCAAACCAGGTGCCACAGAGGGAGAGGCTGAATTGGCCGGGTGTGGTGCCTTTTTTTTTTTTTTTTTAAAGGGGAGTGGGGGATAGGGAGGGGGAGGTGTGGCCCTCTTCCTTAGAGATAGAGGGAAAGAGTTGGGAAGTGGAGAGGGATCATCGGAATCCAGGAGAAAGACTATCAATAAACATTTATTAAGTGCCTGCTTTGTGCCAGACAGTATACTGAGCAACGGCATACAATAAGAGGCAAAAGACAGTTCTTGTCTTCAAGGAACTTACAGTCTAATGAGTTAGAGAACATGCAAACATATGTGAATATATATATATGCATATGTACACATATATACATATATCTCTATCTACAGACTAGGGGGAAGGCATTGGAATAAAGAGGAAGGCTTCCTTTGGAAGATGGGATTTTATTTGGGACTAAAAGGAAAGTCAGGAGTCAGAATTGAGGAGGGACAGCTCATACCAGAAAAATCCTGGGAACAGAGTGATGAATTTTTTGTGGGGTAGGCTGGAGGCCAATCATAGGATCAGAGTATTGTGCTGGGAAGTAAAATATAAGAAGAAGACTGGAAAGATAGGAGGGGTAGATCATAAAGGATTTCCTGAATATCAAACAGAGCATTTTGTATTTGCTCTTGGAGGTAATAGAGCCACTGGAGTTTACTGAGCATATAGTGGGGACATGATGTTTGGAGCTTTGCTATAGGAAAATAATTTTTAATGGCAAAATGGAGAATGAATTTGAACAAACTGTTGCAGTAATCAGGGCAGGAGGTGATAAGGGATTATATTAGAGGGATGGCAACATCAGAGGAGAGAAAGAGGGTATACAGTCTTATCTGCCTCTGGTGAAGAAGGGAATGTTTCTTTCCTTTTCCCTTCCCACTTTCTGTCCTGTGCCTTTGGGGTAAGTGTTGTGAAGAGATGTATTGGTTCATGCTGGAGGACCCACCCCTGGATGATCTCCTCCCTATTGCCCTCCATATCTCTTAGTTCAGCCAAAGTTGTGTGATTTTAGAGTTCAACAATTATTTTGAGGAAAGAGTAGTTGGGGAATAATTGAACAAAGTGAAGCAATGCCCCTGTGTATCTGTCCAGGAATAGGAGATCTCACCGCTAAAGGACTTCAGATAAACAGGGCATATTAATACATTTTATACAATGAAAAAATCTGTCTTCCAGGCATTTTTTTTTCAATTAGCTAGAGATTTGGTCTTAGGAGCAACTTCTCTAAGAATTAGTCTTGATGAAGGTGGAGGAGGTTTTGTGAAATGTGCATGTACAAATGCACAGTTATATAGGCAATATTGAAGGAAAGTCTGGCTGGAGTGGTAAAATGGATACCTTTGGGTGCCCACTATTGTGGGATAGGGCAAGGAGCCGGATTTGTAGTTTAAGAAACTAAGTTCCAAATCCAGCTTGGTCATTTATCACCTCAGTAATCTTGATCTTAATAAGATACTTGACTTCCCCTACGCCTCAGTTTCCCTATCTATTACAGAAGGGGCTTAGGCTATGTGACCTTTAAAGTTTTTTCCAGTTCACAGTTGCTTTAAGTGCTTGCCTTTGGAGGAGCAAGACCTACATTTGAGCAGCAGGAGATACTAAGCACAGGATTTCTCTGATCTGGGATGGGTGGCTATTCCTGGTGGGCTGAGGTAGTTTGGAACTGAATTCTTGCACGATAACCTTCTCTAAGGGGAAGTTTTGGATCAGATATGATCATCCTCTCTCTTAGCTGTTTCTTCCATTTCCTTTTCTAGTATTGGAATCCTTGTGGTTCTCTGCTGATTAAGACTTATTTATTAAATGACATGGACATGAAGGTTGAGGAGGAATGTACTTCAGGAAGAGAAAGGGATTTGTTTTAGCCTGTTCACACCTGAATTTCTCCCATGTCTATTTCTTCTTGTAATTGTGGTCCTTATTTGAAGTGATCTGTGTTTGACGGATAGAGAAAATTTACATGGCTTCCTGGAAGAGGTGGGCTGTTTGGAGAGGGTGTGCTTGAGGGACTTGTGAGTCTACCTACGGAGGCTTTGATCTTCAAGGTAGAGAGATATTGGCACAGGCTGTTATCCCAAAAGGAGCCTTTGCCACGACCCTGGAAGGGAGTTTGAGTGTGTATCATCTCCCTTGGTTGAATGCAGGAACATGGGGCTCCTGATTTTGAGCACTGATCTTCATGGGCAGCTGGTTCTATCCTTTCCTCCTTTATTACTCGCCCCCCCCCCAAAAAAAAAAACACACAAAAACACACATTGAAGTTAGTTCTCTGGGTACAGTGCCCTTTACTTATTGAATTGTAGATTAGTCCCTTTTCATGAAAGTTGATGATCAGGAGATAGATGCCATTTCAGGCTCAAAAACAAAATCTGCTAATATTATAAAAAGAATTGTTGAAAAATTTTCAGTGATCTATCTGCATTTCGGTATGGATAACACAGCTGATTATGAAACAAGACTATTTTCCACATTGGGGAAATTTACATTTTTGGAGTTCTTAAAAGCAGTGGGTTCAATGGGTGAAGGCTTGGGTTTGAGTTGGCTTGACTACTTAACTCTTACCTTAATCACTCTGGGTATTCCCTCAATTTTCTCATCTCTAAACTGAGTAGGTTAGATGAGATCATTTGTCCTTTCTACTTTTAAATCTTGTGAATCTCCTAGTTTGACCACTTCTTCCTCTTTACCCTCTTTCCCCCTCTCCCCACCCCCCTCATCCCCAATCCCAAAGCCAGGATTCCAGGGGAAAGGGACATTTAGGGGTTAAATGCTCTCCTTACTCCCTTAAGTTAAGGCTTTGAGTTATCCTATCACTCATTCAAAAGGTTCCAGTTACAAGACCTTGGTAACTGGGTCAGAAGGTTCATGATGAGTACTGGCCCTGTTTTGTCTGGCGCCTGTTTTTTAAAGTGACCATTATGGCCAAGTTGAACTTGGGGTATTAAGGAATCTGGCATAGGGGAAAGGAATTGGTAGCAGGTAGGGTCTGGGACCCTACTTGTCTTGTTTTGTGCTGAGCTCCTCTCGAGTGGGTGCCTTCTGCTGAGTCAGTCAGTTTGGTTTCTAACTGATTCAGGAAATCTTTCTGGGTGTGAGGATGACTACTCCTTTTCCTCCCCCATCTCCTTCTTCTCTACCCCGATCTGTTGTGTGCAGAGCAGCTTCCATCAGAGGTTGGGAACTTGAGATGGAACCACTCAGGGAGATGCCAGGAGGTACAGTGGAAACTCTGCTGAACCTGGAGTCAGAAGATGGTTTTGCCAAAGACTTTTTAAATGTCTTTTATTTTTACAGCACATTTGTTTCTGTATATTCCTCTATCTCCTTTCCCCATCGAGTCATCTCTTGTAACAAAGATTTAAAGAGAAAGGAAGCCGATTGCCTCTATTAGAAAAAAGAAAAAAAGTTCGGCAAAATCAGTCAGCATGTATAATATTTCTGACAATATGCGCAATATTCTATACTGGCCAAGTCATTTAATCTCTGCGAGCTTCAGTTCTTCATCTGTAAAATGAGGTTAAAATCGATGATTTTAAAATAATCACCTCCCACTATCATTCCTCAAAAATACAAAAACACAACTACAATCCATCAAAAATTGTTCAAACTATTCTTTCTTCCCTGGCTTTCTGACTCAGGCTTGTCTGTTTCCTGTTGTTGACTTGGGTTGTCATGTTGTAATGTATCATGCCAATAAATTTTTTTTGAGAATCGATTGCAGACTTTACTCTGCTTAGTTGCTGCAGACCAGCTGGTTTCAGTTCTCACAGATGCTGCCGGCCTACCTTTATAGGCCTACCTAGGTTAGGAAGGTGTGGGATGATTTAGGGTATGAATGACTTTTGCTAGTTCTCTGGGGGTGGCAAATGTAGTGTTTAATAGTTGCTGTTAGGCAAAGGAACTGGGTTTTTATCTGCTCTCCAAATTTCCAGTATTCTTCCTCTGTCTGGGGAAGAGCAGAACCCTCCATGATGTTTCTGCATGAATCATAATGGTCCTATTGCTGTGACTTTTTTCTCAGGACAGATATGGGTCTTCGGAGAGATGAACTTCTCCAGACTTACAATCAAGGGAGACTTGGGTTTGAAGCTCAGTTGCATAGAATTAATTTTGGTTTTTTGTTTTGCAACTTTAGAACTTAACCATGTTTGATAGGTAAAAGGCCCTTAATAATGCTTGTTGAATTGAATTGAATCAACTTTAATTAGGTGACCTTGTGCAAAATCATTTAACCTTAGTTTCCTTAATTTGTAAATTGAAGATAATAATACTTGTACTTCTTATTTTTAGTGATTATTGCAAGGCTCTAATGAAATAATGCAAGGAAAGTGCTTTGTAAACTTTAAAACCTATGTAAATGTCAGCTATTATTATTCCTGGCATGGTATCCTGGTGAGTAGCTAAGATGAAGGGAAGGAGACTTGCAGGCCTGGGACTGCTGAATTCGTATGGGAGAATTGAATACTAAATTTAGTTTAAGTGAGGACTTTGGAATCTAGTATTCTTTCCTGTGCTTCCTCTTCCTCTTCCCTTTTTTCCCTGCTGGGGCCCTCTTATTTTCTTAAATGTTTCTTTTTCTTTCAGTTCTCTTGCTAAAATGCAGGCTGTTGCCCTCTTTACTTTCCTTCTCTCCCACTTTGTGTTTCTAAAACCTTACTTTCCTATGTTCTGAGGTGAGATTGTCAAGCAGCAGTCTCCCTTCCACTTGTGGTAGGTGCTTCAGGAAGGCTTTCTGTGTTCCAGCAGGGATGACATCACCTTTTATTTTTCTGTGGCAGGATTTAAATAGAAGCAGAAATGTGATCTGCTTGCATGATAAGTCTGATTTGGCTAGCACATGAAGTATAAATGGCTTTGGAATAAGAATCAAAAGAACCTTTTAACCTCTTTTCTTTCTTTCCCACCTGGCATGGTTTATTCCCATATTTGGTTTCTGTACCTTAATCTGATGAAACTGCAGCTCTAACTATCATGAGTGAATAGTAGCTGGGACTGGCTCCCAGTGACTGGCCTAATTCTCATGGTTTGTTTTTTTCCCTCTCCTTCAAACCAGATCATGGCTCTCCAACCCCGAAGAGTCCGGCTGAAGCCCTGGCTGGTGGCCCAAGTGGACAGCGGCATGTACCCTGGGCTTATTTGGCTACATAGAGAATCCAAACGCTTCCAGATTCCCTGGAAACATGCAACCCGACATAGCCCACAACACGAGGAGGAAAATACTATCTTCAAGGTAAAAACGTTTAAACCCCTTTAGATTTCTCCATTTCTTTTATTTCGGTATCATCTACCCTAAAATAAAAATTTCTTCTGAGTTTATGAAAATATACCTATTTGCATGTATTATGATCAACATTAACGGGCTCAAAATAACATCAGAAGATTAAATGTGTTGGGTTGCCATTGCTGGTTATCAGAGGTATCTAGATCTTACCACTGAAGAAAAGGGGTCAGATCTGTCTAAATTGATGGGTCAGACTTGACTTGTTTCTGAATGACTTAAAATGATGTGGACCCATTGGCAACAATCATCCTACCTGTTAGGAACTCAGACATTCTTTTTTAATGACTTTTCCCCTGACCCAAAACCTTTTAAACTAGGAGTGTGATTAGTTTTTGTTTTTGTTTTTAGTGTTGGTGATGATTTTTCCCAGATCAGCTACTAAATAAACTCACCTCTTGGTCTGCCTTTTATTTAGTTTGCTTGTGATTAGGTTTTTTTTTTTTTTTTTTTTTTTTAATATTAGGTCAGATGGCTTTTAGAGAAGTACTGTAAAGGTAGGAATATTCCTTCACTTTTCTATTCACTAAATCCTGAGGTGGACTAGGGATAAAGGTAAGCAGACATGTATGATGCTACCTTCTATTAGCCAACCTATTTAATGTCAGAGCTACATGTGGTCCCTTAAAATGAGTTCCAAAGCTGTGTTAGGGGAAAAGTATTCCATGTATAGGAAAGAACATTCTGAAGATAGGAGGCAATGTTGTAGATAAAGGGCTTGCCAGAAAGATCTGGATTCAAGTCCTGCCTTTTGAGCCATAATAATTGTGTGATTATGGACAAGGCATTTAATCTCTGTGTCCTACTTATGAAGTTCCCAGTGAAGATGAAATTATAGGACTATTGGACCCTTTCTATTCTATCCACTGTGTCACCTAGCTGCCCCATGTTTGTTTGTTGCTTTCTTTCTTTTTTAATAAATTGAATTAATCTGGCCTAACCTAGATTTCTGTAGATTTTTTTTCTGTAGATTTGTTCTATAACTGGGTTATTTTCTGAATGTCAGGCCATGGTAGGCACTGGAAGAAAGGGCATTCACCATACAGTGAATGGTCTTTATTAGGACTCAGACTTTGTTGTGTGGTAGGTGGTAGAAAGTAGGCCTTTTTTACTAGGTTTGTCTTCATGTACTTTGGGCACACTATGTGAGGGGGGACTTGGGGAGGAGCCTAAAAGCATGACAATAATTGTCTCTTGGAATGGGGGTCTTTCTTCAGAGTACCAGGTTCCCTGAACATTTAGAAAGCTGTAATTGTGTCTTGGGTTTCAGCTCTTAGGAATGGAATAAGTAATGAGATACCATTGAGTCCAGAAAGAGTGAGACTGGACACATTTATGGGAGATGTCCTTGGCGTCTTAGGTCCAAATTGCCAAGTGCTTTTTACCTCCATTACACATATCGAAAGTTCCATGATTTTGTTGGTGTGGATGTTCACTCTGCTAATCAAGATTATCGCTCCTTCATACTCAGTCTTTATTCCCTAATAATTTCAGTGGACTATCTTCATGCATTTCTGTACTTCCTCCACATCATCAGTTGATGGTCAGCCCTTTCTGATTTAGCTACATCGGAACTCTGATGATAGGTTCACAATCTGGTTCTACAGTCATGTTCATAGTTTTTCTAGCTTGGCTAGGACCTGCCAGAGCTTGCCCTCTGCTCTGTTGACACAGCCTCTGAGAACCTAGGGTCCTGCAAAAAGCATTGGAGTAGGAAATGAATGAAAGCTCGCCTCTATTGTCTCCTATTTCTCATATCCCTGTAGTTTTGGAGGAGTAAAGAAACTGAAGGAAGTCAAGGATTTCTAACCTAAGGACCTTGACCATTTGGGGATCATAGCCTTGGAACTGGAAGGAACTTTTGAGCTCATTTTGTCCAACCTCCTCATTTACTGGTGGGAAAACAGAGCTCAAGAGGTAGAGTGATTTGAGTAGTATGCTTTTGCTAGATTTATATTTACTCTTGGGTGTCTGCTGACTTGGATCCTTGGAGGTTCTGGAGAGATAGAGAACATGTGGTAGGAGCAGCTGTGGACATGGACATGGGAAGAAAAGGGTCAGGAGACTGGATATGAACAGAAAGGTGAGTGCTGAGTAGCATACAAGTCACCCACTGAGACTCTCACAATCTGTGCCCAAATCTGCCTAGCTTCGGACAGTAGGCTTTAGTGGCTAAGGTAGGAATTGAGGTCAGAGGCAGCTCTGTGAGGAGGTTGAGAAAAGTGGTATTTCTTCTGCCCAACCTGTCCATCTCACAATTCCCATTGAATAATAGGAAACAGGCTTAGGAAAATCAGGAAGGATGGTCCCCAGCTGAGGTTCAGAGGATGGAACAAGACGCAGACTCCTTCCTCTCTCATTTGTGGTAAAGAATGGAAGAGTTAAAGAATTTATAATATTTCTAGGTTTAGAAATTGGTACCTGAATGTAGAATGAGGAGATAATCCTAAACCTCCGCAGAAGGTTGTTATATGACTTTTTAGGGTTGTGGTTTAATTTTTTAAAATTTAACAAAAGTCTACCCCTTTCCCTTAAAACAAAAAAGAAAAATAAAGGCTTTTTAAAAAATGAAATTAAAAAAAAAACAAAAACACCTGCATAGGTCATGTCCAAATGGATATTCTAAATTTATGGATATTCTAAAATTAATAACAATAGCCAACATTTATATAATGCCTGCTATGTGCCAGACACTGTGCTAAGTGCTTTACATATATTATCTTATTTGGTCTTTGTAATGAGCCTTGGAGATAGGTGCTATTATTATCCCTATTTTATAGAAGAGGAAACTGAGGCAAACCGATCAGGTGACTTGCCCAGGATCACATAGCTTAGAAATATCTGAAAGCAGATTTGAACTCAGATCTTACTGACTGGGCCCAGCACTATCCAGTGTATCACCTTACCTAGAATTGTAGCTAATTATTTTATTGATTAGAGTTCTTAATTTATTCAGTGTTGTTTGTCTTTATTGTGGTTATTATATAAATTGTTTTCTTGGTGTTTCTCACTTCACTCTATATCAATTCATACAACTCTTCCTAGATTTCTTCCTTCATCATTTCTTACAGCATATTGCTATCCAATCGCATCCATATATCAGAATTTGTTCAGCTATTCCTAATTGATGAAGAAGATGCTTAGATTAAAGAACTTTATGAGTATTAGACATGTGGATTAGGGTGACTGACTTTCTCTCTCCTCTCCCCATCTTTAAAACTATGACAAAAAGCCATTATTCTGGACCAGAAAAGAGCTGCAGGCCTTTCTAAACCAGAGATATAGGATAAGATAATCCTTGGAGATGTTTTCCTGTTCATATCCAATCTCTTGACGCTTTTTGTATATCTATTTTATGTCTGTAGCTACAACTACATCTGCTCCCTATCACTCTAGAACTTCCTTTGATCCAAGTCAGCAGACACACAGAAGAAAGTATTAATCTAGTAAACTTTACTAGCTTGAGACTTGTATTTGAATGTTTTTTCCATATTAGTGTTTTTGTCAAATGATTAGTTCTTTTGAATTTGACCCAAAACTGAGATATTCATGGGGAAAACTTCAGGTTTTAGTAATGGAGAGAGAAGGGACATATTAAGGAAAAAGTAAATATACTAGCTAGTTTACTGGAAGGAATCTTGGTTTTCCTTTCTATTTCTAATTGCATAGACTTGGTCCGAGACAGGGGATGATATAATTCTCTTCTGAGGTGTTCTTTGTCTTGATTTCTTCTGGTTTGCCTGGGAAATGTTCTTGCAATATCCATAATCAAATTCATATTGTCAAGGGCCCACTGAGCTTTCTCAAAAGAAGCTAGGTTTAGACATTGAGCAGATAGGATTGATAGAAGCTGATAGATAGTTAGGCAACAAGTATAAATTTGTGGGGATGTGGGCTTTTAAAAAAAAATCTCTTCTTTGTTATGACTTTGATTTTTAAAAAAATTATCAAGGATGTGTTTTCTCTCCCCCTCACCCCATGCTCATTGAAAAAAAGAAAAACAGAAGCTTTGTAACAAGATGTAGATGCTTAGTCAAGCGAAACAAATACCCACATTGGTCCTGTCTAAAAATTCAGCAAGTATTTATTAAAGCTCTTGTTATGTGCCAGGTATTGTCTTGGTGCTGGTAAGAAAAGGGCACATGACCCCAAGGAGCTTTTTCTGCCAAAATCCTGGACGAGATCATTGGCTCACTAATCTAGAGCTTGAAAAGGCCATTTGGTCCAACCCGTTCTTTTACTAGTGAAAAGATAGGAAATTGGGAACTAGAGCAAGACAGAGCTTTTAGATTCATGACCCTCAGTAGTAGGGGCTGAGAGTAGGTGACTGGGCAATAGAATCCCAGGGAATATATTTGTTTCTTCACTTCCTGAAGGAATTTAGTCTTTGACCACTAGGTCATGACAACACTTTATTTACATTATGGGACTGAAAAGCAAAGAAAGTGGAACAACAACAATACACTACGAATTCATCTGCCAACCTTTTTTCCTCCTTAATTTGAACCAGAGGCTAAAAGAGGGCAGCATCAGAGTGCTGAGGTGCATTTTCTACTTTTAATGTGATGGGAGCCCTGGGATGGTGAGGTTTCCTACTGCAACTTTGCCTTCTATGACTGCGATGGTGGGGAAGTGGGAAGGCAGTTGGGGTGAGTATGTTAGTGAGAAACATGGCCTTTTAGATGGGTCTGGACAGCAGCATGATTTCACTGCTGTTCCCTGTTTTGCCCCCACCAGGCCTGGGCTGTAGAAACTGGGAAATACCAGGAAGGGGTTGATGATCCGGACCCAGCCAAGTGGAAGGCCCAGCTTCGATGTGCGCTGAATAAAAGCCGGGAGTTCAACCTGATGTATGATGGCACCAAGGAGGTGCCCATGAACCCGGTGAAGATATACGAAGTCTGTGATATCCCCCAGCCCCAGGGCTCAATTATTAACCCAGGTGAGGCCCCAGTTGCCTTGGGAGAAGGTGGGCAGTTTGCCAAGGACTAAAGTGACTCTTAAAGAGATAGTAGCTTTTAAGACAGTTTCATAATATCTAAAGATTGTTTAGGTACAATTTTTTTTTCCTCAGAGGGACTCAGAAAACAAACAAACAAACAAAAATAAATGGCCAGTTTTCTAGGTGATTGGAAGTGGAAGGGGTGGGATAGAAGATATTGTTTTGGTCTAAATAAAGGGCATTTCTTTAATTAAAATGAGATTGTTTAAAGAAAAAAAAAATCTAGATCTGAAAATTTACACAGATGATAGGCTGCATGTAGGGCTAATGCAAGCTGAAGTGAAGGTGATGTGGGGAAATATGTGACTCCAGTCAGTCAGAAAACATTTATTAAGCACCTTCTATGTATCTGACGTTGTGTTAGGAGCTGGGGATGAAAAAAGACAGTCCCTGTCCTCAAGGAACTCACAGTTTAATGGGGGAGACAACATGCCAATAATCATACTCAAACAAACTATAGTTAGCATAAATTGGAGGCAATCAGCAGAGAAAAGGCACTAAAATTAAGGGAGCTCAGGACAGAATCATGTTCACACAAACTATATTTAGCTTAAGTTGGAGGTAATCAACAGAGAAAAGGCACTAGAATTAAGGGAGCTCAGGACAGAATCATGTTCAGACAAACTATATTTAACATAAATTGGAGATAATCAACAGAGAAAAGGCACTAGAATTAAGGGGGCTCAGGACAGGTGTCCTAGAGGAGATAGGATAAATATGGTAACTCACCAGGACAAATTCAGAGGACCCCTTGACAAATTTTAGCTGGGACTTAAAGGAAGCCAGGAAATGAAAATGAGGAGGAAGAACATTCCAGGCATGAGGGATAATCAAAGAAATTGGGAGATGAGATGCCTTGTATTAAAATTATCACTGAGACCAATGTAAGTGGATGACAGACAGAGACAGAGAAGAAGGGAGGGAGGGAGGGCAAAAAGAAGGGAGAGAGATATCTGTCTTGAAGTTTGATTCCCCAAACCAAAGTCTATGCTGTTTGCCCCTAAGATGGAGTAGATCATGATGGGAAATGAATTAAACATATGGAAAAAAATGTAATCTGAGGTTTAATCCTTAAGGTTTGTATATCTATGCCTTGAATAGGGTCCACAGGGTCTGCCCCATGGGATGAGAAGGATAATGAACTAGATGAGGACGAGGAAGATGAGCTAGATCAATCTCAACCTCACATCCCCATCCAGGATGCCTTCCCTTTCTTGAACATCAATGGTAAGTGATAAGGACAATTAAAAAATTTCAAAGACGACATGTCCCTCCTCCAGGGAACACTAATATTCATTACTCTCAGATCTGGGCTCTTGATGTTCCCTGCCTGACTCCTACCTTAAACAGTTCTTAGCAGGAAACTACTTTACAAACTTAAAATTCTATATAAATGTGAGGCTTTAAAAAATTATTATTATTAATAACAACTTTTCATGAATGTTTCTGTTACTATGAACTATTTAAAATATTACTTGAGTATAAAACATTTCTGAAGTAACACCAGATTATTTTATACCCAGTTGAGGAAGTTAGATACTTTAACTTTCTTCTATTTATTTATTCATTCATTCATTCATTTATTATTTTTATTATATCTTTATTTACAAAACATATGCATGGATAATTTTTTTCAACATTAACTCTTGCAAAAACCTTCTGTTCCAAATTTTCTCTTCCTTCCTCTCACCCCTCCCCTAGATGGCAGGTAGTCCAATACATATTAAATATGTTAAATTATATGCCTTAACTTTCTTTTGCTTCATATTTGATTTCCCCATTTTCTTTCCTCATAAATAAGGTCTTATGCTCTATTTCTTTGCCTTAGAAACCTTAGAAAGGTTTCCATAGCTGACATCAATGTTACTTTAAATGTTGTTTGAATGTTATAGGCTTTTTCTTCTTCTACTATCCCTTTTAGATCTAACCTTCTAGACATATTAAGTTCAGAGACTAGTGGAAACCAGATGCAGTGGTGAGATGCTAGAAAGGCCGCTAAACCTCCCGTTGTACATTCCTTTGGCTTAGCAAAAACAAGTCAGCCAGACTGAGATTCTACTCTCTGCTGAAATGCTCCTGGCCAAATGGAGCTTTTTTTTTTTTTTTTTTTTTTTTTTAAAGTAGGTTCCGGTTAAGCAAGTTTTAACCATCATTTTCTTATGGCTGTCTTGTGTCCCCCTTGGTCAGATGAGATACCTGAAACCATCTGGAAAACCTGGATTAGCAGAAGATCCTGAAGAGGTTGCCCTTAGAAAGGCCAGTGACTCTTTAGTTCAGTGGTTCATTATAACTTGGAGTTTGTGAACTAAAAAAAATCGAAAACTATTTTAATATAATTGATTTCTATTTTGATTCTATGTATTTTACTTTACATATTAGGAAATATTATTCTAGATAAGAGGTTCATATAGACTTTCAAAGGGGTAAAAAAAAAATTTGAAAACCATGTTTTAAAATAATTGGTTTCTGTTGTGAACCTGTATATTTTACTTTATATATTTAAAAATGTTATTCCGAGAAGAGGTCTGTAGGTTTCACCTGACTTTGAAAAGGGTCCATACCACAAAAATGGTTAAAAATCCCTGTTCTAGGACTAGGAGATCATTATATACTTCAACAACAATACTATATGATGATCAATTCTGATGGACATGGCCATCTCCAGCAATGAGATGAACCAAATCAGTTCCAATAGAGCAGTAATGAACTGAACCAGCCACGCCCAGCGAAAGAACTCTGGGAGATGATATGAACCACTACATAGAATTCCCAATCTCTCTATTTTTGTCCACCTGCATTTTTGATTTCCTTCACAGGCTAATTGTACACTATTTCAAAGTCCGATTCTTTTTGTACAGCAAAATAACGGTTTGGACATGTATACATACATTGTATTTAATTTATACTTTAACATATTTAACATGTATTGGTCAACCTGCCATTTGGGAGAGGGGGTGAGGGGAAGAAGGGGAAAAATTGGAACAAAAGGTTTTGCAATTGTCAATGCTGAAAAATTAGCCATGCATATATCTTGTAAATAAAAAGCTATAATTAAAAAAAAAAAAAGGAAAAGAAAATTTATTTGGTCAAATAAATACATGATAATGTTGGGGGGAAAAAAAGCCCTGCTCTGAGGTTATAAATTGGAGATGTGTTACTAAGCTTCGACAGTGGAAAATCCTCTATTTAGAAGAAGATAGAGCTAAGCTTCCCTTTCTCTTTCCCCTTTCTCTTTCCCTTTTCCTCTCTCTCTCTCTATCTTTCTCCCTCCCTCTCTTTCTCTCCTTTATTGATTCTCCCTCTTCTTTTCCCCCTTTCCATTTTTTTCCCTTACACTTTTCAATCAAACAGAAAGAATTAATTACCTACCATTTGCCAGTCAATGTTCTAGATAATGGGGTTATAACTACAAAATGGCATGGATGCTGCCCACAAGGAAATTATAGTCTGCATTATCACTACTGCTACCTTTGAGACCTAGGCAATAAGTAGAATTGATTTTGGGGATGGCCTCGTATCCAGGGTGTAGGAGCTCAATATTTGTTTATTTGGCGGGGCAGTTTTTATCACATACTCTGTTCCTATCTAGATCTTGAAAGCTAAGCCTTAGGAGATCTGGATTCCCTTCTCAGGCCATAGATTGACTCACCATGGAACCTCTTTGGGAATTAGCTTCTTGTATATAAATAGAATACATTGATGTCACCATATGCGCACACACAGTTATCTGGACAACATAGGTATTTGATAGACTGAGGAAGGAAAAGAAATTCCTTTTCTTGGAGAGCAAAAATTCTGCCATGGCAAATAGGAGAAAATGGAATTTGTGACACTGAAGTTGGTGTCTAATAGTTTATTGTTTTAGTTCCTTTTATGGGAGTATACCATTTAATCTTTTATTTTTTTTTTATTATAGCTTTTTATTTACAAAACATATGCATGGATACTTTTTCAATATTGATCTTGTAAAACCTTCTGTTCCAACTTTTCCCCTCCTTCCCCCCACCCCCTCCCCTAGATGGCAGGTAGTCCAATACATATTAAATATGTTAAAGTATATGTTAAATACAATATATGTATACATATTTATACAGTTATCTTGCACAAGGAAAATCAGATTTAGAAAGAAGGTAAAAATAACGTGGGAAGAAAAACAAAAATGCAAGCGGACAATAACAGAAGGAATGAAAATGCTATGTTATGGTCCACACTCATTTCCCATAGTTCTTTCTCTGGGTGTAGTTGGTCCTATTCATAATTGAACAATTGGAACTGATTTGGATCATCCCATTGTTGAAGAGAGCCACGACCGTCAGAATTGAAGTCATACCATTTAAACTTTGCAAAAATTCTACTTGGTTGTAAAATTTGAATTTATCGTTACCTTTCTCTCCCTACATCTCCTGTTCATCGTCTCACTGCTGAGCAAACCCTTCTTTCTTTTCTTCAGCCAGCATATTCAGTGTCCCTCAAAATCCCATGAA
This sequence comes from Antechinus flavipes, assembly GCF_016432865.1. Classification (NCBI taxonomy): domain Eukaryota; kingdom Metazoa; phylum Chordata; class Mammalia; order Dasyuromorphia; family Dasyuridae; genus Antechinus; species Antechinus flavipes. Next base: position 377,558,189 of record NC_067401.1, read on the forward strand.
AACTTAAGACCCCGACAGGAGAGAAAGGAGGAACAGAGGAATTCCATTCCTGGCAGGCCTGCCTAGTGACTGTTAGGCCATGGGCTGGTTCAGCGCTTGTTTTCATGGTTGATTGAGGCTCGTAAATGGGTCTAGTGATGAGCTTGTTTTACAGTTCTTGGAGCCTTGGGCCATTGTGTGTGTGTTTTCTGCCTGTGTTCCAGGCTCTCCTATGGCGCCAGCCAGCGTGGGCAACTGCAGTGTGGGTAACTGCAGCCCTGAAGCAGTGTGGCCCAAAACAGAGCCCTTGATGGAAGTGCCCCCAGCTCCCATGCAACATGACTTCTTCAGTTCTCCAGAACTCTGGATCAGCTCTCTCCCAAGTAAGTGATTTCTTCTGCTGCTCGTGGGGGCCCATAATTCAGTCTGCCTCCCCACCACATCTGCTACTTAGGTTTCCTGACTTTTTCAAGGGCCTATGAGTGGCCATCTTGGTAGGCACCCTTTGCAGCTGAATTCTGGGCCTCCTGGCTGGCTGGAGCTTCGATCGGTGAGTCACCCAAGCTCTGTTTACCAGGAATAGAGAATGCTGAAGAAATGTCAGGCCATTCTTGCCTGCTGACGTGGGTGTTCTCATTGGTCAAAGCCCCAGGTTACTTACCTGCCTGGTAGCTCAGGAGGCTTGGGCATGTCTGTGCTAGCTAAAGGACTGGAGGGCAGGGCCCTTTCAGAGACAGGGATATTAATGGCCAGTGACTGGATCAACCTAGGGAGGCTATTTATGTTCATGGATTTGGGAAGAGCTATGATCTGCAAGAAAAATCCTATTTTGAATTGGGTCAACTCACCAAATAATAAATTCTACCCTCCCTATTTCTCCCTCCTTCCCCTACCTCTAGCTTTATTTTGGGGTTGACTATAGGAGAGGAACAACTTATTTTCTAAATAAGAAGAGAATTCACTTGAGTTCAGGGTGAATTTGGAACTTCTAATAAACAGACCCTGAGGTGGAACAGAAATCTGTTCCTAGTATATCCTAGTTATAGATTGTTGATATGTGGCAGAATAGAAAGCTCATTATATTTGGAGTCTGAAGACATAAGTTTGATTCAGCTATTCTATATGTGGAATATATATCTGGGCTTTGATTTCCATTGCCTTAAAATGCTTTAAATTCTATAATGGATATAAATTCTATAGTGGATAAAAAACCAACAAAAACCTGTCTCTATCTCTGTCAGAAATTCCTGGTCCAAAGTCCTTCCACTTTCCCTATACCATCTGTGTGTCCTTAGAAAGTTATTTAGCCTCTCAGTATCCTGAGGCAACTATATTAGACTGATTAGTAGGTGTCTATCTGTATTGGTAGAAGGAGTTTATTTACTGGGAGTTCCCTGCAACAATGACATCATAGATCTAATAAAAAAAATACAGCAGTTAAGAGGCTTAGATGTGTATGTTAGCACATGCGTGTCTGAACAAATGCGTGAGCTTGTTAATTTGATCTCCGTAGTCTCTACAATGTGCTTAAAATGAAATAGTATGTGCAAGTTTATATAAACTAATTTCCTAGTCCAAGTCTGTTAGTAAAAGAACCCAGTATATATGAGGCAGAGATAACAGGATAGAGCTAAGAAGAGGTCCAAGCTTTTAGGATCTGAGCTTCAGGGTAGTCTTTAAAAATTGTTTTAAATATTATTATTTTTCAGTTGACAAGCATTTATTTTTTCCTTCCTTGCCCATTCCCCTTACCCCTAACTGAACAATAACAAAAAAGAAAGAAAACCTTTGAATAAGATTACAAAGTGAAACAAACTCTTACACTGGCTCATGTTCAAAGGTGGATGTCTCATTCTTCATTTTGAGCTTTTTACCTTTGATCCCTAGAATCATTCAATGTCTTTAACATTGATCAGATTTTTCAGGCAAGATAGAGACGTTTTTAAAAAAAAATAATTGCAACTTTTTATTGACAGAATCCATATATGGGTAATTTTTTACAATGTTATCCCTTGCACTCACTTCTGTTCTGACTTTTCCCCTCCCTCCCTCCGCCCTCGCCCCCAGATGGCAAGCCGTCCTATACAGGTTAAATATGTCACAGTATATCCTAGATACAATATATGTTTGCAGAACCGAACAGTTCTCTTGTTGCACAGGAAGAATTGGATTCAGAAGGTAGAAATAACCCAGGAAAAAGAACAAAAATACAAACAGTTTATATTCATTTCCCAGTGTTCTTTCTTTGGGTGTAGCTGCTTCTGTCCATCATTGATCAATTGAAACTGAGTTAGATTGATAGAACCTTTTTAAAGTCAATTTCCAAGGATAATCTTAATTCCTTTTTTTGTTCATGGTTCAGAGGAATGGGAAAGTAAGCTATTGATGCCAGTCTGGGATAGAATTCTTGACCCTGCTGGTTTTGCATAGTTTCTCTGGTAGGGGGGTGGAGCAGTCGGTAATATTTCCCTAACCATACCCTCTCTATCTTTTAGTGACTGATTTGGACATTAAATTCCAATACCGTGGGAAGGAACTGGGGCAGACAACGGTGAGCAACCCTCAGGGCTGCCGACTCTATTATGGTGATCTGGGGCCCATGCCAGACCAGGAGGAGCTTTTTGGTCCTGTTAGCCTGGAGCAGGTGAAGTTCCCTGGGCCAGATCAGATCACTAATGAGAAGCAGAAGCTGTTTACCAGCAGGTTGCTGGATGTCATGGACAGGGGACTGATTTTGGAAGTCAGTGGCCATGCCATTTATGCTATCAGATTATGCCAGTGCAAGGTGTACTGGTCTGGGCCATGTGCCCCTTCACTTGTAGCCCCCAACTTGATTGAGCGGCAAAAGAAGGTCAAGCTATTCTGTCTGGAAACCTTCCTCAGCGGTGAGTTTTTCCAAGCAGTCAAAAATGCCCCAGAGATTTCTGTCCCTGAGCTTCTTCTCTCCTCACTAATTTGAGAGTGTTGGTAGGAGTGGGGAGGAATATGAAATTTTATTAAGAAGGCTTGTGTCAGAAGTAGAGAATGGAGAAGAATGGAGGGATAAAAAGCAAAAATAAGAAGAGAGAAACATAAATGATAATTTTGTCTTAAATGTCAGAGGGAAACACAGGCTAGTTGATAATTCCTAAATTTCACCCCAGCTCAAGTGACTGGTAGTGTCTATGCTTCTATGGAATGATGGGAGCAAATAGGTTGGAGGGGTGGGAAAGGCTTGTGATCCTAGTATAGAGAATGAATAAATTAATGAATACATGGGAGATTGCTAAACACCCCATACAATTTCATTATGATCAGTTCTTCTCTCTTCCCTTGTACTTATCTGTCCTAAAGGAGAAAAAAGGAACTGAAATCTCTTTTAAAATTCTGTCCAGGTCTAAAGTATTGGGACTTTGTATCTCTGCGTTCTATAATGGGGAGAGAAATTCTCATTCTGATTAATAAAAGTAATTTAATCACTCAGGTAATTTAGCTTCTAAATTATGATTGGGATCTGATTTGTATCTTGACTTTCTGTCACATCCCTGACTGTACTAGAAAGGTTAGAATGACCTTCTTGCCAATATGCTACCCAAAGCTATGATTTATTCCATTCTTAGGAATTTGATATAAGTGATAAAAATGAAAACGACTATAAGTGGTAGAAATGGCTGTTTTTTTTTTTTTTTTATTCTACTAGGATTCTCTTAATTTGAACATAAGGCCCCGTCCCCCACTTTTTCCCCCAGTCTCCTCTTCCTTTCCCTAAAATGCTGAATTTGTTTTATTTTACTTTCTGTAGAACTCATTGCCCGCCAGAAAGGACAAATAGAGAAACAACCTCCTTTTGAGATCTATTTGTGCTTTGGGGAAGAATGGCCTGATGGGAAACCTCGAGAGAGAAAGCTCATTGTGGTTCAGGTGAGGAAATTTGAGCAATTGTTTTAGTCCTCTCTCTAAACTCTGAGCCTGGGAAGACAATTTGGGCATTCCAGTAAATCTTCTGAATTGGTCTTATCAGGGCCCAAAAAGGCCCAGCCATCCCAACTAATTTAACGCCACTATATAGTAGCATATTGAGAGTAACAGATAAGGGGTTAAACTTTTGGACTGCAGGAATCTGAAAGTAAGTAAGGTCAGAAAGTAAGAACTGCTCAGAAAAGACCAGTTTTACCTTCATCACCACTAAAAATAACATCTAATGAAGTTCTGAGCTTGCCTTTGGTACTGTAAGAGAACTTAAAATAAAGGTTTCTGAATTGTTTTAAGGAGCAGGGAATATTGAGGATAAATTCAGAGATAAGTAACAGAATTATCCCCTAAGAGTTGATAGGCAAATACTTAATTAGTAAAAATTAGTTTAAAAATAGCAAAATAATTAATTAGTAAAATTAGTGAACTAATTCATAGCATGTCCTAATTTTAATCTTTAGCATTATTAGATCCCTTCTAGGGCTGAATGTTTCCTTAAAGTCCTTTGCTTCTAGGCAGGATAGCACTGAATTAAGCTCACATAGCTGACAGCATCTCTGCTTTGAAGGTGATCTGTATAAGAGAGACCAACTGTTAGCTAGTCTTTCTTATTGGAAATAAAGTTCTTCCTTTAAATCTTCTTACTATAATTTAAAAAATATTAATAAAATTTTTCTAGTTATGAGTTTAAATATTAATAAACATAGACATTTCAATAAGAAAGGCTAGAAAAGATTGTATACGAACTGGTGAACTTCTCTTGCATACAGTTTTTTAAAAGTTACATAGTAAATTAAATAATAACAAAACTGTCCTGCTTGAGACCCCTTTATTTCCAATTTTCCAGATGCTGTCCTCTCTGTATTTGAGGCGCTTTCTTTTCTTATATCGCTATCACCAATTCTCTCCTTCTCTCCCTTTTTGCATTTAAAAAGCCCATTTCCTCAAAAGACATGGTCTTCTGTTTCCTGAGCAGGTTATTCCAGTGGTTGCAAGGATGATCTACGAGATGTTTTCTGGCGATTTCACCCGGTCCTTTGACAGTGGCAGCGTCCGCCTGCAGATCTCAACTCCAGATATCAAAGATAATATCGTTGCCCACTTGAAGCAGCTATACCGCCTCCTCCAAACCCAGGAAAGCTGGCCTCCCATGAACCCTCCCCCCAACATGCATATGACCCCAGCCCTACCAGCTCAGTGAACTTGGTTGCTGCAGCCCTTTCCCCTTTTTCTAAATATTGTACATAAGGATATTTTTTATTATTCAGATTTGTTAACTGGCTTTTAACTCTATCCCCCTCTCTATAACAATGTTAATAGTTTCTGTATGTTTCCTATTCTGCCTAGCTTTTTAAAAAACTCGATTTTAATTTATATCAGAAATCAGATTGTATAAATTTCCTATTTCTTATTTTTGAAACACCCATTGGAGTTAACTGAAATGGCCTAATATAAGGGAAAGAACCTAGAATGGAAATCATGAAGCTAGAGTAAGCTCAAGTTATTGACTTGTTATTATGTGACTTTGACCATCCCCCTGGGCCTCTATGAAAAAGGAGGCGATTGATCTCAATCATCTTTGTGTTCCCTCCAACTCAAACATTCCATGACTCAGTGACTGAATTCCCCCTTGTAAAAATATCTCAGAACAGAATGTCCTCCCTTACATTCTCTCCCCACCCCCGCCCCCACTAGTGGTTTAGTAGAATTGGGATTGGGAGTTATTGAACCTCTATTTGAATATCTGGCTCTGTCACTTAACTGCTTGTGTATGGAACCCAGGGAAAATTATTTGATCTCTCCACATCTCAATTTTCTTATTTAAAAAGAAAAGGATTTGAAATACATGCCATCCAAAGTCTTCCAACTCTAAACCTGTTTCCCTACATTGCTTTGTCCTTGGACCACCAAAATCGTCTGTCTTTCATTAAATTTCCCTCAAGTGCTAATTGTTCAGGATGGAGCTCTGTTTGACCTGCTCATCTAGAAAGCAAATTGCCAGGTTGGGGGGAGCTAGAGGGAGGGACTAGCTGTGGTTGCTTAGAAACCTGGCTCAATATTTAAATAGAAGTGGGTGCCAAAGTCTGAAAGTCACCTGTGTGTAAAGTCTCATAAATTGAACCTCTAAAGGGAAGCTGTCGACAATAGCTAGCTCAAGGATTTGGTGGAAGAATGGGTTATGTTTACCCTGTCATCACTCAAATATATGTGTGTATATGTGTGTTGTTGATATATAGATGGCTCAGGGTTATTCTTTCTAGAAGAAGGATGGAGGTTTTGTCTTTTTGTCCAAGGCCACCTTGGGAGTGGGTGGGTTAGATTGGGCTTCTGCTATTTGAGGATTAAATTCCCATGGCAACAGAGGGGCCCTTTAGAATTCCTAGTATTCTTTATAGTAGGAGGCTTAATGTTAAACCAACAAACATTTCTTAAGCATCTATTATTGTCAAAGCATTGTGTAAGGGATGCTATAATTGAAAAATAACAGTCCTTGCCTTCAAGAAGGTTTTTGTCTTCTGAGTATATACAACATTTTGGATCAACTAAATGGGCCAGGGACACAAAGGCATAACAGTATATTAGCGTTTTCAAATGGTTTTATATGTAATATCACTTGATTCTTACCTTGTGAGGTAGGTGCTATTATTATGCTCATTTTATATATGAGGAAACTGAAGTTGAAAGCATATGTGACTTACTGATCTGACACAGAATTCAGACTCAGGGCTTCCTAACTAATGCCAGTGCTATTCAGTATGACACCTAGCTGCCTTCCTTGAAGAGGATGAAAGACAGAATGTAATGGCTTCCAGGTGAAATCATCCTAATGGTGATTTGGACTATATGCAGATATGAGCCAGTATATATTTTATGAAAAGTATTAAATGCCAAAGAGAAGGCTTTACATTTGATCCTAGAGGCAAGAGGGAACCACTGAGTTTAATGAGTGAGGCAGGGTAACATAGTCGAACCTATAATTTAGAAATTTTTCCCAACTGAGTAGAAGATGGATTGAGATATGTAGAGACTTAAGGCAGAAAGATCAATAAGAAGGCTAGAGCAGGAGTCTATATTTGTGGTGATGAGGACCCGAGATCATCCCCGTACAACTGGAAGAAAGGGGTTGTATGCAATGGATGTTGTGGAGGGGAAGACAAGAAGATTTGACTGAATTGAATTTGAGGGGTAACAAAAGGGGAGGGTTAGGAATGACACCAAAGTGGAGAGCTTGAGTGACTTGGGTGTTTCTCTTATCAGATTTCCTAAATACGTAAGCTTCGGAGTGGGCACGGTTTGGAGGAAAAGATAGTGAGTTGTGTTTTGGACATAGTGATTTTGAGACACCTTTAGGACGTGCAGTTTGAGATGTCCAGGAAAGGAGCTGATGCTGAAAGAAAGGAAGTAGCATGGAATAGGATTGGGTCATTTTTGACAATCATCTTCATAGAGATGATCATTGGATCATGGGAGCTGATAAAATCACCAAGCATGAGAAAAAGGAAGAGGACCCAGAATGTTAGGAGGATTTAATACCTAAAAATCAGGAAAAGCAACTGGGAAGGAATGGTCAGACAAATGGGAGAACCAGGAGAGAGCAGCAGCATGAAAACCTAATGATGAGAAAGTATCCAGAAGAAGGTGATTGACAATGGTAGAAGCTGCAGGGAGATCCAAGGTTAGAACTAAAGTAAAGACCACTAAATGTGGCAATTAAGAAAAGACTGATAATTTTGGAGAGATCAATTTTGTTTGAATTATGAGATAAGTCAGAAAATGAGAGAAAGGAGACACTTATTCTAGGTGACTTTCCCAAGTTATTTAGCTGATAAAGGAAAGGAGATACAGGATAATAGCTAGCAGGGATAGTAGGACCAAGAGAGATTTTAATGATGGGGAGATTTGAGCATGTGGAGACAATGGGGAATATAGTAGATAGTATATAGATCAGGAGTAATTGAAGGTAAGAGAGTGAGGGTAATAAAATTCCTCCATTTACTGGAGAAATCTGGAGCAAGGAGATGTGTGTGTGTGTGTATGTGCATATGTGTATGTGTATAGAAGGATCATATACATACACATACATATATATGAAGGAAGAAAGAAGAGTGAGCTGTTAGTTAAAGGTCTTTCTTTTTTTTTCAGTAAAGTAAGTAGAAGTCATTGGCTGAGAGGTTGGACAAGGGGTGTGGTGGAAGGCTTTTGGAAAGATGAGAGTTTGAAATGGCCAGAAATATAGAGTCAAAGGGTAGAATTGAATGTTTATTTAATTGTAATAAGGATCCAATTGAGGACTGTTTTTTAAGCTTTTACAAAGGGATATTTAATGAGATATAGCAAGAATAGGAGTGTTAATATCTTCCCCAGACTAGGGGGGTATACTCTAAACTGGTCAGAGGAGGAAGAGTGGGTTCAAATTTAAAGTAGATGAAATGTTTGTCTCATCAAGTTCACTTTAAAACGTGACATGGATTAACAATAGATGAATTGTTATTACCTCTTCTTGACTGTCTTTGTTTCATTGGGTCAAGCAAATTCCTTGGAGCTTTATTCCATATTATTTATTCCTTATTAGGATTTCCAAATTCTGATTACTTACTCCCTTGACCTTTAAAAGTTCATTCAGTCTGATATCCCTTCACTAAGAAAAGTAAGAAAGTAAAGAATGAAATAAAGAATAGAGACTTATTTCTTGATTATTTGTTGACCTGAATAGAACAGCTCTAGGGCCCTCCCTCTACAGAAGCTTACAGAATCTTTCTCATTCAAACCAGCCAGACTGGAAAAGAAGGCCCAGTTGAGATTAGATAACAAATTTGTAGTGGGCCCAGTCCACCAGGTTTTGTGATTTCTTCCAGCTCTATTTAGCAGTATATGAATAGGATTAAAAGAGACAGATGGTGAGAGCAATCTGGATTTGATACTTGCCAGGCTTGATCAGTGATAGGAAAAGTAGGCAAGGGAAATAAGCATGAGAGCTGAGATGGTTCACTAAAGGGTCCAGATAGAAAAGAAAGCAAAGAAAAGCCAATGCAGGGAAGGAGGTTTAATAGCTTGGAAAGATATGAGGGCTGGAAGGAATGAAAATCACAGTGAGTGGAGTTAGGAATCATAAGACTTGGGGAAAGATGGAATAATAAGTTTATGATGAGATAAAAAGCATTTGTGGATCATGGTTGTGACCATCCCTGTGTACTTAAGGAGAAGTAAAGGAGTAAATTATAGGGATCAAATAGATTGAGGTATGAGGGTCTTGAGGGAGTGTCAATATGTGTTGCATGGATGTATACATCAGTGGATATGTTGAATTCTCTTAATCTAAGAGCAAGTACAGGGGAGGAGAGAAAGACCTTGAGTCAACTGCTGAGCTCATTGAAGAAGGAAGAAAAAAATCATAGGAGTTAATAGATAACATCTGGACCACAAAGGAGGAGAGATTACTTGGTGAAGGGGAGTCTGGAAGTAGTAACAAAGGAGTAAGGAACATTCCTCACATCCAGTGGAGGCAGGGGAATAATGTAAGAGAAAGTGTAGTGTCATCAGGAGGGAGCTACATCTCACTGAGGGCTAGAAAATGGGAAGGCTGAAAAAGAGATTTGAGATGAAATGAAGTTTATTAATTATGCAGCAGGCCTGGAGCGGCACTTTGTGAGGGCAGGGTTGAGGCAGACTGAGGAAGCAATGAGAAGAAGAAGAACAAGGTTTGTACTTCAGCTACTGGAAGTTCAGGATTGCAGGGATGGGGTATGAGTGTAAGGGGATGTGAGTATGCTAACCAGCAAGCAGTGAATGTAGGTGGAGTAATAGTGGTAGAGAAGGGTGGAGAACCAATGGTTGTAGAGAAATTTCTTGAGGGAAAGATAAGATTACAATGTTCAGGGTCCTTTAAAATTCATCCCCCTGTCTGATGGAGATGTTGGATTTTTTAAGACCCAAGGAGCTCTGGCTCTTCACAGGCAGGAGTGAGAGAAGCTATAGCAGCCCAGGGAGAAGACTAAGGAGCTTTGCTTGTCAGGGTATAGACCCTGGGGATGGGATGGGGCAAGAAATGGAAGAGGTCCTGTTGAAAGTGAGTAATCCTATGCTGGAGAATGTCCTGGGGCAGTGACCTGCCTCCCATTTATGATGAAAGATAAGATCCAGGATCTGGCAAGGTTTCTGAGGCGTCCTTTGTCTAATATTTCTGTCCTGTTGTTGCTTAAAGCAGCTCTGGCTCTGGGACCAGTGAGACAATGTCAGTAGTACTCTGGGAGCCTCAGTGACACACTTCTCCATAATCCCTGCACCCGTCTCTGTCTGTTGGAGCCAGAATTTCCCACTGAAATTGCTTCAGGGCAGGGCTAGCAACTGGCATCTGATTGGCATGGAGTATGCTACTACCATAAGTGCCCATTGCCTTTTTGTAACAAAGTCCTGGCTCTTCACAAAGGAGTAGAGAGTCAGGTCTACGCCTAAGACATCTGGCATAAGGAGCAGAAAAGGCAAGGCTCAGCATCATATTCCCTCTAGCAAGAGTTGGAGTGAATTTAGTGAATGGGTCTCCTGTGAGTTTTGATTATAATTGTATCTGTGTAATATAAAGCTGCTTTAAAAAAAAGGCAATTATAAGGAAAGCCCAAGGAAGCTGCCAAGTGATGCTGGTTTTCTCCCCATTTTTTAAAAATCTTTCCTTTACAGATCTGACAATCACAGGTATCTACAGATACCCATATCTAGATGCTGAAATCTTGTAGTATAGTAGTTAGTGCTTTGAACTTATAATAAGAAAGACTGTTTCAAAACTTGCCTTGTTGATTGTATGAATATGGGAAAATTAACCTCCCTAAGCTTCATTTTCTTCATCTGTCAAATAGGTATTATAATAATAATAATACCAAAGGTTCCTATCTCTTAGGGTTGTATTGAAGTTCAAATAAGAAAATACATGTAAAATACCTTGCAATCTGTATAAAATTTAGTTATTATTTGTATTTGAGATGGCATAGTATGCTTGGAACATTGTGCTCTGCAAGTGCCCCCAAACACCGATCTTTAGTACGTGACTGGAATTGAAAACGTAAAGAAAGGCTGGAGTTTTGCATGGATGGTTTTATGTAGCCTTAAGTAGATAAAACTAGAATTCTTTCTTCCTCTTGTGTTTTTTGGCAATATTTGAAATTTTTTTTTTTTCAAAAAACTTGAAGCAGGAACGCTGATGTTTTTAAGAGGCTGAGAATAGTTTTCCTTCTCTCCTTGACTCTTGGGTTCCCAATTCCTGCTTAAGCAAAATCATTAATGACTGACAAATTATACCCCAAACCCCAACAGCAAGTGTAAATGCCGCATATTTCTTTTGTTTCTTCTGCTTGAGAATGGAAGCTAAAAGGGTTTTCCCAGGATCAATTAGTCAACAAATATTTGTTAAGTCTATACTACTTCCTAAGCATTGGGTTAAGCATAGAGGATACAAAAACAACAAGAAAAAAAAAACCAACCCAATCCCAACCCCCAAAATAGCACTACTACAAAAACCCAAATAAACAAAAAACAGTCCCTGCCCTGTGGAGATAATATGTAAATAAATTCAAATGGGGGAGACAACGTGTAAATAGCACCTGGGGGAACCAGGAAAAGCTCCCTGTAGAAGGGAGATTTTGAGTTGGTCTTTGAAAGAAACTAAGGATTCTAAGAATTAGAGATGAAGAGGGATACCATTCCAGATTGGGGGGTCTGAAGGACCAGCCTTTGCAAAGATAGAGAGAGTGGAGATATATTTGAATGAAAACAAATAGGACAAAATGTCTGGATTGTAGAATGGACGGAGGAGAGAAACATGTAAAAATACTGGGAAAATAGGCAAGTCCCAAAGTTGTGAAGATCTTTAATTACTTAACAAAGAAATTTGTGTTTGAACCTAAAGGTAATTGAGACCCACAGTAGAGTGTACTGGAGCAGGGGGCAGGGAAGTGACATCAGCCTCTCCTTTACTTTAAGAAAATCCCCAGGAGCTGTGTGAAGAATGGATTGGAATGGAAAGAGATTTAAGGCAGGAAAACCAATTAGGAAACTGTTGCCCTAGTAAAGATGAGGGATAAGAGCCTGAATGAGTGTGGTGGCTTTGTGAATAGCCTCAGGGACTTTAGAGATCATCTAATCCAACTGCTTCATTTTATTTTCTTTCTTTTTTTTTAATTTGAAGCATAAGACTTTAATCAAATAGAATAGCAAATTCCGAAATAAGAAAAGATCATCCCCCCCTTTCTCCTATACTTACGGGGTACAGTTTCTCATAGGTTTTTCCCACTACCTGTTGCAACTGTCTGTACACAATAAACACAAGTAAGGACAGCAAGATGGTGCAGTGGTCAGAGTGCCTGATTTGGAGTCAGACAACTCTTCCTGAATACAAATCTGGCCTTAGACACTTACTGGCTTTGTGATCCTGGGTAAATCACTTAACCCAGTTTGCCTCAGTTGCCCCATCTGTAAAATGAGCTGGAGAAGGAAATGGCAAACAACTTTAGTATTCCTGCTAAGAAAACCTCAAATGAATCACAAAAAGTTGGACATGACTAAAAAACGACTGAACAACAACCAAAAAAACACGGATAAAAGGGATAGACAGGGCACAAATGTAAGGAACAAGGGTAGCCAAGAGCACATATCTGTCTGGGGCATTTGCAGAGCTGCTGACTTTCTTTGGTGGTATTAACATGCTGCTCCCTTCTGCATACCAAGCCATTGTATCCCTGTCGGGGCACTACATCCAGGACATTTCCAGTCGCTCTGATCTATGGATGGCCACTGGACCCAGATGGCTCTGGAGGAGAAAGTGAGCAGGTGATCTTGCACAGCCCTCCCTCCCTTAAATCCACTTGCACATCATGGCATCACCTCCCTGAAGTCAAGGTCCTCTTCGAGAAGAAAGGACAAATAATCACTGTTGGGCATCTTGGCTACTCTCTGCTGCCCTCTGCTGTGGTGCAGCTGCTGCTAAGTCACTCCCTTGTGAAGGAGTTTTAATTTCATTTTGTCCATATCGCAGCTGGGCATGTTTGGTAAGTCAACAAAAGCCAAAAGAAGCCTGGAGGCTAATATATATATATATTCTTGACTGCCTCTTCTCTAGCAATTGTTTAATCCCAAGACCACCATCTAATTTGGAGCTCCTTGAATTTAGAATTGAGGAAACTGATGGTGAACATTATTAAATGACTTAATATTACCCAGGTGTTACGGATTTGAAATAGGGTACCAATTCTAAGGTCAATGACCTTTATACTATGTCTCCTGTATTCTCAGTTTCTTAGAATAGATGTTACTTTTTTATTTTTTTGCATCATTGATACAATACAATATAATATTCAATTCAAATATTCCTTGCCCTTACAATTTTAGTAAGATGGAACCTTGCTTCAAATCCCAGAGAGAGGTTTATTTGCTCAAAAAACAATTTTTAAGTACTTATGGTATAAAGAGAATTTCTAGGCACTAGGAAAGGGAATCAGTTATTGCTTCTGGGATAAAATATTAATATTATTGCTTGACACAAAAAAACTTTGTGCAATTTGGCTCCAAACTACTCTTATTATTTTCCTTTATATACTAAGATCCAGCTACATACATGTGATTCCCCAAACACAGTGTAGACCATGTATGAGACTACTCATTCTTAATCTTTGGGCTAGTTCATTCATCTAGCTAAAGTTCATGTCAGCAGGTTTGGGGTTCTCAGAGAAGAAAAAACACGGGACTCAAACTTTCTCAAAGGAACTCTGTTGACCAGAGGTGCAAGAAAAGGGGAAGTGTTGGAATACATTCATACTACCTGCTGCTGTAGCTAGTGAGTCTCTATCAATGCACTTCCATTTTCATAAAATCAGTCATTCACAGTGACACCATTAACCTTTACTTAATGATAAGGTAAAAGCAAGAATAATCATAATATCATAGTTATTCAAGATAAAACAAATATAAGAATAACTAAAACATAACCAATAATCTGGGTCACGCTTTTCTACCCACATGCACAGTGTTCATGGGAGAGACTGGGCACACCCTTATTGGAACCTAAGAGGATGATATATGAATGGAACACACCTGTACCTTGGCACAACTCACAAATTTGCGGTACAAGGCCTTGATTTTCTTGGGCTTTTCAGGAACAATATGCACCAAACATAACTACTCTTCTGCTAACTGCTCCTCCTTTGGTTCTCAACCTCTCTACTTTTGCACAAATCTGAACATTTTTTGCCCTAAAACTGAGGAAGCAGTGTATGGTAGAAGGACTATCCTAACTCTTGCTCTCATCCAAGATAGGCTAGTCTTTCCTTACATGGTATTGAAACAATTATTGCGACTTGATTGGCTCAGGGCACTGACAACTAGCTGCTACAGATGGTCAGAATACTGGATTTGGAGTCAGGAAAAACTGGGTTCTGACTCCTCTATTCTGACTCTTCTTAGCCATATGACTCTGAACAAACCATTTAATCTTTCTCAGCCTCAGCTTCCTCCACTGTAAATAGAGATAATATTATTTGCTTCATGGTGTTGTGAGTGTGAAATGAGATAACATTATCTCAAAATAAGAGCACTTTGCAAACCATAACTCACTATATAAAGGCTAGCCATTATTATTATTATTACTATTCATCATAATTTACCAAAGTACAAAACAGTTATCAGGAGCTTAAGGATTTCTCTCAGATGCTTGGCTAGAGGAAAAAAAAAGACAACTCAGGCAAGCAGCTTCAATCAACTGAGTCAGTTCAATGTCACTCAAGGTTGATTGATACTTGTTCCTAAATATCTTTCTCCTTCTATGGCTAAGGGGATTTCTTTTATTATTATTATTATTAACCACTGAATGACCTATGAGTGTCTCATTTTGTTACAAATATCCAAAATAAAATACCTCTTTTATACCCATCAGGTGTGTCTTCCTGGGTCTTCAAGCTTGATAACTTTGGTCTTTTCCAAGTTCTATTAGAGGTTTGGATTCTCCTTAGAACTTGATTTACTTTCATCGAATTTAGGAGGAATTTAATTTTAATTTTTTTTTTAGAATTTAAAGTAATTTTTCCATAATAGAAAAGGATAAATACAGAAGAATAAATTGTGTGCTGCCTTTGTCTTGTTAATGGTCATCATTTAATTACCTTTAGAAGACTCTGTGGAAAGAATGCCCCTCCCAATTTCAAGGGAGTTTAGTCATCTTTTATGTGTGAATGAGGAAATAACTGTTTGGTTTTGAAAGGCTTTTTGGAAATGACAATACAGAAGAACAAGCAATCTTCAGTCCAATCATCACATACAGACATGTACTGCCTTTGAACAGTGCCATAATGTACCTGACAGGAAAAGAATTCAAACAAAGGCAGATCCCTGGAATTTTGTCTAACTACTGTGCTAAAGGAACTGTTTGAACTTTCTTTCTTTCTTTCTTGAACTCTCTGTCTCTGTCTCTCCCTCTCTCCCCTCCCTGAGCTCAGGCTACTATGGCAGAATTGGGTATTATTTGTATAATGTAATTAGGACTCTAGCAGCGTTTTGCTATTGAGCACTCCCTTGTCCACTATGCCCTCTCTTTTAATCACCTTTCCCCCTTTCCCATATTCTATTCCTCTCCTATTTTCCTGCAGGGTAAGATAAATTTCTATACCCCTATTTATCATGTAGTTCCTATTTGAGCCAGTTCTGATGAGAGTAAGGTTCACTTACTCCCCCTTGTAAAAGCTTTTTCTTGCCTCTTTTTTTAATAGCAGATAATTTGCAGCATTCCATTTCTCCTTTTCCCTTTCTCTCAGTACATTCCTCTCATCCTTTAATTTCATCATTAAAAAAAAAAAAAGATATCACTTCATATTCAACTCACACATGTGCCCTCTGTCTATATATATTTCTAACTACCATAATAATGAGAATGTTCTGAGTTACAAGTATCATTTTCCCATGTAGGAATGTAAACAGATAAACCTTATTAAGTCCCTTATGATATCACTTTCCTAAATCCCTCCTTATGCTTCTCCAGAGTCCTGTATTTGAAAATCAAATTTTCCATTCTGCTCTGGTCTTTTCATCATGAATGCTTGAAAATCCTGTTTAATTGAATGACCACCTTTTCCTCAGAAGAATTATACTCAATTTGGTTGAATAGGTGATTCTTGGTTGAAATTCTAGCTCTATTGCTCTCCGGAATATCCTATTCCAATCCCATTTATCCTTTAATGTAGAAGCTGCTGAATCTTGTGTTATCCTGACTGTGGCTCCATTTTACTTGAATTGCTTCTTTCTGGATGCTTGCAATATCTTCTCCCTGATGGGAGTTCTGGAATTTGGCTATAATATTTCTGAGAGTTTTCATTTTGGGATCTCTTTCAGGAGGTGATCTGTGGGTTCTTGCAGTTTCTATTTTATCCTCTGGTTCTAGAATATCAGGACAGTTTTCCTTGATAATTTCCTGAAAGATGATGTCCAAGATCTTTTCTTTTTTTGATCATGACTTTCATGTAGATCATTAAATTTTAAATTATCTCTCCTGGATCTATTTTCCAGGTCAATTGTTTTTTCAATGAGATGTTTCACATTTTTCCTTTTTTTTTTTTTTTTTTTTTTTTTTTTGGTTTTGCTTTATTGTATCTTGATTTCTCACAAAGTTATTAGCTTTCATTTGCTCAATTCTATTTTTCAAGGAATTATTTTCCTCAGTGAGTTTTTGTACCTCCTTTCCCAATTGGCAAAATTTGCTTTTTAAGGCATTTTTCTCATTAGCTTTTTTGTAATTCTTTTTTCATCTCTCTTAATTCTTTTTCTAATTTTTCTTTTATCTTTCTTACTTGATTTTTTATTATAGCTTTTTATTTACAAGTTATATGCATGAGTAATTTTACAGCATTGACAATTGCCAAACCTTTTGTTCCAATTTTTCCCCTCCTTCCCGCTCCTCCCTCCCCCAGATGGCAGGTTGACCAATACATGTTAAATATGTTAAAGTATAAATTAAATACAATACATGTATACATATCTCATTACTGGAGATGGCCACGTCCATCAGAGTTGATCATCATATAGTATTGTTGTTGAAGTATATAATGATCTCCTGGTCCTGCTCATTTCACTCAGCATCAGTTCATATAAGTCTCTCCAGGCCTTTCTGAAATCCTCCTGCTGGTCATTTCTTACAGAACAATAATATTCTGTAACATTCATATACCACAATTTATTCAGCCATTCTCCAATTGATGGGAATCCATTCAATTTCCAATTTCTGGCCACTACAAAGAGGGCTGCCACAAACATTCTTGCACATACGGGTCCCTTTCCCCTTTTTAAGATCTCTTTGGGTTATAAGCCCAGTAGAAACACTGCTGGGTCAAAGAGTATGCACGGTTTGATAACTTTTTGAGCATTGTTCCAAATTGCTCTCCAGAATGGCTGAATGTGTTCACAATTCCACCAACAATGTATTAGTGTCCCTGTTTTCCCACATCCCCTGCAACATTCCGCATTATCCTTCCCTGTCATTCTAGCCAATCTGACAGGTCTTACTTGATTTTTCAAAGTTCCTTTTGAGCTCTTCCAAGGCCTAAGCCCAATTCTTATTTTTCTTGGAGGCTTTGGATATAGGATCTTTGATTTTATTCTGAGTGTATGTTTTGATCTTCCTTGCCACCATAATAACTTTCAATGATCAGAAACTTTTTTTTTTTCCTGCTCATTTTTTTAGCCTATTACTCTGCTCTTAACATTTTGTTAAAGTAGGGCTCTGTTTCTGGGGTGGAGGGTGCCCTCTTCCAACACTCAAGGGTTTTGTGCTGCTGTTTTCAGAAATCCTTCTAGGAATCTGATTACAAGCACTCTTTTTTTTTTTTTAATATTATTATTATTATTATAGCTTTTTAGTTACAAGACATATACATAAGTAATTTTTCAGCATTGACCCTTGCAAAACCTTCTGTTCCAACTTTTCCCTTCCTTCCCCTCACCCCCTCCCCTAGATGGCAGGTAGACCAATACATGTTAAATATGTTAAAGTATATGTTAAACACTATATATATATATATATATACACACACACACACATATCTATATAGTTATTTTGCTACACAAGAAAAATCAGACTTAGAAATAAGGTAAAAATAACCTGAGAAGGAAAACAAAAAATGCAAGCACACAAAAACGGAAGGGTCAGGGCTGGGGCTGGGCCTGTTCTGGGATGGGCTTCCCTTTTTAGGGTTCTGCTCAGGTTCCAAAGACCTTTTCTGCTGACGTTCCAAATTCTCTTGGATGTCTCTGAGTTGAGAGATCTCAAAGTCACCAGTACTGCTGCTGATTCAGAGGTCAGGCCCAAATCTCTAACTTTTTAAACTAACACTTGTAGTAAAATTTTTTGCTATCCATTTTATTTCCAGTTTCTTTCATTGCTTTAAATAAATGTGAAACCATTACGAATGGCTGCCTATCAGAATATTCTGCTAAGAGTAATGCATATTGAATTGCCTTCAATTTAGATAGTTAAAAGATTGGTCATTTCTATTACTGTAACATGTCCATTCCTTGTAGTTGTTTGCAATCACAAAAAAACGGACACAACTTTTTATTTCATTTATGTATCTTATAATATTGTACCCTAGATTCAGATTCTCTGACATTTCAGTCTACTTTTGAATTAATAATAACAATAATAATAAAAACAGAAACTAGAATTATTTAACAGCTACTATGTGCCAGGTACTGTGCTAATTGCTTTATAAAATATCTCATTTGATCCTTACTGTGTGGGAAAAGATGAAGATCTTACAGATTAAGCACATATTGATCAGAGACTGATAGCTAAAGTAGATCAAGCCTCTAGGCCTCAGTTTCAGCTTCTCTGGAGTAAGATGATTTTAGATAAGGCCTGGACTACATTCCATTGTTCAATGAAGGGATTATGTGGCCAAAGAAGCTGTATATCACCTTGTCTACTATATTCCACTGACCAACTAGGGAAATAGTAGACTTATGTGACTAATCACAATATATAGAAGGTGGGATTTTGGAGGTTCTTTGTCTGAAATGTATAAAAACTGTAAGCATTTTCAAGGCTCTGGCCCTATCCTGCCATGAAATTTGGCTCACAGACCAGGATGGGATCCGCTTCTCGAGATTCTAATAAATAATTCTGCTTTTATGAGTGATCTCTGAGTAGTCAATTTGGGTAGATCTTTTTGTCCCAAACTTTACCATCATTGCAAGTAGGTGCTAATATTAGAGCTGTGGAAATGAAGGTAAGTAGAGACTAAGGGATTTGGCCAAGAACACACAGCTAATTAGTGTGTGAGGTCACATTTGAACTCAGGTCTTCTGGACTTCAGGCTCAGTACTCTATCTACTTCACCACTTAGCAACCCACAGAGTTACTGTGACCATGTTCATGTTTTTCAGTTACAACAGATTTTTATTCTAATGTAATATTTTTTCATTGTGGTATTGTTTCTACCTTAAATATTCTTGCTTTGTTCATTTTGTTTTTATTGTTGTTCACTCATTTAGTCATCTTTGATTTTTGTGATTCCATGCATAGCATACCAGGCCTTCAATCCTATACCATCTCCTGAAGTCTTTCCAAACTCATGTTCCTTCCACGACAGTATCCATCCATCTTATCCTCTGCAGTCTCCTTTTCCCTTTGCCTTCAATATTTACCCAAATCAGAGTCTTTTCTAATGAGTCTTGACTTCTCATTAGGTGGTCAAAGTATTTAAGTTTCAATTTCAGTATTTAACCTTCCAGTAAATGGTTTAATTAATTTCTTTAAATTTTCTCTTTATTGTCCAAGGGAATCTCAAAAGTCTTCTTTAGTGATACAATTTAAAAGCCTCAATTCTGGGGTGCTCAGATTTCTATAGTGCAACTCTCATAGTTATATATAATAAGAATTAGGCTCAGGCCTTGGAAGATAAAAGATAAAAATTATTTTAATCTTTCTTGTCACCAGAAACTTTTTTTGTTTTCTGCTCATTTTCTTACCCTATGCTTTTAACATTTGTGGATATTTCTAGTTTTTAGTATCCAGTCAGTCTCTTAAAAAACATGATACAACTGTTGGTAATATTGTATGCAGGAGCACATCACAATCACACACACAATAAACAAGTGCAGACCTTCAACATAGCATGTTAAAATCTTGACTGTCTTGCATGCTTCACGTTAATTTAATGTTGGCTGTATTAAATGCAACCTGATATCTTCTTATAAATCTACACTAAATCAAATTTCACATTATTGGAACTTACACTGAGACCTCTCAGCAAATCTCCTTTTTTTTTTTTTTTTTAAACTGCTGAGTGACTTATCTTATTTTTTTCAGCGTTAACCCCAAACTACTGAGATATTGGCCTGACTCAGGCATAGTAAGAAAACAGTGACAAGCTCTTTTTCTCATCATTTTTCTGTGTACCAAAATTCTTTTTCTATCCCTTTCAGCAGCTAAACTGTTCATAGAGGAAAATGCTAAAGTTAGTAGTAGCTCATTTCCTGATTCAGTGTCTTTGCATATATTATCTATGTTTAGAAAATACCTTCTTTTCACTTCTGTCTCTTAGAATCCTCTGTTTCTTTCAAAAACCAGCTTACTAACCACATCCTCTGTGAGGCTCTACTTTTTAAACCTCTCTCCTTCTTTAAATTGCTTTGTGTTTATTTACATATCTAGTAACTATATTTTGTATGCCTTAGTAGAATGTAAGCTCTTTGATGGCACAGCCTGAAATCTTCCCTCCTACCCCCTTTTGTATTACCAGCTGCTATCACAATGTCTTGTTCATAGTAGGTGCTTAATTGAATAAATCATAGATTATAGTGAGGTTATAAAAGAAATCCTTGTTGCTTTTCTTTTCAAAGACACTTCTTGATATGCTCCTGAGTCAATAGAAATAGCTGCATCTCAGTAACATTGGGACAGTCAGGGGTTGATAGCCTCTAGCCCACAACATCATTAATTTGTAAGTTTAAACAAACATTTTAGTTCCCTTCCAGCAACAAGTTCCTTAATGGTAGGAGGCTTTTTCAGCTCCTTTGTTCAGCATCTTGAATATATCTAAGAAGAGAGGGTTGTTAGAGTTAAGCAACAAAATTACCCCATCCTACTTAACCCAAATAATAAAATAGCATGCCCCAGTATCTTGAACAAGTGGGAATTCAGCTTGATTGATCAGAGCAAAGGCATTCCAACTAAGTGTGCAAAGGCTTTAACAAATTTAGATGTTTTCAGCCATTATATAAGCAGGAAGTGATGTTGCATGGGGAGAGTTCAATTTGGTTAAGGAAATTTTCTAATCACACTTTAGGAGAGTCTTCTATAAAATATCAAAATAGTTTAAGACAAAGGAAAATTTGACAGACAGCAAAAAGTAGAGATGTGAAAGTGCCACTTCCAGGAAGAAATTTTTTTTGGGGGGGTGAGGAGGAAAACATCTCAGGCTTTAGTCTTAACCTTCTTCCTTCATTCCTTCAACATTCTTGGTCAGAAGAAAACTTTGCGAACTTTGGAGGTCTGAAGGAATTCTCATCTTTCCATCAGCATCCTAGCAGCATCTCTGTTAGAATTTGGCACTGAAAGCCAAGGACAAACTGGACAAAGATTTGCAACTCAATAAGGAGGCCTATCAGGCCTAAAGAGAACTTCTTGAGCATTCTGTAAAAGAGAGGATTCTCACCCTCCTTTTCAGTTTAGTAACATTGGTTTCCTCACTGTTTCGTTGGCCATTTTTTCCTGGCTGTGTCTCATGCCTGGAACTCTCTCATCTCAGCCTCCTGCCTTCCCATAAATCTTAACTAAAATCCTACCTTTTACAGGAAATCTTTCCTGATATCCTTTAATTCTAATACCTTTCTTTATTCATTATCCTAAGTCCTATTTATACTATCTTTATTTTGTTCTAATATTACTGTTTACATGTTGTCTCCCCCATTAAACTGAGAGGTCCTTGAAAATAGGGACTTTTTTACCTTTTTTTGTGGTTGTTGATTGGTTGGTTGTCCTTTGTTCTCCAAGAGGACCAAAATATCACCATGTTAGAATTGAGTTACAATGTGTCTATAGTTGAAACAGACCAATGTGAGCTCTGCCACAGGTCCAACACAAAAAGTACCAATGAACATTTGAGGTGGATTCTTTAACTTTGTTTCTTTTGAGCTAATTCAATTCTGCTTTGCTCACAGCATCTCCTCTGACAAGGACAGGCCACACCTAGACCATCCTGTGCCCCCCTCTCGCAAAGCATACAATCAATTCTAAAGGTCTTAAGAGACACATTAAGAGTGTTCTTTTCAGAGATATCCAAGGTAAATGAACTTATCCACCTTTCCTGTAAATATTGAGGCAGTTAGGGGGTACAGTAGATACATTGTCTGGCCTGTAGTCAGGAAAATGTGAGTTCAAATCCAGTCTTAGATTCTGACTAGCTGTATGTCCCTGGGCAATTCACTTTACCTGTTTATCTCAGATTACTCTTGTATAAAATGGGAATAATAGCATGTACCTCTTAGAGTTATTGTGATTATCAAATGAGATAGTATTGTAAAGTACTTAGCACAGTGCCTAGTACATGGTAAGTGCTATGTTTCCTATTTTATATGGAAAAATATCTTGCATGACTTTACATGTTTAAATAATATTATATTACTTGCTTTCTCAGTGGCTGAAGAAGAGGGAGCAGGGAAAGTATTTGGAATATAAAAAATGTTTTAAATGAATGTTAAAAATAAATAATAAAAATTTTAAGTCAGAAAATTTTAAAAAATGCATTAGCTATTATTATTTAGTACCTAATAAAACTTGATTGGTTTTCTTGAAGCAATCATCGCCAATCTAATGCAAATTTCCTCCTTCTTAATCTTTCATAAAATGGAGAAATAAAGGCTTCTAGAATAAAAATAAAAATAATGAAAATAGCCTTTTTGTAGGTTCGCAAAGCGCTTTGTAAATATTATTAAATTATTTTATATCCATTTTGTACCACGTTAATCACACCTCTCCAAAAAAAAAGAGGGGGGAAGCTTCGTAGTTCTACAGGAACTTAATAAAGATAAGCTTCATTTCCTCAATGTTTTGCTTTAATCATTTTCATTTGGAGGAAAAACAGAGAGAAGGTTGGACGGCATTTTAAAGGCCGAAGGAGTGGCAGTAGGCAAGACGGCGCGGAGGCGGGGGCGGGGCCCTGGACGGGGAGGAAGGGGCGGGATCACGCGGCCGCTAGTACTTCCGGTGAGCCGAGCTTGATGCTCCGGTACCAGGTGTGTGAGCTGGGAGAGTGGGGGAAGGGCGCGGGAAGGAGAAGCGGGTAGCCCGTTCGTACCCGCGCGTTGGCCTGT
This sequence comes from Antechinus flavipes, assembly GCF_016432865.1. Lineage (NCBI taxonomy): Eukaryota > Metazoa > Chordata > Mammalia > Dasyuromorphia > Dasyuridae > Antechinus > Antechinus flavipes. The sequence continues at coordinate 377,581,457 of NC_067401.1, forward strand.
GTGCGCATGCGCGCTGCAGGGCTCCGGCACCCCGGTGGGGGTGGGGGTGGGGGTAGTGCCGCCCATCCTGGGAGCCTGGCTTGATTCGGGAGGCTAGGGGTGGGGGAGGAGAATAGTTACAGTGATCACGGGCTTAGAGGTCTTAAAGAGGCTTCTACAATTCTAGTACTCGGTGTAAGTTAGACTGGATTCTAACTTCATAGTTTTCAGTCGTTTTTCGTGAGCCCATTTGGCGTTTTCTTGGCAAAGATTCTGGGGGTGATTTGCCATTTCCTTCCAGCCCATTTAACAGATGAGGAAACTGAGGCAAACATAGTTACGTGACTTAGGCAGGGTCACACAGGAAGTATCTCAAGGAATATGAGCTCTGTAATTCCACATCTGATGTTATTCAGCCATTTTTCAGTTGTACCTGACCTTTGGTGATCCCATTTGGGTTTTCTTTCCAAAGGCACTAATGGTTTGCCATTTCCTTCTCCAGCTCATTTTACAGAGAAGAAACTGAGGCATATGGGGTTAAGTGACTTGCCCAGGGTCATCCAGCTAATAAATATCTGGGCTGTATTTGAACATAGGAAAATGAGTCTCTCTGATTCCAGGCTCTGCCTGTATTCACTGAAGTACCTAGCTGTCCCCTATTATAGTTTCCAACGAATAAATTTAACCAGATTATCTCCTGATACCTGGCTGAAACCTCAATTTTGATCTGGGAGAAGGAAATTTGGGTATAATGACTAGAGAGTTGGTTTTGTTAGTTTAGAAGTCCTGGGACAAAGGAGTCCCTTCTTTGACAATAAGTCACTAGCCATGACCTCTGGTCTGTTACTTCTCAGTTTCCCCAAACCATTCTCTAAAACTGTAAATTACATAGAAGTGGCCAATCTACATTACCTGAGAAAAATCTAAGTAGGAATGTTAGCAATGAAACCCCAGGCTAGTGTACACAAGTGTGTGTGTGTGTGTGTGTGTGTGTGTGTGTGTGTGTTCCTTTGCATTATTATTATTATAGCTTTTTATTAACAAGTTATGTGCATGGATAATTTTTTAGCATTGACAATTGCAAAACCTTTTGATTTTTCCCCTCCTTCTCCCCACACCCTCCCCCAGATGGCAGGTTAACCAATACATGTTAAATATGTTAAAGTATATGTTAAATACAATATATGTATGTATGTCCATACAGTTATTTTGCTGTACAAAAAGAATTGGACTTTGAAATAGTGTACAATTAACCTATGAAGGAAATCAAAAATGCAGGAAGACAAAAATAGAGAGATTGAGAATTCTATGTGGTGGTTCATACTCATTTCCCAGAGTTCTTTCGCTGGGTGTAGCTGGTTCAATTCATTACTGCTCTATTGGAGCTGATTTGTTTATCTCATTGAAGAGGGCCACATGCGTCAGAATTGATCATCATATAGTGTTGTTTTATATATATATTATATATAGTGAAGTATATAATGATCTCCTGCTCATTTTGCTCAGCATCAGTTCATGTAAGTCTCGCCAGTCCTCTCTGTATTCATCCTGTTGGTCATTTCTTATGGAACAATAATATTCCATAATACTCATATACCACAATTTATTCAGCCATTCTCCAATTGATGGGCATCCACTCAGTTTCCAGATTCTGGCTACTACAAACAGGGCTGCCACAAACATTCTTGCACATACAAGTCTTTTTCCCTTCTTTAAAATCTCTTTGGGATATAAACCCAGTAGTAGCACTGCTGGATCAAAGGGTAGGCACAGTTTGACAACATTTTGAGCATAGCTCCAAATTGCTCTCCAGAATGGCTGGATGTGTTCACAATTCCACCAACAATGTATCAGTGTCCCTGTTTTCCCACATCCTCGCCAACATTCCACATTATCTTTCCCTGTTATTCTAGCCAATCTGACAGGTGTGTAGTGGTACCTTAGAGTTGTCTTAATTTGCATTTCTCTGACTAATAATAACTTGGAGCATCTCTTCATATGGCTAGAAATAGTTTCAATTTCTTTTTCTGAGAATCGTCTGTTCATATCCTTTGACCATTTATCAATTGGAGAATGGCTTGATTTCTTATAAATTAGAGTCAATTCTCTATATATTTTGGAAATGAGGCCTTTATCAGAACCTTTGACTGTAAAAATGTTTTCCCAGTTTATTGCTTCCCTTCTAATCTTGTCTGCATTAGTTTTGTTTGTACAAAAACTTTTCAATTTGATATAATCAAAATTTTCTATTTTGTGATCAATAATGATCTCTAGTTCTTTTTGGTCATAAATTCCTTCCTCTTCCATAGGTCTGAGAAGTAAACTATCCTATGTTCTTCTAATTTATTTATATTCTCATTCTTTATGCCTAGGTCATGAACCCATTTTGACCTTATCTTGGTGTACGGTGTTAAGTGTGGGTCAGTGCCTAGTTTCTGCCATACTAATTTCCAATTTTCCCAGCAGTATTTGTCAAACAGTAAATTCTTATCCCAAAAGCTGGGGTCATGTGTGTATATTTTTAAGAATCATGGCAAAGGTAAAGGGTAAATTCTGAGTTTGGTCTGTTTTGGAGATTTAGCTTGGGGTGGTTGGCCCAAGTGGAGAGCAGCTCAGAGGGCATCTTGGTAGCTAGCAGAATAGGTTGAGAAAGGGACATTAGTATACAAGATAACAGCACCTTTGAGGCATCTAGTACACCTTTCATTTTATAGATGATAAAACTAAAGCCAGTGAGATCAGGTAATTTCCTTAGGGTCACCTAAGTCATATTGTCAGTAGAATACATTAGGGAATGGTTGAACAAGTTGTGGCATGTGATTGTGATGGATCACAATTGTTCTGAAAGCACATGGAAAGACTTACATGAAACTATGCAAAGTGAAGTGAGCAGACCCAGGAGAAGAAATAGATGTGAAAATTAGATAAAAGCTGAATCCTTCTAGCCCTCTGACATTGGGACTTTTAATTCAATCTTCCTGTGTACTCTCTCCTATCTGAGTTTTTAGTACACAGTTCTTTCCTTGTTCTCCTTTTCCATTTCAGTCTCCTTTGTTTTGTCTTTATCTGCGTTCTGCCTCCTATGGAGCAGATGTGTCTCAGGGCTCCATTTTGGTCTTTCTCTTTACAGTTTTTCTCAGATGTTTTATCAGAAATTCTGAATCTAGTTATCATTTAAATATGTAGAAAAATAACATACACACATCCAGTCCCATTTTCTCTCATAAGCTCCATTTCCCCAATCACTATTTACCCAGGACATATCTCCATTACATAGGTCTTTTGCCTATTTATTTTTTTCTTTAAACCCACCCCTCTTTCCTTGACATCTTGGTTTCCAACAAGGGCAACTCTTTCTCCCTTTGGTGCTACTCAGTCAGTTGCCTAATCTTGTCATTGTTTCCACAGCATATCTAGTATCTGTTTTTCTCTACTCATATGGCCTAGAAAACTGAAATATCCTTCTTAATAAATTTTTCTGCTGTTATTTTCACCCTTCCTAAATACATCTTCTATAAAGCTATCAAAATAATGTTAAGCCAATGAGAAGATTATTAGAACAGTGCTCAAGTGTTTCATTGGTTCTCCTTAATTATCTTCTGTTCATTTGTTTTTCAGGTACTTCCTCCAGTGCCCAAAGCAGATAAATTGAATTGTTAGAGCTTGGCCCAGGGAAATTATTTCAAATCATTTTAGATTTTGTCCAAGGCCCTGATGTCAGCACTGAATCCTCAAGCTTTGGTGTCAATAGCTCAGAAGACCCTGAGTGTGGGGAAAAAAAGAGGTCCACCTCGAACAGTCTGCCTACACCTAGCTGGAGAAGTCAGAGCTGTGGCTGGGGGACTGAAGCCAGCAGTATTATATGATTGCAATGCTGCAGAGGCTGACCAGGTTCAGAGATATGTGGGAGAGCTACAGACACTGGGTCTCTTACCGCAGACACTGCACATTCTGGAGCTGGGGGAAAACATCCTGATTGTCAATCCTAGGCAAGTGTGTCAGCATATACAGCACGTGCTGCTCAGCCCTATGACCTTCGTGGATATTTCAAGCTTCAGATCTCACCCTGCACTCTGCCTACTCGATGAGCTTGGAGATTTGAAGGACCACTTGGTTGAGATCTTGATCCACTTACAGAGTCTGGATGGGAATCCCCACTTGCCCATCTCTCGAAGTGAACTCTCTTCTGATGGCTGGAATCTTTGCACAGTATTTGGGATTCTCCTGGGCTATCCTGTTCCCTATTTTTTCCATCCAGCCCAAGGGGACAGCAACTGCTTGGCCCTGATCCCACTGCATGTATTTACTGCTAAGACTTCATGCTGTTGGCTCACAGGCCTTCCCCGGATTCAGCTCTATTCTTTCAGCGTCCCAGAGAGCTTGTACCCAGCCTTGAAAGACATACTGGACATGTGGGGGGAGGACCTCAGGGCCCGATGTGGGGCTCAGAGTGACTTTACTGACCTTACCATTTCTACTGACGTTGTCACATTGCCTTCAGTGGTACTGTGAAGGCACTTTCACTTTCACTTTCACTTAGTGGGCACTCAGTAAATGGTGATGATTAGCTGTGGGATCATAGACAAGTTATCATTTCAAAATGTTAGTTCTTATGTGTAAAATGGGAATAATAATACTTGTGCTTCCTACCTCACAAAGTAGTTGTAGGGGAAAATGTGGTGGTATGATTATGAAGTATAGACATTTTAAGGGGACCAGGTGAGATGGCAGGTACTGTCTTTCCTTTGGTGACTTGTTTCTTGTCCAATAGAAAGAAGGCAGGAGTGATGAGATTGTGGGGAGAACAGTTTTTGACCCAAAATATTTTGCTCTTTTTTTATAGTAACTTGGCAAAATAAGCTACAAATTCCATCTTCTTTTTGGTGTAATCTTCGGGGCAAAATGGCATAAATCTATATAGAGGGCTGAAACTATTGGGTTGATACATTGAGGTCAGGACTGCTGAGCGCTTGAGGCTAACTACTGATTGGACAATGCTCTATGGGCATAGGCTTGGAAAATGGTCCTTTCCTCTATCCATACTGGCTCAATGATTGGTGTATAGAAGTTGGAAGAGGGATGAGGAAGTAGAGTAAGATGAGCTAGATACACTCTTGGAGGTAGATGAGAGGGAAGGTGGTCACAGGGATTCTGCTTCTATCCTGTTGAATCCTGTGTCTAAGACCAAGAATAAAGACGGACTTTTGCTTATCCTGACTCTGGCTGATTCTGGGGTGTCTTGGGTGCTAGCGCAGTCATTACAAATCTAAATTTTTTTTTTTTTTTTTTTTTGGCTAAGGCAATTGGGATTAAGTGACTTGCCCATAAGTGTTAAATGTCTTGAGGTCAGATTTGAACTCAGGTCCTCCTGACTTCAGGGCTGGTCCTCTATCCACTATACCACCTAGCTGCCCCTTAATCTAAATTTTTTTTAACTATGGAACAGCTGCAATGTCTACCCATACTCATCTCTCCCTTTCCTTCTTTCTTTCCCTCCCCCCTTATCACTCCAGTATTTTCTTCTCTCTCTTTTTTTTTTTTTTCTATTTTATTCTTTATTTTTTTGGGGGGGTATTTTTTTTAGGGTAAATATCTCCAGTTCTTTTGACTAATTCTTATTTGGTATAAATCCAAGGACCGTCACCATCCTAGTATCCTTTTGGATACTTTCCAGCTCATCAGTATCCTTAAAATGTGGTTCCCCGTCATGAACACAATACCACAGATGTGGTCTGACCACATCTAGTGAAGTTATTGGTTGAATGTCATGTGAGAGTCAGCAGTACATATCGGACACCCAAAAAGCGAGCATATACAATCTGGCTGGATTTATTGATATATCCCACAATGAGCCCCCAAAGTAAAACAAATCAGGATCTTGCCCTCAGCAGCATGAAAAGGAACAATAACAAAAAAAACCTCTTTGAATCTTCTGATGCTTCAATGTCTCTCATCTCAAGGCATTTCTCCTTTCCAGATGTTTCAGGTCACTCAAACCACTGGGGGGTTTGTGTTAATCAGAAATGCTGCTAGTGCTATAGCAATCATTGCTGTTAGCACAGGGAGCCAACAACCACATTGTCTCTGAAATGAGGAAAAGAGATGAATTAGCTGGAACTCAGATCTTCCTCTCCTTTGGCACAAGGCAATCTTGGCCCCATCCTGTTACCCGACACATTGCAGTCTGGCTTGCATTTAAAAAAGAAAGTCTTGCAGATGGCCACCAGCCCACAGGTCTGGGAAGGAGCAGAGCTGGGCTCAGTTGATAGAATACTCATGTGATTTATCTCATTACAGCTATGCAACATTTTATAAAAAAAAAAAGACCAGTAGCATTTACTTCATTCTCATTCACATTTCCCACTTTTTTTTACTTCTTCTATTCATTTTCATCTCCTTCTGGTTCCCACTTCCTGTAGAGGACCACAGATATTGGGGAACTCTGGGTAAGGTATACTTGAAGCAAAGATACTTAGAGCAGAGTGTTAACTCAGTGGGATTGATGGTATAATGGATTTCTAGTTCACATATACTTAGTTCTTAGTGTGATATAATGGTTCTACAGCTGGCACATGCTCGGTGTGCTGTAGTGATGTAATTGTACTAAGGTATTTAAGGGCCGAGAGGACTAGAAATAAGCAGACTCGGGAGTGATTCGAGTGAGAGTGTGCTGGAGCTTGATCTCAGAGTCTGCTTATTTCAAGTCCTCTCGGCCCTTATATACCTTAGTACAATTACATCACTACAGCACACCGAGCATGTGACAGCTGTAGAACCATTACATCACCATACTGAGTATATGTGAACTAGAGAACCGTTATCTTATCAATAAACACCCTGTTGTAAGTATCCTTGTTTCAAGTATACTTCTCCAGAGATCCAGCCCTCTACAACTTCTCATGTTACTGGTCTCAGAATATGAACTTATGTCTGCTGTGGGTAGGGCCTGAGCCTATGATCTGACTGATAGAGGCAACTCATAGGTGAAGAAACTCCTTTGACCAATGCAGTTTGGCCCCTTCAATGCATTTTGGAATCTGAGAGTGTTGCTTAGAACACCGAGACATTTAGCAACTTGCTGACAGTCACACAGCCACTGTATTAGTGGTAGAACTAGAACTCGGGTTATAACTTCAAAGCCAGGAGATATGATGGCTTTCATGACTGTAATCTTTTCTTTTCTTCTAGTTTTAGAGTCTCAAGAAATTTAAATGCAGAAGAAACAGAAAGTTCCAGTCAGTGAGATTTTAAACTTAATTTATTATCTAATTCTTTTAGTCTCTTGGTACCTGGGCCAGCCTTACTCTTTATGTAGCATGTGGTAGAGATAGTGGGGCAAAGTAGTTAGATAGTGTGGGCTGCTAAGTTCTATCTGCAGGGGGTTACAGCAGACATACTAGGGCTGGAGGGTCAGTGGGAGAGGGGTCCTTAGGCTTACTCTGTGGGGTGGCTGTTGTCCCCGGCTCAGCTCCTCCCGACATTGCTGGAGCTTCCGCTGGCAGGAAAAGTACTCATCACTCAGGCTGTCCAGCTCCAAATGTAACTCTCCACACTGAAGGTAATAACATGACTATAGTCATTGTTACTTCCTTTGCCACCCTCCCATACATAATTCACAGTCTTTCTAAGCATTTCTAGTTTTCCTCATAAGATGGCAGCTACTTCATGACTTTAAAAAAGGATCTGTCTACAATTTGAGTCTGGTAATAATGAGAAGCCTTAAGACCTGTGCGTTAGACATTACTTTTAAGATTTATTATTTTCTCTAGTTGTGAGGGGTATGTGTGTGTGTGTGTACACATATACATATGTGAGAAACACACTATGGCATCGCAGCATAGGGAAAGAAAACTGGACTTGGTGTTCTAATATAGAGGTTTATGTTCCAGCTTTGCCACATAGTACCTATGTGACCTTTGATTCAATTCAGCAAGAACTTATTAGATGCTTGTTGTGTACTATGATTAAAGGATACAGATAGGACCAGAATCTGCAATTTCATAGCTATAGGGACTTCCCAGTGATGAACCTGTAATATTACAATATCAGGTTAAGTGAGCTGTCTGTGGTCATTCAGCCAGTCTGTATCAGAGGGGCAGATCTTGAACTCGGGTCTTCTTGGCTCCAAGTATATACTATCAGGTTGCCTGGTGTCGGGATGCAAAAACAAAACAAATTCCAGTTTCTGCTCTTAAGGAGCTTATGTTCAACTGGAGGGAGTTGCTTAATCTCATTGACCTTGTTTTTTCCTTGGTAAAATGAGGATAATACTCATTTTGCCTACCTCATAAAGTTGCTGTGAGAATCAAAAAGAAAATTAAAATCAATAACTAATTTATATAGAGACTTATAATTTATAAAGTGTTTTCCTCACTGGCAGGTGATTAGGGCAAGGAATATTACCAGCATCATTTCAAACATCTAAGAAAAGTGGCCCTCATTAAAATAACTTACCATGATCACAGTTAGCAAGGGTCAGAGTAAGAACTAACCATATTCTTTCCAGGACACCATAACTGCCTCTTAATGGCTCTGGAAGCTTCTTGGAAAACTGTTACTATGCAAATGTGAGGCATTCAGTGACTTAAAGCAAAGGTGTCCAAATTTATTAACAAAATAAATAAAAATACAATAAAACGTGGGTAACATTACATCAAAAAAACTAAGTCAAGATAAGGCCTGCAGGGATCATTATGTATGATTTAGTGGTCTTTGTTTTTATTAGAAATTAAAGAACCACCCATGCAATATAGAGACTTTTATTAAATTAAGACATATATTTTTGGTCAAGTGGGAAGTTAACCTATTTCTGAATTGTGCTGTGAAAAGCCAAAAGTTATTGTTGAGAAAAGTCTGAGTAATATGTCTTGTGTCCTGACAAGGATTTGATTCAGGAAAATGTTAAGATGTTCATAATCCAAGCAAAATATGTCTTAAATGACCACCTTTGGGAAGATGTGTGCATAATATCTGAGTTTGAGAATTGTTCTTTTGACTTACATTGTTACAGAATTAGCTGAATCTCCTCCCACACAATTGGAACCCTCTTCTCACCTCCTCCTCTTTGGCTTGGAGCTGCAAAGTCTTCTCTTGCAGCTGGTCCCTGAGATTCTTTTCTCTCTCCTCCCCTGAACCCTTGGATTTCTCTTCCAGATGGGTGGGAGTTGAATTCCAAGGAGGACAAGTCTGACCTAAAAAATCAGCCAGACTATCTATGAACATGCAGTTCATGCCTTAGAGAAGGAGAGGGCTTATTTGGGGGGCAAGAAGAGCCACAAATATTGTGGATTGTTCTTATCAGGATTCATCTAATAGACATTTCTATATTCAAAGGTATTCTACTAAGGAGACACCACATCCTTTATGATCCCGTTTTTTTTGGTTGGTTGAGGGAATCTCTAGATCGGAGTTGCTTTTGCTTGAACCCATTCTTTTTTGTTCTAACTTTAGCAGTGATGGCAAATAGCCTCTAAGAGGCAATAACTAGCTGCCAAGTCATTTGTGCTCCTTGGGCTTGTGGTTTCTCAGGAGATAGCTAAGATAATTTATAAAATCTTTTCTAGTTCTGGCTCTCATGGTTCTCAAAACAAATCTCCACATATAGGAAGATAGTTATTCTAACATCTCTCTGCCTTCTCTTTAATTAATTAAAAAAAAACCCAACTCTCAAGATTACAGCATAACATGGTAGAAAGAAGTTTCAGTATCTGGTTGATTTCTTATATACAGGTTTTGCCACCAATAATCACTTGATTAGAAACAAGTTATTCTTTTCTTCAGTTTCCTAATTTGTAAAATGGCATCATAATCCTTGCTGCTTCTGAAGGTGTACTTCCTAGCTGTCTGCCTTTACACAGGTCATTTAACCTTTTATGTCACTGAGATAGGAAAGCAACTGGAAAAAAAGTTAGTGCCATATAGATTTAGAGAAAGGTCCTATGACTTTCTTGGTTTAGAGATTCCCTCAACCAATGCACTTGGATACTTTCTCTGCAAACATAGAGTCTTAAAGTAGCTTAGAGCATTGAGAGAAAAGTTAAATGATTTGCACAGGATCACACAAACTAGGATATGTGAGAGGCAGAACTTGAACCAAAATCTTCATGACTGAGGACAATTTGCTCTCTACTATACCACACCATCTTGGATATCTGGCTGTGAGACCCAGTAATTGATTTCCACTCCTTTCCTTTCTTATCTTTGCCAAAGAACACATATTTCACTTTCCAGCTAAGTGGTAACAGGCAACAGAGTACACAGATTAGTCTAGGAGGATTCTGTTGTCGATCCTGAGAAGCAAATATCAGCAAATCCTTTACGATAAGGGAAGAATTGTTGTGGAGGGTTTCCTGGTGTTGCTTGGTGGTATGGGGGCAAAGAGGCAGAATTGTGGAATGGTTTAAGGAATCACAATCACAACTTTGGTCAAGGGAATAAGAACTGACATAGGAATCCTGAGTTCAAAATCAATTTATTTTGCATGTTCACCATCACAGATACAAGTTTTTTGTTTTTGTTTTTGTTTTTTTACAGAGAACGGATATATCATTTCACATTCTCATTTAGCAACAAAAAGACTTCCTGAAGAGCAAACTAGCTCACTGATGCACAAGTATAATTTGGAAATTCTGTTTGTTTAGAATCCCAGGGGTGGGTAGGGACCTTAAGTAGTCTTCTAGTCCAGCCCTCTGTCTCTAAACAAACAAGACAAGTGCAGAAGTCTTAGACTTGGGTGTAAGAAATTGGCTGACCTTTCTTTAGCATAAGTTCCTCTTGGGTGTGAAGCTGGGTGGATTGGCTCTGGAGAAGACCTGTAAAAAAATCAGGATGCTCTGAAATTTCCTACACTGAGTATGCTTGCCCCACTGAGTTTCATTCAAGCATTTTCCTTTGTCATGAATAAAATTCTTTTATTTCTAAATGAGATCTCTAGAAGAAGCTAGAAATCATCTTGTCCAACCTCTTCTCTTTATGAATGAGAAAGTAATCATCCAGATCTGGTCTTCTGGCCTTGCAGAAAACTACAAGGTCCTGTTCCTAAAATGTTTATAATTAATAGCTCCGCTCTTTGCAAGTGATGCATTTGATCATGCTCCTTTTAAGCATCCTGACCTTTTTTTCTTTTTTAAAATCTTTTTTTCTTTTTATCTTTTTTCATCGCATCCTCAGCTGAACATATTACCTGTATAGTTTCTTCTAGATGAGTAGTCTTCTGCCTCTATTCCCAAGGAAGCCTCTAAATATCTCCCATCTTTTTTCTTGTGTCAGACCTATTTCTATTTGATTCATTGGAAATGGGATTAAAAAATGGTAATGGGGGAGGAGTACTGATTTACACATGTTCTCCAGCGGCTGCTCAGGGACATCTTGTACCCACAGCCTTAGAAAAGTACTTCATATGGGAAAATATGCATATGTAATTAATCAGTAAGAGAAATCTATTTCATCCAACAGGGAAGAAAAAAAGGAAGGTGATAAAAGAAAGGGGGAAGTGATAACAGGGAAAACAGATAAAAGAAGGCAGTGATCAGAAGCAAAACAGACCTTAGAGAAGGGATAGGACAAAAAGAGAGAGAAGGATAAGCAGAAGATGGATAAAAATGAACAATTAGTAATTGTAACTATGAATGTGAATGGATGAATTCACCCATTAAATGGAAGCAGCTAGAATGTATTAGAAACCAAAATCTAACAATTTGCTGTTTACAAAAAATAAAAATGAAACAGAGACACACACAGAGTTAAAATAAGGGGCTGGAGTAGAATCTATTACTCTTCAGCTGAAGTAAAAAGGCAGGTATGGTGATTGTGATCTCAGACAAAGTAAAAGCAAAACAGACCAGGAATAAGCAGGGAAACTACATCTTGCTAAAAGGAACAATAGACAGTGAAATAATATCAATATTAAACTAATATGCACAAGATTACCTAGCATTCACATTATTAAAGGAAAAGAAAAATGAATCACAAGAGAAAATAGTAAAACTGTACTAGTGGGGAGCAAGATAATTCTAAGTAAAATAAATAAGAAGTTAAGGAAATAAGTTGAATTTTAGAAAAGTTAGATATGATAGACCTCTGGAGAAAAGAAGGGGGTATATCTTTTTCCCAGTTGTACATGGTACCTTCACAAAAAAACTGATTGTGTATCAGTGCATAAAAACCTTACAATTAAATGCAGAAAAGCAGAACCATTAAATAGACCCTTTTCACCCTTTCACACTCTTTTAAAAAAATAATAATAAAACTTAACATTTAACAAAGTGTCATTGAAACATAGATTAAAAATTAATTGGAAACTAAACAATCCTAAAGAATGAATGGGTCAAAGAACAAATCATAGGAACAATCAATAATTTGTTGAGACAGACAACATTCCAAAATTTGTGGGATATGGTAAAAATAGAACTTAGGGAAAAAATTGTATTTCTAAATGTATACATCAGTAAAGAAGAAAAAGAACAGATCAATGAATTGGGCATGCAACTAAAAAAATTAGAAAAAGAACAAATTTAAAAACCCCAATTCAAAACCAAAGTAGAAATTCTGAAAATCAAAGGAGAGATTATTAATAAAACTGAAAGAAAAAAACAAATTATTGGATTAATAAAATTAAGATATAATTTTATGGAAAAACAACAGCAAACCAATAAAATAGATAAACCATTGGTTAGTTCGACTGAAAAAAAGAAAACTAATTTACTAATATCAAAAAATGAAAAGGGTAAACACAACACCAATGGAAATGAAAGTAGAGCAATTAATTAGGGGTTATTTTGCCCAATTACATGACAGTAAAACTGTCAATCTAAGTAAAATAGATATTTACAAAAACATTAACTTTCCAGATAAATAGAAGAGGAAATAGAGTTAATAAATAATCCTATTTTAGAAACAGTATCAATTAGCTCCCTAACAACCACTACCCCAAAATCCAACAGAAAAAGATAGAAAAATGAATTTCATTTAAAATAACTACAGACAATATAAAATACTTGTGAGTCAAAGCAAATCCTGGAATTATATAAATTCAACTTCAAAACACTTTTCACACAAAGACAAATCTAAACCATTATAGAAATATGAATTACTTAGAGGTAGACAAACCAATATAATAAATATGACAATCCTACTTAAGTTAATTTACTTATTCAGGGCAATACCAATCACACTACCAAAGAATGATTTTATGGAGCTAGAAAAACAAAATTCATCTGGAAGGACAAAAAGTCAAGAATGTCAAGGGAATCAATGAAAAAAATTGTGAAGGAAGACAGCCTAACAGTTCCAGATTTTAAAACAATCATGTACTGGCTAAGAAATAGTGTGGTGGATTAGTGGAATAGATTAGGTACATAATACATAGTAGTAAATAACCACAGTAATCTAGAATTTGAAAAACCCAAAGACTCCAGCTTTTGGGGTAAAAGGTCATCATTTGTCAAAAATTTCTGGGAAAACTGGAAAGCAGTTGACAGAAACTAGATATAGTCCAATATTCACACACATATACTAGATAAGGTCAAAATGGATAAATGATTTAGATAAGGGGTAACATAGGAGAGTGTGGAAAACTGTTATCTATCAGATCTATTGACAAGGGAAAAGTTCAATACCAAAGAATAGATAATTTTGATTACATGAAATATAAAGTTTTTACACAAAGCTAATGCAGCCAAAATTAGAAGGAAAACGGGACACTGGAGAAATTTTTTTTTTTTTTACAGGAAATTTCTCTGATAAAAGCTTTAATTCTCAAATATATAAGGAACTGAGCCAAATTTATAAAAATGAGAGCCATTATTGAGTTGACAAGTGGTTAAAGGATACAAAAAGTTACTTTTCAGAAGAAGAAATTAAGGCTATCAATAGTCACATAAAATTCTCTAAATCTGATTAGAAGAAATCCAAATGAAAGCAATTTGGATACTACTTCACACCTGTTAGATTGGATAACTATAGAAAATGCTGAAGGGGATGTGGAGAAATTGAGATATTAATACACTCTTAGTAGAGTTGTAAATTAGTACAAGCATTCTGGAAAACAATTTGGAACTGTATCCAAAGGGCTATAAAATTGTGCATACCATTTGACTCATACTACTAGATCTATATCCCAAAGAAAAGAGAAAAAAGACTTATTTGTACAAAAATATTTATAACAGCTCTTTTTGTGATGATGAAGAATTGGAAATGGAGAGGAAGCCCATAAATTGTGGAATGGCTGAACAAGTTATGATATGATTGTGATGGAATACTATTGCACTGTAAAGAATGACAAAGAGGATAGTTCCAGAAAAACCTGGGAAGATGTCTAAGAACTCATGCAAAATAAAATATGCAGAACTAGGATGACATTGTATATAATAACAGCAATATTGTAATAATAATCAACTGTGAAAGATTCAACTGCTCCCATCAGATAATGATCTAAGATAATTCCAAAGGTCCCATGATAAAAAAATGTTATCACCTACAGAGAAAAAACTGATAAACTCTGAATGCAGAGTAAAGCATACTTAAAAAAACCTTTATTTTTATTGTTTTATTTTATTTGTGTTTTCTTTTGCAAAATGAATAATATGGAAATGTATTTTGTACTTTACATGTATAATCATACATGTATGATCACTATTGAGTTGCTTAGCTTCTCAAGGAAGGGAGTGGGGCAGAAGGGAAAAAGAGAATTTGGTACTCAAAATTAAAAAAAAAAAGATTGTTAAATTTTTTTCATTTAATTGGGTAATATTTAATGAAATAAATCAAAACTTTTTTTTTTTTTTAAAAGAAAAGTACTCTCCAGATGTGAAGTTATCAGGAGAAGCAAAAAAATTGAACTCATTTTTTTTTTCCTCTGAGATTTCAGGAGAATGCAAGTGAGGCAATGAGGTGAATAGAATGCCAGGCCTGGAGTCAGGAAGACTCATCTTCCTGAGTTAAAATTTGGCCTCAGACATTTACTAGTTGTATGATCTTGGATAAATCACGCAATCCTATTTGTCTCAGTTTTCCTCATCAGTAAAATGAAGTGGAGAAGGAAATAGCAAACTACTACAGGATCTTTGCCAAGAAAATCTCAAATAGGATCATGAAGAGTCAGAACTGAAAAATGAATGAACCACAACAAAGGGAGAGTATGGGAGAGAAACTGGATAAGGACAGGGACTGGATCTGTGATTTCTTTGGTCTGAAGAATTGAAATCTAGGATGAAGAAATGTCTTCTCTGCAATTTGCCTGAATACTTAGAAGTGAAACTACTTGTAGGTGTCAGAGATAGCGCTTAAACCGGGGTTTTTCTAGTGGGAAGGCTAGCTCTCTACTAATGGTCTTGAGCAGTAGACTTAAAAAGCAGCCAAATGCATCACTTGTGAAAACTTCTGCCATTAATTATAGGGAAAGGATCTGGCAGCTTTCTGTTATGACAGAAGGCCTAATTCTTGAGCTCAACTTTTTCTCTTTAGAGCTAGGAGGCTGAACTAGAGCTGAGCTTTTTTTTTTTTTTTCCTACTCAGGATTCCTTTTTGCCCGAGAAATTTTTATGCAACCCCAAGTATACAGGCATATAAAATAGTATGCAAACTAAACACTTGCTGATTATAAACCATACTTTTGCAAAAGCCCAGGTGAAGTTGCCACCCACAGAAGCTTTGTACTAAAGGACCTCCGTTAGATGGTATCTCTTATCCCAGCATGAGGTTTGGGGAGTCTATAAGCCTCTTAGTATTTGGGGCTGCCCCTACCTTATCAATAGTAAATCTTCCAACTCAGTTGTCATTCCCCTGCATCCCTAGTTTCTTATTCCTGTCCACCAATACCTGCCCAAGCACAAAATACTATTTTCTAGTTACTTCTCCCAAGCATGATCCCGCCCATGCTATTCCTTTTCTCCTAGTTGTCTTTTGTCTCCTTTTTTATTAAGGCCACAAACTCTCTCCTACCCTCAGGGAAGCTCCTGATTACTTTCCAGATTGCTCCAGCTTGCATGGGTTCCCATCAAGGAAAACCAGTTGAAGCCTTGCTTTAAAGGAAATTATTTTGTACAGGAAGGGGAATCAGAGAGGACTTACTCTGTAAGTGCTCAATTGTTGCCTTCAGGGCAAGTTTTTCCTCTTCTGACCTTTGTAGTTGACCTGGAAGTAGAAAAGCATAAGCAGAAAGAGAAAAATCTCCAGGGCCAATATATTCAGTTTATGAAGTTAGATTTGCTAGAGTATAACCTTCTTGTGAGCAGGGACCAAAGCCTTTTTTCCCCAATCTTCCCCAAAAGTTGAGCACCATGTACATGTATTAGGTACTTAGTAAATATCTGATGAATTGAATTGGGAATTTACATCAGTATCTTTCCTGTCTGGGAAGTGTTGCACTAACTAAATTTATAGATGCTGGCTTTCTCATTCTCTTGTCACAACATTAGGGATAAAAGAATCTGAATAACTCAGATTTAATAAATAATAACTAACATTTATGTAGAATTTAAGATTTTCAAAGTGCTAGTGTTTTCTTATTTATTTTAGCAGCTTCACACAGGGCTAGTTATATGAACTACTATATATATATCTCAGAGTTTGGTTCTCACAGCTAGCATAGCTGGAGTGGGGTTCTGAAACTTCATGGTAAGGACTTTAAAGGACATTTTATTCAACTTCTCCATCAATATAGAAATCTCTTCTAGACTGAGGACCCTTATATCTTCTATGTCTTACTCTTTCCTTTTTATGCTGAGAATATAGGTATTCGTAGGAGGTCATGACAACTTAAGCAAGCTACTACAACAGGGCATCCAAAAAAGTGATTGGGAAATGGGTGGAGAAGAGTGAGGGGAGCAAAAGTGAGAACTATGGGGAGAGAAGGCAAAAGAAGGGTAAGACTTCAAAATTCTTTAATACAGTGAAACTGCTTTTAAAACTGAAAAAAATGGCCCCACTGTTTTTCCCTAATAAAGTTCTGGAACAATAACAATTTAGATTTATATAGCAGCAGTGACATAATGAATAGAGTGCTGTTCTGGTGACAATGAGTTTAAGATCTGAGTTCAAATCCTGCCTCTGACATGTAGTTACTCTGCTTACATTAAGTAACTTGACCTCTCTGAGCCTCAGTATCATCTGTGAAATGCGGGAGAATGATAACTGTAGTATCTGCCTTACAAAGTTTTTGTGAGGGTCAAATGACATAATACAGTTTTACAGACTTTATAATCATACATAAATCTCATAACTATTCACAATGACTTTCTGAAGTAGATAGTATAAGTATTATTATCCAACTGCACACATGGAAAAACTGAACCTTAGAGAAGTGATCTGTCCATCATTAAAGTGTCAGAGATAGGATTTCAATGCAGCTTATGTAATTTCCAATATTAGAGTTCAAATGTTATAGTGGAGTTCAAATGTTATAGTATGTTGCCCTCTTATCACAAAGTACACAAAACTAATAAGTGGTAAATATCAGTCATGACTCTCTGGACTGGAATGGTACCTTGTAGGTCACTGATGTTAGAACAGCCCAGTTCTTTGTCCCCCTGCAGTCGGTCAATCTGCGTCTGGAGGTCTTGGTGTTCACGCTCCAAAAGATGCAGGGCCTGATTTAGTTGAAAATCTCTGCTGTCTGCTCCCTGCAAGGAGGAGGGACCCCCTCCCAGAGATGATGGTCAGTTCTGGGAGAGGATGAAAAGCTCTGCCTTAACCTGTTCTCATGTTAGATAATCAAAGATTCTTACAGATGGAAGAAGTTTTAGCAAAATTAACAATTCTTATACCTAGAGCAAAGATAAAATCTTTTGAGAGTGGTGTGGAGAGACTAATGAAAAGATATTGTACTTCAGTTTATAAGGGTCTTTGAAAGAGAGATTCTGGATGCGGAGGAGGAGACACACTTCAACACACTACAAAGCTATAGGCCTATGACTATGGGGAATGAGAAGGATGGGGTACAGCTCTAAGGCTAAATATATTTACTAACTTGGTACTAAAGTGGATGATTTTTACCTCCTGTAGGATTATAAGTGCTGCCCTCCAAATTTTGGTACTTTAGAGCAAATTTTCACTTGCTCTGCCCAAGTTTTAGAAAGCTAGGTTTATGGGAAAGAGTAAAACATTTCCCTATATTACTAGGAAAATAATCCATGTCACATTGGAGAGAATTAGTTGTTATACATTCCTTGTTTTCCTTACTTTGCAACCACTACTATTCTGCCTTAAAAAAATTAGCACAATTTTAAGGTTATATAGAGTTAACATTTGTTGAGTATGAACTATGTGTATAGTATTGTCTGTACTAGATTTTGTGTGAGATAGAGTGAGAAAAATACAAAAGAGATAACAAATTTTTCTCTGCCTTTGAGGTATCAGTTCTCAAAGACAAAGACTATGTAGGTAGAGAGATAGGGCATGCACATAAAATAAATGAAAACTTATAAGGAAATCTATCAATAATAGAAACAATATTTGTGGAAAAGTTGTATAAACACAAAATGCTATTTGAACACACTTCTAAGATCTGTGATTTTGTTGTTGTATTACTCCCTTCATTAAGGCTGTATCTAGGTCAAGATGGATGGGATTTTGTTCCAGGATACTGAAATTTAGAGGGCACAACACTTACACTTAGAAAGCACAGGACCAACTGAGATCAGCATCCAGTTAGTTAAAATAGGAAACTACCAGATGGCAAATGTATCCCCTCTCTGATCATTGCACAGCTCCACATTCTCTGATAACTTCATTTCTTGGCAATAAAGAACTGTTCATATATATCCTTATATGAAATGACAACAGAATCTTATATTTATATAGTGCTTTATAATTTTTCCTCTCAGCAGTCCTATGAAAAAGGCTAAGTGGAAAGCATAAGAACCTAATTGTGGGATTGAGAACAAAATTCACTTAGTTCAGATCTGTGGTCCCTAGTTTGGGTCCTCCTCTTTTCCTCCAGTCCTTTCCCCTGCCATCCCTGGACTGTACCTGCAATTTGGATTGTAGAACATAGAGCTGGTTCTCCAGTTCACTGTGCTTGGCCCCTAGATCTCTCCAGTCTTTCTTTAATGTCTCGTACTGTTCCCTCCACTGCTCACACTTGAGCTCAGCCATGGCCAGGGACCTCTGGGGGGATGCAAAGACAGAAAGGATGATACCTCGAGATGGTTGCCTCGCTTCCTGTCCTGTGCCTCAAGCCAAGTCCTGCTCCATACCTGAGTGCTCTCTAGCTGCTGCTCCACTGCTGTTTTTTCCTCCAGCAGTTTCTGAAGGGTCTCTTTTGCCTTTTGTTCATAAGTCTGCTTCTGGTCCTCCATTTCCAGAAGGACCTTTTTTGCACCCTCTTTGGAGTATTTCTGCAAGGGGGAGAGCAAGGGGGAGAGCCATTGGTCAGATATATATATATATATATATTTTTTTTTTTTTTTTTCCCCTCCTAGGTGGTGACAGCTGGAGTGAGTCTGGGAAAGACTAGTTTAAATTAAAGTTTTTAAAATTTAGATCATGATCCCAGATGGGTTCATATAATTGAATGTGGGGGTGACAAAAAAATTAACAACAGTAAAAGATACCAAATATTTCACCAAGATTTAATTCTTTATGTAAGAATAAACATTTATCTCATTAGTATGCAAGTTTGCTTTCATCTTTAAAAATGGTAAATTTATTTTTTACAAACAAAAAGTTGTTTTAAAATAAATTTATGATTTTTTTTATCAGTAAATGTTTGATTTGTATACCTCTTTTATGTACCTATATACCAGAGATCACATAAAAATTTCTCAGGCAAAAAAGGGTCACAGGTGGAAAAAGTTTAAGAAGTCCTGCTTTAGCTGGTTAGGAGATGGTGAATGACAGAGAGAAAGCCTTTTTTATCTGACATCTCAGTAAAGGCATAAGAAAAAAGAAATTTGAGTCAAATCAGTTTTACAAATCTATGACTCACATGTAGTAGTCATAGTATACACCATGAATAAAGAAGATGAATTGCTTTTAGGTCAGTTTTTTGTTATTTGCCTTAATTGGGTAGTATAGTTATATATAATTTAAAATGCAAGATGGGATTTTGTGGCAGGATGGCTGGGATTTTGTTCCAGGATGCTGAATTCTTTTTTCCCCCAACTTTGAGCACTTACATTAAAAACTGGGTGTGTCTAAGACATAGCATATCAGATCAAATGACGAAATCTCATTGTGAAAAAGCCTTCAGGAAGAATTGTTGAGTTGTCTGTTTTTTTCCTTTCTTACCTTTTTCCTCCTTCCTCACACCTCACTTATGCCTACTCCATGTGACTCCTGTCAAGTACCAGTGTGAACAGAGTTTGACCACCCCTTTCTAGCTTGCTTGTTATATGATGATTTAAGTACTTTGTTGTATATGAGGGAAACTTCAATTCTCCTTCTCTTGTACATAAGTCAAGGAGATACTAATGCTGAGTTGATTGTGTCACAAAAGAGTTGAAAGAAAGATTAGCCATAGATACATTGAATCATATGAGTAATTAGGAATTAACAGTATTTTATTTCCTTCCAGGAGGTAGGGCTGGTAACAGCATCCTAGTGAGCCAGATATCAGTTTGTCAGATTTCATTAAGAAGACCTAAACAATATAACCCTGACTTGTCAAAGCTCAGGGCACAAAAATTGTCTAGTTAGGATCTGTGTTTACCAAGCACCTCTTTTTGCATTTCCAGTTAGAGTTAAATTTCTCTTGGGTCCATAATATGGTGAATATGAGGCTCAATGGGAAAAAAAGAGGGAAAGAATAAAGAGTGAAGCTGGTAGAATGACAGGGAAAGATAATGGGGAATGTTGGAGGGGATGTGGGAAAACAGGGACACTGATACATTGTTGGTGGAACTGTGAACACATCCAGCCATTCTGGAGAGCAATTTGGAACTATGCTCAAAAAGTTATCAAGCTGTGCATACCCTTTGATCCAGCAGTGTTTCTACTGGGCTTATACCCCAAAGAGATACTAAAGAAAGGAAAGGGACCTGTATGTGCCAAAATGTTTGTGGCAGCCCTGTTTGTAGTGGCTAGAAGCTGGAAAATGAAAGGATGTCCATCAATTGGAGAATGGCTGGGTAAATTGTGGTATATGAATGTTATGGAATATTATTGTTCTGTAAGGAACGACCAGCAGGATGAATACAGAGAGGACTGGCGAGACTTACATGAACTGATGCTGAGTGAAATGAGCAGAACCAGGAGATCATTATATACCTCAACAATGATACTGTTTGAGGATGTATTCTGATGGAAGTGGACCTCTTTGATAAAGAGAGCCTTAATTGATCAAAAATGGACAGAAGCAGCTACACCCAGAGAAAGAACACTGGAAATGAATATAAACTGCTTGCATTTATGTTTTTCCTCCCGGGTTATTTATACCTTCTGAATTCAATTCTCCCTGTGCAACAAGAAAACTGTTCAATTCTGCACACATATATTGTATCTAGGATATACTGCAACCCATTCAACATGTAAAGGACTCTTGCCATCTGGGGGAAGGGGTGGAGGGAGGGAGGGGAAAAATCGGAACAGAAATGAATGCAAGGGATAATGCTGTAAAAAATTACCCTGGCATGTGTTCTATCAATAAAAAAATTATTAAAAAAAAAAAAAGAGTGAAGCTGGAGGAGATGAAAACTACAGTAGAAAAATGCCATCACAGAGCTAGGAGAGCTGGAATGAGTGTATTTCTATTACATTGGCCCTTCTGGGACACAGCTCTGAGCTTCCAGGCAGGCTTCTTCTTTTACCTGTACTTAAAAGGTTCTTCAAGCTCATTACCTGGGTACAGGTGTGTAGCTGGTTTTCCAGGGATCTCAGTTTGCACTTCAGCTTGTCCTCATTCAGCTGTCCCTGGAGAGAGTGTGGAATGAATAAATGTGAGCTTGAGTTAACCTAAAACCAGCAAAGAGCTTTTTACCACTTAGTCATAGCCTGGGAGGATAAGGGACAAACCTGCAGGATCAAGGGATCACAGGAATTAAGTGGATAGTTACTTAATTTTGAAGGCATTAGAGTTGAAGGAAATGTTTAGTGAGAAATGACTAGTGTCAAGCATATTAATAAAAATAAAAAACATGTTTTTAAAAGAGATCTTAGAAATTAGAATGATCCAAAGAGCCTTTCCTAATGGCACATAGGATCCCAAACCTAGAACTGGAAGGGAGCTCAGAAACCATCTACTTTACAGAGGAAATGACCAAAGTACATTTTACGCAGGTAGTAAGCAGTCATAGGTTAGATTTGAACCCATGCCTTTGAATTTTAGATCCAAAACCAGGATAATGCCACCTGAAAGGCAGTAAAATTGTAAATTAGGAACCTAGAAGTTTGTCTGTGGGGGATGATCCTGCTCCCTCTTTCCATACACTTTTTCCCACTTCTGATCTGTTGCTCTTTCCCACAGGGCAAACTGAATTTCATCTGTAACTTCTGAGGATTTAATCTTTAGCTAATGTATGAGCTATTAACTTCAGTTAATGCTGAAGATATTATTCTTCCTAAAACAATTTCAATTTTATTAGGCAGTTCTTAAGAGGGCAGCTAGGTACAGCAGCTATTAGGATAGGGAGTGAATAAGTTCCCAGCAAAAGGCCATTTCCCTGCTAGAAACCCAGTGTCTAGGTGGGCCCTAGAAAAGGGTAAGTGACAGAAGAAGACTTTTGTTGAATTTAAATGAGTCTTTGTTGCAATGGGCCCTGAGGCAAGTTGAGAGTAACATTGACAGGATTACTTTGTAACTCCCTGTCAAATTTCTAACCTTGACAAAAGTATCATGACCCTATAGTTACTGTATCCAATCAGAAGGCCAAATTATGATGTCAACCCCTGAGGTTATTTTTCTCTTATTAAAAAAAAAAAAAAAGCTACTGGTATCTTACTTCTTCCTTAGCTCCTTTTAGCTTGCTTACTAAGCGTCACCTTGGCTAGTTCATTAGGAATTTATGCTATCTTAATAGCATCTTACCCCTGGTTAATTGTGAGTTCCCTAGCTTCATAGTATTTCCTCTTGTTAATTGTTAAAAGTTTCTTTTGAAAATTAGCCTGCTGTCAGCAATATAATAAAAATCTTTGCCTCTTGATTTGGAGATGGTTTAAACCTATATATTCTTTTATTTTTTATTATAGCTTTTTATTGACAAAACATATGCATGGGTAATTTTTCAACAATGACCCTTGCAAAAACTTCTGTTCCAACTTTACCCCTCCTTTCCTCCACTCCCCTTCCACCCCCCCCCCCAGGTGGCAGGTAGTTCCATACATGTTAAATATGTTAAAGCTATACATTCTTTTTATACACCTTGCAACACCAGTCAGAAACCCCAATATATATTTGGAGTCAAACCCCTGCTCCCCAACATTTGGTGGGCTGTATGGGGAAAATCCTGGAATTCTAATATATTGGGGGGGGGGGGAGTTGGCACTTCTCTTCTCCTGTACTCCATCAGATAGAGGATTCAGTCTGGAGCCTGAGTTCAAATCTAGCCTCAGACACTCATTAGTTATGTGATTCTGGGCAAGTAATTTAATTCTGCCTCAGTCTCCTCATCTGTAAAATAAGAAAAGGAATTGGCAACCTACTCCAAAATCTTTGCCAAGAAAACTGTAAATGGGGTCATGAAAAACTGAACACAAATGAAAAAACAACTGATCACTATCACCAGATAGCTCTTAGATTTTAAGTCTTTATGAACTTTCTAAATAAATTTTTTATCACTGGGGGAGACACAGATTTGGGACATCTCTGAAATACATTACATTAGAGCAATAGTGTCAAACTTAAATAGAAATGGAGCTACGCAAGCCACATACGTATTTAGAAAACAACAAATCAACATTATCCATGTTTTGTCATATTTTCAATTATTTTGTTAAATATTTCCCAGATTCATTTTAATCTGGTTCTGGCTGCACTTGAGAATTTTGCAGGTTTCAGGGAATTTGGCACGTCTGTATTAGAGGTCTCCTATCCCATCTGTTTATAGAGTGGCAGATCTGACAATTCATTAGAAATTCAATAAAAAAGTTACTTGCCAAGATGGAAATAGAAATGAGGGGAATGTATATCCATTTCATGAGAACTATTTTTATCTAGCATCCCTTAATGTTATTGAATACGATTTTTAGAATTTTCACAACTAAATTATGAATCGAGAGCTATATGGGACTTTTAAAGATAATTTAATCTAACCCCCATATTTTATAGGTGAGGATATTGAAGCCCATTGAGGCAGAGAGACCTATGTATGGTCACATAGATGGCCCTAGAAGTGGGATTCTAATTCGAGTCCTCTGACTTTAAAGCCAGCACTAGTGTACCACATTGCCTCTCTCATGATTCCTATTTTGGACTCTAATGAAGTAGTAACCTTTTTGGTAACTTAGTTTTTGGTCCTGTAGATTTCCCTACATCTTGTGATTTATTAGTTTTATCCCTACTAAGAATTTTTTTTTCTTTTTTAGCATTGGATGTTGTCTCTGGAAGGCTCTGAGATTGGAAAGACTAATGTAGATTAATAATAAGACATTGTGGATAGGGTGTCAGTCTTGTAGCAAAAAACCTGGGTTCAAAACCTGACATAACCAACCTGACAAAATATGACCTGGACAAGACAAAACCTTTCTCTAAAACCATAAACCTGTTAATTGAAGAGCAATTTGGTTAGTTCCATCATCAGGGGAAAAAAAAAAAAAAACAAATCCCCAAACCCAACAAAATTTGATTTTTCTTAGAAAAGGCTATCTGTGTTATACATGTATAATCTGTATCAGATTGTTTGCTGTCTTGTGGAGGGGAGAGGTAAGGGAGGGAGGGGAAAAACAAGTTGGAACTCAAAATCTTACAAAAATGAATATTAAAAGCTATCTTTACATGTAATTGGAAGAATAAAATACTATGGGGGGGGGGAAAGAAAAGGTTATCTGTGGTAATTACTAATTTACTGGTCAAGGTTTCCTGCTCTAGCCTTTCCTAGCCTACTCTCAACTATACTTCTAAAGAGCCCATGGGACTATCCATCATATTTTCAACCTTGACTCCTGCAGTTAATTTCTCCAAATAATCTAGGTTTATTTATTATTCATAACTCATCTGGCTTTCCTAGTTTAGTCCTAGGCTGGGGGTGTGCTAGGAAAGGGCTAGGAAATGGGGATCTCTTTTCAGTCTTAGACACTCCTCTCCACTCCTCTTCTCCATCTCTACTTTCATCCAAAATCAGAACACCAAAGCATCAGTGAAATATTTCATATTTCAGTTGAGATGTTCTTCTCCTTTCTACTCTACTTCTGGGGATAGAGAAAGCAGCATCATTCATCTTCCATTTTGATCTTAGCTAGTGGCCCCTCTTTTAACCAAAAGGGACTCCACCCTCTGTCCTTCCTGTCTTACATTTGTAATTTTCAACAACAAAAAATGAGTTGTTGAAACAAAGTAAAATAAAAATCTCACTTCTGTTTTTTTTTTTTTTTTTTTTTTTTCTTCTAAAAGATTCATCTAGACAGGGATAGATAAAAGAATGAGCAAGGAATTTTTACTGTTTCAGACATTTTAGGCTTCTCCAAGAGTAACCCATCAGTAGAGTCTAAGTCTTTTGAGAATTCTTTTGTCTTTTGTAGAATCAAATGCATTTATGGAATCATAGGTTATTAGTCCCAGAAGAGAAGGCAAATATCATGTGGTTCAAGCCCCTCATTTTATGGATGAAGAAACCAAATCTCAGGGAACGGAGTCCAAAGGCACACAGCTTGTTAGAGACAGAGCTAGGCTTTATTTTTTTGCAGTCTTGGATTTTTTTCTACTATTCTCTAGTTGTTCTATTTCTGACCATGTAAGATATTCTCAAACTGGACCAAAGTATAAAGTTTATCAGGAAAACAAAGTTGGGATAGACAAATTAGAAATAGATAGAGAGAGTGATAGACAAAACAGAAAACAAAGTGAGGAAAAAGGAGCACAGAAGTGAGCCTCTCTACTCTCTTTGATCCTTGCCATGTACCAATTCAAACAGAGCACTTATTCTGGTGCTCTATCCCTCACTATTTCTTTAAAAAAATAAAAATTTTTTTATAGTTTTATCTTTATATATATGTGTATATTTATATATATCTGTAGGTATATTTTGTTTTACATTGTCTAAATATGACTCACTGATAGCAAATCTTTGCCTCTTGATTTGGAGATGGTCTAAGCCTACAAATACTTTTGAGACAATTCATCTAGGACACTGACCCAAGACCCCAATATAATTTTGGGTCCAACTCCATCCCCAACAAATGCATTTGGAAGAAACATTCTTATAAAAAATTCCTTGCATCAAATATTTCTGATAAAAGTCTGATATTCAAGATATATAGGTGATTAACAGACACATATAAGGTCAAAATCATTCCTTAATAGATAAGTAGTAAAAAATATAGTTTAAAAATAAAAAAGGAATGAAATCTATCAATAATATATGAAAGAATTTTCCAAATCAGAAGTGTCAAACTCCCACCCCATAAGTTGCTGCTTTCAAAACTCTCAAGTATTGCTTGAATCATATTAAAATGTTATTGGGACATGTTTAACAACATAAATAAAATACAATACAATAACAGAGATAATGTTAATTTGAGATTTTCTCAGGCATGATATTGCCAGCAGGGATCCATTTTTACCACTCCTCTAAACCACCAATGAAAGAAAAGCAAATTAAAACAAGCTTGATATTTTACCTTACACCAGCAAATTGGTAAAAACAATTTAAAAAAACAAACCCCAGAAATAGTCAATATTGGAGAAACTATGGAAAGATAGGCATACTTATTAATTGTTGGTAGAAAATTATTTGGAATCATGAAAGAAAAATTATTTAAATATTTTTATCTTTTGATCTATCAAAATTCATACCCTTTAACCAAGGAGGCCAAAGACAAAAGGAAAGGTCATATATATATACTAAACTATTCATCCTTGCAAAAAACTATGCATTCTTTTGACAAAGAGAAAAATTAAACAAAAAGCAGCTCCTCATGGATTGGGTAATATGGAAATAAATGTAGTATAGGAATGCAATGATATATGTCCTTGCACTGTAAGAAACAATGAATATGGAAAAATTTATAGGAACATGAAAGACGTGCATGAATTGATGCAACTAAAAAGATAGAATCAAGAGAACCATATATCCTGTGACTATGATAAGTTAAATAACAAAGTTAAAAGGCATCTGAACTCAATTAAATGCAAAGACTAATTTTACTTTGTTTACAGAGAACAGCTAATAAAACTTATCTCATACCTCAGTGTGGGGATGGAATGGAGAAATAAGGGAAATTGAGGCTATGGGTGTAAAATGTTGCCTATAATGTCAAATGGGTTAATTTTTTCTTTTGTTAAAGGAAAGGTTTGGTGGGAGGTGAGAAGAAGTTGTCCTAAAAAATGTTTTCCTAAAAGTTGTCTCCTTAACTATTCTAAGGAAAAGTATATAATATTAATTACTTATGCTGAATCTGAATTTAAGTTAATGCATTAACTCTTCCACTCTTTATTTTCATTTAAAAATCTTATCTCTCTTTTATAGGATTTGTATAGGATTATAAAATTTAGTACTAGCAGGTACCATCTTAGAAACTGAAGCCCAAGGAGGTAAAAATGTTCAAAGACCACATAAGTGATAAATAGGTGTGCTATCATTCAAACTTAGATTCTGTCCCTCCAGGTTCAGTGTTCATTTTGCACTGATGTTGGGGCTAGAAGAGATTGCAGAATTCAGCTTGTCTAATTTCCTTTTTTTTATAGCCAAGAGGACAAGGGCTCATGTACTATAATTCAGTGTCCTCACTCCCAAGTCTTTGCATTCCTTAACTCACAATTCAAAGCAAATCAGGACATTAAATGGTAGTCACACTTCAGACATGGTTTAGGAAGTCACACTTCAACACATGGTTTAGGAAGATCTCAGACCCAAAAGTACCTGGGAAAGGGACTGATAGGACTTTATGTCCCACACACCTGCCAGTCATTTACGGCAGGAAGATGAAAAATAGAAGCAAATTATAAGGAAAAAAGTACAAGCCAAAAACCAAAACAAGACAAAACAAAAATCTGTGGCTTTTAAATAGATTTCCTGAAAAGAGTGTTTTGAAGGGTCTCAAAAAGTATATGAGCCTAACAGGCTTGTGAAAAAGGAATAATTATTGAAGTGCATTTGATTGAATCTGTGGAACTAAAACGCAAATTGAAGTTTGACATCTTTCTACCTAAAGGTGGAAACTTCACAGTGCCCTGGATTGTCTGGCTTAACTTGCTCAGAATAAAATGTTATTTAAAAAATGGGTTGTTTTTAAAAGGCTGTAAAACATAACCTCATTGTCATTGCTCCAGATACAAATCCATGTGACTGCAATATTAAAGAAGAAGATGGCAAGTAGGATTTTAGTATTGGTGCTGGCTTCTATGTGAATGCTACTGAAAAACTTTGAAAAACCAACTGCAGAATGCATTCATGTAAATAAATGAGCTGTTCTAGACAACAAAACACTAATTTTCTAGCTTGGTCAAGAAAGAATGCTTGTTTTTTTGGCCATTAAAATTTTTAAAAATTACATTTTGTGTTAGTATTCTTTTCAATCTGTTAAGTCCTTAGTGGGGAGAGGAGGGAGGAAGGTTTTTACCACAACTGGTAACTGGTCAAAAGGTATGAACAGCAGGTTTTTAAAGGAAAAAATCCAAGTCTTAATAGCTACATGAAAAATTACTATTAGAGAAATTCAAACTGTTGCAACTCTGAGTTTCCACCTTATTCTCATCTGATTGGCAAAGTTGACAAAAAGAAAATTGACAGACTTTTGGAGGATCTTTGAGAAAACAACATTAAAATGCACAACTGGTGAAATTGTGAATTTGGAACTATCCTCAAAAAGTTAACTAAATTGTTTATATTCTTTGATTCAAAGATGCCATTCAGTCTATACACCAAAAAGATCAAAGAAAGAAGGAAAGAATATATACCAAAATATTTATAACAGTTCTTTTTATAGTGGCAGCAAAGTAGAAACTAGGGGGTTCTTGTGAATTGAAAAAAGGCTGAACAAATTATAGCATATGATTATAATGGAATGCTATTGAACTATAAGAAATACTCAGAGAGACAATTTCACCAACACCTGGGAAAGCTTGTAGGAATTTATGCAAAGCAAAGTAAGCAGAACTAAAAGAACAGTTTATGCACATAACAAAATCAAACAGCTATGAAAGAATTAAGAACTCATATCAATGCAATGATCAACTATATTTCTAGAGTATAGTTATGAAGAACATTATTATGTCCTGTCAAAGAGATAATGGACTCAAGATACAAATTAAGACATCTTTTCAGACATGGCTAACGTGAAAATTTGTTTTTCTTGATGATCTATATTTGTTGCAAGGTTTCCCTGTCCCTAATCCCTGTCCCCCAATCCATCCAAGATAGGAGGAGGTGGGAGGGAGAAAAAATGACTGCTTGTTATTGAATAAAATAATTTTTTATACAAGGCCTCAATAGGTATTTAGGAAGCTCATGCTGCATTCTTCTTGTAAAGACCTTTTTAAATTCTTAGTTGGATTTAATAGTTGATCAAGGCAAAGATGACCAATTAGTTCCTTATAGCAACACAGTTAACTACTTTATAGCTGCTTGAGCAGAACAAAAAAATTCAGATTGGATTCAGATTGCAAAGCTGTCTACTACTTCACTGCAACTTTTGTTAATGATCACATCAGACATCACCCCAAATACCTGATTGCCTAAAAAGTTCATTTATGAGAAATCTCATACTGATAATAGTTAACATGTAAACAAAATATTTTTGAAAAGAGAGGATTATGTATTAAAAATTATTGTCTGTGAAAAATCCCTTTCAATTTTGACCAGAAGGCCCATAACCTTCTGAATGAATGAATGAATAAATAAATAATTTTTTTTTTCAAGAGACAGTGACCCACGAGGAGAGCTATTTTATATGAAATGACTTTCTTTCTGGGTTAAATTGTGCTGAACATCAAAACTTCAATGTTTTCACAACAACTTCTAGTATTCCCACAGGGCTCTCTTCCCACAAACCCTTCACAACCTACCAGTGTTCAGCCTCGTGGATGTCAGTTATTCAGGATGAAATGGGCACTTCATGGCAGAGGGGCAAAATCATACACACTTGATATGGTTGTTGTTGAGGAGTATGGGCTTCACGGCACCCGATTCTTGAAAACGTTTCAATTTTTTCCCCACCTTTGTCCTTGTTCTGTTCACCAGAAACACCACCACTTCACCTCACGGAAGTGTCAAACCACAGCTCATTTCCTCACATCAGTGAGCCTGTGCCAGGGCAGCCAATCCCCTGCTTCCCCACTGGCTTCAGTTCTGTACTCATCAGCATCTGGAGATCTCAGCTCATGGCCATTTGGAGATACCACCAAAGAAAAAGCTCAGCTCACTCTTTCTTTCTTCAGCTTCATATTCTCTGTCCTTTCCACTCTCATAAGTGGGTTCGACTTCAGGAGTACCAAGGAACTTTCCAGATGAGCGCAGCTTGCAAGGGTCCTCATTAAGAAAAAACTAATTAGATTTTGGCTTCCTCTGATAGCTAGATCATGGGAAGGTATTTTGTATGTATGAGGGGACTTACCTCACCCAGTAAAAGATGATAAAACAAACAGCTTGGAGTTTGAGGATAGATCAGACTCTTAAAATTATTGTTTCTTTCCAAGCCATGGAGACCTCTTGATAGATTACTCATTTTCAGTTAAGCTGAGACCTCTGGGGTAAAAGTCAGTTGAGTGGGAGAGCAAGTACTCTCAGAAGCCTAATAGACGAATCTGAGAATGTTGTACTAAAAAACAGGAAGTTGGAGGAGGGGTGTTATGGGGACTCAGAGGAACCACTGCTCCCCCTTCTTGAGTCTGGAGTGAAAGCTTTTTCTTTTCTTCCTTTCTGGATAATATTGATAGCTTGTCCAGGGTCACAAGATTTCTGCTCCCCCTTCTTGAGTCTGAAGTGAGAGCTTTTTCTTCTCTTCTTTAGTGGATAATATTGAGGGTCACAGATCTTGTGAATGACTAAGGCTGGGTATGAATTCTCATCTTCCTGACTTCAGGGCCAGCATTCCATCTGCTTTGCCATCTACCTGCAAGTAGGCTGACTCCTACTCATCCTTTAAAACTCAGCTCATCACTTCCTATAGGAGGCCTTCCCAAATCTTGGTAATGATGACATTTTTCTTCTTGGACTTCACACATCCCTTTGCTTATCACTATCTTCTTAATAAATGTTAAATGTTTTTATATTTTTCAATACATATCCAGCACTATCCAGGTCTTTTTCTTTTTCTTTTTAGGCATTTATCTCTCTCCTCTCTTGTAATTAACCTCAGGGAAGATCAGAACTACATCTTGTTCACTCTTTATATCTCCTCCTGTATCTAGTATATAGCCACAAGGATGCTGCCTAAAGGAGTTGAATTGAATTTGTCTATTCCAGCTCAATCCAGGAATTTAGGAATCTAATGTGTGTATTATTTTACAAATGTTGTCTCATTCAGTAAAGAGCCTCAGGGGGTAATAGGACTGCTTTAGCTTTAGCTTTACATTTCGAGAAAAAAAATGGTTTCATTTCAATCCAACTAAATAAAGATGACCTCGCAATGTAGTTTATGGTCAAGGGGACACAGAATGAGGGGGTAGCCTAAGCAGAAAGCCTGTGACCCTTCCCCTAGGCTTGGTGCAATTGTACTCTTTTACAACAAATTTAACTATTCAGATGTCTCATCAGCAGGAGAGTCAACTCTTTTTGAGGTGACATATTGTGGAGTCAGAGGAAGTTGATTATAACTTGCTTCTGATACTAGCTATGTTACTTTAGCTAAATCACTTAACCTTGCCTTTGTCACTAACTCCTTGTGTGGCCTTGTTGGGTAAGCACAACTTCTGGCCACAAGTATGGTGGTTGTTTGTCCTTCATTCTGGAACTGTGATCAAGGAGGTGATGCCATGAAATGCAAGTGAATTGGCTTTCAGCGAGAGAGGCTGTGCAAGGTCATTGCCTCACTTTCCCCTCCAGAACTATCTGGGTCCAGGAGTCAGATACAAATCGGAATGTGTGCAGATGGCCCTGGTTGCAATGGGAGATCTTTGCCTAAGGTAAAAACCTTAGCTTAAAAAAATCTCAGTTTGACTGAGGTTATACTCAGTCAGTGATTAAGGCTAGGTAGCAATTGAAGCAAAAAATGGCCTCTTTCACCCCCCCAAAAAAAATCAGAATAAATGACCTCTGTAAAATGAAAGCGATGGACTAGGACTGTAAATTTTACCTTCTGTCCCAGACAATCTATGCTCTTCTAAATGTTTGAGTAGGAGGACGAGGGATGGAACTAATCTATGGTAATTTTGACTTTGTCTGAGCTGGAAATGAGACTCATTGTTCCATATGGGGATACTTGAAATTTAATTGCATTCAATGTTTAGAAAACTTAATTCATTTGTTTTTCTGAAAGAAAAAAAAGGGGGAGATTCTTTTTTTTCCCCTTTATTTTTGAGATTCTTGCTCTTAATAGAGCCTCAAACTTCTTTTTCCATGACAATATTACCTTGAGTTGGGACTGAAGAGGAGGATTCTGTTCCCACTAATTGTGGGGGATGGTGTTGCTTTACCATCTGAAAAGCTATTTAGCATCTCTGGATCTTAGCTATGACTTGGGAGATGCTGTGATAGGACCACCCATCATGGCATCCCCTCATCAGAGAAGATGCTGTACTTTATGAACAAAGCAGAATTGACTTAGTCCAAAGAAAATGTGAGATGTGAAAAATTAGAGAAGTTACTCCAAAAGTTCTTACGGATTATTGTGTCTGACCTGTGGCAGAGCATTTTGGAGCTAGTATTGGTTTGATCAGCCACAGCTGGATACACTGTAACTGGACTCTAACGTACCCATAACTCATAACATTTTGATCCTTTTCAAGAACAAAGGACAACAATCAACCAGCCAACCAACCAACTAACCAACCAATCAATCAATTCCCTACCCCTACACTTGTCTCTTTCTTTTCTTTTTTCTACAATAGCATTTTATTTTTTCAAATACATGTAAAAATCGTTTTCAACTTTCATTTTTGTAAGATTTTGTATTCCAAATTTTTTCTCCCCCACTTTACTCCCCTAAGACAGCAAGCAGTCTGATATGGGTTATACATGTACAATACTTTTGAACTGATTTCCATATTTGTCATGTGTACCTGCCTTTTCCAAAAATGGTCTTAAACTTCTTAGCTTGACTTACAATATCCTTTAAGGTCAGTCTTGAGCCTAGCTTATCATTTCAGATATTTCGCATTAATCTCTGTCACATACCTTTTTAGAATCCTTATTTGCTTTCATGGTTCAGATCAGGTGTCACCACAAAACTTTTAGTTCTTTTAATTATTGTTCTTTTCCTCTTCAAGGTTTTTTTTTAGACTTATCTGTGTACATGTTGGATGACTCAGTAGAATGTAATCCCTTTGTAGGCAGAGACTGTTTCCTACTTTGTCTTGCATCTATCACAATGCTTCACATATAATAGCTGTCTAATAAATACTTATTGAATTGAATGGGTCATGTATGTGGAAAGGACTTGTCCTTACCTTCCAGGACCTGTCAGAAGCTTGAAGCAATGTAGACAAGAGCTCTTGTAGAAGTACCATTTTATGCTTCAGAACCAACTCTCTCTGTAGGGCTTCCTGGAAGTGAAATGAAGCAAGGGTAAATTAAACTAAAAGGGACAATAGGTCTGACTGGAAGGTATAGACTGGAAGGTACCTACTTACTTTGAGGTAGTCAGAAAGTTGGATAATTTCCTATGGAGAAAGAGAAAGATATTAAAAAGAACTTAATACCCATGACTATGTATGTCACTAGGATGGTGGAAGTATATATATATATATATATATATATATAATTTGTACATGTACCTAGCACATAGTAGATAGTTAATAGATTATTTGTTGATTATGTGTGACCTTAGACAAGTGACACAGCAGGAAGGTTATTGGATTTGAATGTAAGTTGGGGGGAAAATATTAAATAAATAAATAAAATTCAAAAAAAGGAAAGACAGAAACTTCAGCCTGCTAAAATCCTGGAACTACATTTTGATCAAAGTCCTAATTCAGTTCTTCATGGCAGATTAGAAAGTCTCCTGAGGTTTGGAAATTGATCTTTATCATCACTTGATTTTGATACAAATTGGATTGGAACATAATAAAAGCTTTTTCAATCACTCATTCATTAATTTGGATCCTGACTTTATTTTTTACTTCTAGGTTGTATTTTATCTAACTCCCTCATCAATTCCTCTGCTCTGTAAGGACTGTCTCCTATTCCAGCTTGGGTCTCTCTTACCTTATCCAGGACTGCAATTCCGCAACTGAGAAAAGAAAAAGTAATAGGAGATAGCTATTGGATTTGGTTAAAGTTCTATGCATCAATGAATTAACCCCTTCCATTCTATTCCCATAGCCTATGGTTCCCTCCTCTTCTAATACTAAAGGAAAGGAATATTACACATATACACACACCCACCCACACCCACACACACGTATATGTGTGTGTATATATACACACACACACACACACAAATAGACACATAACTCACATATAAATACACATACACACATAATCCCTATCCTCTCCTTTGGGAGCATATATGGTATAGAAGGAGTCTGATGAGGGGAATAGGAAAGTGAGAACTTTGGGATCAGGAAATAACCACTGAAATACTCACTCAGTTTGCTGACTGGCATCATTCTTAATTGTCAGTTGTATTCCTAATGATTTTGTCTGTGTACCTGAGGAAAAGAGAAGAGTAGGGGAGAAGACTTGTCGAAGTGAAGCTCTGACTCTGAATCTATCAGAGGAATAGGAGAGAATAGTCTTGGAGAAAAATCAGTTGGGATATAGAAGTATCTGTTTCTAGTAAGTTGGGGTTATTGCTGGATGTCTCTCTGCATGGCCCGATACCAATGGGGGAAAGGATCTCTTCATACCTTGATGAAGTGTAAGTGGCTTTTTGATTAGCACTTTCTCTGGTAAGAGTTTTGAAGTAGAAGTGTTGTCGGAGGGATCCCTGAAGTTTTCTGGGAGAGGATGATGTTGGACTGAAAGGACTTTGGTGCTGTTCTCAGATTCCTGCAAAGAAATCAAGTGATGATAAAGATCAATTTCCAAACCTCAGGAGACTTTCTAATCTGCCATGAAGAACTGAATTAGGACTTTGATCAAAATGTAGTTCCAGGATTTTAGCAGGCTGAAGTTTCTGTCTTTCCTTTTTTTGAATTTTATTTATTTATTTAATATTTTCCCCCCAACTTACATTCAAAACAAAAAAATTTTTTTACATTTACATTTTAAAATTTTTTTGAGTTTTAGGTTCTCTCTTTTATTCATACCCAAAATTAAGAAACTACATATGAATTATGCAAAACATTTCCATAAAAGTCAAGTTGTGATAGAAAACATTGATCTCCCATCTTTAATGAAAATTAAAAACCCTCAAGAAAAATTAAGTTAAAAAGAAAGAGAGAGACAGAGACAGAGAAAATGCTTCAATCTGTAGTCAAACACAATCAGTTCCTTCTCTGGGTATGGATAGGATTTGTCATCATAAGTCCTTCAAACTAGTCATGGAGAATACAGGCTGAAGTTTCAATAAGAATTAACAATGTGCTAGGACAAAAAGAAAAGAAGCTAACAAAATCTTAAATTGCAATTAACAATGGAGGTATAGCATTCAAAATTAGGGCTTATATATTATATTCTGGCCAGACCAAATTGGAAGAATATGTCCAATTCTATGTTCCACATTTTAGGAGGAACATTGACAAGTCTTTTATTCAGGGAAGGGTGACAAGATGACAAGGAGCTTCCAAACCATGTTACGTAAGCATCAGTGAAAAGAACTGGAGATATTTAATCTAATGAAAACTAAATGCAGGTGGGAGTGGAGGAAGGGGGAGAGGCCTTTTTCAAATATTGGGAGTGCTATCTTTTCGACAAACTCAAGAGGACAGAGGTAGAATCAATAGATGGGAGTTATCTTCTTCCAGAGGCTTACCATTTTAGTACTGGACTTAATATGGACACATGATTGGTTTCTCTATTTCAGTTCAAACTTTTGAACTCAAGTGATGCAGCAGCCTCAGCCTCCCTGATAGCAGAGCTTACAAGTGTGTACCAACATGTCTGTCTAATCCTGTTTATTTAAAAATTTCCCAAAGGTCTTCCTTGAGAAGGACAATATAGGATGAAATATTATATTATTTCTAATAATCTGGTGAAAGTATTTTCATTTTTTTCTTGTTTGTTAGACAATTTCATGGTTTCCTAGGGCTATCATTCTGAACTATATAGAGCACCAGCCCTGAAGTCAGGAGGACCTAAGTTCAAATCTGCCCTCAGACACTTAACATTTCCTAGCTGTGTGACCATGGGCAAGTCACTTAACCCCAGCTGCCTCAGCAAAAAAAAAAAAAAGAAAAAAGAAAAAAAAGTACTGATATAGAGAAAGTTTGTAACCTGGATTCAATGCTTTTCTAGCCATAGTGGGGATGCCTGAGAAAATAGAAAACATTTTTCGTGCCTTCTCTAACCTCATAGGATTTACAGTCTATTTGGGAAGGCAAGATTAACACAAATGAAATAAGGAGAGAATGATACAAGGATTAACCTGTAATACCAATTCTAAATACAAGAGAGAAGAACTTGAACTAGGTCTTTAATGGTGGATAGGATTGGAATACGTAGAGGAAAAGAGGGGCTGAGGGAGAAGTTCGCAGCTTTGGAGGGGGCAATGAACATTCTATGTTTAGGGGATATCAAGCAGGCTAATTTGACTAATATGAGGGTTTGTATGGTGGAGTAATGTAGATGTAAAAGGTGTGGTTGATTAGATGGACTATCTACTATAGGAATAGTTTTATTGAGTTTGAACATCAACGTAATACAGTGGAAGGAGGACCAGTGTTCATATCTCACCTATGACACAACGTTGTGACTTTGTACAAGCCACTTAATATTCCTGAACTGCTTTTCTCATTTGACGTCTGAGTTGTCTTTCAACTCTAGATCTATTATTAGCCACCTTCCCCTTGCTTTTCCTAATTCTCTTAGCTAGAAGTGATGGCTTCTTCCATGGAATGCTTATTTCTCCTTTCTCTTCCCACCTTTCTTATTTACTTGTTGTGTTCTCACTTATAGTTACTATAGCTCTCATCCCTCTAGTAGGTTGTTAGTTCCTTATAGGGCAGACACAACCTCATTTTTCATCTTTGCATCCTTTGTGCCTATTATAATGCACTATATGTAGCATATGTTGAAATGAATAGGAAAGTGGAAGGAAAAAAAATCTTATGTTCAAAATGATAGTCCTAAGGACCCACAAGTTCCTCAGTCTAAACAACAATAACAGTAACTACAACAAAACCCTTCCACCTGTATTATTGATATGATCTTTCACTCTATGTTATCCTTCCCAAGAAAAATATGTATTTGATATATTTTAGGAAGATCTTCAAGACATTTTGAAATTTAAAAAAAGATTGGCCAGCCATGCCAATGTACACATCCTGAAATGAGCTCTGCTATCTGAGGCTCCTGAATGGCTTGAAGTCAGGAATTCTGAAGTGCAATAGATGTAAAGCCAATTAATGTCTGTATTGAGTCCAACACCAAAACAGAGAGCCCCCAGAAGCAGAAAGTTGATTGAGGACTCTGATAAGATTAGTCATGTTAAAATGCAGCTTTACAATAATGCTGAAGGAAAGGGATTGATTTAAAAATCACTTTTAAGGGAATTTATTCTCTTTTCTTTCTCCCCTAACCCCAGACAAGTGCAAGTAATGTGGAGAACATCCCTCTGTAGTGGCTACCTGTTGTTCAAATGATGACTCCATGACACTGCACTGGTTAGATACTTTGAGGTCATCTTCCTGGTCTTCCTTTCTTAAGAATTCCTGAATCTTGGGGAATGAGCTTTTCACTTTCCTTTCTTCTACTTCCAAGTTCCTTCTCTTAAAAAATTGCTGTTGACGAGGGCTCTGGGTTTGCTCATTGTGGAGTCTTCTTCTGGTCCTCCTCATCTGGCGGCATGCAGTCACGTTGGGGCGACGGCGAAGGCTCTCTCGGGTCTCCTGTCGACGCTCGCATTTGGCCTCATAGGTCTCAGCACCCCGGCCCAGTCTAGATGATGGCTTGGAGACTGGGTAGATCATGATGCTTTAGTGTTTTGTCCAGCTAGGCTCTTGACTTCTAGGACAGCTCTTTTATCCTAGGATCAGAAAAGAAGCAGAAAGAGGGACAAAGATTTTGTATGACTGGAGCAGAAAAATCAACCCAATCTAATCCCCCAAATCCTTTTCTTGTAAGGAAGAGGGACAAACATGGAGAGAGTGGAGTGCTGTTCAGGAGCCTGACCTCTTGAGTCCATTGACAATTTCTTTCTCTGAGGCAAGCTCCTATTCTCTCTTACCTTTAGTCTGTTCTTGCAAAATGGGAAGTCTTATCTTCCCCTTTGCATTATTTTTAGTCAATGCCATGAACATGGATTAAATAAAAATTCTCATGAGTTTTCATATTTTGGACACTATGAATCTTTAGTTGAGGCCAAATTTCATTTTAAAAAATAAATTTTTATTCATATCATTAGTTTTATATCTCTTAGATTTCTTAACATGTCTCTGCTTCCCAAAGTCATTTCTCATAACAAATAAAAAAGAGGATAGAAATTCTGGAAAAAAAAAACCCTAACTTTAAAAAAGTACCATTATATGCAATGTTCCAAATTCAGAGTTCCTCACTTCTGCCATGAAGGAGAAGAAAGACGAGAAGAAGCTTTTATTAAACACCTACTATATGCCAGTCACTGTGCTAAGCAGTTTACATTTGATTCTCACAACAACTCAGAAAACAACCCAGATAATGTTTTATATTTTATAGTTGAAGAGAATGAGGCAAACAGAAATTCTCAGTTAATAATTGTCCTAAGTCACATTTAAACTCTTCCTGAGTCTTCCTGATTCCAGACCCAGTATTTTATCCATTTTGTCCATATGCATTTAACTGTAGTCGTCAAGTTTCATTTTTCAGAACTTTCATAAGATTTACTTGAAGTTTTTCTTTTTTATTCTCGGGACTACATAGCATTCTGACTTGAAAAGGGAGTTAATACCTTCACTTATCTCTAGAATAAAAGTGTCATTAGAGACTGTCAAGGACCATTCTTAAGGCAAGTAAGCCTTGTTTGAGCCAAAGTTCTAGAAGGAACTAGACTGCTGTCCCACTGTTGTCCCTCCATGGTTGAATCTAAATCAGTGTTCCTCTTATATCCCAAACTCCAGTCTCAGTTCACGAGGCAGCAACTGACTTTTAGCCACATTTCAAGTAATCATTAAGCTTTAAGATTACTGCTATATGAGCAGAAGGGTATAATTCAAGCTTTGGATTTCAGTTTCTGGCTCAATAACTCTAGAAAGTGGACTTTTTTTTTTTTTAAAGGCAATTTGCTAACTAAGGCTGTGCCTATTTCCTAAATCTGTATTAGAACTGCCTATAGATTCTGGATTGAACACCCTTAGCATCACCAAATTTCATCAGATTACATAATATAGATATGGAACTAACTTTGGATTTTTGCCAGAGGCAATGGTCAAACTTCTGCACCTCTGCATAGTCTCACTTCTGACCTACTGTCTAGCACCCAGACTTAAGGCTCTTGGTTTTTTATTTTCTTTTTCTCCCCTCCTATTTCCCTTCCTGCACCCCCACCCCTTGCCCCACCTACCTTCCCTCTACATCCTGCCTGCGGTTATTATACAGGCCTTTCATTTCCCTCTCTGGCAGCTGCTGAAATAGAAATAGATAGACCCCCAATAAATTAAGCCTTCTGTGGATTAGGGGAAATTGTATATTTTGTCCTTTCCCCTCATTGGCTACCATAGGATGTGGTATTCACTAGGCTGGGTAGGGAGTGGATACTTGTCCAAAGTTTGGGGTGGCCTGTAATCTTAGGTCAGGGTGAAGAATAGGGAATGTTTCTCTTTAGTCTGGATATAGCTGCTGTCCAGACTAGCACAGACAGGACTGGGATAGGAAGAAGAGGATTGGGAGGTGGGGGACAGGCCACCTGATATCTATTTTGTTTGAGGTGGTATTCTATACCATCACCTTATTCTGCTTCTGACT
This sequence comes from Antechinus flavipes, assembly GCF_016432865.1. Classification (NCBI taxonomy): domain Eukaryota; kingdom Metazoa; phylum Chordata; class Mammalia; order Dasyuromorphia; family Dasyuridae; genus Antechinus; species Antechinus flavipes. Next base: position 377,621,659 of record NC_067401.1, read on the forward strand.
GTTATCAATTCTTTTGCCAGTTGACTCCCAGGCTCTGTAACTAGAATAAATGAGCTGATCAATTGAAAAGATTCCCCTTCCTCCAACTATGGAGATTATAGCGGTATGGTGGGACAGGGGGAGATGACACAATACTGGAACTCACTTGCCTACATTGAGCCAATTAATTACTCAGTTCTCTACTTCCCAATGGGAATGTTAAGAGAGGGGAACCTGGTAGGATAATATTCCTCTAAATAGAGAAATTCTTAGATTTCTATAATCTCAGAACTTTTTCTAGCTTAGCCCTGTTTCCATATCATCATTGTTTACATATAAGTAATATCATCATAACTAACATTTATATAGGCTGACTCTGTGCCAGGCAGATGTACTTCTGATAAAATATAAACTCTGACTCATTGAGGATAGAGACTTTTTATCTTTTTTTGCTTGTTTTCCTAGTGCCTGTCACAGGGCATGTCATATTAGAGGAGCTTGTGGATTGATTGATTGATATATCCAGCCTCTCAGTTGGATTCTTTTAGACAATAATAAACAGAGTTATCTTTGGCCCTAGAAAGATACTTCTGGCCCTGTAGTGCAAACAATAGGATGACCCAAGTCTTGGGGTTTCCCAAGAACAAGAAGCCTGCTAGTCTAGGAACTGGAGACATAGGCAAGGGAAGAGAAAGAAAATTGAAAGCTTATGGTACTCTGTATTCTGACTGGTTCGCAGAAGGATCGGACTGAGAAGATATTCACTCTTGGTTAAATGGCTAGTTTGTGGCTCCTAGAAGGAATACCTGATGCTTAGTTACTAGTGTGGGCTACAGTGAGCCCAGGAAGGGAAGCTGTGGTATTGTTATTTCCCTTCTTCCTAAGAAGAACTGGGTCAAGAGGAGGTGCTCTTAGAGGGTGGGGAAGTTTGTATCTTTAGGTTGACTAGCATCTGCTCCCTCACCTGGGTCACTCTACTGATTTTGCTTTTTCCCTGGGTTGGCACTTCCAATTCCTAAGGGATTTTATATTAACAAGCAGTTTGCTGAATCATCAAGGCTTCCTGAATGAGTAAGAGTTAGAGATAGGCAAACATGGAATGAAAAATAGAATGCCCAAATTGGAGTCAGAAAGTTATTATTATTACTGTTATTGACAGTTATTTTAGTACTGCCCAACTCTTTATGATCTCGTTTATATTTTTTTTTGGGGGAAAGATTCTGGAATCGTTTGTCATTTCCTTCTCCAGCTCATTTTACAGATGAGGCAAATAGATCAATTGACCTGCTCAGTGTTACAGTTATTAAGTGTCTGAGGGCAAATTTGAAATCAGGAAGATGAATCTTCCTGATTCTTAGCCATTGTGCAATCTAGCTATCCAAAGTCAGGAAGGTTAGGGTTCAAATATTGTCTTAAACACTTACAAACTGTATGATCCTGAATAAATCTATTAATCTTTCTGGGTTTTAGTACCTTACCTATAAAAATGAAGAGATGAACTAAATGGTCTCTGGGATCACTTTTAGCTCTAAATAGGAATTTCCATGATTCCTCCACGAGGATATATGGAATTCAGGCTAGAAAGAGGGCCTTTAGAGAGCACCTACTTTATTTACATGGCTTCAAATAACCTGATCCCTAAACCTTTCTTGAAGGATGACTGTATTTCATTCATTCATTCATTCATTCATCAAAACTGAGTGCTAAATTTATAATCAGAAGACTTAAGTTCTTGTCTCTTCCATTTATTACTTATTACTCATTGAGCAAGTTACTTAATCTCTCTAAGTTTTAACTGCCTTATCTTTAAAATGAGAGGGTTGGACTAGATGCCCTTTAACATCCTTTTCAGCTTTAAATCTGGGATCCTATGAGGTTCTGTAAACATATATTTGTTACCTTTCTTACATATCATTTTAAGGAGGGATGGAAATAACCTTTGCTCCTACTGACTGGAGCTTTTGGAATTTAACTCTTTTTAAAATTCTTCAGGTCACCCAGCAATATTCATTTTAGTGTTTCTTGCTTCTGCGCCAGGCAAATTAAACATGAAAGCTTCCTGTGACCCACCCCAAAGTCAGAGGCCAAAATACAGATATGGGCAAAAATACACCAGCTTCTTCCCCAGTTACCTTTTGTCCCAGATGCTTTCAGGCCAGCAGCAGGAGGAAGTATTCTTAGGAGCGGCAGTGTTGGGGCCTTAACATTCCTGTTTTCTAGGGGATAAAGTTTGATTCTGGTCTCAGATGGGGCAAGAGAAATGGTTGAAGTTGAGGTTTTCAATCCGCCGTTTCAATCCTTGCTGACATTTTCCCTCCTCCACCGACCTTTCTTTTTTCACCAGTCCTGTTGAAACAGGAAACAGATGAAGTCACAGCACTTACAAACCCCAGTTCCTCTCTTACTTATATTGGTATGTACTGCAAGGGGGAACCCTCAGCACTTGAAGCCTTGAGACTGAATTTAGGAGTCTCTCATTTTCAGTTGTTGGGTCTGGGATTGTCCTTTCACTGTCTATCCTTCTCTTCGAGGTGCAGGGAATTTTCATTCTGGGAATGGAAGAGGATTATTCTTTAGGTATGGATTAAACCTTGTGTTTCTGAAAAAAGCCAGATGATTTAAAATGTTTTAATGGAAATCTTTTGGTGTTGAATCGTCATTTTATATATAACCCTTTTTTTCCTCCTCATCACAGAGAATAAAAAATAAAGCTAAAAAAGCAGCTGAGCAAAACTAGTGAATAACTGAATCTGACAGCATGTGAATTGTTCCATTATCCACAGTATCCCTCCCCTTCTAAGAAGTGGGAGAGGCCCCCTTTCTCATTTTCTGGAACCCACACTTGGTCATTATCATTATACAACATTCAGAGTTGTTTTTTTTTTTTTTTCCTTTGTAGTAGTTATTAAGTAACTCGTTTCCCCCATTCTTCTTGATTCCTGTTTTCCCATGCTTTTCTGGATTCTTTATATTCATTGTTTCTTATGATGCAGTACTATTGCCAGGATTATTTTGGCTAGGAATTATTCCCAGTGCAGGTCCCTGTTGAGCAACATATTCAGATATGTTAGGAAAAAATTAAATAGGAGATACATTGAAATCGACAAAGGACTAGCCTCCCCTCTCCTCCCTCAGTCTTAGGTTAAAGGGCCTGGGGCTCACAGAGAAGGGTCTGCTCAGCTAGATTAGGGGATTTCTTTTGCACTTCAAAGTGCCAGATCAACAATGCTCCCAAGGATATCTGTTCCATGAGGGTGGTCAACTAACTCTGATCCCTAGCTATGTTAAAACATCTACCTTTGTATCTTTTGTCCTGTAAAGTGGAGTCACTGTTTAATGTCAAAATGTGCCAGCAAGGGTGAACAAGAATGCTTATAAGGTTGTCCCTACTTCAGTTGGGCACGGAACCATGCCAGAATCCTACTGGAAGTCTGTCCTGGCCATGCACACCATCTAGGCCAGTTACAAATAAATTATTTCTAAATTATGAATTACTATGGCTGTCTTGAATTTTATTGCCTGGGCTATTTCTACCTCACTCACACAAAAAAATATATCCTCTATTAGACTGTGAGCTCATTGAGATCAGGGACTACTTTTTACCATTTTTTGGTATCTTCAACACTCATCATAATGTCTGGCACACAGTAGGCAGCTTATAATTATTTATTGACTACACTCACACAATTGTTGTAAGGATTTAATAATATATGTAAAACATTATATCATTTTGTCAATAAAAGCTATTATTACATTTAGAACTGCACATACAAACACACATTCTATTTGGCCATCATTAGTCAAGACTTGAAACATGAATTTATTCATGTAAGAAACATATGAACGTACCTTGAACAAGGCACATTCTTGCACCTTTAGCTCACCATACAGTCTTATGACTTGATTGAGGTGCTTGATTGATTGAACTCTTGATTTTCAAGAATTGACTTGTAAAAGTTTGAGTATAAAATAAAGAGGTTGCTTTTCTTGAAGGATGGATAAATAACCCTGCAGGGGGCACATAACAGGGAATCCTAAAAATGCTTGGACAGTGGGAAGAAGACAAAATTTGAAGTCAAAGATTGTAGGTCTAGATCTATGTGACCTTGGGAAATTATTGACTTTTGTGCCTCAGTTCCTCAATTATAAAATAAGAGGATTAGACTAAATGGCTTCTAAAGTCTCTTTTAGTTCTAGATCTAGGGCAATATGATCTAAATGGAAGAAAGCATTGATTGCCTCACTTAAAGGGGACAACACTCATGTAAAAGCTCAGGCCTATTAAGGAAATACTCTCTTTTAGGCAATGAATTCTAGAATTTCAAAGTTGAAAATTGAACTAGAGGGTCATCTAGTCCATCTCTTCCCAAACTCCTGACCCAAGTTTTCTATAACATTTTCAATCAAATTAAATAATTAAATGTAATGATATTTGTAAAGCACTTATCATAGTTCCTGGCGTATTCATGTGTGTGTGTGTGTGTGTGTGTTTCAGTCATTTGTTATGTCTGACTTTTTGTGGTTCTATTTGGGTTTGCTATTACCTTTTCCAATTCATTTTCATAGATAAGGAAACTGAAACTGAGGCTCACAGGGTTAAATGACTTATTCAGGGTCACACAGCTAATAGGAGGCTAGATTTGAATTTAGGAAGATGAGGCTCCTTGACTCCAGGCCCACCACACTATCCTCTCTACTACCTAGCTACCCATCTGGAATACAATAGATGTTTGTGCCCTTCCCAACAGGAAGTCATTCAGCCTTTACGGAATGTCCTCTCTTACTTATATTGGTATGTACTGCAAGGGGGAACCCTCAGCTCTTGAAGTCCTGAGACTGAATTTAGGAGTCTCTCATTTTCAGTTGTTGGGTCTGGGATTGTCCTTTTACTGTCTATCCTTCTCTTCGAGGTGCAGGGAATTTTCATTCTGGGAATGGAAGAGGGTGATTCTTTAGGTATGGATTAAACCTTGTGTTTCTGAAAAAAGATGACTTAAAATGTTTTAATGGAAATCTTTTGTTTTTGAATCATCATTTTATATACAACCCTTTTTTCCTCCTCATCACAAAGAATAAAAAATAAAGCTAAAAAAGCAGCTGAGCAAAACTAGTGAATAATTGAATCTGACAGCATGTGAATTGTTCCATTATCCACAGTATCCTTCCCCTTCTAAGAAGTGGGAGAGGCCCCCTTTCTCATTGTCTGGAACCCACACTTGGTCATTATCATTATACAACATTCAGAGTTGTTTTTTCTTATTAAGTAAACAAACAGGACACCTTTTGGATGATACTAATCATTAAGAAGTTTTCCCTTCTGTTACCTGAAATCTGCCTTTGTGCAGCTGTTTCTAGATCTGCCTTCTGGTGACAAGCTGAATAAGTTTTACCCCTTTTTCATGTGCCAGTCTTTCAGATTTTTGAAGACTGTAATGTTTCTCAAACAAATCTTCTCTAGGTTAACTGTATCTGATTCTCACACCCAACCAAGTGACAGTGTTCCAAGGCTCCTCATTACCATCTTGATTGTCTCTTTCTGGACATGCACTAACTTGTCAATGATCCTCTTAAAATATGACACTAAGAACCAGAGAAAATATTACACGTAAGCTTAATAACCTATTTTGAGCTTAAGATTCAGCTCAACCATTCCCTATGACATAGAGTCTTTTCTGGTCCCTCCCCACTATTATCTACTCAAACTACCTTATATTCATTCTATATATTTTTTTTAGGTGCACATGGGGTCTCCCCTTTTATAATGTAAGCTCCTTCACTTCAATGCTTCATTTTAGATTCCTCTATCTCATACCCCTCCTCCTCATATCCAATCTGTTGCCAAGATGTGTCGATTTCTCATTTCCAACATCTTTCCAAGGCACCCTATGCTTCCTCCATACTATCACCTTGTTGGAGACTCATATCACCTCTCTTTGGAGCTAGAAAAAGCCTATTTTCTTCATTACCAACCTTTCCCTCTGTCTTCTGATCACCATCCAACCCACAGCTCATCTGGAATAGTCTGAAACTATCCCACTTGTTTCTCTGTCACTGCTTCTTTGACTCTTGGTCTTTGAAACTGACCTTCCACAAAAAAGGACTTTCACCCTCTAGCCGATAAGTATTGAAAAACTGCTCTAGGTTTTCCCATTTCCTCCAAGTCATAGAATCACCTTTCTGGTCTTCACAAATATCACTACCCTGTGATCTCAGGATCCCTTGATTTCAAGGCTTTATATGATATCAGATACAAGTCTCTGTGTCCTGTTATTCAAGCCAATGCCCTGCTACTGTTATAGTATGTGGGGGCATGTTCTACCTAGTTTACAAATACTTCATCCAAGGCAGAGCATGGATAGTATCCCGAGAAGCTTTTTAACTTGGGTATAGAGAGTTCTGCAAATATGTGCTGACAACTGTGAAAGTTATTCATTATTTTTTTCTATTTCTTCCATATGTGCCATAGTGGCTTTTAAAATAGTATTATATTTTTTCCAGTTACATGTAAAGATAGTTTTCAGCACTCATTTTTATAAGATTTTGAATTCCATATTTTTTCTCTACCTTCCTCTCCTTCTCCCTCTCTAAGATGGCAAGCAATCTGATATAGCAAAAGGGAAAAATCATGAGAAAGAAAAACAAGTGAAAATAGTACAACTTGCATTCAGACTCCATAGTTCTTTCTCTGGATGTGGAAAGCATTTTCCATTATGGGTCTTTTGGAATTGTCTTTTATCACTGCATTGCTGAGGACGGCTAAATCTATCAAAGTTTATCATTGCTATTATTTGTATAATGTTCTCCTGGTTCTGTTCACTTCACTTGGTAATCAGTTCATGTAGGTCTTTCAAGGTTTTTCTGAATTCCATCAGCACATCATCTTCAATAGTATTCCATCACATTCATATGCCACAGATTGTTTAGCCATTCTCCAATTGATGGGCATTCCCTCAATTTCCAATTCTTTGCCATCACAAAAAGAGCTGCTACAAATATTTTTGTACATGTGGGTCCTTTATCCCTTTTTATGATCTCTTTAGGATACCGACTTACTAGTGGTATTGCTGGATCAAAGGGTATGCAGTTTTATGGCCCTTTGAGCATAGTTCCAAATTGCTCTCCAGAGTGACTTGTATCAGAAACTCAACTAACAATGCATTAGTGTCCTAGTTTTTCCACATCCCTGCCAATATTTATCATTTTCTTTTTCTGTCATATTAGCCAACTTTATAGGTGTAAAGGTGATACTTCAGAGTTATTTTAATTTTCATTTCTCTAATTAATAGTGATTTAGGGTGTTTTAAAATATGGTTATAGATAATTTTTTTCATCTGAAAACTGCCTATTCATATTCTTTGACCATTTATCAATTGGGGCATGACTTGTATTCTTTTACATTTTACATTTGACTCAGTTTTCTATATATTTGAGAAATGAGGACTTTATCAGAAACATTGCCTGCCATAATATTTTAATGCCATAAATATAGAGACAGAAAGGACCATGTTGTCCACATTTCTAGTTTTTCAGATGAAGAAACTAAGGGTTAGTAGGTTGAGTGACTTCCCTAATTTTCTCTCTACCTTACTGCTCACAATGCATATATCTTATGGCATTTCTAGACAATCTCTCCTTTTCCAATAAAGTCTTGGCTTTTATTTTTATTTTTTCATATTTGGTACTGAGTAACCAGATTGTAAGTACTCTCTCTCATGTTAGTCCCAACTTATCACAAACTAACCCTATCAAAATGTCTGGCTTGCTTTGTCTAGAAACATTCAAGTCTAATTTTTTTCCTTTACTCTGGGAAATGTAAGACTTGAGTAAAGATTTTATTATCAATAACTCTGATCCCTCAGTCATGATAATTGCCTTGTGAGATATTACTATAATTGAAGAAATTTCTGTCACTTTGTTTCTTTCTGTCTCCCCGTCTCTGTCTTTCTGATTCTCTGTATGTGTGTCTCTCATGAATTTTATTATTTTTGTGGCATTTAAATAATGAAATACGTAGACTGGTAATGAATAGTTAACCACATTTATCATATATAAAATACAAAAGGAAAGAAAGCAAATCAATTCATTCAGAGAACAGAGCACTTCTCTTTTAGAATGAGAGAGGCAGGTTTCCAGGGAGAGGGACACAAGGAATCATCAGCCTTGAACTAGACAGCTGCAACAGTTTCAATAAATCCAGTCTGTTATGTGCTTTTGCAGCAGTTACTGCCCATAGATAAGTTGTAGCTGAAAGTTTCATTCCTAGTTCTCTGTCTTCACAGCTCTGGGGACACACCTCCTGATTCCTGGAGCAGCTGGCTGATCAAGAAATCACTTCTTCCTACCTCTGCTACTGACATGGGCACAACCCTGCCCTCTTTGCCCCCACCTCCCCATTCTCTTTTTGCTCACATTCAGCAGCACCTTTCCTCTCTTATCATTAGAGTAATCGATAGATCAGTCAAAGTCTGGATGCAGCAGTCCAGTCAGGGATAAATGCCTAAAGGTTGAGGAGAGGAAATGCTGAAGGATTTCCACTCTGACCAACAGACCATTCAAGTAGGGTGCATGTCTCCTTGGCAACATCAAAAGCTGCTGTCCCAACTAAGTTCCAGCCCTTGGGCCATCTCTACAACCTTTCAGGTGAGGTCTTTTGAAAATATATCACTATATTATTTTATAGTCCAGATCTGAGATTCCAGTGAAAAAACTCTGGTAATGCAGATCAGCAACTCTTCTGCAACTTATATAAATATGCATACCTACCTACATATATATTATATACATGTAAATATATAATATATATACACATACATATATATGTACAGAATTATATGGAGTACTGACAAGTTAACTAATTCAGGATCATAAAAATATTTCTAAGACGTTTTCATGAGCTAGAGACTAGATTTGTTGGTTTGTACTGTCATAATGTTTCTCAATCACAATTTAAGAATGAATAAAAAACATCATATTGCTTGCTTTCTTAATGGCTAAGAGGGAGAAGGAGGGAAGAAGAGAATTTGGAATTCAAAATTTTAAAAAAGAACGTTAAAATAAATTTTAAAAAAATTAAAAGAATTTTATATACATATACATATACATACATATATATATATATAATATATATATATATTATATATATATATATATATATATATATATATAATACACACACACACACACACTCAATATGGACGTCTTTTAGCCCATGTGATCCTTTTCTTCAGACCCAATCTTTTTTTATGTAAAGAAACTAAAAATATTGAAATTCAATTTTTCCTCTCAGTTGCTTTCACAGAGAGCTAGACCAGTCAAGGAAGGTGACCTCAGGAACTCAGGGATCTTTTGTAGCTTTCCTCCTCTCTTGATACAGCTCAGGTCTATCTAGATAGTCCAGTACTTTTCTCATTTATTCATTTGCATCTCTTCCTCTTTCACACTGGCAAATATGAGAGAAGATATTTTTGCAGTCTAGAAACAACTTAAGTCTCAGTCCTGTTCAAGTGGCTAGAAAAGAAAGAAAAACAGAATGCTCAGAGATTTCCTCAGGTTTCTTTCCTGTTTAATTCAGCCCTCCTTTTAAACTTAATCCTTCAAGTTTTTATCTTTCAACTTTATTAATCTCTTTTGCTTTTCAGGATTTCCATTTTGGTGTTTAATTGGGGATTTTAAATTTGGTCTTTTTTATTTTTTTATTTTCATGCTAAATTCATTGATTTGCTTTTTTTGTCTTTTATTGATTATATCTATACATATACATATACATATATATGTATATGTATATATATTTAGGCATATAAAATTCCCCTTAAGTATTGCTTTGATTGCATCCCACAAATTTTGGTACTATGTCTCATTGTGAAATGATTTTTTTCTATAGTGAAATGATTATTGTTATAACTCGTTTTTTGATCTACTCATTCCTTAGGATTTGATCATTTAATTTCCAATTAATTTTTGATGTATTTCCATGAATCTTTATTAAATATAATTTTACAGAATTATGGTTTGAAAAGGCTTAATTTAATAATTCTGCTTTTGGTTATGAGACTCTTAGAACTTGACATCTGCCCTCCTGATGTACCCAAGGCCTATGGGACTTGCAGGTCTTTCCATTCATTGTGAACATAAATTTTGAGAGATATTGAGGTAGCTAGATAGTGGAGTGGGTCCAAATGTAGTTTGAGGTTGATATCTGAATTCTGTGTATTTAGAAAATTGTCTTTGACTATGTTACATACCAATTTATGAGTATTTATGAAGTGTATCTATGAACTTTTCTTCAATCAATCCATAAATGAACACATTTTAATACATTGTTTTGTAGGATTTATTATCTTAAACGGATTCCTATTCCTATCTCCACTGGAGAATATAGGGAAAATAGAAAATTTTATACTGGTAGAAATATAGGTCAAAGATTTCTAGCTTCTGCAGATCCTGATAAGTGAGTCTCCAAAGAAATTTGTGTGGTTCAGTGCTAGTGGCTAGTGGCATGATTGAAATAAAAAGGAGTTTTCTCAATTCAATTTAAATTATATACTGGTCTAGGAGAGATGTCACTGAAATAGGAGTAATGAAATCAAAAGATAGATATGGCAAAAATGTTTGTGGCAGCCCTTTTTGTAGTGGCAAGAAACTGGAAACTGAGTGGATGCCCATCAGTTAGAGAATTGCTGAATAAATTATGGTATACGAATGTTACGGAATATTATTGTTGTGTAAGAAACAACCAGCAGGAAGATTTCAGAGAGGCCTGGGGAAACTTCCATGAACTGATGTTGAGTGAAATGAGCAGAACCAAGAGATCATTGTGCATAGCAACATCAAGATCATACAATGATCAATTCTGTAGGATGTGGCTCTTTCCAACAATGAGATGATTCAGGCTAGTTCCAATAGTCTTGTGATGGAGAAAGCCATCTGCATCCAGAAAGAGGACTGTAGGAACTGAGTGTGGATCACAATATAATATTTTAACTTTTGTTTGCTTACATTTTCTTTTCTTTCATATTTTTTTCCTATTTTGATTTTTCCCCTTTTTGCTCTTAAGTCGCAACTTCCTTCTTATCCTCATAATTGCTAATGTCATCTGCTATTCTGGTAATATAATCTGCTGGACTATTTTGATTTTTCTTATGCAGCATAATTGTGGAAATATGTATAGAAGAATTGCACATGTTTAATATATATTGGATTACTTGCTGTCTAGGGGAGGAGGCAGGGGGGAAAAGAGGAAGAAAAAAAATTGCAACACAAGGTTTTGCAAGAGTGAATGTTGAAAAGTATCTATCATATGTTTTGAAAATAAAAATATTTAATGAAAAACCATTAAAAAAAGGATAGATTTGACGAACAATAGTGGCAGGCTAGCTAGACATGATTGTAGGTCTGACTTATAAAAGAGTTGTGATCATCTTAAGGCTAAAGACAGCTAGATGAGTCAGTGGATAGAGTGCTGGACTTGGAGTGACAAAGAGCTGAGTTCAACTGAAGTCTCAGATACTAGCTGTATGACTCTGGTCAAATCATTTAAACTCTCAATTTTCTCAACTACAAAATAGGGATAATGATAGCACCTACTTTCCAAGATTATTGTGAGGATCAAATGAAATAATATTTCTAAAACACTTGGCACAGTGCCTGGCACATAGTAGGTACTTTGTAAATACATATTCCCTTCCTCTTATCTAAGGAGCAAAAAAAGAATTGTGATTGCTTTCCAACAGAAAAGGGAGAAATGCATAGTAATTGCAATTCAACAGATAATCAGAAGATGGCAGCAACTCATTGGAAAAAATCAACAGATGACAACTCAAAAGCTCATCAGGGAACCAACAGATGTTAGCAAAGCAGAGAAAATAGCACAAGAAATGATATCTATACCTTGCAGCTCAATGGAAACAAATAACAATTTATTTCTTGGTAGATAAAGTAGCCCAGCAGATTACATTACCAGTCTAGCAGATGACATTAGCAATTATGAGGATAAGAAGCAAGTTGTGACTTAAGAGCAAAAGGGGGTTCCAGATGGAATGAAACCGTAAAGATATGTTCTCTCACCACGTATGTTCACTATGCATTTCCTCTTCTTCAGTTGCTAATGTGGGAATCTGCAGTTGAGTGTGCCTCAATGAATATGGAGGGGGTTTTCTTTATTACTTATTTTGTGATGCTGTTTAAATGCCTTTTGCTTTGAATTGATTTTTTTTTTTCTGATAAAAGAAACATCAGTGGTTTTGAATAAATGTTGACCCAAATAATTATACCTTGTATTATGTCACTTTCAGGGGTTTACATTTGAAGGGGCTCCAGGGTTCAAAAAAGAAACATACAGTTTTCAGAAAATTTTTGTTTACTGACAAAATCATTATTCCTTCTTCCTCTCCTTCTACCCTGATGAATTTACTTTTAAAATTTTAGTTTAAACTATGATAAAATCTGAAGAACCTCATAAATTTTGTTTTGTGAGAGATGATTAAAGGGTTTAGCTTTTTGTTTTGTTTTGTTTTGTGGTCTTGATCTGTGGTTTCATCAATGTAGAGAACTCTCACATGAGGTTTGCCCATCGCCAGCTATTCTGAAATTTATAGTCTTGGAGATGTGCCAACGGCACTGAAAATTTAAGTGATTTGCTAAGAGTTGCACATATAGTATACATCAGAATTTGACCTGAGGCCTTTCTGTCTCTGAAACTATCTCTGTCTTCCATGGCACAGAGTTTCTGCCACACCATTAGATATTTAATCATGGAAAATGCCCTTAATCTCTCTAAGTCACTAAAAGAGTTCTAGAATCTACTCTTTTATATTAGGGATTTTGCTTCATGAAAAGCTCCCTATTTAATTTGTCTATTTTGATATTTGAGAAAGAAATATATTCCAATATCATCCGGGTTGGATTCCACAGTGATAATTTGACAAATAATGGGTAAGCTATTTCTTTCTGACGTAAAACTCCCCCTTCGATGATTTTCAGTGCGCATTCCTCCTTTGGAGCTGGAATTATATTTTCCACAATCTCAGACACAGCTTTTACAGCATTATCTGAAGAGGAAGAGAACACAAAAAAAGTCAGGTTGCCAAAATCAGGAGTTCATCATGAATAATATAAGATTTACACCAGAAACTGTAATGTTGCTGATGTTTCCATATTGTTTGTTTTACCACCCAGTGCTGGTCTCACCTGTGTCTATGAAGCCAAGGATGCAGAGTGTGATGGATATGTTGACATTCATCATTTGTAATTCTTTTCGCAGTGAAGAATAGAATCCATCTAGAGCAAACTTAGTTGCTGAGTAGCCAGCAAGAAGTGGCATACTTATTCTCCCTAGAAAACAAACATAAATTAGTAATTGGAGACTATACTTCCTAGCAATGAGAAAGCTGACCTCTTCTGTCTTTTCAACCAGTTGTGTCATTTTGGGAAAGCTCAATTCCAAAATCTCAGAGTTGCAAGGGACATCAGAGGCCATTTAGTTCTGGTGATATATGGCCAAGAATTCCTTCTATACTCTTACTGACCTGTCATCCTCCCTTCTGCTTGAAGATCTCTAGGGAGAAGGAACCCGTTATATTTCCCCAGTACTTTTGAACAGCTCTGATCATTCCACAGTTACCCCTTAACCAGCCAATTTCTTTATAATGCCCATCCATTATTTTTAGATGACTATGAACCACTACATAGAATTCCCCCAATCCCCCTGTTTTTGTCCTCCTGCATTTTTTATTTCCTTCATAGGCTAATTATACACTATTTTAAAGTCCGATCCTTTTTGTACAGCAAATTAACTGTTTGGACATGTATACTGATACTTTTTTTTTATACTTTATACTTTATTTTTATTTATACTTTATACTTTTTTTTTAACTTTATACTTCATTTTTTTATACTTTATGCTTTATTTATTTATTTATACTTTATACTGAAATGGACAAAGGACTGGCCTCCCCTCCCCTCCCTCAGTCTTAGCTTAAAGGGCCCAGAGAAGGGTCTGCTCAGCTAGATTAGGGGACTTCTTTTGCACTTCAAAGTGCCAGATCAACAATGTTCCCAAGGATATCTGTTCCATGAGGGTCCCTATCTATGTTAAAACATCTATATTTGTATCTTTCTTTTGGTAAAGTCAAGTTACTGTTTAACGTCAAAGGTGCCAGCAAGGGTGAACAAGAATGCTTATAAGGCTTTCCCTACTTCAGATGGGGACGGAACCATGCCAGAATCCTTCTGGAGGTCCGTCCTGGCCATGCACACCATCTAGGCCAGTTACAAATAAATTATTCCTAAATTATGAATTACTATGGCTGTCTTGAATTTTATTGCCTGGGCTATTTCACTTGGAGGTCCTATCGAAATAAGCCTTTGGCTCGGTCTGAGGGCCAGTCCCTCTCCCTGAAGGGTGAAAGAGATTATGGATCCTAGGGGATGGCCACTGAGAGACCTTCCTTGGCCTCTAGTGTTCAGTAATCTCTTTTCTGCGGACCAGGAGAGTGAGATCCAAATTTTGAATTCGGTCCAAAATTGGCATAAAGCATTCTAAAAGCCAGTTCTGGTTATTTTGAGGGGCCCCTACAGCTGCAGCTGCAGTTAACTATCCTTCAGCCGCCTGTCTGGTCTAGTGAGTACTCCTGTATCTGTAGCAAGTGAGTCTAGCTGGATGCAGTGTTTGACGGTGACCCTTGCCGGCTCTTCATGGGACGCCATTGTAAGAGTCCTGATCTGGTTCTGGAAGACTAGTCTGTATGTTCTGTGTGTTCTGTGTGATTTGTCTGTCTGTTTTGTTGATTGCTGTTGGTTGTGGTCTATGTTCTGTGTGTTCTGTGTGATTTGTCTGTCTAAAAGCTTTGTTAACAACGTTGCAACGGTGCTTAGTTTAAAATTATGATTTCTAATTTTTAATCTGTTTCACTAATTCATAAGCAAAAAGCAGCAACAGGATTTTAAAAAAATGTAAAAGGTGAAAATGGAGATCTGCGTGTGTCTGTGTGTGTGTTTGTTTGCTTTGTATTTTGTGTTCTGTGTTAAAAAGTTAGCAAGCTTGTAAGAGATAAGAATTCAGCCTCTGTGTTGCAGGCTTAGAAAATATCAAGAAGTTTGAAAAATCGTTCTCTCTCCCTCTCTCTGTCTTTGGCTGATTGCAGCAGCCTGTGAGAAAAAGGGAGAAAAGGGAGAGAAAGGAAAAAAAAAAAGAAATAAGAAATAAATTTTAAAAAATAGATTGAAAAGGATTTGAAAGTTTGGAAAGTTAAAAAAAAATACATACATATATATATATGATCAGTGTGCTAACATTTAAAGAAAAGAAGTTTGAATGGAATATCTGGGTATTCTTTGTGAAGGTAGAGAAAAGCATAAACGGGCTTGCAAGTTCACAGAAACCCCTTTGGATTCTGGAAGGGAAAAAGGGAATTCAAGGTGAAACAAACTTCTCTCTGGGGGCAGAGGTCCTGGAAAAAGCCCCTAGTCTGTTTGCTGATTTAAGAGCTTTGTTAAGTTTTGAGAACAATGATTAAGAAATGTGGGAATTGGTTATTTGAAAATTGCTTGTGATTTAAATTTTTAAAAAAACTAATTTGTAAAGTGAATGGAATTGGCTAAGTCTTTTCCAGAAGGAATTTGATTAAGAATTTTGGGGTGATTCTGAAAAAAAAAATTGTGAGAAATGATTTTGCACTAGCCTTTGCATGCTAGATTTGTTTATTCTGAGTATAAGATCTTGGAATTTGTTTGAATATTGATAACTTCCTTACTAAAAAGGAAGAAAGAAAAAAAAAAAGAGAGAACAATAGAATTCCAATTTAGCCTGGGCTCGGTCATGGAAGCTCTGCCTAGAGATTCTAATTACTGTCAGACAACACTCAGGTAGAATAAGAAAAAAGCATTTATAAGAGCCCTGTATTAGTTTGATTCAGAGTTTGTTACCTTCTGAAATATATTGAGTTATTTGTTAACATAAGTTATACTTTAAATTCAGCTCTGCTGGACATGTGTGGTTTTTATGGAGATTTGGGCTATTCACTATAGTGTGAATCTTACAGGTTTTTGAAGGAAAAAGGAAAGAAGAATGCAGGTGATTTAGGAAGGACTGATTTGTAGGGGAAATTAGAGGTTTGCATGGTTTTAGAAAGGTGAAAGAAAGACTTTTGGGAATAGGTGAAGAGGTGGGGGAGGGAGCCACCCACCCCCACTGCCTTCTGCTACTTTACCAAAGGAGCATCTGGTAGGAAAGTTCTTTAAGGAGATTGTTCAAGGATGTAGCCAGGGAGAAAGAGAAAGTTGGAAATGGGTGGATTTGGGAAGAAACCTGATGTTGGGAAACTGATGGGCAAAATCTTGAAAAGAATCCTCATGTAGGAAATTGAGTGGGGAACCTGAGGGAAGTTTTTTTTCTTAGGGGGCAGGAGTGAGGGAAGGGTGGCCCTGTGAAATCCTCTCCTCCCCTCACCTCTTTAAGTTTGTTCTTGCCGGTTTTTTTTTTTTTTCTTTTCTTATCTGATTATGGCCAGTGCAGCAAACTGTGATTTTTAAGGACATGCTTACTTTTAGGTTAATTGAGTGAATATTTGTTTCTTGATACATAAATTTTTTTTGGTTAAGAGATATGGTCATAAATGTGATCCATACGTTGCTACAAATATTTCTAAAAGTTTAATTGCTATGTTAAAAACCTTCTTGAATTCGTTTATGTGGAAGTGGGTCTTTTTTAAAAGTTTAAATTGATTGTATTAGGTCATCCTGAGGTTATTTAAAGGGCCTCTGAAAAAAGTAGTTTTTTTCTTTGTCCTTTTGAAAATGTTTCTATTATGGACAATATGCAATTTGGGATATTTTTCTATGTATTGGGTATTTTAAAAGCAAAATTATTTGTATGTAAAATGTTCACTTATGTAACATCTACCCAGATATGATAATTGTTCTAAGTTGTGAACTTACTGAGGAAAAATTTCTTTCTGTTGTTACTACAAGGTTATGATAAATGATTGTTTAAGAGTTATCAGAAATTTGACTGATGGAATTTGTTATTGGGGGTAAAAGTTTTTGGGCTTAGAGTTAATTGGTTAATGCTATTTGGGAGTTTTAAAGCTCCACCCTCTGACAGTTATTGGGACAATTGATAAGCAGTTAAAACTCAACTGCTTATGTTATGTTATAGTGATGTTCTTGCATTTTTCCTTCTGTAACTGATCTCTCTGATCAGAGCAATGGTCAATAGAATTGTTAATGCAATTCATTTGTGTCATGCCTTGCTATTTTCAGTCTGGCTATATGTAATCATTGTCTCCTAAATGCTTGGGCAACTGAGTATTTCGCCTGGTCATCTGTCTGTTACTAGATATTTGTGTTTTGTTTCTTTAAGGTTTCCTCATGATAAGAGGACAATTAACAGGGGTCTGTGAGATCTCACTGATGTTACAACTTGGGACTGCAGCCTTTTGCTTGGCCTGTAAAGCAAACTAGTCTCTTCACATGGAAACTGCTGGCCAATTTATTTTGGCCTCCTCATGTTTTGCAATAGTCCGGTGAACTGAGTCTTTCTATCTGAATCTGATCTAATCTTTATTTGCTAGATTTGTGTTTTTGTTCTAGATTTTGGTCAAATTACAGTTATTGACTTGCTTCTAGAACCTGGATCAGCTTTGATTGTCACCACGGCACACACCCACTCTGCAAGGAATGAGAGCTTCCTATCATTTCACAGCCTGAAGCAGCAGTTTTTTTTGGATGAGAGGCATGGACTGGACCCTGCATCGAGTGTACTTTGGACTAATATGAGGGACCTGGGAATGGTTGATGACTGACTGTTAAATCTTGCCTGGATCATCTATTACTGCATGTTTAAGATTTGGGATGGAATTTGTTAAAACTCTGTAACTGTTGCTGTTATGTTTGAGGGATTTTTAGGAAATGCTACTATACTAGTCTGTTATGTATAGGGATTTTGATTCACTCTTGGGATTTATATGGGGAATGGTCATTTGATAATTCCTTTCCGTGAAAAAAAAAGGGGGGGGGGGAAGAAGAGAGAGAACATTGGGGAAACTGGTATATTTTTTTCAAAATACCAGAAAGAATGGAAACCCCTAGTTCCTATTCACTTGCCTTAGGCATTTCTGCCCCACCCCCTATCTCACTAGTTCAGATTGAATTTGGATGCTTTAGCTTTGGAATCCCTTATTTTGTTAAAATTGCCCTGGCAGACTCAGTTTTTGGGATTATTATTTTTTTTTTCTTAGAAAAGTTTTAGAAATCAGACACCTGTCCTGGGACTGGCAGTCTCTCTGATCTGTTTTTCTTCAGTCCTGTAATCCCAGTTCATTAATTAGTACCTCAGCATTTCAAAGGACCTTGTTTGATATCAAGCATCTAAAAGTTTGGAGTTTGCCTGCCATGATGATCTAACTGTGCATAATCTGCTCTGCAATCCTGCAGTTTCTGCAGCCCTGTCTGTTTCTCTGGTTGGGGACAGGTGGAGCTACTATGGCCTCACCCTTCTCCCCTGGAGAGATCTGCCCCTCTGAATGTACTTGAGCCCTTGGCTCTGCTGCTCTGTAAGCAGAGACTGAGTTAAGTGCACAAATGACCACAGACCTAACTCACAGGGAACTGTCCATCTCAAACTGGATTCTCTGGCTGAGATGGTGCCCCAGAACTATAGAGGACCTGACATGCTTGCAACAGGGAGCCTTTGTACTGCTGTTAACTCTGGGGTTATCAGGAAGAGACTTGTCCTCGCATTTTTCTAGTTTTATTTAATGTTGGGCCACAGTTCTCTTTAATTGTCCTGATTCAGTTTCCCTAATAGGTTCTTCCTCGGTTTCCCTAAATTGTTCTGTCTCAAGTTTCCTTAATTGTTCTGCCCGATCCCCTTAGTTGCAAACCCTGCTTCTGGTTCATTAAGGACTGAGGACCACTTGCTCTAAGGTTATAAAATGTTAATGTGAGGCTCAAGATAAGAGGGAGTCCAGATTTCCTGGCTCCTATCAGAATGTCCAGTGTCTCCCACCACGCTGTCACAACCAGATCCGTAGTCTGTTCCCACTCTCTGTGTTCTGCCCCTGCTCCTGCCATGGCTTAGATCCACTGTTCGTGAAGCAAGGCATCTGTGCTTGGCACTGGGAGAATCATGTTGCTTCTATGCAAATTGGTTGGGTGTCATTAAGGAATCTCTTGCTTCTCTGTGTAAGCAGTTTGATGACCGGGAGGCCAGTACTGAGACTTCAATCAGTCACTCTATGACTGGCTGACCACCCTCCTCGGGAGGTACAGGCCCAGTCCTCCTGTTCCTTTTCCTCCTCCTCATAGCTCCCTGCATAAGAAAGTGCATCATCTCTTACATTCAGGATCGCACACAGACCCTGGAACTTTTTGCTCTTAAGATGGCTTATTCCCGGTTAGCCTCAGATGAGTCACAACTATGAGCATAAAAAGGGGGGAGTGAAATGGACAAAGGACTGGCCTCCCCTCCCCTCCCTCAGTCTTAGCTTAAAGGGCCCAGAGAAGGGTCTGCTCAGCTAGATTAGGGGACTTCTTTTGCACTTCAAAGTGCCAGATCAACAATGTTCCCAAGGATATCTGTTCCATGAGGGTGGTCACCTAACCCTGATCCCTATCTATGTTAAAACATCTACCTTTGTATCTTTCTTCTGGTAAAGTTGAGTTACTGTTTAATGTCAAAGGTGCCAGCAGGGGTGAACAAGAATGCTTATAAGGTTGTGCCTACTTCAGTTGGGGACGGAACCATGCCAGAATCCTACTGGAGGTCCGTCCTGGCCATGCACACCATCTAGGCCAGTTACAAATAAATTATTTCTAAATTATGAATTACTATGGCTGTCTTGAATTTTATTGCCTGGGCTATTTCAATACTTTATTTTTTACTTTATACTTTAACATATTTAACATGTATTGGTCAACCTGCCATCTGGGAGAAGGAGTGGGAGGGAAGAAGGGGAAAAATTGGAACAAAAGGCTTGGCAATCATCAATGTTGTAAAATTACCCATGCATATAAATTGTAAATAAAAAAGCTATAATTAAAAAAAAAAAGATTATCACTCTTAGAGATTGTGTCCCCTCCTTTTCTGATCTCAGAGATCAGGATCTCCCAGGTTCCAAGGAGTCTAGACAGAGCCCATCTCCCAGTATGAGAGTCAGGGGCAAATCAACTCCCATAGAAATTCTAAATTCTCATTCAATGGAGAAATCTTGGTCTGATCAGCTTGGGCTATCCCAGTCCTTCCCTCCACCCCACCCCCCATCCCAAGATGTACATATAACATCTTCCCTCAGCTAAGCTCTTTGCAGATGGCCCAAGCAATTTGCTAGGACCTTTGCCTGCTGATTTTCTTAGTGTAAAATTTCATTTCCCAATAGAATTCTGCCACTATAGAAGTCAGTCTCTTGGCAAACTGATTTCTTTTCTTTTCTTTATTTTATTTTATTTCATTATTATTAGCAAAAAAAACAAAAAAAACAAAAAAAACAAAGCAGTTTGGAATCCCCTTTTTGCCAGAGAGCCCTGTGAGCATGCAAAAGCTCTTGAGGACTCTTCAATTAAAAGGGCTGTGACAGTCACTGCTCTAAGGCAGGATGACCAAATCAGGGAAACCAAGGCACTTGCTTAAACCTGCCTTAGCTCCTTGTGGAGAGATACACAGCCTTGCTTTTCAAAACGCTCCTGTGAACACTCTGGGGAAAGCAGGCTATGTCCTTCTTTCTCTCACTCTGCTACCTAACTTTCTCACTCCAAAGATGGGAACTTTTACTCTTAGCATATTCTCTCCTATTCTTCTTGATTGGCATTCCATATCCCTGCCAGCAATGAAAGGTCTGACTTTCTTGGAGGCTCCAATTCTGGCCAAAGTTGGAGCTTTAGGAAAGTCCATTGGAATAATGGTTGGGGAATTTAGCAATTAGTCATTTCAAAATTCTAAAGCAATTCAATTAAATTGGGGAGGATTGTGCAAAGAGTGTGAAGATGGTTTCTTTCTTTTCCTTCCTCATTACCTGACTGCAGCAGGACCACATAGGGTCAGAGGGAGAGACAGAAACTATTTGAAAACTTCTCAACTTCTTTCAGCTAGGGAGCTCTGCAGGCAGTGTTGTTAGGTGGGCTATCAGCATTCTTAAGGCAGCCTACAGGCAGGATCTGATGCATTTTCTACAAAAAGGCCCCATTCCCAAATGTCATCATCTCAACCCTGGAGGATACCCCACTTTTAATCTGCTCCTTATCTGTTTTCTCTGGGCTTCAAGCTGTGAATTTTCAACTAACCTTCAGCCTAGAGAACATGGGACTGATTGGGACACATGACACACAATCAGTTGCTCTGCTGCTGTTTTCAGTTCTCACCCCTCTTCTGGCTTAAACCTACCTCCCCCCCCCCAGCATCTCTAAGACCCTTGTCAGATTGAAGTAGCTACAGGAAGTTGAGATCTTCATCCTTTTCCCCCCAAATGGCTTTGGGTGTTAACTGCTTGTGGGGGAGGATGAAGCAGGAAGGAAACTGTTCCCTTTACTGAAGTGTGTTCCCTTTATGATCATCACTCTTAGAGACTGTGTCCTCTTTTCTGATCTCAAAGATCAGGATCTCCCAGGCTTCAAGGAGTCTAGAGACAGAATCCATCTCCCAGGGTGAGAGAAATAACACTATTCAGGGGCAAATCATCTTCCACAGAAATTCTAAATTCTCATTCTTGAGGATTCCTGGTCTGATCAGCTCAGGCTATCCCAACTTCCCCCTTCCCCCCCCCCCCCCATTCCTCCTCCTCCTCTCCCCCACCTCACTTCCCCACCCCAAGATGCACATATACCAGCTTCCCTCAGCTAAGCTCTTTGCAGCTAGTCCAAGCAATTTGCTAGGATCCTTGGCTGCTGATTCTCTCAGTATAAAATTCCATTTCTCAATAGAACTCTGCCACTATAGAAGTCAGTCTCTTAGCCAGCTGATTTCTATCCAACAATAAACTTTCATTTTGCAATTAATAATTCGGGAATAAGTGAATTCTTTCACTTTTAAACCTGCTGCTGATTAAAGGGATTTTAACAACTCTCTCATTGCCACTAACCTCATCACCACTAGGAATTGAGGGCATTAAAACCTCATCAGTCTCACTGTTGCCTGCACATTTGGCCTCTGGTCACCTCTGAGTTACTCCCCCATCTATTCTATTTTCCAGCTTTTCTTTGAGACTGCTCCTGAGAGAGCATCAGCCTTCACCAAATCAAAAATTTTGATTTAATACTTTCAATAGCTCTCTCTTTCTCTTTATCCATTCCCCCTATAAAGTTCATACATCCAGGCCATATACTGGTATCTCCATCAGGCAAGTTATATTGTCTCTCTGAATCAATCCTGGCTAAATATAAACAAAGATGAATTGATACTTTCCCTTTCCCTTCCCAGGTTCTATTACATTGAATTCAGGGAAGTACTTCCTAGTAAAACCAAAACCAGGTAGGCTCCTCTCCTATCTTTCTATCTTCTCCCTTTCATTCCTTACTTACCTGCTAATGAGGAGACCACCACAATGCTTCCATTAGTGTGTTTCAGCATGGGCAGGGCAGCTGATGTCATGGTTATATAACTAAAGAAGTTGATATCCATTGATTTACGGAAGTGCGCAATATCACCATTAAAATAATCCAAAATGCCTCCTCTAATGTGGTTGAGGATGAGCATGTCCAGTCCTCCTGTATGAGTTAGGCAAGAAGAACCATTTAAGCTCAGAGCCCTTCCTTGACTTCTTAACAATCCCTATATAACTTTAGGGACATCCCCAGAAGAAAAAGGAGCAGGTTTAACCATACCCATCAACTTTCCTGCCTTGGTAACTACTTGCTCTGCAAAAACTAAGTCTTCCATGGTCCCAGAAATGAAGTGTGCCGAGGCTGCTCCTAGTTTCAAACATTCAGTGACGACCTGTAATAGAGAATTTTTATAAATTCTGTTTCTTTGAATCTTTAGCTTCCTTTAAAGCCCAGCTTATGTACTACTTTGATTTTCCCAGCTACTAGTTCCTAGGACCAACCCTCTAAAATTATTTGTATTTGCTTTGTATATATCTTTTATTTATTTTTATGTGTTCATGTAGTTTGCTCCAATAGAATATAAGTTCCTTCAGGGCAAGGGTTATTTTGGTTTATTTATTACTTTGATTTATTATCAACTCAATTTGATCTTTAGTAAGATGCATAGTGCTATTTTAAAAGAATGAGTTAGTTACAGAAAAAGGTTAGAACAAATTCTTTCCTTTTAAGAGTTTATCATCTAATCAGGGAAGTAAGGAGGTTGTGAATACACATTTTTTGTCGGTAAATTAATTCTGATTAAATAATTGGGTATAGACATTACCGACTACTTAATATGTTTAAGAGTTTAGCATGGAACCCATGAATATATTATATATTGTGTACATGTTATCTTGTGAATATGTACATATGATGGTGAATGACTATATATGACTACAAGTTTTCTGATGCTTCTTACCTTCTTCAGCTTTGCCTCAGTCCGTGCTGTCACCACCAAGTGGGCTCCCATCCGTGCCAGGTGATAGGCTATTTGTTCTCCAATACCTGTGCTGGCACCAGTAACAATCACCCTTTTCCCTTGGAGCATCTCTATAAAGCCCAAGGAACATTATTGGCTCTTCAGAAATATTTTCATATATGTAGTTTATGTAATAGTTTTATTGGACATATTTCAGGTTTTACAACTTCAGGACTGGACTTAATTCAGTTTATTTCAACAAATTCTGAATTGTGAGTAAATATTTCTATGGAAAATTCTCTGAAAATTCAAATTCATTCACACATAGCCACATATTCCAGGGGCATATTCATATCATATCATATCAAGTACTTCAACTTCTACCTCTATTTATCATTTGATATGTTCACCTGGGAATGTGGACTTTGTATTAGTGAGTCTGTATATTTACCCCATAGTACTATTTTCATGCCATGCTTGCACACTTCAAACTTAGCACTTCACCAACTCCCATGAGGATTTTGGTTTTTTATGAGTGAACCTTTATTATTTCTAACTCAATCTGGGAATTCCACACTGTTCCCTTACCCAGCATTTAAAATGTAGAATATTCTAGCATGTAGAAAAGGAAAAGAGGATGAAACATTCAATTCTTGCCAGATCAAGAAGAGATTCTAGACTGGTCCAGAGTTCCTGACCTGATATGAGTGCCAATTGGCAGCTCTTTTATCCATTACTGAGTTCTAGATACAAAAAGGACTGAAGAGAAGCTCTCTATTTATGGGTAGTCTTCCAGAGTGAGATGTACTTATTGCTAGGTTTGTACCAAAGTAGGAATAAGTTCAGAATCAAATAGTAATGGTGTGGCTTTACTTCCAGAATTTAAATGGGGTCTTCTGGCCAAATATTTGCAGAGGAATAATCAGGGGAGTAATCCCCTACTAAAGAGGAGCCTGAAGTTCTGTGTCTTGGAATTCATAGAGCTTTCCAACATTGCTGAGAGTGGCCAAAAACAGCAGCAGTCTACCAGAACTAATCAGGAACAAGCCAACAGAAATGTTGGATTGAGCCAGATCTAGACCAGGAATTTGAAGAGCTCAGATCAAGAGAGCTGAGAGTAGAGTTTCTCAAATCGTATCACTTTGGGAGCAATGAAAACTTATAAGTCCCCAGTTTAGCTGCTTCTAAGATCCCAGAATAAAACAATTATCAATTAATTGCCCAAAGCAACAGAAAGACCCAAGAGAACAAAAGCTGATTTCCTACATTTTTCCCCAGTAGTGCACAGACACTTGCTCCTAACATAAGGATTGAAATTAGAAAGTAGGTTGGAAAAACAAACACAAAAAAAGAAAAAAATATATCCTTCCATAAAAAGATATTACAGGATCAGGAATGTTCAAGACAAGAATCCCACCAAAAGAGAATGACTTTAAAACATTTAAAAGTAAATTATCAAAGAGATATAAATCTAACCAAATGTGTTAGAATGAATAAAGAGTTTTTTTAAAAGAGAGAGCTAAATTTTTTGAGAAAGCAAAAAATATGAAAGTGCTAGGGGAAAAATAGGAAGAGAAATGAGAGCTACGGAATAAAGATTTGGAAAGAGCAACAATAGCTTGGAGTATAGCGCTTACCCAAGAAAATAATTCCCTGAAAATAAGAATTGACTAAATAGAAATTAATAACTCTACAAGATAGTGAAAAATATTAAAACAAAATTCAAAGACTGAAAAAAGGAAAATATCTTGTAGCAAAAATAACTGACCAGAAATAAAATTGAGAATAGATAATTTGGGGGGAGCCAAGATGGCTACTCTAAAAAACGCCAGAACCTAACAAGATCTGCTATAACCACTCAAAACCAGAAGTGACTCAGGCAGATCTGTAACACAGTCCTGCAGCCATATCCTGCAGTACGGGGCTTTTGTGAGGGCAGTTACAAATCTGCACAGCAGGGGGGACACAGCCCGGGGCAGCCTCTAATCTGCACAGTGGAGAGCTTGGCCTGGGGCAATAGAACTTCCCCAGCATGACGGTGCCTCCCAGGGCAGAGACACTTCTGGTCCCTGCAGGGCTATTCACTGCTTAGCCACTAATACCCACAGCCCCAGGGTGGGCCTTGGCTTGGGGTAGTGAAACTTTTACTGCTCAGCATCTAGCCCCAGAACAGTCATTAACCTGCACAGCAGGGAACTTTGCAGGGTATTTTCCCAGCTTGGCCCTGCAGGCCTGAGTTACTTCCGGGTGAGGAACTCTTTCCCAGAGCACTCCAGTACCTCACTGCTCTTTGCAGCTGGTTGGCAGGACAGCTACCCGTCCATACATCTATCACTACTCTGCAGAGGAAGCTGGTAACCTCCTGGCCCCAAAGTCAGACCCTACAGGCTTTAAAAAATGAGTAAAAAAATCAAGAGAATGATCGATAGCTTCTATACAGAAAGAGAGCAGCTTTTCAACCCTGAGGAGACTAATAGCAGACAATCTCCAGACAAGTGTTGGTCCCCAACACAAAAGGCTTTCCTAGAAGAGGCTATTAAAAACCTTAAAAGAGAACTAGAAGAAAAATGGGGAAAGGAAAGAGAAGCTGTGTAAGAGAGCAACAATTTCCTGAAATGTGAATTGGAAAAGGTAAAAAACTCCAAGAAGTGCAGGAAAACAGAATTTATGAATTAGAAAAAGAAAATATGTAATGGGCTGAGGCTTGAGTTGATGCACTGAGGTCTCAAGCACATGAGGCTAAATAGTAATTGGACCATACTCTACTAATATATAAGCTTTCCCCTTCCTTTTCTACTCCCCTGCCTCCACCCACCAAAATCATCATTTCCTATACAACACATCAGGACTTGCACAAAGAGTGGGCGGGGGCCATTCTTTCTCCAAGCTTATATATTAATAGAGTATGGTCCAATTACTATTTAGCCTCATGTGCTTGGGACCTCAGTGCATCAACTCAAGCCTCAGCCCATTACAAAAATAATTCACTAAAAAACAATTAGTGAAATGGAAAAAAATTCCATGGATCAAAACAACTCATTTAAAAACTCAATTGGACATATACAAAAAGAAGTAAAAAAAGCTATTGAAGAAAATAACTCACTAAAAATCAGAACTGAACAAATAGAAATGACTGATTCATTGAGACATCAAGAATCAGTTAAACAAAACCCAAAAAATGAAAGATTGGAAAAAAAATGTCAAACATTTACTTGGAAAAACAACAGACCTGGAAAACAGATCTAGGAGAGATAACCTGAGGATCATTGGACTACCTGAAAATTATGATGAAAAAAAGAGCCTAGATACTATTTTACAGGAAATCATCAAAGAGAACTGCCCAGAAGTAATAGAACCAGAAGGTAAAATAGGTGTTGAAAGAATTCATCAAACACCTTCTGAAAAAGACCCAAAAATAAAGACTCCGAGGAATATTGTAGCAAAATTTCAGAATTTTCAGACTAAAGAAAAAATATTACAAGCAGCCAGGAAAAAACAATTCAAATACCGAGGTGCCACAATAAGGGCCACTCAAGATCTGGCTGCCTCAACATTAAAGGATTGAAGGGTCTGGAATTTGATATTGTGAAAGGCAAAAGAACTTGGAATGCAGCCAAGAATAAAGTACCCAGCTAAGCTGAGCATTTTTTCCCATGGAAGAAAAATGGACATTTAATAAAACAGAGGAATTCCATTTGTTTCTAAGGGAAAAAAAAACAGATTTAAACAGAAAATTTGATCTCCAACCATAGGACTCAAGAGAAGTAGAAAAAAGGTAAAAGGAACTCTTGAGAACTATATTTCTGTTGTGGATCTACATAAAAACCACATGTATAATTTGATTTTATTGATATAACATAAAAAAGGGAAGTAGAAATGGAAAGGGGATAGTGTCAGAAAAAGGGAAAAGGGGAGATAAAAAGAGGGAAACTACATCCCACAATGAGGCAAAGGAAACCTATCATATCTGAGGAACTTAGAGAGGGGGAGGAACATTGTGTTAATCTTATTCTTATCAGAGTTAGCTCAAAGAGGAAATAATTGACATATTTGTTTTACAGAGAATCTTCTCTCACCTCATTAAAAAGTGGGAGAGGAAAAGGGAAAAGGAAAAAGTAACAAGAAAGGGGAAGGGATTCAAAGGGAGGAGGGAGAGAGCCTAAAGAGGGAGAGCTACGTGATGCAAGTGGGACCCATAAGTTTAATACTAGGGAAGGGAGAAGGGGGGCAAGAAAATGAAAAGCATAATCTGGGGATATTAGGATGGCAGGAAATACAGAATTAGTAATTTTAACGGTAAATGTGAATGGGATGAACTCTCCCATAAAGCGGAGGCAGATAGCAGACTGGATCAAAAGTCAGAACTGTACAATATGTTGTTTACAGGAAATACATTTAAAGCAGGGAGATACATACAGAGTAAAGGTATAAGACTGGAGCAGAATCTATTATGCTTCAAATGAAGTAAAAAAAGCAGGGGTAGCCATCCTTATCTCAGATCAAGCAAAAGCAAAAATTGATCTAATCAAAAGAAATAAGGAAGGAAACTATATCTTGCTAAAGGGTACTATAGACAATGAAGCTATATCAATGCTAAACATATATGTACCAAGTGGTATAGCATTTAACTTCCTAAAGGAGAAGTTAAGAGAGTTGAAAGAAGAAATAGACAGCAAAACTATAATGGTGGGAAATCTCAATCTTGCACTCTCAGAATTAGATAAATCAAATCACAAAACAAATAAGAAAGAAATTAAAGAGGTAAATAGAATATTAGAAAAATTAGATATGATAGATCTTTGGAGAAAACTGAATGGTGACAGAAAGGAGTATACTTTCTTCTCAGCATTTCGTGGAACCTATACAAAAATTGACCATATATTAGGACATAAAGACCTCAAAATTAAATGCAGGAAGGCAGAAATAGTAAATGCTTTCTTTTCAGATCACGATGAAGTAAAAACTACATTCAACAAAAAAGTTAGGGGTAAATAGATCAAAAAGTAATTGGAAACTAAATAATCTCATCTTAAAGAATGATTGGGTGAAACAGCAAATTATGGACACAATAATTTCACTCAAGATAATGACAACAACATCTTGCCAAAATTTGTGGGATGCAGCCAAAGAAGTAATAAGGGGAAATTTTATATCTTTAGAGGCTTACTTGAATAAAATAGAGAAAGAGAAGATCAATGAACTGTGCTTTCAACTTAAAAAGCAAGAAAAAGACCAAATTAAAAATCCCCAATCAAATACTAAGCTTTAAATTCTAAAATTAAAAGGAGAAATTAATAATATTGAAAGTAAAAAAAACTATTGAATTAATAAATAAAACTAAGAGTTGATTTTATGAAAAAACCAATAAAATAGATAAACCTTTGGTAAATCTGATTAGAAAAAGGAAAGAGGAAAATCAAATTGTCAGTCTTAAAAATGAAAAGGGAGAACTTTCCACCAATGAAGAAGAAATTAGAGCAATAATAAGGACTTACTTTCCCCAACTTTATGCCAATAAATTTGATAACCTAAGTGAAATGGATGACTACCTCCAAAAATATAAGCTTCCCAGATTAACAGAGGAGGAAGTAAATTGCTTAAATAGTCCCATTTCAGAAAAAGAAATAGAACAAGCTATTAATCAGCTCCCTAAGAAAAAATCCCCAGTTTTTCTTCCCGGGTTATTTATGCCTTCTGAATCCAATTCTCCCTGTGTAACAAGAAAACTGTTTGGTTCTGCACACATATATTGTATCTAGGATATACTGTAACCTATTCAACATGTAAAGGACTGCTTGCCATCTGGGGGAGGGGGTGGAGGCAGGGAGGGGAAAAATCGGAATAGAAGTGAGTGCAAGGGATAATGCTGTAAAAAATTACCCTGGCATGGGTTCTGTCAATAAAAAGTTATTTAAAAAAAAAAAAGAAAAGAAAAAATCCCCAGGACCAGATGGATTTACAGGTGAATTCCACCAAACATTTAAAGAACAATGCTATATAAGCTATTTGAAAAAATAGGGAATGAAGGAGTCCTACCAAATTCCTTTTATGACACAGACATGTTACTGATACCTAAACCAGGTAGGCTGAAAACAGAGAATGAAAATTATAGACCAATCTCTCTAATGAATATTGATGCTAAAATCTTAAATTTTAAATAGTAAAAAGATTACAGAAAATCATCCCCAGGATAATATACTATGACCAAGTAGGATTTATACTAGGAATGCAGGGCTGGGTTCAATATTAGGAAAACTATTAGCATAATTGACTATATAAATAACCAAATGAACAAAAAACATATGATCATCTCAATAGATGCAGAAAAAGCATTTGATAAAATCCAACATCCATTCCTAATAAAAACCCTTGAGAGGATAGGAATAAATGGACTTTTCCTTAAAATAGTCAGGAGCATATATTTAAAACCATCAGTAAGCATCATATGCAATGGGGAAAAACTGAACCTTTCCCAGTAAGATCAGGAGTGAAGCAAGGTTGCCCATTATCACCATTATTATTCAATATTGTATTAGAAATGCTAGCTCGGCAATAAGAGTCAAGAAAGAGATTAAAGGAATTAGAGTAGTTAATGAGGAAACCAAACTCTCATTCTCTGCAGATGATATGATGGTATACTTAGAGAACCCCAGAGATTCTACTAAAAAGCTATTAGAAATAATTCATAACTTTAGCAAAGTTGCAGGATACAAAATAAATCCCCATAAATCCTCAGCATTTTTATACATCACCAACAAAATCCAACAGTAAGATATACAAAGAGAAATTCCATTCAAAATAACTGTCGATAGCATAAAATATTTGGGAATCTATCTAGTAAAGGAAAGTCATAAATTATATGAGCAAAATTACAAAAAACTTTCCACACAAATAAAGTCAGATTTAAATAACTGGAAAAATATTAAGTGCTCTTGGATAGGCCGAGTGAATATAATAAAGATGACAATATTACCTAAACTAATCTATTTATTTCATGCTATACAAATCAGACTCCTAAGAAAATATTTTGATGATCTAGAAAAAATAACAACAAAATTCATATGGAAGAACAAAAGGTCAAGAATCTCAAGGGAATTAATGAAAAAAAAATCAAATGAAGGTGGCCTAGCTGTACCTGATCTAAAACTATATTGTAAAACAGCAGTCACCAAAACTATTTGGTATTGGCTAAGAAATAGATTAGTTGATCAGTGGAATAGGTTAGGTTCACAAGACAAAATAGTCAACTATAGCAATCTAGTGTTTGACAAACCCAAAGATCCTAACTTTTGGGATAAGAATTCATTATTTGACAAAAACTGCTGGGAAAACTGGAAATTAGTATGGTAGAAATTAGGCATGGACCCACACTTAACACCGTACACCAAGATAAGATCAAAATGGGTTCATGATTTAGGCATAAAGAATGAGATTATAAATAAATTAGAGGAACATAGGATAGTTTACCTCTCAGACTTGTGGAGGAGGAAGGAATTTGTGACCAAAGATGAACTAGAGATCATTATTGATCACAAAATAGAAAATTTCGATTATATTAAGTTAAAAGGCTTTTGTACAAATAAAATAAATGCAAACAAGATTAGAAGGGAAGCAACAAACTGGGAAAACATTTTCACAGTTAAAGATTCTGATAAAGGCCTCATTTCCAAAATATATAGAAAATTGACTCCAATTTATAAGAAATCAAGCCATTTATATCCCAAAGAGATCTTAAAGAAGGAAAAGGGACCTGTATGTGCAAGAATGTTTGTGGCAGCCCTCTTTGTAGTGGCCAGAAACTGGAAACTGAGTGGATGCCCATCAATTGGAAAATGGCTGAATAAATTGTGGTATATGAATTTTATGGAATATTATTGTTTGGTAAGAAATGACCAACAGGATGATTTCAGAAAGGCCTGGAGAGACTTACACGAACTCATGCTGAGTTAAATGAGCAGGACCAGGAGATCATTATATACTTTAACAACAATACTATATGATGATCAATTCTCATGGACCTGGCCATCTTCAGCAATGAGATGAACTAAATCAGTTCCAAGGGAGCAGTAATGAACTGAACCAGCTACACCCAGCGAAAGAACTCTGGGAGATGACTAAGAACCATTACATTGAAGTCCCAATCCCTATATTTTTGCCTGCCTGCGTATTTTTTTATTTCCTTCACTGGCTAATTGTACAATATTTCAGAGTCCAATTCTTTTTGTACAGTAAAATAATGGTTTAGACATGTAAACTTATTTTGTATTTAATTTATACTCTAATATATTAAACATGTACTGATCATCCTGCCATCTAAGAGAGGGGGTGGAGGGAAGGAGGGGAAAAATTGGAACAAAAGATTTGGCAATTGTCAATGCTGCAAAATTACCCATGCATGTAACTTGTTTTTTTTTTTTTTTTTTTAATAACTTTTTATTGACAGAACCCATGCCAGGGTAATTTTTTTTACAACATTATCCCTTGCACTCACTTCTGTTCCGATTTTTCCCCTCCCTTCCTCCACCCCCTTCCCCAGATGGCAAGCAGTCCTTTACATGTTAAATAGCAATACATGTGTGCAGAACCGAAC
Organism: Antechinus flavipes; assembly: GCF_016432865.1. Classification (NCBI taxonomy): domain Eukaryota; kingdom Metazoa; phylum Chordata; class Mammalia; order Dasyuromorphia; family Dasyuridae; genus Antechinus; species Antechinus flavipes. The sequence goes on from NC_067401.1 coordinate 377,653,716, forward strand.
AGTTCTCTTGTTGCACAGGGAGAATTGGATTCAGAAGGTATAAATAACCCAGGAAGAAAAACAAAAATGCAAGCAGTTTATATTCCTTTCCCAGTGTTCTTTCTTTGGGTGTAGCTGCTTCTGTCCATCCTTGATCAATTGAAACTGAGTTAGGTCTCTTTGTCATAGAAATCCACTTCCATCAGAATACATCCTCATACAATATCGTTGTCGAAGTGTATAATGATCTCCTGATTCTGCTCATTTCACTTAGCATCAGTTCATGTAAGTCTCTCCAAGCCTCTCTGTATTCATTCTGCTGGTCATTTCTTACAGAACAATAATATTCCATAACATTCATATACCACAATTTACCCAGCCATTCTCCAATTGATGGTCATCCATTCAATTTCCAGTTTCTAGCCACTACAAACAGGGCTGCCACAAACCTTTTGGCACATATAGGTCCCTTTCCCTTCTTTAGTATCTCTTTGGGATATAAGCCCAGAAGTAACACTGCTGGATCAAAGGGTGTGCACAGTTTGATAACTTTTGGGGCATAATTCCTGATTGCTCTCCAGAATGGTTGGATTTGTTCACAACTCCACCAACAATGCATCAGTGTCCCAATTTTCCAACATCCCCTCCAACATTCATCATTATTTTTTTCCTGTCATCTTAGCCAATCTGACAGGTGTGTAGTGGTATCTCAGAGTTGTTTTAATTTGCATTTCTCTGATCAATAGTGATTTGGAGCACTCTTTCATATGAGTGGTAATAGTTTCCATTTCATCATCTGAAAATTATCTGTTCATATCCTTTGACCATTCATCAATTGGAGAATGGCTTGATTTCTTATAAATTTGAATCAGTTCTCTATATATTTTGGAATTGAGGCCTTTATCAGAACCTTTAACTGTGAAGATGTTTCCCAGTTTGTTGCTTCCCTCCTAATCTTGTTTGCAATTAGTTTTGTTTGTACAAAGGCTTTTTAATTTGATATAATCAAAATTTTCTATTTTGTGATCAGTAATGGTCTCTAGTTCAACTTTGGTCACAAATTTCTTTCTCCTCCACAAGTCTGAGAGATAAACTATCCTATGTTCCTCTAATTTATTTATAATCTCGTTCTTTATGCCTAGGTCATGGACCCATTTTGATCTTATCTTGGTATGTGGTGTTAAGTGTGGGTCCATGCCTAATTTCTGCCATATTAATTTCCAGTTATCCCAGCAGTTTTTATCAAAAAATGAATTCTTATCCCAAAAGTTAGGATCTTTGGGTTTGTCAAACACTAGATTGCTATAGTTGACTATTCTGTCTTGTGAACCTAACCTTTTCCACTGATCAACTAATCTATTTCTTAGCGCGAATTCATTTTTCATAATTTTCTTGTACCACTATAATATTTTTTTCCTCTCTTGCTTGATTTCTACTTATTTATTTTTCCAAATTAATTGTATTTGAAGGAACAGAATAAGAAAACAGAAAAACAGAAAAGCAATATGAAACAAAATGAAACAAAACAAAAGAGAGTATTGTCATGTGCCCAGCAGAACATCAGGGAACATTCAAAATATATAACAACACATACCAATTTAAGAAAGTATATGTGTAAATTAGTAGAAGAAATTATATTCATGAGTGGCCATCTTTTCTTTACTTCATTGTAAATTGTTATTTTGTTCTCTGCTATGAACCTTATTTACTTTATTCTTTTTCCTCCCTTCATCCCCCACCCCTAACCACTTCCAAGCAGGCTATAGTTAAGGAAGAATATATTTATATATATAATATGTAGAATATATACATATAGATACCACACATACATACATATTTTTTGTATCCTTGCTGTGTCATTAAATTCTGCCCCATAACTTGGAAAGATTTTAAGTTGGGCAACCAGACAGGGAAGTATGAGGAGAAAAACAAGCAGAAGGTTGGTGCTTGTAGCTCTGGAAAGTACAGCATGTGGGACAGAGACAAGGAAATCTTTTGTAGGATTTTACTGATTTATTTTGCTTGTTACCTCTTTAGATTTGCAAGGCACAACCACTTGGGTGAGAAAATAGTTAAGTATCTTAAGTACCATTGCCTGTTGGGCAGAAAAGGAATTAAATATCTAAAGTACCTTGCTAATGAGATTGCTTTTAACTTTCTGAAATGCCCAGAGAGAGAAAATACAGGACAGCCAAAATTTTGTAAATTTAAGAGCGTTCATTGCTAGCTAGTGAATGAACCCCACCAGAACAGGGGAGTCAGTATCAAGTGATTTCAGAGACACATTTATAGAAAGAGACATAAAAATTCCCGAATACATTTGTCATACTAAAGGAATTTCATTCTAGACAGGAGGCAAAGGTTATCACACTAAGGGTGCCATTCCCAAACAGACAGTATTTCTTTATGTTTATCAAGTCATCAAGGTCTTAGGTTTTTTAGGGCAGCACATCTGGGGGTGTAAAAATACCATCTGCATTAAAGTGTGAAGAGCTAGTAACACCTTCTAACTACAGAGTTTCAAGATTATGTTTCTCAGAGTCCATAGGGATGTCCTTCCACTTCATTTCAAAGTAAATTTTCAATTCTGCCACCACCTGAGCATATACTTTTTTTTTTTTTAATAACTTTTTATTGACAGAACCCATGCCAGGGTAATTTTTTACAGTATTATCCCTTGCATTCACTTCTGTTCCAATTTTTCCCCTCCCTCCCTCCACTCCCTCCCCCAGATGGCAAGCAATCCTTTACATGTTGAATAGGTTACAGTATATGCTAGATACAATGTGTGCAGAACCGAACAGTTTTCTTGTTGCACAGGGAGAATTGGATTCGAGCATATACCCTTAATGTATTCCCCATCTCCTGACCCTCTTCCCTCAACTTCGCCTTCCTGGGCAGTGGGGGAGATGGAGGGAGAGGAGGAGAGGATAGTGGGGGTGGGCTGGGGGTAGGGGCGTGTGAGGAGAAGAAGGAGTAGGAGGGGCAGTGATTCCATCAGCATTGCCCATGAAGCAATTTCGACCATCCTCTATTATTCATTACCAGATGCAGGGCTTTGCTCCAGGGCAAAAACACTTGGGGTTTGATGGTAGCTACTATTACACCAGAGAGTCTTTAAGCAAGCTGGTGGGGGAAGGGGATTGCAATTAGGGAGAATAGAGCTGCATGCTGCTGGGACTACTTACTGAGAGATCCCTTGGAGAGCTAAAACCTGTTCCTGATTGGCCTATAGACCCCTTGCCTCCACACACAGTCAGTTTGACCATTTCACCTCTTGAGAGAACTCACAAAAGTGTCCATTCATACACTGATTTGAGAAACTGGTGAATGTGTAGAAAATATCCCAGTCACTGGCCAAAGATTATGGCCAACACCCATTTGTCTGGTATAGGAGGATCAGCAGCAGCTGAACTTAGTGTTACCCCTTTGGGGTGGAGGTTTGGGGATAAAGCAGGGGCTTTTGCTCCTTTTATAATGTAAAAATAAAAGAGAGCCCCATTAATCTACAGGGAAGAGACATCTTACAACAGTTGGGAAATAATTAACTACTTCTGTTTTTTAGGCAGGACTGCTGTTTATGGCCTGCCAGCACTCTCACCTGTTCCCATTCAATGGAAAATTAATACACCAGTGTGGTGGAACAGTGTTCCTTAACCAATGAAAAAAATCAGGCCTTATTAGATACAGTACAGGAGCAACTTGACCAAGGACATCTATAACCTTCTCTAAGTCCTTGGAATTCTCCTGTATTTGCCACAGTCTCAGATTTTACACACCACTGGCATATCTTTTAATCCTCAAGGACAGACAATAGTAGAGAAGAGAAGCAGAGTCATCAAGATGCTCCTCCAAAAAACAAGAGAGGAGGAGCTACAGGTAACCCTCATGAACTTTTAAACTTAACTTTATATATTATTGATTTTTTGGTGGAGATGTACTGGCTTCGGTGGACAGGTTTCATAACCTGTGATGACCGCGTAGTTAAAATCAGCCAGAGTCAGGAATTCAGGTTAAGGGGGAAATCTTCAATCTTTATTTATTTATTTTTTTTTTGGAGGTGAAGGGGATTGCGATAGCAATATGGGCAGCTGTGACAGGAAGCCAGCCAGCAGAGGTGAAGGGGAACTGCAGGTGAAGGGGGGGGGGGGTCTTGATAGCAATGCGAGCAGCTGTGTCAAGACTCCAGCCAGCAGTCTCTCTTTTCCCTTCCCTTTCCATTCCCCTGCCTCCACCCCAAAATTGTCATTTCCTATACAATACATCAGGACTTGCACAAAGAGTGGGCAGGGGCCTTTCTTTCTCCAAGCATATATATTAATAGAGTATGGTCCAATTACTATTTAGCCTCATGTGTTTGGGACCTCAGTGCATCAGCTCAAGCCTCAGCCCATTACAATAACCCACCAGAAGGGCAGTGCCCAGTGCGAGCAGCTCCACTATCTTATATAATAAGTGATGTGGAGATACCCAGAAAGTGGTGAATGGAAGGGACCAGATAGGTTAACTGTTGGGGGAAAAGGTTTGGGGAAAGGAAGAACCTGATGTGTGCCAATGAGCCATATTCACCTTGTCCATTGGAGACAGAAAAAGAGAAGACCCAAGAAACATCCGGTAGTTCTATCTCTTACTGTGCCCACCCCTGAAAGACCCTGGCAATTAGCTCTTTGTGTATGGCAATTGACTCATGAACATCAAAAATAATTGTTAATGAGACTAATGCAGGACTAAAAAACTTGCAGGAATCATTGGATTTCCTGACACATGAAATGATGGACAATAGATTGGCTTTAGACTATTTCTTGGCTGTTGAAGGAACCATATGTTTGGTTGTGAATTGAGCTATTTTTTACACCTTCCTTCTGGGACTCATGGAAATCGTTACAGTATTTTGTTTTTTCATATTGTTATGTTACTATTTGTTTGTGATATTACATCTTGCCTGTGTGATTCCTCCCATGGTAACAGATTTAATTACTGGTATATACCTGCTTCGATTAAAACAAAAAAGAGGGGGAGATGTTGAGGGTCACAGACAGTAGGGGAACTATGGGTGAGGTATAAGACCCTTTGACCCAGAGTGTCTGGTTCAGCTCCCCATATCCCCTAAGGACTCTCAGCTTTCCTGAGAAGTCAGGGGGTGTGACAACCTGTGTTGTGATTGAAGCTGAATGATACCAGGTGGAAGAGTGAGACCAGGAGGCAAACTACATACAATGGCAAGTTGTTCATGTGGTCTCACGTACTCAGTATATACTTGGTGCATGCCCAGTGTTTTTGTTATATAAGGGTATGAGGGTATAAAAAGGGGAAAGTCCTTGGAATAAACTCCATTTCCCCACCATCCTCAGGAGTCCCACCTTATCACTTCTACATTAGGAAGATAAATCTTAATTACCCTGGCATAGGGGATCTAAAAAGCAATGATTCATTTTGTCACTCCAACATGGGAGCTCTAGAAAGCAGGACACAACAAGTAGGACTTTAGAACTACAAGCCCTCCTCCCCACTCTAATGTTTCTATGTTTATTACTCCTCTGCACTTCATTTGTATAACACAATTACTATTTTTTATTATTATAGCTTTTTGTGGGGAGCCGGCGCTAATCTACAGGTGATAAAGCCACATTTCTAAGACTACTCTAACCTTGAATAAGCAGACATCTAGACGCCTCCTGGAGTTTCTGACATCATCAAATGCCCCTGATCAATTTGTCTTTTGGCAGGAAAGTAATCCTTTGTCTAGGGCCCCCTGTGTACTAAGTTTGCACGATCCCCATTTCCTTACAAGCCACTATAAATGCTTGTACTTTTGCCCACAATAAACGAGACTTGATCAGAAAGCCTGTCTTGTCTCCCTTCTATGCGTCTCCTGTCTCTTGCCCCTTCTCTTCTCTTTCAGGGCCCACACACTCTGGTCCCACTGGTTGGGACAGCTTTTTATTGACAAAACACATGCATGGGTAATTTTTCAACACTGACCCTTGCAAAAACTTCTGTTCCCAACTGGAAAAATATTAAATGCTCTTGGATTGGGCGAGCAAATATAATAAAGATGACAATACTACCTAAATTAATCTACTTATTTAGCGCTATACCAATCAGACTCCCAAAAAACTACTTTGATGAATTAGAAAAAATAACAACAAAATTCATATGGAAAAACAAAAGGTCAAGAATTTCAAGGGAATTTATGAAAAAAAAATCAAATGAAGGTGGCCTAGCTGTACCAGATCTAAAATTATATTATAAAGCAGCAGTTACTAAAACCATCTGGTATTGGCTAAGAAATAGACTAGTTGATCAATGGAATAGGTTAGGTTCAAAGGACAAAACAGCCAATAAATTTAATAATATAGTGTTTGACAAACCCAAAGACACCAGTTTCTGGGATAAGAATGCATTATTTGACAAAAATTGCTGGGAAAATTGGAAATCAGTATGGCAGAAACTAGGCATTGACCCACACTTAACACTGTACACCAAGATAAGGTCAAAATGGGTTCATGATCTAGGCATAAAGAATGAGATGATAAATAAATTGGAAGAGCATAGGATAGTTTACCTGTCAGACCTGTGGAAGAGGGAGGAATTTATAACCAAAGAAGAACTAGAGATCACTATTGACCACAACATAGAAAATTTTGATTATATCAAACTGAAAAGTTTTTGTACAAACAAAACAAATGCAAACAAGATTAGAAGGGAAAAAATAAACTGGGAAAACATTTTTACAATCAAAGGTTCTGATAAAGGCCTCATTTCCAAAATATATAGAGAACTGACCCTAATCTATAAGAAATCAAACCATTCTCCAATTGATAAATGGTCAAAGGATATGAACAGACAATTCTCAGACGAGGAAATTGAAACTATTTATAGACATATGAAAATATGCTCCAAATCATTATTAATCAGAGAAATGCAAATTAAGACAACTCTGAGATACCACTACACACCTGTCAGATTGGCTAGAATGACAGGGAAAGATAATGGGGAATGTTGGAGGGGATGTGGGAAAACAGGGACACTGATACACTGTTGGTGGAATTGTGAACACATCCAGCCATTCTGGAGAGCAATTTGGAACTATGCTCAAAAAGTTATCAAGTTGTGCATACCCTTTGATCCAGCAGTGTTTCTACTGGGCTTATACCCCAAAGAGATACTAAAGAAGGGAAAGGGACCTGTATGTGCCAAAATGTTTGTGGCAGCCCTGTTTATAGTGGCTAGAAGCTGGAAAATGAAAGGATGTCCATCAATTGGAGAATGGTTGAGTAAATTGTGGTATATGAACGTTATGGAATATTATTGTTCTGTAAGGAATGACCAGCAGGATGAATACAGAGAGGACTGGCGAGACTTACATGAACTGATGCTGAGTGAAATGAGCAGAACCAGGAGATCATTATATACCTCAACAATGATACTGTTTGAGGATGTATTCTGATGGAAGTGGACCTCTTCGATAAAGAGAGCCTTAATTGATCAAAGATGGACAGAAGCAGCTACACCCAGAGAAATAACACTGGAAATGAATATAAACTGCTTGCATTTATGTTTTTCCTCCCGGGTTATTTATACCTTCTGAATTCAATTCTCCCTGTGCAACAAGAAAACTGTTTGGTTCTGCACACATATATTGTATCTAGGATATACTGCAACCCATTCAACATGTAAAGGACTCTTGCCATCTAGGGGAAGGGGTGGAGGGAGGGAGGGGTAAAATCGGAACAGAAATGAATGCAAGGGATAATGCTGTAAAAATTACCCTGGCATGCGTTCTATCAATAAAAAATTATTAAAAAAAACAAAACAAAAAAAACCCCAAAAAAAAAACTTCTGTTCCAACTTTTCCCCTCCTTCCACTCCCCTAGATGGCACACAGTCCCATACATGTTAAAGTACATATTAAATACAGTATATGTGTACATATTTATACTGTTATCTTCTTGCACAAGAAAAATGATTACTATTTTTTACCTTAATTATGTTGATCTTTCTTTTGAGAGTACCTTATTGTTGATATAAATCTTAAACATAAAGTATACATTTGCCATGTAGAAAAAAATTTGTCTATGTTTAAACTGTTTGTCCATGTTGAGTTCCTTAAAATTGCTCTTTGATATTGGCTCTTATATGTTAAATTTTCTGTTGAGTTCAGGTTGGGTTGATAGAAAATCCTGAAAATCTGCAAGTTTGTTGAATGGCCATTTTTTCTCATTCTCATTCTCATTCAAAATTTGCTGGATATGATATTTTTGGCCGTATGCCTTGTTCTTTTGCTTGTCTATAGATATGATTCCAAGACCTGCAGTCTTTTATTGTACTTGCTGATAAGTATTGTGCAATTCTAACTGTAGCTTCAACATTTTCCTTGTTTCTTGCAAAATTTTCTCTTTGATCTGGGGTTTTTGAAATTTGTGTTTTCCACAAAGGATCTCTTTGAGGTGGTGATCGGGGGACTTTTTCTATTTTTACTTTCCCCTCAAGTTCTATCACTCCAGGACAATTTTCTAGGATTATATCTTGCATTATTGTGTCAAAGTTCTCTTTTTTTGGCCACAACTTTCTGGCAGTCCAATTACTCTTATATTTTTGGTTCATGCTCTGTTCTCCAGATCTATTGTTTTTCTCATGAATTGTTTCATATTCTATTCTATTATCTCATTCTTTATAATGTTTTGTTATTTCTTGGTGTCTCATAACTTCACTGACTTCTTCCCCTTTCCTGATTCCAATTTTCAAAGTTATTTTCATCTTTGAAACTGTAATTGGTTTCTAATTGGTTAACTTTTTTTCATAATCTTCTTGTTTTTCTGGATTGCTTTAATTTTGTTTTTTAGTTTTTCCTCAGTGTCTCTCATTTGATTTTTGAATTCTTTTTTGAATTCTTCTATAAATTCTCTCTGAGCAGGGAACCATTTCATGTTACTCTTTGGGTAGAAGCCTTTTAAAATTGAAGTATCCTCCTCTGAAGATGAATCCCAATTCTCATAAAATATTTCAATGGTGGGGTTCTTTCTTCTTTGCTGGTTCATTTTCTTAGATAAGAGGTTTTAGTGTAGGTACCTCTAATTGTGAGGTGCAGAAATGATGCCTCAAGCTTCCCTTCAACTCTCCACTCTGACCAGGAATCCCATACCAAGATCTCTACCTTTCTGCAAGTGCTTTCAGCCAGCAGTGCCCCTGCCCCACTGCTTCTGCACTCATTAGGTGCTGGTTACTTCTTGCCCAGGGCAGTATCTCAGTAGCTAGGCTGGGCATTCTCAATCAGCTGAGGTTCACTTAGTTCCCCCAGTCCAGTTCCTGGACTCAACCCCCCACCTCCAACTCAATAAACAGGGGAAAATCTCTGTGGTTCCTGCTGAGTCTCCAACCCTAAACAGCTAGTTCGAGGGTCCCCACTTGAAGTTTCTTCAGAGCTAGCCAGGAGGTGGTTCACTTTAGACAGGTTAATTCTGGCCTGGGGTCTTTCTTCAGATCTTTTTGATTGTATCAGGAGGACGCCTGTTCTGCCCCAACGCTTCTTGGTTTTTCACCAGTCTATGTTCACCCTAAAGTGAAAATTTGGGGAAATTGGGACACTTTGAAATTTATCAACCTACTCCACCATCTTCCCAAAATCCTCTCCTAGTTTGTGGTTTATGAAGAGTTGATCTGCATTTTACTCAAGCCAAAGCTCTGACCCTGGAGATCTTTTAAAGTTAACTTAGGAGGACAAATGCTTCACCTAGTATTTATTCCTCCTGTTCTCAACAATTTTTTGGTCTTTTTTTTTTTTTTTTTTGGAGGAAATTTGGAGAGCCAAAAATTTTCTGACTTATTCTGCCATTTTCTCAGAATCTTCTAGTACTCTGTGACTTCTTAATGTCCTTTCATCAGAGAGAGTTGCCCTCTCCCTTCCAAGTCTTCACCCAGCCTATAAGGCTTTACCTTGAACTTTTCAAGGGAATATGCCTTCTAATCTTACTTCAGAAAAACCCATTGAGAAGAGAGGGGATGGACCCTTGATTTTTGGGACAGAATACTCTCAACCAATATCTTTTAAAATGAATCAAATTTGTTTTACTGGCAGCTCTGAAAGCACGTTTATCCAGGATCCCCAAAGTTTGTTTTTACCCCAAGACAAAGTTCAGAAGAATCTGAAAATCAAGTTAATTTTATAGATTGCTTTGGTATTCCTTAAGCAACCCCCCCCCCCCTAAAAAAAATTATCCCAACTCAAACAAAGCTTTCTCAATGTTCAAAAATTTGCTTCTTGCCCACCTTGCAAAATGAAATCCTGAGATCCCATGGTTTCCTATCTTAAAACCATTGGTTTTAGTCCCTAACTTGAAAATATATTTGGAATGACTACATAACTGTTTATATCTATATTTATACATGCACATGTGTAATAGTTTTACACACACACACATACATACCTTCTCAATGGTTGAAGGAGGAAGTGGAGAGAAAGAGAGAATTTGGAAATGAAAATTAAATATAACTTAAAAATAAAAAAGACAAGTTTTAGACTATGTAAAATTTAAAAAATTGTAAAGTTAAAAAAATAAAACCACTCAGCCCTCTTTGTAGTGGCCAGAAACTGGAAACTGAATGGATGCCCATTAATTGGAGAATGGCTGAATAAATTGTGGTATATGAATAATATGGAATATTATTGTTCGATAAGAAATGACCAACAGGATGATTTCAGAAAGGCCTGAAGAGACTTACATGAACTGATGCTGAGTGAAATGAGCAGGACCAGGAGGTCATTATATACTTCAATAATACTATGTGATGATCATTTCTGATGGACATAGCTCTCTTCAACAATGAGATGAACCAAATCAGTTCCAATAAAGCAGTAATTAATTGAACCAGCTACGTCCAGTGAAAGAACTCTGGAAAATGAGTATTAACCACTTCATAGAATTCCCAATCCCTCTATTTTTGTCTGCCTGCATTTTTGATTTCCTTCACAGGTTAATTGTATACTATTTCAAAGTCCGATTCTTCTTGTATACCAAAATAACTGTATGGACATAGATACATACATTGTATTTAACCTATACTTTAACATATTTAACATGCATTAGTCAACCTGCCATTTGGGGGAAGGGATGGGGGGAAGGAGGGGAAAAGTTGGAACAAAAGGTTTTGCAATTGTCAATGCTGAAAAATTACCCATGCATATATCTTGTAAATAAAAAGCTATTAAAAAAATGAAGCCACTATTCTCAAATATGTCCCTAGTTTTACTTTTGGGGAGACATTTCCATCTCTCTCTACTGCTTTTACACTGCTCTCAATAAAGATGTTGGAAGTAATCCTAACCCCAGATAGTCAAGCCAAGTTTGCTTCTCACTCTGCCTGTAGCTTGTGAGCTTATGTCTGTCACAATTTCACTGTCATTCATCTTCTCAGACTTCCCTGTCCCAGCCTCTGCAGGATTTAAGAAACCAACCCCGTAGGAATTTGGGACTCACCGGATCTGAAGTTGTTGGTGGTTGGGTAGAAATAGTATGCCAACAAGAGTCCCAAGGCAGGGAGGAAGATCGTTTTCAGTAGAGCCATCAAGAAGGAAGTATGACACAGGACAGCTCTGAATACTGAGAATACTCTGGAAGCAATTTTTAATTGCAAAACTGCAGAAAGACATGCTGATATAATACAAAAACTTATTTTGTTAACTCCATCACCTAAAAAACAATTGCTGTTGTTAGATTTTGAATTTGACCCATCACAAAGTCCTTGGATACTTACCAGGAAACAAATGAAATAGCCTGACTTGTGTATAGTCACAGATTTCTGAGCTTTTTCAGAATCTCCTACTACTTGGCTGTTCAGGGCACTAGAATTCATTTGAATCCACTTTTTTTTTTTTTTAAATAACTTTTTATTGATAGAATTTTTTTTTTTACAGCATTATCCCTTGCACTCACTTCTGTTCCGATTTTTCCCCTCCCTCCCTCCACCCCCTCCCCCAGATGGCAAGCAGTCCTTTACATGTTAAATACGTTACAGTATATCCTAGATACAATACATGTGTGCAGAACCGAACAGTTCTCTTGTTGCACAGGGAGAATTGGTGAATCTACTTTTATACTGACTTGATCTATAAGCCTGCAGCAAGAGTAGTTTGATTAGTCAGAAAGAATGGAGGGAGGGTTTCAATCAAGCCTGGCTTGCTTGATAAATGTTGAGTCCAACTATACATACATATATGATTATATATAAGTATATGTATATGTATATGTATATATATATATATGTTTGTGTATATGTGTCTAGATAATTATATCTATCTACATTTAGGCATAATTACATATGTTATAATTTATTACCTTATATATTTGGTTAAGATCTATATCTCAAAGTTTCTTAAACTATTGGTTGCCACCCCATATCAGGTTACAAAACTAAAAGCAGGGATTGTGAAACATCTGGCAACAGTAAAAGGTATTAAACATTCTGCTAAGATTTAATTCTTTATGGAAAAATAAATAAGCACATCCATCTCATTAGTATGCAAATTTGTATTCCAAAGAATCATTTTGAAGTAAATTTATGATTTGTTATCAGTAAATGTTTGATTTGTATACTTATTTTGTAATTTACATATTCAGGGTTACATAAAAATTTCTTGGATGAAAAGGGATTGTGAGAGGAAAAAGTTTAAGAAAATCAGCTATATTTTGTGCAGAAAACATTTAATTAGTACAGTAGATTGAATGCCAGGCTTGGAGTCACTTGAGTTCAAATCCAGTCTCAGACACCATTTGTGTAACCCCAGGCAAATCCCTTATCTTTGCTTGCCTCAGTTTCCTCATCTGTAAAATGAAGTGGAGAAGGAAATGGCAAACCCCTCCAGTGTCTTTGCCAAGAAAATCCTAAATGGAGTTACAAAGAGTTGGACACTACTGAAATGACTGAACAAATGTGACATTAACAAGATCTACATTTTATCTTCAAGGAATGACTCAATAACCTCTCATCTGAATGGATCATTTGTTAGGGGTTGTTTGGGCAGGATGACCACTGTGGTCCCTGGTATTGTTCAATGTCATCTTCAACTTTTCATTCTCAGTCACTCCAAATGTTTAATCATTGTCAAGTTGCTGCTCAACATTTCTTATATGTATTACCTTCTCTCCTCATATTCAATCACTATCCCTAGTTCAGGTCTTCATTATCTTTTGCCTGAATTATTGTAATAGTCTTACTATTAGTCTTTTTCCCTCAACTCTTTCCTTATTCTAATTCATTTTCCACAGAGCTGCCAAAATAATTTTCTTAAATAGTGTAAATCTGGCCATTTCATTTCTCCTCCTACTCAATAAATTTCAGTGTCTTCCTGTTTACCTCCAGGATAAAAAAAAGTCTTGTTTGGCTTTTAAATCTATTTACAACTTGGTTCCTCCCTACCTTTTCAATCTTCAACTTTAGAAACTTCTATATACTCTATGATACAACCCTAGTAGTCTCCTTGCTGTTCTTTGCATTTGACATGGTAATTTTTGTCTTTGTGCCCTAGTTGGCTGTCCCCCATGTCTGGAAGAACCAATTTTCAAGGCCTCTTAGCATGTCTGACTTCCTTCAAGATGTTCCTTGGAACACTGCTGGCTTTCTTTCACCTTAACTAAGAAAGATCACTATCTCTTTGGCTTCACAAACGGTTTTCTAACCATGTAATCTGAAAAACTTTCTGAGAAACTACAGTGTGATTTAAGCAGCTTGAATGGCAAATATGGCAGGTTGTAGGACCCCTAAGAGCTCAAAATGACTTTACCTAGTCCAAATCCTTTATTTTACAAAAGAGGAAAATGAGTCCTAGAGAGATGAAGAGACTTCTTTATTCTTTTCAAATTTGTTATTTATTTTTAACTTGTAAAATTTTTTTGAGTTTCAAATTCTTTTGAAATTCTTTCAAATTCTCTTTAGCCATTGAGAAAGTAAACAATATATTATTATAAGTATGAAATCATGTAAAACATTTTTTCATATTAGCTATTTCATAAAAAAGCAAGAAAAATAGAGAAAATGAAAAAAAATATACTTCAATTTATGCTCAGAGTTCATCAGTTCTCTCTGGAGGTGTGTTGCATTTTTTATCATGATTCATCTCAGAATCATTATGTTAACCAGTATAATTAAGTCTTTCACAGTTGATCACTGTTACAATATTGCTATTATATTATTGTGCTCAATGATCTCCTGGTTCTTCTCATTTCACTTAGCATCATATAGGTCTTCCCAAATTTTTCTGAAATCATCCCCCTTTTATAGCACAATACAATGCCATCACAATAATACACTGCAACATTCATCTGTTTCCCAACTGATGGGCATCCCTTCAATTTATAATTCTTTGTCACTGGAAAAAGAGTTGCTATTAATATTTCTGTATATATAGTTCCTTTTCCTTTTTTTTTTTTTTTTAATCTCTTTGAGATATAGTCTTAGTAGTGGTATTGTAGGGTCAAAGGGTATGCACATCTTTTTTGTTCTTTGGGCATAATTTCAAACTCTTCTCCAGAATATTTGAACTAGGTTAAAGCTCCAACACTAATGCATTATTGCACCTATTTTCCCATTTCCTCTCCAGCATTTATGATTTTCCTTTTCTGTCTAACAAGACAGCTAATCTGGTAGGTGCAAGGTGGTACCTCAGAATTATTTTAATTTGCAACTTTATAATAAAAGTTATTGGTGCCAAGATGATGGAGTAAGGAAAGAACTTCTTTGAACTCTTCCAAATAACTTGAAAATTACCTCAGAACTAATCGAGGAACAGAGAAGAAGCTTACCTGCGTAGCAGGAAAGATCTGTGTCACCATACCTTACTGTTCACAATAAAATCTGCCTTGATTGAGAATAGATTTGCTCCCAGAAATTCTTTTCCCCATAGTCCCTGACTGATCCCGACCAATCCTCATCCTTTTCCTGGTGGCCCAGATGGGGATTTCGGATAAAGTATGAGTCAATTTTCAGCCAATGTTGAAGTGCCCCAGCCTAGCAGGTGGGACCCCCTTGAGTGCCTATAACTCTCAGCAGAGGATGTCATGCCATTAAAGTCGTGGCTAATCTTGTGTTTGACAAACCCAAATATCCTAATTTTTGGGATAAGAATTCATTATTTGATAAAAATTGCTGGGATAACTGGAAATTAGTATGGCAGAAATAAGGCATGGACCAACACTTAACACCATATACCAAGATAAGATCAAAATGGGTCCATGACCTAGGCATAAAGAACAAGATTATAAATAAATTAGAGGAACATAGGATAGTTTATCTCTCAGACTTGTGGAGGAGAAAGAAATTTGTGACCAAAGATGAACTAGAGACCATTACTGATCACAAAATAGAAAATTTTGATTATATCAAATTAAAAAGCCTTTGTACAAACAAAACTAATTGCAAACAAGATTAGAAGGGAAGCAACAAACTGGGAAAACATCTTTACAATTAAAGGTTCTGATAAAGGCCTCAATTCCAAAATATATAGAGAACTGACTTAAATTTATAAGAAACCAAGCCATTCTCCAATTGATAAATGGTCAAAGGATATGAACAGACAATTTTCAGAGAATGAAATTGAAACTATTACCACTCATATGAAAGAGTGTTCCAAATCATTATTGATCAGAGAAATGCAAATTAAGACAACTCTGAGATACCACTACACACCTGTCAGATTGGCTAAGATGACAGGAAAAAATAATGATGAATGTTGGAGGGGATGCGGGAAAACTGGGACACTGATGCATTGTTGGTGGAGTTGTGAACAAATCCAACCATTCTGGAGAGCAATCTGGAATTATGCCCAAAAAGTTATCAAATTGTGCATACCCTTTGATCCAGCAGTACTATTACTGGGCAATACTAAAGAAGAGAAAGGGACCTGCATGTGCCAAAATGTTTGTGGCAGCCCTGTTTGTAGTGGCTAGAAACTGGAAATTGAATGGATGCCCATCAATTGGAGAATGACTGGGTAAATTGTGGCATATGAACGTTATGAAATATTATTGTTTTCTAAGAAATGACCAGCAGGATGAATACAGAGAGGCTTGGAGAGACTTACATGAACTGATGCTAAGTGAAATGAGCAGAACCAGGAAATCATTATATACTTCAACAACGATACTGTATGAGGATGTATTCTGATGGAAGTGGAGTTCTTTGACAAAGAGACCTAACTCTGTTTCAATTGATAAATGATGGACAGAAGCAGCTATACCCAAAGAAAGAACACTGGGAAATGAATGAGAACTATCTGCATTTTTGTTTTTCTTCCCGGGTTATTTATACCTTCTGAATCCAATTCTCCCTGTGCAACAAGAGAACTGTTCGGTTCTGCAAACATATATTGTATCTAGGATATACTGCAACATATTTAACATGTATAGGTTGCCATCTAGGGGAGGGGGTGGAGGGAGGGAGGGGAAAAATCAGAACAGAAACGAGTGCAAGGGATAATGTTGTAAAAAAATTACCCTGGCATGGGTTCTGTCAATAAAAAGTTATTATTAAAAAAAAATAAATAAAGTCGTGGCTACTTGGAACTCTTAGGTGTTCAGTTTGATGCTTAATGAAGTCTTTTGTTTTTCTCCTTCACTAGGACATTGTTGGAGTTGATAAGAGAGGACAGAGGTGAAACATAGGACAGTCCTGGAATATGGATAGGGACTGTGTCTGAAGTTGTCCCTTGATACATTAGGACAAATTTGGCCAACAAAATTAAAGAAAAAGGAGGTTTATGTTTTCCTCTGACACAGTGTGGTCATCATACAATTTAGAAGACCAAGAAATTTGGCCAGAAAACATCTTAATAACAACAAAATTAATCCTGAAATTAGCTCTTTTCTGCAGAGAGAAGGGGAAATGTTTCATATGTCCAGCCCAGGACTCTGCCCTTAGAAAACTTTGCCCTATGTTTCTTGCTAAATATGACCCACTTCACCAGGAACTTGATCCATTGAATGTTTCAATGCCTCCTACCCTCCCACCTAATCATCCAGTCTCAGCCTGGGGATCCATGTCTCTGGCTGATCTGGATAGTTAATCTAGGGTTGAGATCCCCTTTCTTCCTAGCTTTATCTTCCTCGTCAAGACACTCTTTCTTATCCCAAGTGCATACCTACACCTGTCACATAGTATTTGCTTCAAGCTGTAGCACCTGAAAAGTCTCTATCCAATATTTCCCTTCTGAGAGGAATCCCTAACTCTATGGGAGAATTAAAGGAATCTGGGACCTGAGCCAGAATTTGGGTTGTTTTGGGTGAAACCCACTCCCCTCCAGGAGCCACTGACTCTGTACTTTTGTAATTTGCAAGGGGCTCTACCCCCATAAGGCAGGGAGGGGGACACAGTGACATTCTCCAGTCCTGCCCCAAAGTTCCCCGCAACCCCACCCCCCCATCCCAGTCCAGCCCAGCCTCCCACTCATCTCACCCTAGCTTCCAGCTTTAACAAAGTTCCCTCAGCCTCACAGTGCCCAGCCAGAGGATCCTGGGAGGTCCTGGGGGTGCAGGAGCTGAGGGTTAAGGTTCCAGATTGCCACAAAGTTCTCAAAGTGCTGAAGGGGACCGTGCCAAGGACAGCTTGGAGAGCCTCTGATTCCTCCAGGGAGTGGTGGAGTCTGCAGGCTCTGAGCAGGAAGGACAGTTCCTTTTGGTGGAGGAGATTTAAGAGAGTCAGTCCAGGGGTGGGGCTAGAGAGGAGGTCCAGATCCCCAGAGGGTGGGGGATAGAGATAGGGAATGGGAGGAGGAGTCTCTCAGAGCTTTTATATATACACCTACCTTTAAAGATCAGCCTTAGGACAATGGCTTATAGCTGAGAGCAAGAACAGGTTTCTGTTTCTGAAATACCTGAAATAGTTTGTGTCGTTCTTGTATTACAGTGAAGTCCATTTGAATGAAGGGAGCAAAGTCTATCGAGAGTTCCTTGATAGTAATTTTATCAAACATATATCAAACCAAACTAAAGCAAAGAGCAAAAGGATGGTAAATCTGAAAAGTGATTTGTCCTAGTTGTCTAATTTAGAAAAGTGATGACCATTAACTTAGTAGCAGGGTCTTTTATTCCTTCATCTTTATTGGGCTTAGTAACATCAGGCGTTTCTAACATGGAAATGGACAAAGGATGGCCTCCTCTCCCCTCCTCCATAAGGGCCTCAGGCTCGCAGAGAAATGTTTGCTCAGCTAGATTAAAGGAGGTGTTTTGCACGACAAAGTGCCTGCTCAACAATGTTCTGAGGAGTATCTATAAGGATGGCTGCCTGACAATATTCATAACCCTGATCTATAATCTATGTCAAACATCTGCCATTGTGCATTCTCCTTACATCCAGTAAATTCCCTATTTTTCCCCCTATAAGCGGAAAGTCAAGCCACTGTTTAATGTTAAATGTAACCCCAAGGCTGAACAAGAATGCTTTTAAGACTGTCTCTACTTCTGTTCAGTAAAGAAACTCTCTCTAAATCACCCATCCCTTGGCTGTGTTGAATTTTATTTCCTGGGCTATCTCACTTGGAGGTCCCACCGAGATGAGCCTTTGGCTCAGTCTGACGGCCTGGTTCTGCTCACTTCACTTAACATTAGTTCATCTGAGTCTCTCCAGGCTTTTCTGAAATCATCCTGCTGATTATTTCTTATAGAACAATAATATTCCATAACATCCATATACTATAACTCTTCCAGCCATTCCCCAACTGATGGGCATCCATTCAGTTTCCAGTTTCTTGCCACTACAAAGAGTGGCCACAAACATTTTTCCACATGTGGGTCCTTTTCCTTCCTTTAAGATCTCTTTGAGATATAGGCCCAATTATCTAGTTAGTTTTGTGAGGGATGTAGAAGACCCTTATCCAAAATGACTACTCAGAGATCACTCAGTAGAAGGCAGAAAAGTTGTTTTTTGAAAACCTCTGGAGGTTGAGCTATCCCATCACGAGATAAGAGAGAAAGCTCGAGGTAGGAGGGCTAAAGAAGTAGTAAAGATACATAGCTTTTATACAAGAAATTACATCATAAGTAAGAGAGCATTGAGAAGAGGAGGGGGAGGCATCTAATTGGTTGTTGCTATTTGGAGAGATTATAATGGAAGGAAATTAGGCCTTCAGGCTTAATCAAGCAGATAGTGATCCAGCTAATAGACTAAATATTGACAAATATCAAACATTAATAAATGTCATAAGGTCAGGTTAAGTAAATATATTTATAGCTGGCCAAGGCTCAAGTAAACATGAGCCTGCACATATTATACAGGTCATAGGGGAAACACAAAAATAATGAAAATAAAAGACAGAAAAAGCATTTAAACATTCCTATAAGTTCTTCACTTTATCTCTCCATTCCATACAGTTTTAATAGCTTTCATAGTTAATAACCATTCAATTCATCTATAAATCATTTTTATACCCTAAACAAATTTGAAAACCCACCCCTTTGGATTAGTGTCTTTTTAAAGTTTGTGTGTAAGGAATGGGGGAAGGGTGTATGTGACAGGGCAGATTTTAGTTCCTCTGTATACCAATTTACTCTTTTATAATTTACAAGATTCTCATTACTCACATATTATTTTAGTTTCTTCTTTCATAGAACTGCTAAGATTTAAAAAGTTGTCAAGGTAAAAAATCCAGAGAACCTGGCATAGAACTTCACAGTTATTGAGAATTTCTAAGGTCTTTTTCTAAACACCAAGTTATTATTATTATTATATAAACTAAAACATGCCTATTTGTATACCTGAGACAGGCTTTAACTAGGAGATTACCTTACAGGAAAAAAGTCTTTAAGAAGTAATAGTTTAAATTTGTAATTTCATAGCGTTCAAATCAAAGGTAGAAAGAGTAGAAGATAATTTCTAAGTTTGAAGATATGAGAGATAGAAAATCCTATCCAAAAATGACTACTCAGAGACCTCTCGAAGTAAAAAGCAGAAAAGTTGTTTATTTAATTAATTCTCATGAGAATGAGCAATTTCACCTCGAGGAGGGAAAGAGAGAGAGCTCACTGTAGAAGGGCTAAAGAAAGGGATAAGATATACAGTTTTTATAAGTTTTAGTTACAAAGGATTACATCATGAATTGGAGAACATTAAGAGATAGGTTTCCTCCCCCTTCCCCCCCTTAATTGGATATTATTCGTGCCAAAAACATCAGATTCCCTAGTTCTGGGAGGAACCATATATCAGGCAACTATTTGTCTAAACATTGATAACTTGAACAATGATAAATGTCATCATTCTAGGTTAAATACATATATCTAAAATCTAAGTACATATTGACTACTACTCAACATACTTATGCAAGTCACAAAGACCTAGAGAAACTAAAATATAGAAGAGGAATTTAAACATTCTTAGAAGCTCTATACTTTATCTCTACTACACACAGCTGCTGGACGTTCTTCACCTTATCTCTACTACATACACACACACAAAGAGTAAAAGGAGAGGCATTTTGTGATAACCATATCATGTGAAGGTTATTGGATAATTAAAAGACCTGAGAGATAAGTTCCTTGA
Organism: Antechinus flavipes; assembly: GCF_016432865.1. NCBI lineage: Eukaryota > Metazoa > Chordata > Mammalia > Dasyuromorphia > Dasyuridae > Antechinus > Antechinus flavipes. The sequence goes on from NC_067401.1 coordinate 377,674,218, forward strand.
GAGTAGGGATTGTTTCAGATTTCTATTTGTATTCCTAGAACCCAACACACTCACACAGTAGTGAGTTACAGTTTTTAAAGTGGATGTAAACATTTTAAAAAGGCTTGTAGCCTGTGAAGAAGTCAGGAAATAAAGCCATAAATAAAGGTGAGAAAGGTGAGAGAAAGGCTCACTCATGAGGCTCCTGAAGGAAATGAGATAAAATTAGATCAAGTATGGAGAGGAATGGAGAAAAGAAAGAGAGGAGAGTTAGAGATGTAGAGGTATTTGAAATGTGGTTTGGGAGAGAAAAAGAAAGGCCATCTCTTTGAGATTTTGATGAGGTCCTTGGTTGTTAGATTGGTATGGACAGAGAGAACCTGAATTACTGTAAACAATCTGGAACCCAAGCTACTTCCTAAAGTAAACAGGGAGGAGTATTGATAGGATTATAAATGAACCTTTGGATTTTGATTAGGCCTTTTGTTCTTTAAGTGGACTTTTATTACAGTCCCACTTCAGGCTGAATTTTTTGCATTGACAAAATTCCACATCATAACTCCAGAGTTACTGTATATAATCAGAAAGCCAGGTTACAATCCCACCCCTGTGGTTATGTTTCCCCTATAAAAGAACCTACAGTACACCTCACTAACTCCTTTTAAGAGTTAGCCTGACAGTCCCTTGCTAAATTCCTTCTTCAAAAATTCAGTCTGCTTTATGGAGTCTAGGGTTCATTAGGAACTTGCCATGTCCTAATGGTATCTTCCTCTTTAATAGCATCTTCCCTTGATTGTGAGTTTCACTAGGGAACTTAGCTCTTGTAGTTGAGGTTGGAAAGTAGACCCTAAAATTTGGGGTCATAGACCAGTGTCATGAGGTATCTCAAAAGAATTTGCAGGCTTGAATTCATTTCCTGGTTAAGGGGAAAAGTTTTATTGTAATTATAATGCCAATTGCAGCCAGTTAAGTTCCAAAAGAAATTAGCAAAGTGCTAAGAGAGAGGAGACCCCTTTATCCAGCTTTCTATCACTGACATGCTAATTCTATGTCCCAGAGGTAGGAGAGGTGTGGTCTCTGGAATTTGGTTTTCTCACTGACCAGATTATCAGTCAGCAATGAATTGAGGAGTGGTCTGTTCATAATCAGACAGATTGTTGTTCTTAGATTGGGAGTGTGGGAAGTCCCTGAGGCAGATTCCAAAGCCAAAAGATTTAGGATTTCTGATATTGTTAGAACAGAAGCCCCCTTAAAATCATCGCTATATTACAGCATTATCTTTCCCTTTGCTAATTACTAAAACCCCTTTTCTTTGATAAAAACCCATATGGATTTATCCTGGTTAGCAACAGAATATAATAAAATCTTTGCTTTTTGATTTGGAGAAGGTCTAAGCCTACAAATTCTTTTTGAGTTTTCTCAAAAATTTTCTCTATAATGTTTGAGATAGGCATCTATCATCCTTGGGACACTCCCTACTTGTTCAGGAATCAACAGAATAATTTGGGATTCCTTACTTACTATAAACTCTTGGACAAGATTATTCAAATTATCCAAAGCTGTCAAAATTCTTTCTTGAAGGTAGCAAAATGAATGTTGGATCTGGAAAGGGAGCCCTGAAGAATTGGTCTGAGAAGTGAGAGAAAGATTTAAAAAAGAGCTTTGTCCAAGACTTTTTAAAACAAGCAATCTTTTAGACATCCATGTTTTCAGTCTGATATCATTTGACCAGACGAGGTCAATGGAAGGAAAAGAAAGAACTAGTATCCAATCCATGTAATATTCTGTGTGCTAATGATTGATAATAGAATAGTAATAGCTTACATTTACATAGCACTTAAAGATTTGTGAAGTGCTTTACATATGCCATCTGATTTGGTCCTCACAAATACCCCAATGAAGTAGGTGCTATTTTTATTCCCATTGTATAGATGTAGAAAATAAGCTGATACAGGTTAAATGACGTATTCAAGGTCACATAGCTATTAGGTGAAAATTTAAGTCTTCATTATTCCAAGTTCAATGATATCTAAACTATAACTTCATGAAGAAAAAAATAGGTTCTCCTCTCAGCTTTGTCTTTCATTCATTACCTAGCAAAATGCTGTTCACAGAATAGGACCTTAGTGATGAGAATGGTATCAGCGCCAAATGTTGGGGTTCCTATTATGTGCAAATTCACAATGGATTTTCTCTTTGCCAAAAAGTATTTTTATTTATGAGAAGAGGTTCCAGACAAATGAAGAGATACTCTAGGAGTGATAAACATGAAACAGATTTAGTATTGTAAATGAGGACCCCAATTGAATGACCAAATAGTAAGCTATTTGACAATGATCACGATTTCTCTTTTTCAGTGTTTACAGACCATCCATTTAAAAATTCATTTGACATTTTCACCAAAAATCAGTCAAGCTTACCAGTTTATAGTTTTGAAAATTCAACTTCCATTAAACAAAAATCAATACAAATATAATGAGAAATTGCTGTGGATTCCAAAATTACATAAGATGGAGACACCCATGTAGGAAATTGCAGGGATTTGTTTCTGGAGGACAACATCTTGTGTTCTCCTACCATGCAGATGGGAATAGCCTCTTTCAATTGACTGCAGAGCTGGAATAAGTTTAAAACTCCCAGACAGGGACAGGCTCAGTCTTTCTCTCTCTCATTCTTTCCCTCTCTCTCTGTCTCTGCCTGTCTCTGTCTCTTTGTGTCTGTGTCTCTGTCTTTGCCTTTCTGCATCTCTGTCTCCTCTTTTTCTCTCTTTCTCTCTCTTTTTCTCCCTCCCTTCCTTCTCTTCCCCCCCCTCCCCCTCCTTCCCTTGGATGGAATAGAAAATGAAAAAATTAATGATCTGAATATGCATTTAAAAATTAGGAAACCAACAAAATAAAACCAACAAAAAGAAAAGGTATTAAAATCAGTGGAAAGATAGAAACAAAAAACTTCTGGAAATGATAAATAAAGCTAAAAACAGGTTCTCTAAAATGATAACAAAATTGATAAATCTTTAATCTATCTGATTAAAAAGAACAGAAAATCAAATCAATAAATCAACAAATGAGCAAGGTCAAATTAAAACAAAACCAGGAAAAATAAAAAAAAAAATTAAGTAATAGTACAAAATATAATTCTTTCTGTGTGTATCAGGTCTGAAGTAAGGAAGACCTGAGTTCAAATCTAGCCTGAAACACTTATTAGCTGTGTGATACTTAACCCTGTTTGCTTCAATTTCTTCATATGTAAAATGAATTGGAGAAGAAAATAGTTCCCCATTTTAGTATCTTTGTCACAAAAACCCCAAAGGGAGCTAGACACAACTGAAACAATTGAATAATTATATCTGTCTATCTGTCTTTCTATCTACCTATCTGTTTGTCTATCTATTAAAACAAGAGAGAAATACTTTCAAAAATAGAGGCAGCTAGGTGGTGCAGTGGATAGAGCATCAGCCCTGAAGTGAAGAGGACCTGAGTTCAAATCTGGTCTCAGACACTTAACACTGCCTGGCTGTGTGACCCTGGACAAGTCACTTAATCCCAATTGCCTCCGCAAAACAAACAAACAAACAAACAAAAAAACAAACCCAACCCTTTCAAAAATATAAAAAGTTCAGACTACCAGATGACTAAATTAAAATCTTAACCAAATTCAGAAAAGGAAATAGAATTAGTTCCAAAGAAATTACCAAATAAAAACATATGTGGTCCTGATGGATTCATGGGCGAATTCTATCAAACCTCTAAAGACTGTTGCTATCTAAAGACAAAATACTAGCTGCCTCTATTTTTGAAAGTATTTCTCTCTTGTTTTAATAGATAGACAAACAGATAGGTAGATAGAAAGACAGATAGACAGATATAATTATTCAATTGTTTCAGTTGTGTCTAGCTCCCTTTGGGGTTTTTTGTGACAAAGATACTAAAATGGGGAACTATTTTCTTCTCCAATTCATTTTACATATGAAGAAATTGAAGCAAACAGGGTTAAGTATCACACAGCTAGACAAATATATTCCTAATACTTAAATCAGGGAAAGGTACCATGCAGAAGGAAAATTGTTGATCAATTTAATTAATGACTAGTAGTGAAAAAAATGGTGAATAAGACTTTTTCAAATAGACTGTAGTGATTTAATCCAAGAAATTATTCATTATGACCAAGTGGTATTGATATCTGAGATTCCAAGATAGTTCAACATTAAGGAAATAATCAGCATTATCATATTAAAGACAAAAACATTCCAAACCCCATGGTTGTTTCAATATATTCAGAAGTCTTTCATGAAGTACAACCCTTATTTATGACAAAACCTTACAAATAAAGGCACAAAAGAAATTTTTACATCATAAAAAGCATCTAAAATAAAACACGAGCATCATATGCTTACTAGAATTCTTTCTAATAAATATAGGAGTAAAGTAAAAATGACCACTTTCACCATTATTTTTTGTTTTAATTCTGGAAATACTAGCAGTAGCAACAAGACAAGAGAAAGAAGTTAAAGGAATAAAATAGGTAAAGAGAAGATAAAATCATTTCTATTTGCTGGTGAGATTGTAAAATTCTAGAGATTCAGCAAAGATGCTAATTGAGACAATAGGTTCAGTGAAGCTTCAGGCTACAAAATAAATCCTAAAAAGTCAACTGCATTTCTATACAATAATAAAATTGAAGAGGTAATAATAGAAAGCGAAATCTCATTACAAATAACTATAAATTTTTAAAACGTCTAAGGATGAATATACCAAAGCATTCTATACAATAATATCATTGTATAATATTAATAATTAATTAAATTCCACCATTTGCATAATATCAATATATTATATATAACACAATATTAATATAATTGTGTAATATTTTAACTATTTAATTGTATAATATTATTGTATATTATTGTAATGTACAATATTAACATATCAAAGTATTTCTATACAATAATAAATTGAAGAGACAAGAATAGAAAGTGAAGAATCATTCCAAATAACTACAAATTTGACAAAGTGCTTGAGGATTAGTACACCAAAACACACAAAAGACTTGTATAAATCACATTATAAAGTACTCCCTTAAAAAAATAAAGAGGAATTTAAATATCTAGAGGAGTGTTCAATCCTCACATCTTGACCTTGCCAATATGATAAAACAGCAATACTATAAAAATTATCTTAAAGTTTTAATACTAGGCCAGTCAAGTTATCAAAGGAGTACTTTATAGAACTTAATAATAGAATAACAATATTCATTTGGAAAAAAATCTGGAGTATCAAGGTAAATGATAAAAAGAGTCAGAGAAAAGAAGGAATAAGAAAAAATAAGAGAATAAGAAAGGAGGGAGTTTGCAGATCTCAAACTATATTGTAAAGCATTAGTCATTAAAACTAATTGATATTGGTTAAAACAAATGGAGAGGTAGAACAATGGAATAGGCTGGGCAATAGTGAATCAGAAACAATGGAATTCAATAATTCAGTTTTTGATAAACCATAAAACATAAATAATGCAGAAAAAGATTCCCTATTGGATAAAAAAAGATTTCTGGGAAAAATGGAAATCAGTTTGGTGGAAGTTAATATTAGACCAACATTTTATGCGATATTACACAATATGTCCTAAATAAATACATGACCTTAATATCAGAAATCCTAGAATTAAAAATTAGAAGAAAAGCAGATCCAGGGAAGACAATAAGGCATTAGAAAGCAGAATCAGTCACATGGAAAAAGATATATAAAAGTTCACTGAAAAGAACTCCTTAAAAAGTAGAATTGGCCAAATGGAAAAGGAGGAACAAAAGCTCACTGAAAAAAGGGATTCTTTAAAAATTGGAATTGGGTGAGTGAAGCCAATGATTCTAGAGACATCAAGAATCAATCAAAAGAAATTTTAAAAAAATGAAAATGTGAAATATCTTATTGAAAAACAAGTGACCTAGAAAATAGATCCAAGAGAGAGAATTTAAAAATTATTGGATCACCTAAAAGCCATGATCAAAAAAATAATCTAGATATCATCTTCCAAGAAGTTGTCAAGGAAAACTGTCCTGATATTCTAGAACCAGAGAATAAAACAGAAATGGAAGAAATCCACCAATCATCTCCTGAAAGAGATTCCAAAATGAAAACTCCCAGGAATATTGTAGCCAAATTTCAGAGCTCCCACATTAAGGAGAAAATATTGCAAGTAGCCAGAAAGAAACAATTCAAATATTGTAGAGACATAGTCAGGGTAATGCAAGATTTAGCAGATTCTATGTTAAAGGATTATAGGACTTAAAGTATGATATTCTGGAAGATAAAAGAACTAGGATTACAACCAAGATTCACTTTCCCAGCAAAAATGAATATAATCCTTTAGGGAAAAAATTGATTTTCAATGAAATAGAGGACAGAGCTGAATAGAACATTTGATTTTCAAATGTGATTCAAGGAACATAAAAAAGTAATCACGAAAGATAAATTACAAGGGATTCAATAAGGTTAAATTATTTACCTTCTTACTTGAGAAAGTGAGACTTGTAACTCCCTCAAATTTTCTTCTTATTAAGGAAATTATGAGCAATATACAAAGACAAAAACACAGATATGAATTGACTATTATGGGATGCTTATTTTAAAAATTAAATTAAATTAAAGAGAGAGAAAGAAGAATGCACTAGGAGAATGCAAAGGGAGAAATAGAATGGGGCAAATTATTTGCCACAAAAAAGGCTTAAAAGACATTTTACAGTGGAGGGGAAAATAGGGATAGAGGGAAACTGAGTATAGGAACCTTATTCTCATTGGAATTGGCTTAAACAGAGAATAACACATATGCTCAGTTGGGTGTAGAAATTTATCTTATATAGGATAGTTAGGAGGAGAAGGGAATAAAAGATAGGGCAGATCAAAAGAAGGGCAAATTCAAAGAAGTGGAAATCAGAAGCAAAATATCTGAGAATGGACAAGATGAAAGGAGATAGAGAAGGGAAAATAGAATGGAGGAAAATACATAGTAATCATTACTGTGAAAAAAAATTATATCAAATTTCTCTGCTCAAAACCTCATATTCCAACTAAACAGAGAACTGAGTCAAATTTATAGAAATAAGAGCAATATCCTCCACAGCAACTAACCTGATGCTAGGCAGATAGTAAGTGTTAAATAAAGTGGAGAGATGAGATGATACTCATTTGTGGAAGAGGGAGGTTCACAAATGTTGTGCATTATACATTTTTAGAATTTTTTTCTACACTGATTAGTTATAATATTTTTAATATAGTATAGGATAGTTTTATTACAGTATTTTTTTCTTTTTTGCCTTCAAAAATATTATATTGTATATGGCTCTTTGGGAGGGTAAAGAGTAGAGTTACTGTAGGAAATTAGAGTGATGTAAAAAGACCAGTAAAAATCATTATATTTAAATTTTTTATTTATTTATATTTATATTTAAATATTAAAAAATACTTATATATATAAAATTAATTTTAAAAATTAAAAATAATTCAGTCATATAGTCCAATTCATGTTTCAATAGACATCTTTTCCCATGTGCATGTGGATGGAGAAGTGTCATATCAGGATAATTTCAGTGGATCTAGGTGACTTCTAAAATACTTCCAACTCTAAAATCTTATGATTCTTTTTTTTCCCCCTGAAGCAATTGGGGGTTAAGTGACTTGCCCAGGGTTACACAGCTAGGAGGTTAAGTGAGATCACATTCAAACTCATGTCCTCCTGACTTCAGGGCTGGTACTGTATCTGCTACGCCACCTAGCAGGATGGTCCAGTGGATAGAACACCTTCAAATTAAAAGTTGATTAAACCTTATAGTTAGAAAGGACACATGGTGTTTTTTGTTTTTATTTTTATTTATACAATTCCAAATCACATAATTTTGGGATTGGAAGGAATATCAGTGGTCTTCTGCTTCAATTCATGCCTGAATAAGCCTCCCTTCTGGGAAGGTAGGTGGGTTTTGCAGGGGGAAGTTCACTCTGCAGATAGTTTCAGTAGTTGTGTTTGGGTAAATCAGTGAGTCAGTGTGTGCTGGCTTGAGATATAACTAAGATAGAGTGATCAGGATTTTATCCCAAGTCATCAATTTAGCACCCATATTTAGAGGGTAATTCCTCTCTAGTGTTATGCTTTCTCCTCATTATAAAATGGAGCTCAACCACTAACACATCTTGCTTCTTGATCTCCTTCACTAGATTATTAATACATGGAGAGATACCATTTCCAGAATCTTGTTTCTCTTTCTTAATGAAGCTTTTCTAGAGCTTCCTAATATTCTTTATACTATGGACTTCCCTATATTGTGAACTCCATGTCTGTATTACATGTTTCAATGCTTAATAATAATGATGTTACATTGTTTTTCTAAGCTTTTTGTGTGTGAATCTTGTGTTCACTGATGGTCCTTCACCTATAATGTAAGCTCTCAAAAGGTAGGAATAATGTCTTCTGCCAACATCCTCCACAGCAACTAACAATTTGCTAGGCAAATAGTAGGTGTTAAATAATTGTTGACTGCTGTGGTTTGGAGGAGAAGAAAGAAAAGGAGTTTGCTTGAATGGTTGGGAAAAGAGCAAAGGAGTAAAGATGATTGACCATTATTTAAATCTGGATTGTATCAAAGCCTGACACACTTTTCTTTATTAACTCCCTTTATCTTTTCTATAATCTGTATTTTTTTCAATGAAAATATAGAGGGTATACTTATCATATTTGAATAAATCTGGAGACTCAAATTAAGGTTCATAAAATCTCAATAGATTAGAAACTGGTCTTAAAAAAGCACAACACTCTATTGACTAGGACACTGTCTTCTTTGTACTTTGTTTAATAAATGCCAAGTCATGTGCTTAGCTTCAAAATATCTCCTGCCTGGGTCTGAAATTATGAAACTTGGATGGACAACAGTTCACAATAATAAAGCTTTTCAAGTTTGAATGCCTAAGAGTTGATATTAAGTAGAAAGGAAAACAGTCAGTAGCCTGCTGAACTTAAATCTGGGTTCCAATCCTTTTTATAGCACTTAACAGCTGTGTGATTCTGGTTAAATCACTTGACCTCTTTGAACCTCAATGAGAATGTTGGACTAGATGGCCTCTAAAATACCTCCCAATTAGAAATAAGGGATTTTATTTTGTAAGACTGGAGATGGAAAACCTCATCCTTATGAATGTGAGGTCATAGATGCCTAGGGAGCTAGATGGCTCAGTCAGAAGTCAGAAAAACCTGAGTTCAAATCTAGATTCAGACACTTACTAATTGTGTGACCTTGGACAAGTTATGGCTAACCTTTGCTTGCCTTAATTCACTGGAGAAGGAAATGCAAACCATATCAGTATCTTTGTCAAAAAAAAATAATTGTGGACATTATGGTCCATGGTGTCATGAAGAGTTGGACAAACAATAATTCTTGTTTGAATTAATTAAAGTTATAAATGAAATATGAACTTGTTAGTCCTTAATCAGTTTAGGAGAAAGGAAGTGCTTGATTACTGGGAATATGAGATGAGACCATATAGGAAATGTATTGGGATTGTTGGAAAGAATCAGACATACCTCTGGACTTATGTGTACTATAGCAGCAGATTTTAGCAGGAACATGCCAGTAATTAGCCAATATTACAGTGGTAAAAGTAATTGTCTGTGGGAAGGGAAGACTGAGCTTTTTCCTTTATTTTCCCCCTCTCTATAGGAAAACCATGTGAATCTCCTCCATTTGGCATTCAGAACTCTTTACAATTGGTCCTTGATATATCCCTCTTCTTGCGCCTTACTCCCCTCCATCTTGGCTGGTTGCTTGTGCCCTTTGTTCTCAAAGAGGACCAAAATGACATTATTGTATTGGGGTCAAGGTACAATAATGTATTGGAGTATGGCTGATCAGACCAACCTGAGCTTGGAAACGTCTACCATAGGTAGGGTACAAATAGTCACTTCCATGTAATCCAGTAACACAGGGCTCCTCTTTGAACAAGACATATCTCCCAATATAACTTAAAGCATTTTCATTGGTTATTGCCCCATATTTGAAATACTCTCTTTATCCATCTCCGTCTCCTGGTTTCCCTAATTTTTTTTTCAAGTTCCAAATAAAATCAAGTCCCCAAAAAATACAAACAAAAATTTGTACCTTCTATAAAAATGTATGCTGATGCTCTTTAATGTTAGTCCTTTTCCTCTTTTGATTAGCTCTAATTTATCATGTGTATATATTGTTTCTACATAGCTATTTGCCTGTCATCTCCCTCTTAGACTCGATAGGTCAATAACCATTTCCTGAGGATCTCCTTTGAGTCAGGCACTGTAAGCTAAGTGCTTGGGATACACAAACAAGCAAAAAATAGTCTTAATGCTTAAGGAAGTTATCATCTAATGACAAAGACAATAAGCAAATCAATATGAACAAATAAGATATTTACAAGATAAACATGAAAATAATTAAGAGAGGGAAGGCACTAGCAGTGAGAGGAATTGTTAAAGACTTTAAAAGATTGTGGAGTTTTAGTTGGAACTTAAAGGAATAAAATTCCTCTGAGTTCCTTAAGAGCAAGAGTTGGCTTGTGCCTTTCTTTGTATCTCCTGCTGCTTAGGACAGTGCCTGCCATCTAGTGGGCACTTAATAAATGCCCCTTCATTGGGTGACTGACAAATGGCAGTATTCACATCTTGAATGGAGAAACATGACAAACCCAAACCAGACAAAATAAAGGAGCTTCTAAACTTGATAAGGGTTCAAAACCTTGAAGTCCAATCAGAAAGTTTTACCAAGGAGAAACTTCATGAATACTTTACCAAGGGAGAAAAGAACTTCCAGGGACCAGAAACTATGAATTCCTCTTTTGACCATGTGTGTTCTCTAAGTTTGAGCTCGTTTTCCTAATGGATACTATGTTTAACTGTGGAAAAGTATCTCAGACTTTGGTGGGGGGATTATTCTTTTCACCACCTTTTTATTTTATATCTACTCAGTAAATACTTCTTTCTAAAAGCTATTTAATTCCATCTGAATTGATGATTTTTTTTTTTTTTTAGAACAAAACCATTGTATTCCTACTAGTAGGTACAGAGGATTTTGTAATATGGATGAATATTATGAATGGCAAATAATACAAATATACTTTATTTTGGAAAAAAAATTTACATAAGTAACGGGACATTTTGGAACACTCTTGCTTAACTATGTTATGAACAAAAATAATGCCACTTTAAGCACAAATATCTTCCTCTTCATTGTGTATTTGGAGATAGGAAGACAGCACTTGGTTTAAAAAAAAACATGACCTCATGTTAAGGTCTGGTCACCTAAGTGTAAACAATGTAGAATGAATTCATCATACAGAGTTCTGATACCAGCTCTAGCAAATGCACAGTACCTGTGTTTTGAGAGCTATGGAACACCTCTCTTCACTCATCCTTCTGGAAGAGTTGCTGCATCAGTCTTACCTAAGCTCTTGGCAGGACCGAGGAAGAATGTCAAATAAGTTTTACAAACCATGTAGAGTGAATTGCCAGTGTTCCCTTTAAGTACATTAAGAAACAGGTAACAAGAGAAAGACACTGCTATAGAAGTATTCTTCTGACTTTGGTGCAAATCTTTTTTTGATTTTTATTTGTGATTTATGCATTTGTCTGATTCATACACAGTACAAACTCTAGTAATTTGCCACAAAGCATTAAGCATAATATGCCTATTATTCCATAGGCATCTGCATTTTTCAAGTTTTAATATTTATTCTTCTACATCCAGACTGTGTCAGCAGTTCTTGAATATAAAAAAAAATACTGAAGGGTTAACTATATTCTAAAAATGCAGATGCCTGTAACAACCATGTTACTAGGAGGAAGGGAATTTTCAGAAAAGGAAAAAAGCAAACAAACCCACTGGGAGGGAATGTGGTTCAAGTCTTTGGATTAAAAAAACAAACAATACAAAACACCCAGATTTCCCCCCAGAGAAGCTGGTCATTATGGAATTTCCAGAAACCCCCCTTTTTCCATCAAAGGGACCTTAAAAACCCCATTTCAAATATTAAAAATCTACAGTTACAGGATGCCATTAAGTGGCAATCAGCAATCAAAAGAATATGGGATGTCTGTAGATGTATTTTGCAGCTTACTTTAAGCTACTGGTTGATCAATAAAAACCACTGGTGTACCAGAAGTGCTATTAAAGATTAGGGTGGCAGGGTACTGAAAACATTACCTGCCTCTTTGTGAGAGGGCTTTCATAGCTAGGAAATTTTCTAACCAGTACATAAACTCCAGATATATCTTTCTCTTTCTTTCGTTCTTTTTTTTTTTTTTTTTTTTAAGGTTAAAAATAAATGAATTAAAAAAAAATCCTACAAGTAGATACAGTCACAATAGGAAGTTACATGACAAGGACCACACCAAAAAAAAAAAACATTGAGACAATGCTATTGGTTCAACAGTATTCCAAGAGGCTAGAAAACCTTTATTTTGAAAACCCTAGCAAAATACCTCACTTGTTTAGAAACTACCTACTTATAAGACTATACTTTGAATCTTTTTTTCTTTTCCTTTTCTTTCTTCTTCCTTTTTCTTTTTTTGCATCTTGTGACTGAAGAACTTCACTTAAGCATTTTGCATTTCTTTACCAATCTTGTAGCTGGTATCTTGTTCCAGTCGATTTTGGTGTGGGTAACTGGAAGCTGCTGGCGCAAGACCTTGAATGTGGTGTCTGACATCGTCTGATAGTTCTCACTAATTGCGGTCTGATACTCATTTTCAGCTTGTTCTATGATTTTAATAAATTCCTAGGCAGTTTGTACATCATCAGTAATGGTTACTGAATCCTGTACATCTTTGTGACTAACCAAGTGAACATTGCCATCTTCATAGTAATGGACCTGAATCTTTAGCACTCCAAGTACTGAGTTGTAGGTGGTGTGATAGTAAACTTCCACTGTGATCTCCAACGACCATTCTAGAAATTTTTAGCTGAAACTGGTGGCTCTCAATACAGGTAATAATAGTCTTCTGCCCATCTGTAATTTTAGCATACACAGTACAGAAGTCGTTGGAATAATGATCTTTCACATAGGCCCTTAATGCATTGTCACAGGATTCCCTCCATGACTTCAGAGCTCCATCTATATCCTCAGGTTGGGGGTCACTTGCTTCTTTCCATAAGTGATCAAACTTAAAGGAAACTTTATTTCTTGGATCTAAAAATCTGCCACTACCCAAATCACCACATTCTGTAATTAAAACCTGATCATCATAGCCTTCTATCTTCACTGGAGTGAACTGATCCATATTATACTGGGCGAATGCATGAGCTGCCCCTTCCTTGAGAAGATTGTCATTGTTAAGTAGTAACCGGACATCATTAAACACTTCATTAAATTCTTCTGGGGGAACATGAGTGATTAACTTGGCAGCTATCCGTACCTTCTCCTCATCTGACACCGGATCCTTGAAGTTGGCCATCTTGGGCTGCTCTGGCCCAGCCCGGCCTGAATTGATGATTAATAGTTGATAATTGATGGTTAATGGTGAGCACATCAAATCAAAATTCATGAATAATAACATTTGAAACCTCTCAATTCCTCAAGGTTTCCCCAAGAATTATGAAGGGAGAATTAGTGAGTCCCCATTTGGGGGAGCCAACTTGCTGCTATGAGCAGGAGTTGGGGTACACTATTACGATTTTGGTTTTAAACATGTTGACCAGTGGAAGATAAGGCTGTGAGGTACATTAGAGACATTATACACAGTGTTTTGAGGTCAGATATTTGCCAAATTCTTTACAGACTGATTCCAAATGTCTTTCCAAGATTACATATCATTGGCTGTCGAATAAGATGTCTTGGGTTCATTTAATCTTGACTCTGAGGCTTCCTATCTGCATGAACAGCAAGTCCCAATTTTGTTTTCTGTTAAAAGAGTGAATTGGACTAGAGGGCCTTTGATGTTCTTTATAACTCTAAACCTATTATCTTATGATACTGAATGGTAAAGTTAACCTGGATTTATACATGTTACTAGTTCCATGTCTTTTCTCATGCTATTTCCTCTGTCAGGAGAGCCCTTTGCTGGTTAAAACCCATCATTCAAAATCTATGTGAAATTTCACCATGAGACTTTAACTAGTCCATGAGACTTTCACCCAGGAAGAAATAAGTAGCCTTTCCCCCAGGCTTAGCTGAATTTAGAGGGCACCAAATCAATGCTATAGATATCGAAGCTTTTACAATTTACAGCAGAAAAGGCATGGAATAGGCAAGGTGCCACAGCCTGGGTTATGTCTCATCTACCAGGGGCTAGAGAAGTCAGACATTACTTCTTCCCTTGGGATGTTTTAGTTATGTGGGAGCAAATTTAAAAATCTACTTTTTAATAAAATTAAAGATATTAAGAATAATATTTTCCTTTAAAACTCTTCCTAAAATCCTTGGGAAAACCCTTTGGAAAAAATGAGTGATCAATCAGGACAAAAAGAGAAAAAAAGAAAATAGATTAAAGGTGATAATGGAAGTTTAACAGAGTACCTATAGTCTATATGTGATCATTGCCTTCACTCCTGAAACAATGATTCTATGATCCACACAAGTTAAGGGGACATTTTTATTGTTTTCTATTTATGTTTTCTGTATACATTTGTGAAAAGAACCTCATTGATTCCTCTGGAAAGTGGTACAGGAGCTCAGGAGAAAGATAAAAACTCTCTATGTAGATTTGGAAATTTCTGCTTCTTCAACTATTTAGAATTTTAACCCAGAACCCAGAACTACATTGTTATGTATCTTGGTATTCTTTCTCAGACTCCTACAAATATTACTTAATCATTTGATGAGGGAAAGCTAAGAGTTATGTTGAAGAATATGGAGAATACCAATTTGAACATCTCTTATTCCAATCTAGATATAGTTTGGGTACAGATTAATGATGTATATGTTTTAAAATTGCTCCCGACAGACGAATCTAAGTTGTAGAGTATTAGAAACAGTTTCCTTCAACAGTTATAATATTCAAGCTTTCTTTTACCCAAATCAAGGCTGGGAGGGTAGTGTGATGTGGGAATGGGGATGGAAATGGTAGTCAATCTTAACACACACACTCACACACACGATAGAGATAAGAATATTTGAATATACATCTGTTCAGCTTGAGTTGGGTGACAAATAAGCTCCTTCTCCCACTAACTGCTTCTTGGCAGAGGCTCCTGATCCTTTGCCACTGATTAAGGCTTGTCTTACCCACCCTCAGCACAGAGGGAGAGATAGGTATGTGCTGTTGTATTTTCATTGGGGCAGAGATAGGGGGAGTGGGATCAGGTAAGTGGAGAAGAGGAGTCTTGGAGGACTGGTCTCTAATGAAAAATTTTGTGTAAGAGCAAGAGGTTGAGAAGAATATTTAGTTACAAGAAGAAACCATTCTCTCTTTCAGAGTCAAATGCTGAGAAAAAGCTTTCTTTAGTTTTTGCTTTCCTTTCTCACCTCCTCCTCACTTCTCATACCCTTACAATCTGGCTTCTGATGTCACTGCTCAACTGAAACAGAATTCTCCAAGGTCAGCCAGTATCTCTAAGTTGCTAAATTCAACAGCCTTTTCTCAGGCTTCATCCTTTTAAAGTTTCTCTGTAATTTTTGACACCATTGATTATTCCTGAATAATCTCTCCACTGTCATCTTTCATGACACTGCTTTCCTGTGATTTTCCTTTTATTTATAGCCTGACCTCTCCGTTTTATTCTTTCTCAGTTTGTTTTATTAGATCATGATCCCTGCTAATTATGTATTTCCTAAAGCTGCTCCCTAATCTCTTTTCCCTCTACATTCTTTCCTCATACTCTCATCAGCTCTTATGTATTCAACAATTGTATTTATGAAGATGTCCAGATCTTATGTAGAGAGCTTTTATCTTTCTCCTTAGCTCCAATCTCACATGTCTGACTGCCTGCTAGACATTTCCATTTAGGGTGTTCCATAAGTATCTTAAATTAATTATGTCCAAAACGGAACTCATTATCTTCCTTTTGAAACCTTCCTGTCCTCTAAACTTCTTAATTTAGAACCCTTTACAACCTGTCTCTACCCTATATTTCCGGAGGGAAAAGGGGAAAGGGAAGAGAAAAATATAATTGGTGGTAAACAAGTTGGCAGGAAATAGAGATAGTAATTCTTTCTGTGCATGTGAATGGTATGAACTCTCCCATAAAATGGAAATGGATAGCAGACTGGATTAAAAGCCAGAATTCTACAATTTATTGTTTACATGAAACTCATTTAAAGCTGAATGATACATTTAGAGTAAAGATAAAAGGTTGGAGCAGAATCTATTATGCTTCAGCTGAGGTTAAAAAAAAAAAAAGCAGGGGTAGCTATACTGATCTCAGATCAAGCAAAAGCAAAAATAGATCTAATTAAAAGAGATAATGAAGGAAACTATATCCTGCTTAAAGGTACCATAGATTATGAAATAATATCAAAATTAAACATGTATGCACCAACTGGTATAGCATCCAGATTCCTAGAGGAGACGTTAAGAAAGCTGCAAGAAGAATTAGACAGAAAAACTATATTAGTGGGGAATCTCAACCGTGCTCTCTCAGAACTAGATAAATCAAACCACAACATAAATAAGAAAGAAGTTAAGGAGGTAAATAGAATATTAGAAAAGTTAGGGATGGTAGAACTTTGGAGAAAATTGAATGGAGACAGAAATGAATATACCTTTTTCTCAGCAGTACATGGAACCTATAAAAAAATTAACCATATATAGGGCATAAAAACTTTAAAATAAAATGCAGAAAGGCAGAAATAGTAAATGCATCTTTCTCAGATCATAATGCAATAAAAATTATGTGCAATAAAAGGCCAGGTGAAAACAGACCAAAAATTTAATTGGAAACTAAATAATCTAATCCTTAAGAATGAGTGGGTGAAACAACAAATCATAGACGCAATTAATAACTTCATCCAAGAGAATGACAACAATGAGACAACATACCAAAATTTCTGGGATGCAGCCAAAGCAGTTAATAGAGGATATTTTATATCTCTAGATGCTTACTTGCATAAAATAGAAAAAGAGAAGATGAATGAATTGGGATTGCAATTTAAAAAGCTAGAAAAAGAACAAATTAAAACCCCCAATTAAATACCAAATTTGAAATTCTGAAAATAAAAGGAGAGATTAATAAAACTGAAAGTAAGAAAACTATTGAATCAATAAATAAAGCCAAGAGTTGGTTTTATGAAAAAAAAAATCCACAAAATAGACAAAACTTTAGTTAATTTGATTAGAAAAAGGAAAGAAAAAAGTTAAATTATTCATCTCAAAAATGAAAAGGGAGAACTTTCCACCAACGAAGAGGAAATTAGAGCAATAATTAGGAGTTATTTTCCTCAACTATATGTCAATAAATATAATAATCTAAGTGAAATGGAAGAATATCTACAAAAAGATTGCCCAGATTAATAGAAGAGGAAATAATTACTTAAATAGTCCTATTTTAGAAAAACAAATAAAACAAGCTATTAATCAACTCTCTAAGAAAAAATCTCCATGGCCAGAAGGATTCAATGTGAATTCTGCCAAACTTTTTTTTTTTAAAGAGACCAATTTAATAGTTTATTAAATGGAGAGATATACTGGACCAAATGGATCTTGGTCCCAGGCCTGGATGAGACTACCATCTCAAAGAATCCAGCACTAAGTATCAGACAGCAAGCTTTTTTGTAGGATAACAAGAGCAGTGACATAATGGGAGAGGTACCTGGGTGGGGATAATCTAATGGGGGGAGGCACCTAGATGACACAATAAAGGAAGGTACTGGAGAGGTTACTGATATTTTAATGACTTCTAAAATGGATAAACCTTTATCCTGTCAAACATTAAGAAGGAATGACTATAACCTAAAGACATAAAACTTTTATCTCATCAACCATTTAAGAGGGAATAATTATAGTCTGGGGTTTTGGGGCAGAGCAACTGAGGTAGGCCTTTATCTCATCAAACATTAAGAGGGAAAGGTTATAACCTGAGGCAGAGTAACTAAATAGGACAATTAGGGAAACTAGGTCAGAACATCAAAAGGGAACTGTGCTGCCAAACATTTAAAGGACAATTAATTCCAATACTATACAAAATATTTGAAAAAATAGAGAAAAAAGGAATCCTACCAAATTCCTTTTATGATACAAGTATAGTGCTGATACCTAAATTATAGACTAATTTCTTTAATGAATATTGATGCAAAAAAAAGTTTGTGGCAGCCCTTTTCATAGTGGCAAAAAACTGAAAACTGAGTGGATGCCCATCAATTGGAAAATGGCTGAATAAATTATGGTATATTAATGTTATGGAATATTATTGTTCTGTAAGAAACAATCAGGAGGATGATTTCAGAGAGTCCTGGAGAGACTTACATTAATTGATGCAAAGTTAAATGAGCAGAACCAGATCATTGTACATGGCATCATCAATATCATAGGATGATCAATTCTGATGAATGTGATTTTTTCCAACAATGAGATGACGGGCCAGTTCCAATGATCTTGAGATGAAGTGAGTCATCTACATCCAGAGAGAAAGCTGTGGGAACTGAATGTGGATCACAACATAATATTCTCACTCTTTTTGATATTGTTCACCTGCATTTTGTTTTCTTATTTTCTTTCTTTTTTGTTTTCTTGTGTAACAAGAGTATAGAAATATGTTTACACATATTGGATTTAACATATATTTTAACAGGCATAACATATGTTGGATTGCTTGCCATGTGGGGGAGAGGGTAGGAGGAAGGAAGGGAAAATCTGAAATACAAGGCTATGCAAGGGTCAATGTTGAAAAATTATCCATGCATATGTTTTGAAAATAAAAAGCTTTAAAAATATCGATTCAAGAATCTTAAATAAAATATTAGCAAAGAAATTATAGAAAGCCATCTCCAGGATAACACACTATGACCAAGTACAATTTATACCAGGAATGAAGGGTTCATTCAATATTAGGAAAACTATTAGCATAATTAATTATATCAATAACCAAACTAACAAAAATCATATGATTATTTCAATAGATGAAGAAAAAGCATTTGATGAAATCCAACACACATTCTTCTTAAAAACACTAGAGAGTATAGATATAAATGAAGTTTTCTTTAAAATAATCAGTAGCATCTATTTAAAACCATCAGCAAGCATCATGTATAATGGGGACAAACTAGAACCATTCCCAATAAGATCAGGGAGTGAAAAAGGTTGTCCACTATCACCATTACTATTCAATAATGTATTAGAAATGTTAGCTTTACCAATAAGAGAAAAAAAAGAGATTAAAAGAATTAGAGTAGGTAATGAGGAAACCAAATTATTATTCTTTGCAGATGATATGATGGTATATGTAGAAAATCCTAGAGAATCAACTAAAACACTACGAGAAACAACTTACAACTTTAACAAAGTTGCAGAATACAAAATAAATCCACATAAATGATCAGCATTTTTATATATTACCAACAAAATCCAACAGCAAGAGATACAAAGAGAAATTTCATTTAAAATAACTGATGATAATGTAAAATATTTGTAAGTCTACCTGTTAAGGCAAAGTCAGGAACTTAATGAACACAATTACAAAACAACATCCACACAAATAAAGTCGGATCTAATAAATTGGAAAAATATCAAGTGCTCATAGGTAGCCTGAGCTAACATAATAAAAATAACAGTACTACTTATTCAATGTCATACCAATCAAACTCCCAAGAAATTATTTTACAGATCTAGAAAAAATAACAAAAATTCATTTGGAAGAACAAAAGGTCAAGAATTTCAAGAAAATTAGTTGAAAAATGCAAATGAAGATGGCTTAGCTGTACCAGATCTAAAACTATATTACAAAGCAGTGGTTATCAAAATCATTTGGTACTGGCTAAGAAATGATAAAAACTCAATATTTGATAAAAAACTGCTAGGAAAATTGGAAACTAGTATGCCAGAAACTAGGCATGGACCCACACCTAACACCACATACCAAGATAAGGTTGAAATGGGTTCATGATTTTAGACATAAAGAGTGATATTATAAACAAATTAGAAGAACACAATATATTTTACTTCTCAGATATGTGGAAAAGAAATGAATTTGTGGCCAAAGAAGAACTGAAAATCATAATTGAACAAAAAAAAAAGATAATTTTGATTATATTAAATTAAAAAGTTTTTGTACAAACAAAAGTAATGCAGAATAAGATTAAAAAGGAAACAAATTGGGAAAAGATGTTTACATTCAAAGTTCTGATAAAGGCCTCATTTCTAAAATATATAGAGACATTGATTCAAATTTATAATAATTGGAGCCACCCTTCCATTGATAAATAGTCAAAGGGTATGAACAGACAATTTTCAGATGAAGAAATTGAAAATATTTCTAGTTATATGAAAAAGTGTTCTAAATCACAATTGACCAGAGCAATGCAAATTAAGACAACATTGAGGTACCACTACACACCTCTCAGATTGGCTAGGATGACAGGAAAAGACAATGATGAATGTTGGAAGGGATGTGGAAAACTGGGACACTGATACATTGTTGGTGAAACTATGAATAGATCCAACCATTCTGGAGAGCAGTTTGGAACTATGCTCAAAAAGTTATCCAACTGTTCATACCCTTTGATCCAGCAGTGTTACTACTGGGCTTGTATCCCAAAGAGATCTTAAGGGAAAGGGACCTGTATGTGCCAGAATGTTTGTAGCAGTCCTTTTTGTAGTGGCTAGAAACTAGAAACTGAATGGATGCCCATCAATTAGGGAAGGGCTGGGTAAATTATAGTATATTAATGTTATGGAATATTATTGTTCTATAAGAAATGACCAGCAGGATGATTTCAGAGGGTCCTGGAGAGACTTACTTGAGCTGATGCTGAGTGAAATGAGCAGAACCAGGAGATTATTATACATGACAACAGCAAGATTATATAATAATCAATTCTAATGGATGTGACTCTCTTCAACAATGAGATGATTCAGACCAATTCGAATGACCTTATGATGAAGAGAGCCATCAACACCCAGACTGGGGACTGGCAACTGAGTGTGGACCACAGCATAGCATTCTCACTCTTTCTGTTGTTTTCTGCTTGCATTTTATTTTCTTTCTCACTGTTTTACCTTTTTGATTTGATTTTTCTTATGCAGAAAGAGAACTGTATAAATGTGTATGCATATATTGGAGTTAACATATATTTTTACCATATTTAACATTAAAAAAAAGAGACTCACCATGGCCAGATTGCTGACCAATTTATACCAATGCCTGATAGGCTTCCTCATTAGGAAATTCTTCTCTAGCGTGTGCTTCTAAAACTTCTTTTCTCTAAAAGCTTTTGCCATAGTTTATAAGTGTCCTGCAGAATGAAGCTCCCATCAGAAGGTTCAGCAGGGGGAAAAAGATATATCAAAGTTGACCATCTTTCCTTATCAATCCGTAGTTCCAATTGGGTTTCTCCTCCAACCATTGCTTCCTTTTTTGATTACTCAGCTGGAAGCAATACCCCTCTTTTTTGTTCTCCCTTAGAACTTTGTGGTAAGTGTTTTTAGAAGGCACCGTGGCCTAGTAGGTTGACCTTAGAGATAGGAAGATAAGGTTTCAAATTCTGCCTCACATATACTTAGCTGTGTGACCCAATCCAAATTATTTTGTACCTCAGTTTCTTCATCAATAAGTTGTAAAAGATGAACGATTCTAATGAACCATTGTTGAAGCATACTACCCAATTGCTGATGCATAGGATGCAGAGACATTTTTTGGACATCACCAATTCAGGAATTTGTTTTGCTTGAATATGCATATTTGTTACAAGACTGCTTTTCTTTCTTTCCTTTTTTTTTTTTTTTTCAATAGGAGAAATAATGGAAGAAGTGAAAATACAAGTTAACTATTTATTTATATAAATATATAAATTATATTTTATTAATAGAAAAAATAAGTTAAATTTTCTTTTTAAAATAAGGAGTTTGGACTTAATGACCTTTAAGGTCTCTTATGGGTTTAAATCTTTGACTCAAAGAAGTGTATTCTTATTGTATTATAGTTATTTGTATATCTACTGGATTATAACATAACATATATATATAATTATATTATATATTATTATATAATAATCAATAATAAAATAATATAAATAGAAACTCAAGGGAAATAATTCAGGTCTCTGGGTTAAAATGCTTTTCCCTTTTTTTTTGAGGTCAAACCAAGGATGAATATTTTATCAAGAAGAGAATATCAATTATTCTGGCCATAGTGTCTAGTATCCATGTCCTGCATTATATAGAATCTTAATATATACTGGGGGAATGGAAATAATGCAGAGTTAGTGCTTGTTGAAGGAGTTTGATGCGATATTAAGGGAGATGGTAAGGAGACTGAGCCCATGCCTCTAGGCTACTTAATTGGATATATATACCCATGAGTTGGCCTTTATCGTATGTCACATAGGTGATTGTACACTCTGGCCTGATTTAGTTTTATCCTGAAGAGAATGCACCTATTTTACCTCTTTTTGTATCCCCAATGTTTAGCACAGTACCTGGCACATAGTAAGTATTGATTGATTGATTCTTATTACGATCTGAATCAGAAGAAGGGAAGCTGAGAGAGGAAACAAAAATTATCAGGCAGTCCCATAAGAAGTTTCCATGTGCTCCTCATTTTCTCTCTCAATTTATTTGTACCAAAATGCAATTAGGGAAAAAAAGGTCAAGCTACACATCTCCTGAATAATGTCAGGTAGACAGCTTTTCTCCTCTGTTTATTAATTCCTACCATTTATAGCTAGAAGTCCAACCCCATCATTTTCTACATGGAGAAAGTCAGGAACTAAATGAAGTGCCATGTTCTAGGTCACATGATGTAGGTAGTAAATAGTGGAGTCAGGTTTTGAGTTCAGGTTCTATAAATTCAGTGCACTTTTTTTTATACCACCCTGATATGGAACCTGTTAGTCTCTATATAGGATAAGATTAGCCTTAATAGGATTGAACAAAGATTTTCCTCAATCTCCATTATTAAACCTATAAGAGTTCATAAAGGTACTAGATTTCTAAGTACTAGAGCTGCACAGTGTGACCTTCAGAAAACTGCTTTCTCTTCTCCCTTTAAGTCCCCAGATCCCAGGATTCTCCAGAGGATCTTAGAACCCATCTCCTCTTATCACCACTTGCCATCCGTATAAGCAGAAGCCACCAAGTATTATAAAATTATTTTATTTCAAAATGCAAAATAATGATAGTTGTAATAATATTAATGATAGTATGAAAGCATGTTGTCATCCTTTCTCCAGAGTGCAGTGTGTTGATACCACAAAGGTATATATGGTTATTAGGACAGATCAGCCTTCTCTACTGCTGCACAGCAGCAAAACCTATACCCCAAATATGTATGTAGAACCTTTCTGCCACAGTCCTATATTTCTTCCTCAGAAATCAGAAGCTTCCCAAATTCAAGTGCAGGACCACCTGTAGCATCAGTTGGGGCTCTCTCCCTCCCACTCTTGGGGAGGTTTACTTCTCTCGGTTCTGTTCTAATTTTAGGAGGCATGTTGGCGATGGGAGAGGCTCCGACCCCCCAGAGCTTCTTGTTGCTTGCTTTTCTCCAGCAGGGCTTCCCTTCTCCTGGACTCCTGGAGCCTGGCAGCCAATACTACTGCCTCCTCATCCTCCTGAAGCCATCTGCTGGCATAGAAGGGGCTGCATACAGTCTCCACCAAGCCAATCATGACTCCAAAAAAGGCCAGCACGCTGCCCAGCACATATAACTTCACCATCTTCCCATTTGGCTTCTGGGCAATCATTTCTTTGGCGAAAGGGATCAGCTCCTGAACACTTTCCATTTTTGGCCTTTAAGATAAGGGTGATCTGCAAAGGTACAAAGGTAAAGGAAAGGGGGACCTCTCAGCAACTTCAAGTGGTCAGGATATAGGAAGGAGAGGGAGCTTACATTTCCTCAATACCCAGATTGTTAGAACTAGAGGGAACTTCTGAAATCATTAAAATTGGTTGAGAATTTAAGAAATCATTAAATCCAACGCCATCATTTTACAGATGGGAAAACCGAGGCCCAGAGAGGTCAAATGATCTGTTTATAATCACACAGCTGGAACGTGAACCCAGATCTGCTAATACCGGCTTCAAAACTCTTTTCCTTGCGCCATTCATTTTCCCTCGTAAAAGGCAACTAATTCTAATTCTCTGAAGTCGAACCAAGCACTCTTCTTCGTCCTTCCTTGCCCCACGTCAATGCCTCTGCCGTCAGTGTGACTCCCTACTCTGTGCCCGGCTCCCTCCGACCCTAGTGGGCAGAGAGGCACCTGAGTGCAAGCGTCTTCCCTCTTCCCCACGTGCCGAGAAGGGAACCTTCTTACCTGAAGCGGGTCCGAGATGAAAGCGGCAAAGATCAGAAGGAATGTATGCTGGTCCAGTGGGGGAAATGCCCCTTCCCCTTGACCAGTTGCAGCTCTTCCCAGATGAAGACTCTGCAGCTGGTGCCGGGGCTAGAGTCAAGACTGGCTTTTATTCCTTCTCGAAGCCCCACCCTCACCCTCTCTTGGGTCAAGTTCTCCCAGGGCTAGGAAGGGGAGGAGGAGGGAACGGGGGACAAGAGGAGGAGTTTAGAAAGCTAGAGTGTCCGTGTGTTGGGACTGGGGGTGGGGCGGGGCTCTGAGGGGAGGTGTCCACGCTCCGTGCACGCCCTGGTAGTATGAGCTGGGGGGTGTCCAAGGAGAAAGGGTCCGATGACAGGTAGGAGGGGTCATCAGAACAGGGCCGGCAAGTTTCCAGCCCCAGGTTCGGGCGCTAGGCTCCTGAAGTGGAGAGCTGCCCCTGCACGTATACAGGATATTACGATAATGACTTTATTTCACGTTTTTGTGGGTGCGCAACCTTCCCCTTCCAGTTTTGCCATCAGAGATTCAAGTGGGGCCTTAATAAAGGGAAGTGGGAAGCTTGCTAGATGGGTCGGCCCATCTAGTCTGCGCTGGTTCGGTTTCAGCTCTATCACCTTCTCAAGAATTTATATGGAAGGCGGAGAAAGAAAAACCAGGGAATGGGAAGAAGAGATGAGTTCTAAGGAGAGTTCCCTGGGCAGGAACAAGGAGAAAACGAGTGCAAAGGCAGTCTGGGATATATACCTATACTTTTTATTGTTACCGACCGCGTGCGCACGTTTGACAAGCGTATACTTTCCTTCCAATATTCTCCGAACGGCTTGTGTTCAAATACCAATTCTGCAATCATTTCTTGTCTCTGAACTTCGATGGCTGTACAACTAGAGGGGCGGATTAAGTGATAATTTATATTCTTTATGAATGTTAAATTTATAATGATTTCATAAAGGGGGTGGGGGTGGAGAAGCTGGGAGGAGGAGGAGGACTATATTTGATGAGCATTAGACAATTGCTTCGGAGTAACCTGACCGTGGTTTGGCAAACTATATTCTGCAATTAGAGCAAAGGGGATTGATCTATTCTGGGCGGTGGGGGGGAGTGAAGGGAAGGAAAAGTGGGCGGGGAAGATGATCGGTCCAGAAAATTGCAAAAGTCAATGACGCAATCTTGCAGCAGAGTGACAGTAGTCATTGTGAGCGCTGAGAGCAAAGGTAGGGGGGCAAGAAGTTTTTTGGGGATCAAAGATATTAGCTGAAATTTTAACGAGAATCTCTCCTGGTAACTTAAAATGATTGGTCAGACAATTCGGTTCTCTCGAAACACACTTTGCTTTAGTTGTCTGGAGAAGTCAAACTAGGATCAAATGACAACATATGTAAAGCACTTTGCAAAATCTAAATTACTATGTAATTGCTATTATTAATCAACATTATTTATCAACTTTATAATCAATTAATAAACATTTGTTAAATGGCTACTATGTGCCAGGCCCTGTATTAAATGTGGAGGATACAAAAAGAGGCCAAGTCCTCCTCGAGGAACTTACAATAAAATGGGTTACTATTATAATTTTAGGAGGAGTCAATTGTTTGCAGACTTGGCCTGGGTAGAGTGGAAATAATTATTAAACAATTATTAAAATAATTATTAAGCATCATCAAGAACTAATTAAGAATTTATCACATGCATATGAACAAGGCATATGCTGGATGTGCAGCTTAATTCCTCAACAAGTTTGTGTTTTGTGTTTCATGTTTCATAGTTGTATTTAAATAAAGTTCAAAAAATTTAAGTTTGGTTAGGTTTAACTCTATTTAGTTTGATGAATAAAAATAATGCAGTATGCTAGCATACCATAACACTAGTATCAAACTCAAATAGAAAGATCCCTGCAGGCTGCATATTGAATTGTTGTTGAGTTGTTTCAGTCATCTGAATATTATGATATGTGACCATTCCTTATTATTCCATATGGGAGTTTCTTGGCAAAAATACAGGAATGGTTTCTCATTTCTTTCTCTAGCTCATTTTACAGATGAAGAAACTGAGGCAAACAGGGTTAAGTGACTTGTCCAGGATCACACACCTAGTGTCTGACACCAGATTTGAACTCAGAAGAATGAGTCTTCTGAATTTGTGTCCATCATTCTATCCACTGTACTTCCTAACTGCCACATATTGACTTAGAAAAACACAAATTAATATTTTCTATGTTTTACTGTATTTTTTAAAATTTAAATTTTCCAATTACATTTAAATTTGTTAGACTCATACAGGAATTTGTCACTTCTCTGTCCTATATAGACTTCATAAGTGAACATTCACATTAAAAAAAATGAAATTTGAAAAAAAAAAGGAAAAAAAATTTGTTGAGTGTATCCTTTAATGATATGTATTGAACTTATGTATGACACCTATAATGTGGCAGGCTATTTATTAGACATTGAAGAGACAAAGGGAAAAGTGATACATAAATTTTTTTCTCCAGTCACTAGTGATCAAATGGGTTTTCTCACTTCTCCTCTCTCATCATCAAAGAGACATATGACCTTAAGAATTGACAGAATTAATATTTGTGTTTTCCCAAAGCAAAGCTCAAAAGTCTGAGCATTGATTAAATGTAGTCTGGGTCAACAGATTTAAAACAATGTGGGGAAGTGGACTGGGTATCTGGAGATTTGGATTTGAGTATTGACTGCTAATAAGTTGCTATGTGAATTTGGACAATCCATTTTTTGGACCTCCATTTGTAAAATGAAGAGATTTGGATTAGATGACTTCTAAGGTCTTTTTTTCATTTAACCTTTTATGGTTAATTTTATGGTTTACAGACAAGAATATGACTTATTTCTCCAGTTCTCAGTATGTACTCTCATTGGTGAGTCAATCAAGCCTACGACAGCACTACAAAACTTCCTCAAGAATGCCATCTGGATAAAGTTCCTCTTCGTCACTTCCTTTCAGAGAAGCAAGCTAACTTCAGGAAAGTGGGGTCATCCACACTTCTGCTTTCCTCTGTGTCACATAGCACTCTAACTTTCTATCACATACAATGTGATTTGGCCATAAAATCCCACCAACAAATGATTCCACAATCAAAACATTTATTAAGCATGTATTATGGGGCAGCTATGGGGGCCTGGAGTTGGGAAGATCTGAATTCAAAGTTTCAGATTCTTGCTAGCTATGTCATCTTGGGTAAGTTATTTAAATGCTATCTGCCTCAATTTCCTCAACTGTATATTGGAAGTACTAATAGCAACAAGCTGCAAGGATTGATTTGAGGATCAAATGAGATAATTATAAAGCATTTAAAGACAGCAACCTGGCACATAATAAACACTATATAAATGTTTATTATTATTATTTATTAAAAGGTATATCATGCCTTTTTTACATCAGTTGTTTCTGAAAAATCTTTTTTTCTTTTAAAAAATTATTTATTTAAACCACATTTCATAACAAAGAAAAACAACTAAACAAAAATGACAGATTCAACAGCTGCTTCTGAACAACAATTTTTCTTTGCTGACAGGAGACACACATGTTTTATTGTCTTATCTTTAGAAGCTTAACTGGTTTTTCAGTTGCTTGCAGTTCTTTCTTTTTTTTTTTTTTTTTTTGGTGACCTTTTAATTTACATGGTTTATATTCCTGCATATCATTTTTATGCTTCTGATTATCATTCTGCCTAAGTTCTTACAAATCTTCTCATATTTCTCTAAACTGCCTATATGCCTATTACTGGCTCAATAATATTCCATTACATCCTTTTAACCACATTTTGTTCATTTAGTCTCTAATTGATGATTGCCCACCTTGCTTCCATTTCTCTTTGCTCTCACAAAAAAAAATATTGCTATGAATATTTTGGGGTCCTCTAGGTGGTACAGTGAATGGAGGACTGAACCTGGAGTCAAAAGTTCAAATCTAGATTTAGACATCTTACTAGCTATGTGATCCTGGGCAAGTCATTTAATCCTTTTTATCTCACTTTTCTCATCTAGAAAAAATAAGCTGGAAAAATGGCAAACCATTTTTGCCAAGAAAACCCCAAATAGAGTTATGAAGAGTAAATTACAACTAAAAAAAGTGATGGAACAATAAATGAATATTTTTGTATATTTTGTATGATTTTTTTCCACTGTTGTTTACATCCTTGAGTTATTGCTTGGTAAGGAGGTCACTGAGTAAAAGGTTTTAGACAAAGTTAGTAACTTTTCTTGCAGAATTCCAAATTGATATCCAGAATTATTGGAATAATTTACAGCTTTACCAAAGAGCACAAGGAATATTTTTTCAATATCAGCATTCTTCCAATGGTGCCATTTGGCTTTAAGTCATTTGTTACTTAAAAAATTAAAGGTATAGATCACCAAGAGGATCATTAATGGAGAGACATATGAACTGCATTTTATACTGGTGAAGAATTGCAAAGGAGAAGATCCATCAAGGATATCATTAGAGAGATATATACCCAGAAAATGAATTTGGAATGTTGTGTAATGAGAGAAAAGAATAATCACAAAAAGCTATTGTGTGCCACTGGAATCCATGTAAGGACAAGAGATGTAACAGAAGGCCTCTAGGATGTTGGGTGGACTACTTGTGGAAATTTTCGGAGAGGATATGAACAATAGCTGAACAGGACAAAATTAATAAATGAATTTTAGATTGGATGATAGATTTGGAATTTGAATGGACCTTTAAAATTATTTATTCTAATACTCTTATTTTATATGTGAAGAAACTGAGACCCAGAGAGATAAACTGAATTTTAAAAGGTAACATAGGTAGAACATGGCAGAAAGAGTCTCTTCCAAATCTAGTACCATTTCCCCTATACCATATTAACATTTTGTGGGAGCACTCACTTCATTGAAATCATGGCTTCAACAGCCTTTGCCTGCCAGGGACAATAATCTCTGGACTAGGAAATATAGAAATGATTAACAGAAAGTTGAAATCTAAGATAAATGAAGAGATCATAAGGAGCACATTGTTTCCTTCAGTGAGTTCAAGTCACCAAACCTAGACAAATGACCTCCTACTACTCCTACATATACTCAAAGAAATGGACAATTAATTTTTGAATCATTGCCAATGATTTCTGAGTTACTTCCAATAGCTGAAGAAATGCCAGTAGGCTGGAAAAAGGCATATGTTTATCCAGAATTTTAATCTTCTTTATAGACTCATGAACTTGGCTTAATAATAAAAACCATGGTTATAGCTAACCCATATTAAGGTTTACAAAATGTCTTACATACACTATATCCTTTGTTCTTTATGATAATTTTGAAGTAAGTAACAAAAAATTTCAGTTACAAAATTCTAGAAAGAATTCTTATAGGGGTTGCTTTATGATCATTTAGTAAAAGACATGAGAATCACTAAGAGCCAACATGATGGTTGTGTGATGAATGAATTTATAATCTCTTAAGGGAGATTTGGGTTATTAAAGAAAATAATAAACCAGTCATAACAGATTGACTTTATTTCTTTGTTTGACAACTTTACTGGACTGGTTGAGCCAGGGAATTGCTGTAAATATAGTGGACATGGAATTGAGCTAAATCTCTTATGATCACTTTGTTAATTAATATTCTTAATTTTGTAACTCTACCTAGGAGCTGGACTGTATTGATTGGAAAATGAGTGATGATAAACTCATCTAACCCAGTATAGATAGCTTACCCCAAACTAAATCCTTCCCAGACTTCTCAGACATCTGCCCTACTTCAGTGTGAACATCTTGGTTTTTCCTCTTAGTAATTCAAACAAAAAACTTCAATCATGTCTGGGGAGGGTTTTATAAATCAACCACCTTATGCCCGCCCTCACTGGTCATCATTATGACATTTTGAATAACAAGTCCCTTCTATGGCTTGTTCTTGAGTTGTTTTGGTCCCGTCACGCTTTTCATTGCCCAATTTAGAGTTTTCTTGGCAAAGATACTGGATTAGTTTGCCATTTCCTTCTCCAGCTCATTTTACAGATGAGGAAACCAAAGCAAATGGGGTTAAGTGACCTGTCCAGAGTCACACAGCCAGTAAGTGTCGGAAGCCAGATTTAAGCTCATGTAGATGAGTTTTCCTGACTTCAGACCTGGCATAGTATCCACTGTACCACCTAGCTGCCCTACTAATCTTCTATTTGCATGTAAGTTCTTGGAGGGTAAGGACTATCTCACTTAAATTTTTATACCAAGCACCATGCTCAGCACAGAGTAGGTACTTAGCAAATGCCCTTTTGTTTATTCATTCAGTTTTTTTAAATGAAAAAGCCATGCCATATATGCTAGCATCATTTCCTTTTTTGGGGATTATTTCACTAGATCAGAGGCTGCTGTTAACATTGGTGCCCCTGGTACCTGCTGCTGATATCCAGCACTTAAAGTGCCTGGCACATAGTAAGTGCTAAATACATGTTTACTGACTGATTATTATTGATTTGACTAAATCTTTCAAGGTATTTTTGTGGATAAGAGCTAAGGCTTTGGACTAAATATGATTACAGTTAGATTGATTCAGACAAGTTGAACAATCCTATCCATAAAGTATGGGTGGCTAAGTATCATAGTGAACAGAGTATGGGGCCTGGAGTCAGAAAGACCTGAATTAAATCCAGCTTCAGACACTAGCTGTATGATCCCGGGCAAGTTATTTATCCTGCCTCGGTTTCCTTATCTGCGAAGTGAGCTGGAGAAGGAAATGGCAAACCACTCCAGCGGCTTTGCATAGAAAACCCCAAATGAGGTCGCAAAGGGTTAGAAATAACTCAAAAACAACAACAATAGCAATAACAATCCACATTGTAGTGGTGAATGGATAGATGCCGAAATGGACACAGATCTCTACTGAAGTTCTTCAGAAACCTCTCACTATTCCTGTGCTCTTCTCCATATTTTATCAATGACTTGTCATAGAAGTCATAGAAGACAGGCTTGGCTGTATGGCCTCTGAGTTCCTTTCCACTTCTGAGACATTCTGAATCTCTCAGAATTCTGGGATTCCTTAGCCTCCCTCTCCATTGTTTGAACATGACCCTTCATATCTTAAATCTGAATATTTTCACTGGCTGTCCTTTATACCTGGAAATGTCCCCTCTCCTCAATTTACTTCCTGACTTCAAGTCTCAGCTAAAATCCTCTGCAAAATGCTTTCTTAATCTTAGTGACTTCCCTCTGAAAATAGCTCCAATTTATTATGTTGTCTTTGTATGTATTTATCTGTATATATTTATTTAGATATCATCTACTCCCATAAACTGTGAGTTCCTTTACTTTATCCTCAGGGCTTAGTAGGGTGTCTGGCACATACATTAATAAATGCTAATTGTCACTGAATAGTATGGTAAGTAGTGGGGAATAAAGTGTAAGGAGACTGGAACTGCAGGAAAAGGCCAGGGTATAAAGGACTTTATGAGATGAAATGAGGAGAGACTGGAGACAGGCAGACAGACTCATTTGAGGTTGTTATAAGTCAGTGGGGCTTCAGTGTCACAGGAGAGAAAGGCAGCTTGTGGTAAAGATGTTTTTAAGGTAGAATGACCACATAAATAGTGCATTTTGAGGGACTCAGAATCATTGCCAACAGAATTTTGAGTGAAGAAAAGCTGAAAACTGAATCTACATGAGGAAACGCGTGTGGTGCAGAATGAGAGGGATCATCATTACTGCTGTATTCGATCCTGAGGAGACTACACTTTGAACATCGCGGTAACTTGGGGGGTGGGGGAGAGGCTCAATTTTAAGAAGGCCACTGGGAAGCTGACATTGTTCAGAGGAGGGTGACAGACAACGAAGGGACTAATAACAAAACATACTGAACTGGGGATGTTCAGCCAGAGAAAAGGAATTGGGATAGCAAGGTAGCAATCTTCAAATATTTTAAGGGTCCTCATGTGGAAGAAGAGTTACACTCAGAATTGGAACTAGGGCAGGACAAGGCTTTTACTCAAGGGCTGAAATTTAGAAGGTTGTCACTTCCTCTCACTGGGAACCATAACAGACAATTTAGCTGTTGCCACAAGATTTAAAATCACTAGATCACCAAAGACACTTCCCTTTTGTTTCACAAACCACCTATTTAATGTAGTCTTGGCATCCTGCTGTTGGTTCCAACTTTTTCTGTCTTACTCTTAGGACTATTTTCTCTATCCGGTTTTTACAACATTTCTATTTAAAGTTTTACAGGTTGAGGATTCTGGAAGATGGCAGAATAAATTGGTAAATTTCAAACACCAGATTTCTCCCACACATAGCACAAAATTGTGCCTCAGGGCTAATGTAGGCTGGTGAAAAATCAAGAACATTTGGGGAATAAAGGAGGTCTTTCTGGTTTAAACCAAGAAGATCTAAGCCCCCAGGCTGGGATTAAATGGTGTGAAGTGCAAACACCTCTGAGCTAGCTCTGAAAGAATATCAGGTGGGAAGCCTGGGGCAAGCTTGGTTTTGGTTGGAGCCTCTGCAGAAATTACAGAAACGTTCACCTCCCAGACTGTGGAGTTGGGGTTTGAGTCCTGGAAGTCTGAGTAAACTGGCTGATTAGGAATGCCAGGCTTTGCGGCTCTGCAGAGATTGGGCCCTGGGGGAGAAGGAACCAGTACCTGGGAAGTGCAAAGTTAGTGGGGCAGGGATGTAACTGGCTGTGGGCACTTGCTGGAGAATGGAGTTCTTGAGCACAGGAGAGAACTGAAATAAAGCCAGAGCCAACATATTTCCACCTCATGATCAAAGGTACTTACGTTAATACCTTTTATTAAAAAAAGAACCCCACCATAGAAATTTACTATGGGAACAGAGAAGACTGGGGTTCATCAGAGGAAGACATTGAAGTTAAAAAAGCTTTTACCCCAAAGAGTAACATAAAATGACTCCCTACCCAGAGAAAATTTATAGAACTCAAAAAAATTAAAAATCAAATGAAAGATATTGAGGGGAAAAAAATCCAAGAAAAAGAAGAAGATTAGGGGAAAAAAGTTAACCAACTAGAAAATGAGATATAGTCTCAAAGATGAAAATAACTCTTCGAAAATTAGAATTGGGAAAGGGAAAGCCAGTGAAGATATGAGAGACCAAGAAATAACAAAACAGATTCTAAAGAATGAAAACATAGAATAGAATGTGAAACATAAGAAAATGTTTACAACAGATCTGGAGAACAGATCAAGAAAGAAAAATACAAGAATAATTGTATTTCCTGAAAGTTATGATCAAAAAAAGAATCTTGACACAATAATGCAAGAAATAATCCGAGAAAATTGTCCTGGAGTGATAGAAGATGAGGGGAAAGTAGAAATAGAAAAAATCCACTGTTCATCACTTCAATGAGATCCTTTGTGGAAAACACATAGGAATATTATTGCCAAATTTTGAAACCCCAAGATCAAGGAGAAAATTTTACAAGAAACAAGGAAAAAAAAAAAAACAATTCAGAAACACGGGAGCTACAATTAGAATTTAACAAGACAAGAATTTAACAACAGCAGCCACAATGAAAGATCTCAGGTCCTGGAATTATATCCACCAGCAATCAACAGAACTAGGCCTGTGGCCAAAAATATCATATCTAGCAAAATTACCTATAACATTGAATGAGAAAAAATGGACATACAATGAACTTGCAGATTTTTAGGATTCTCTGTCAAACAAATCCGAACTTAATAGAAAATTTAACATGTAAGAGCCAATATCAAAGATCAATTTTAAGGAACTCAACATGGACAAATTGTTTGTTTATTTTTTTTAAATATGGGAAAATTTAAAATATCATGTGTTTAATTAAGTATGACATCAGCAATAGGGTGGCTCAAAAAAAATATTGGGGCACAGTCAAAATAAAAATAGTAATTATGTTATACAAATGAGATTCAGAGGAAGAATAGACACAGGTATTAGAGTGGAAAGGAGGACTCATAGTTTTGAAAATCTCACTCTGGGAAAGGGTTAAATGGACAACATTACATATATATTATGAAGAGGATAGCACCCTCCAAAATCTATAAAGAAATAAGGGGATAAAAATGGGCAGATGGGGAAGCAAAGAGTGATAAAAGAAGACAAGGGTCTTCCATCCACAGGTAGGAGGAGGTTAAGTAATAACAAGGCAAATTAGAAGCAGAATTAAAACAAAGAGTCAGCAGGGATAGGAAAGATGTTTGTGCATATATGTGTGTATGTGGGGGGGCAAGATATGTGTGTATGTATATATATACATAAATATATCTTTTCATAACTATAGCTTGTTTGGAGGTGGTGATGGGGATGAAAGGGGAGGAAAATAAAATAAAAAGGCTGCACAGCAGAGAACAAAAGAACAGTTTATAAGGAAGTTGTTAAGGGGCAGGTCAATCTTCCAAGAGCCTCCACTGCTGTGGATCATAGCATCTGAAGGAGTAGCAGGGCAGCCTTTGCTGACACAGGTGTTGCCAATTGGGAATGAGATAAATAGGAGGCAGAGGGAAGAGTAGAGAGGTCAGACAAAGCAACGGCCTCTCAGTCAGAGAGGTCAGAGAACTGCAACTGCCTCTCAGTCTCCTTGCATCATCCTCTCACACGAGGAGATCCATTTTGCAGGTCTGGGTTGGATTTCCAGCAGCCACTGTCAGGAGGCTCCCATGTATTCCAACAGGAAGTAAAGAAAGGATGGACGTTCATGAATATAATTTCTTCTACTAATAAATATATATATATATATTCTTGAATGACTAATTTGTTTATATATTTTGTTTTTTCTTTTTTTTTAAATTACAGCTTTTTATTTTCAAAACATGCATGTATAGGTTGTTATATATTTTGAACTCTTGATATTCTGCTGGACATATGACAATGCTCACTTTTGTTTTATTTTGTTTTGGTATTCCTTTTCTGTTTCTCGCTTTTCTTTTTCTGTTTTTAAAAATAAAACAAATTTAAAAAATAAAGTCCCACTTACAAAGGAATTTCAGCAGTTTTTCTTTTTTTGAGACAAAGTTTCAACAAATTTGTTACAACAGCAATTTACATCTATGTTACAGGTAACGTCCCAAAGATTCTATTCTGGTATACGGCCACATTTACCTTATCAGCTAGACTGTGAAAACCATTATTATCATAAAGCACTCCATGTCCAAGTTCTCAGTACACTCTAGGCTAAACATTGACTTCTGCTATAAAAACCAGTCCTTCCAACCAGAGTAGAATTTCCAGAATATTTCTATCTACTTGTCTATTCTATTTCCAGAATAGCTTCAAAAGTTATAGTATCAACTGTTTGTTTAAGGCATTCCCACAAAAATATGATTTCCATAGTGATTCAGAGGGTGAAGAACAAGGACTTGAGACACAAACGGAAGAATCCATTGCCCCATTAATCAATGGTCCTGCACTGGGCCACCCATCCCACTGTAGTACCTACCCTCCCTGTGCTACAGTGGATCAGATAGACTGAATTAAGAACATTGGATCATATTCTATTCTAGACATTTAACAGATCATCTAAATGAGACACACATACATTTGTTTATTGTCTCTCCAATTGGATTGTGAACTTTGTGAGGTCAAGGACAATCTTTTGCTTCTTTTTGGATCCCAGAACTTGGTACAGTGCCTGGCATATCATACACACTCAATAAATGTTTATTTCACTGACTGATTGATCATTCAACTTAGTTCCTGTAAGATCTGGAAAAGCTTCCTGAAGAAGATTACATTTGAGATTAATTTTAAAGGATGAATAAAGTCCCAAGAGGTGAAGGGGGTGGAGAATGGAAAGAACATTCTAAACATAGGGATAAGAGTGAATAAAAGCACAGAATGTTCAGAGGGTGGTGGTGTTGGAGGAGGTAGTCATGGTACCAATCCAGTGATTATTCTAGGAACAAGTCTGGAGCACAGAATATGTGGAGGGGATTCTGAGCAAAGTAACTCGAAGAGTTTGAGCAGAGTGACATAAATCAAGTCTAGTTAAAGAAGATTTCAGAATCATGAAATGCTAACGCTATAAGGGACCTTAGGTATCATCCAGTTTAATGATTTCCAACCTTTTTAAATGTGATGACATTTTTTAATGCTGAAATAATTCACAGACATCACAGCAGTACTCGATCTCTCCATTGATCAAGAAAATATATGATAAAATGTTACTATGAATTAGTAGCACATTTAAAGAGAGTTCTATTTTGTTAATCATAACAACATCTGCATATGTGAGAAATTAGTAATACAAAGTCTGTGAGTTTTAGTCTAAGAAAACGAGTTTATTTACTACCATATTGCATATTTTGTGGGAGATAAATGAAACTCAAAATGACAATGTTTGTTGTACACATGAATTTGTGGAATCTTTTCTATTATTTTCTATTCCATGGTGCTGTCCCTCAGTCCCCAAGTAGGGGTCTGTAGTTTGCAGATGTTAAGCACTGATCCAATTCACCAGCCTCATTTTTCAGCTGAGGAAACTAAGACCTTGAAAAGTTAAGTGACAGAGTGGCATTCAAACATGGCCCTTTGACACTGTTTGGTGCTCTCTCTCTGTCTCTCTCTCTCTCTTTAAATTAGGTCAAAGTCTGGTAGTGGGATAAAGATCAATTGAGAGGAGGGGAAAGAATGAGTTGGGAAGATTTGTCAAGAAGCTATTGCAACATTCCAGGCAGATGATAATAAGGGCTTGCAATGAGCAGTGTTAGTGGGAATGGGAGAAAGGTAGAAAGTCATAAGGTAAAAATAAATGATAAAACTTGGCAACCTATTGGATTTAGTGAGCCCAAGCTAAGACTTCAAGATGGTTGAACACTTGAGAGGGCAAGTAATTTGACATAAATTATGATGTGAAATCATATAAAACTATTTCTATGATAAGATTTTAGAAAAACACATTCTCCTTAGATATCTCATTATGGTGTAGGTGATCCTGGTCTCTTGCAGAATATGGCAGAGGTTCCTACAGTAATAAAAGCATGCACAGCCATGGTGATGTACTGTGCCCATCATCTGCGGACCAGCCCAGTTCAGTTTGGAGATGCTTGCCATTAGAAGGATTGGCTAGTAGAGGACAATTTATTATTTTTTTTGGGGGGGGGCAACTGAAAGTCATAAAGACATATTTACAAAGGTGTGGCTGGGGTTGTGATGCATATGGTGAGATGAAATCATGGCTCCTTGAAGTAGCAAGTACGGTCCCTTAATTATGACGGTTCATTCATTTTTTTCCCTGAGGCAATAGGGGTGAAGTGACTTGCCCAGGGTCACACAGATAGGTGTTAAGTGTCCAGGTTAGATTTGAACTCAGGTCCTCCTGACTTCAGGGCTGGTGCTCTATCCACTGCATCACCTAGCTGCCCCTATATGTTTCATTTTTGCCATGAGAATATAAGTTCCTGGTGGGTAAGGGTCATCTTTTTTTTTTTTTTTTTTTTTTTTTTGTATCCTTCAGAACATTAGGCACATGTTTGTTGAATCCAATTGAGGATTCACACATCTGTAGAGACTGCTAAGTGAGGAATTATGGTATGATTTTTTTTTAGGTAGAGTGACCTATCCTTGACTCTGAGCTTTGCCCTTGGAGTTGCTCAAGAGTTAGCAGACTGGCATTGTTCCCTGCACTCTGGTCTCCTCTCCATTCTCTTCCATGTCTAGCTTAGTACTTGGGGATTACAGAGATTGGTTTCTGCAAAGCATTTCCTCCACTCCTCCTCCCTGGCTGGACCCAGAGGCATTAACAAAAAAAAAAATACCAAGGGAAAAAGGAAGAGATAGAAAAAGCACCGATGGGGGTGTCTCTATCATCTCATTGTTTGATTTTCCCCCTTGCAGCTGGCAGCCAGTGAGAACCATCAGCCATCAGAGAAGGAAAAAGAAGCCAGTGGGTTTAAGCCAAAATTTCACTAACGTAGCAGGTCACTAATTTAATAACCTTACTTAGGTTACTATGGGATCATCTTTAGAATAATTTAAGCATCTAGAATGTCAGAGTTGGAATGATGCCTTAGGAATTATCTAATCCAATGGAACTGGAGCTCTGCCATTTGCTGGCTGAGTGATCTTTAACAAGTCATACCCCCTGCTAAGGTTACATTTTCCCATTTTGTAAAACACAGATCATAATTTTTGTGTTACTTGTCTAATAGAGTTGTTAAAAAGAAAAGCATGTTTTAAATGGGAAAAGTGTAGAAAGTAAAATCTGATTTGTTTTAAAATTTGCTAAACAATTTTAGATGCTATTTAGTTTCACAATAACTCTTTGAGTTAAGTATTATTATACCTTCTTTTTCATGTTATTTTTGTTCAATTATATGTGACAATTCATGTTCCCATTTGGGATTTTCTTGGCAGAGAGACTAGGGATGGTTTGCCATTTCCTTCTCCAGCTCACTTGACAGATGAGGAGACTGAGGCAAACAGGGTTAAGGGATTTGCTCAGAATCACACAGCTAGTGAGTGTATGAGGGTAGATTTAAACCCAGGAAGAGGAAGGAGTCTTCCTGATTCCAGGCCTGGTACTCTATGTACTATGACGCCACTTAGCTGTCCCCAAATGGGGCCTGATCCCTTTTTATAGGATCATATTTGTTAGAGTTAGAATGAAAATAATTTCTAGGACTTATATGGTGTTTTAAGGTTTGCAAAGAGCTTTATTTTATCCTACAACCATAGGAGGTAGGAGTTATTATTATTCCAATTTTACAGATGAAGAAACTGTGGTAGATGGAGGTTAAGTGGCTTGGCCAGAGTCATACAGTTGGTAAGCTTCTAAGGTAGAAGTTCAACTCAAGTCTTCCTGATTCCACATACAGCCCTCTTAGCTCTAGACCTATGATGCTATGAACATTTGGAAATCAGAGAAGGTATAGTTAGATATTCTACATTTGCAGAAGGAAACTGTTACTTATTTTCTTCAGATTCTAGTCACCCCACAACATTTCACTTTTGAGGTCCCACTCCCCATATCTTTAAGCCTATGTCCCTAGAATTCTGCTGAAATAAGGGGTACCAGTTTTCATGGGGACTGGCATAGTTTCCTTGGCAGCTAAAGCAGAAAGAACTTTGTACTTCTCAACTGAAAAACAGTTAAATAGGTTTCTTATTGACTCATTTTCAACGCTTCCCTTTTATACATTTCTGGAAAAATTCTACTTTTCTCCTTGATGTTCTGTCAGGACCTTTCCCTTAGGCAACTATTTGCCTCCCTTTATGGTTCTTTATTCCTCAGAGGTTCTAAAAGTTGCTTCTTCAAGGCTGAATGGCACATGCCCTTAGACAGACTCAGATATAAGAGTTTAGTTAGATTAAATTCTTGATCTCTTCTTTCTTGGCTGTGTCAGAAGCTGACACTTGAGCCTGTCTATCCCATGGCATTTGAGTTAGAGCGTTAGGCAGCTCAGCTCTAGCCTCTAGCTGGTGGGTAGCTCAGTTTTTCATTGGTCTACACAGGGATGGCCAAAAAAGACTTTATTGAAAAGACATTTCTATTGAGTCTTAAAGGATGGGTAATATTTGCATAGGAAGAAATCGAAAAGAGGAGACATTTAAGGTGGAAGAAATGGTGTGGAAAGAAGCACAAAAGGAGGGAAAGCACAAGATACTTGATTTGGCTGTAGATGAGGGATCTTGTGGGAGAATAGCAGAAGATAGGGCTAAGCATATAAGTGGGGCTGGATTATGGTGAGCCTTCAATTCAATTTAATTCAATAAGCAAACATTATGAAGTCCTTGAACATTTGACCAACAAGAAATACATCATTTATCATGCATTTACTAAATATCCAAAAATGGTTGCTTGGTACCATGGCAGGCACTGGAAATACAAAGACAAAATTGAAACACTTCTTCTTCTCAAGGAGCTTAAATTCTATGGGGCCTTTGGTAGCAAAGAAAATGGATGGGATAAATAAATAAATCCAAGATTATTTGAGACAGGAGTCAACTGGAGGACAGGAGAGACTTCAGAAAATAGGGTCATCTGAGCTGAAGAAAAAAAGGTTTCTGAGAGTGTGCTGGGAAGGCAGTACCATTTTAGGCATAGGAAAAGGCTTGTGAAATGTGAGAAATTACTAATAACTTAACTGGGTTGGAATGTACAATGCATGAAGTGGAATAATGTGAATTAAGTCTGGAAAAGTAATTTGGAATTGTCTCTGCTTACTAGCAAGAATTTTACTCAAAGTGAAAGCAATCTGGCAGTAAGTAGGTATAGGTCAAGTTCTTATACTATAGATCAATACACACTCCAAATTTAAACGGAAAGAATGATATCATAAAAAAGGTAGAGGAACATGGAAGAAATTACCTATCAGATCTATGCAGAGGAAGAGTTTTGTGATCTCATTGATTTAAGAGTTCCCTCTGACAATGCAGAAAATAATCCATCTGTCCCAACAATGTCCTTCCCAAAATTCAAACACACATAATCTATCCAAAGTGCAAATCTCATTCCTTAACATTGCAAGAATACCAATAAAGGATTTTGAATATCCTTATCTCATCCCTGGATCTTGCCATCTTTTGTTCCTAGCATACAATTCCTTGTGAAGTCCTTTGTCTATTTTCAAGTTTTTCCTTGATTGTGTGTTGTAGCCTCCAGAAGACATTTCTTCATTTGCTCTCAAAATTAAAAGATTTTTTTCGTTTCAAAACTGCATTTCGTATCCTTTAGCCACTTATCAATTGGAGAATGGCTCTTATTCTTATAAATCTAAATCACTTCCCTATATATCCTAGAAATGAGAGAGAACCTGATGGGAGAAACTTGTTGCAAAGATTTCCTCCAATTCTTCACTTCTCTTCTAATTTTAGCTGCATTTTTCAAAACCTTTTTAATTTTATGTAATCAAAATTGTTCATTTTACCTTCTGTGAGCTTTCTTATCTCTACTTGGAGTCAAGGGTATTAAAGGCCATGTAATTCAATTCTCTCATTTTACTGGTAAATAAGCTGAAGCTCAGGGGGCTCAGGGAGGATTTATTTGGCTATGAATTCTTCCCTTCTTTATAAATCTGATGGTTAATTTCTTTCACACTGATCTAATTTATGAGTTTACCCTTTCAGTCTAAATCATGTAACTGTTGCATAACCCTACATCGTTTAAATACAATTCATTTTTATATCATGGTATTACCTCCCTGATGTCATAGTTCTATTCCAGAACAAAGGACAAACAACAGCATCCTGGTATATGGAATAAGATATTGGCCTATACCTAATTTTTTGCCAGACTGCTATCTAGTTTTCCCAATAGTTTTTGTGTAATAATGAATTCTTGGCCCAGTAGCTAGATTTTTTGTTCATTTTCTCTGTGTAAGATATTTGCCTTAGCCCTAGGGAAGCAGCGATGTTCTATGTTTCCTTAGCATATAGTAAAATGGACTCTAAATTTATTGTAGGGAGCTACTACCTATCTCTTCTAGTTAGTCCTCTAAGGATAAAACTAGGATAATTTGGTACTTAGTACAATACTTGCCCATAGTGGATGCTTATTAAATATTTATTGATTAACAATTAATTTATTGATGAACTAATCCTTCTTTCAGATAACTGACTATTCTCCAAATACTCAAAGACACATACCCTGTCTCTGCTAAACTTTCTTCACTTTACATCTCCTAATTCCAAAGCCATCATTTTTACCTTTCAAACCTTTTTACCTTTTTCACACATACATAAGATTCTGTATGAAGTAGACAGCAAAAAGTTCTGATTGACTACAAGAAGAGCAGTGGTCATTGACAACAAGAACCGGTACAGTCATATGATTAAAAAAACCTACATAAAACACAGAGACATAAACATGTAGACACATCTGCATAGAAATAAACAGAGAAAAGAAGGAAAGGGAATCAGAATTTATTTAGTGCCAAATGGCTGTTCTGAGCACTTTACAAAGATTATCTCATTTGGTCCTCATTTGACCCTGCAAGGTAGGAGAGCTATTATTAAATTTTTTTTATAGTTGAAGCAGAGAGGGTAAGTGACTTGCCCAGCATTACACAGCTATTAAGTGTCTACGGTCATATTTGAACTCAGGTCCTTTGTCAAAAATACTTTTAGTGAAAAAACTGCCTGTATTTATATATTTTTCCCTTGATCTCCAAGT
This sequence comes from Antechinus flavipes, assembly GCF_016432865.1. Classification (NCBI taxonomy): domain Eukaryota; kingdom Metazoa; phylum Chordata; class Mammalia; order Dasyuromorphia; family Dasyuridae; genus Antechinus; species Antechinus flavipes. The sequence continues at coordinate 377,716,690 of NC_067401.1, forward strand.
CTTGTTTGAGCAGACTTCCTACGCAATGACTTTAGCAGATACTATCTTCTTCTCCCTGATATAATTTTTTTGCTAATTAACAATAGCAATTAGCCAAGGCAGAGCAGCTGACAGAATGTGGCCAGCTGCCCTTAGCAGGAATAATGAGGTAGATGCTAACTTTAGGGATCATATCCCTCACTTCCTCCTCATCGCTCGCTTCTGAGGAGTCTCTCTCTGGCTTGATGTGACAGACCTTCAGAATCCAGCAAAGCTAAAACTTTATAAGAAGGGATAATGAAACAACTAAGATTTTTCCTGGAGCTGAGGGAATGGAGAAGGGTCCTTGGCAATAGTAACATAGAGGATGTTGATCTGCCAGTACCTATCTCCATCAAGATATGGGCTTCCACAGATGCCTGTGGATAGATTTAGGTTAAACCTAAAGGTAAACTTTTTAGTAAGCATCAGGATTAAACATGGAAATAGTTACAAAATGGGTTATTGAAATTCTTTCTTATAAAATCCTCATAGGGGCAACCCTAGCCCCTCCTACCCTAGGAGTCAACATATGAAAAATGAAAACACTTTGTCTTTTTCTTATTGCTTATGTATGATAGAAAGTAACCTTATCCACGTGTTAGAAATATTGATAGTGATAACATTTGTATATATAGCTGTGTACTATGAATGATGTAAGTGGAGAGAGAAGCCTGGGAAATGTTCGTAATTCCTTCTATAGCTAGTAATCTAGTTGGAAGGATACAATGAACCTCTATAGTATGAGGAATATAGGGACTGGGACTGGACCTGTGGTTTTCTTTGTACCCTATACTCCTGGAGGAGGAAGGGCAGCTAAGTAGCACAGTGGATAAACCACTGAGTCTGGAATCAAGGAGAACTGAATTCAAATCTGTCTTCAGACTAGCTATGTAACCCTGGACAAATCACTTAGCTCCATTTACCTCAGTTTCCTCCTCTGTCACAGGAGCTGGAGAAGGAAATGGCAAACAGTATCAGTATCTTTGTCAGGAAAACCCCAAGTGTGGTCATGAAGAGTCAGACAACTGGAAATGACTGAACCACAAAAAACCCAGATGAGGAAACCCATTGCAGGTTATCACCTTCTTGGCAATTATAGTCTTAGAGTTGCCTGGAATATCCAAAAGTCAAGTGACTTTCCCAGGATTTATAATGTGTCAGAGGGGTATTTTCCAAAAAGCCAGCTTTCTATCCACTATGCTACATTGCCCCCAGGACAGCCTTCAGAAGCAGTTATAAGGTAGCACCTCAAGCAGAACTACTGCCTGTTGTCTGGGCTAGATTATAATATTGGGGACAGCTAGGTGGTATAGTGAGTGGATAGAGCACCAGTTCTGAAGTCAGGAGGACCTGAGTTCAAATGTGACCTCAGACACTTAACACTTCCTGGCTGTGTGACCCTGGGTAAGTTACTTAACCCCAATTGCCTCAGCAAAAAAAAAAAAATAATAATATTTAAAGCCTAGATTATAATACTGCCTGGTTTTTCCAGATATCAGACTCTAGTTTCATTAACCTCTTAGGGCCATAAAACCAGAGGGCTGTCAGGATTGCATTTCTGCCCTCCAACTTCTGTGTCTGTAAACATTCCTTTGGTTTAAGAAAGGAAGTTTTGACCTTTTTCCTCCGGGGGCCTTTATTCGGCAGGGATATCAGAGTTTTGCCCTATTACCTACTTTATGGCTGATACAAGCTCCAGTTCCCCAGGGTAGGGGTGATGTGAGCCATGGACTGCCATAATCTTGAAAAAACTAAAGTTGGAAATAGGTAACAAAGAGGGGACTTAACAAATTATACAGGAGCACTATTACAATAGAAACAGGGGAAATAGATATCATTAGGAAAAAATGTATGCTGGGGAAAAAGAATGGGCAGTCCATGTTTTGGCCTGAGAGCCATACAATTGTCAAGAGATTTAGAGGAAGGCTCCCAGAAGATCAGGTTGGTTCCCGATAGCAGATTTATGGGAGAACAAAGAGAAGAAATGCAAAGAATGGGAAGACTAGGAGGAGCTGCAATATGCCTTTGGGGAAGGGAGTACCCACATGGATGAGATCACATATTTATAGAAGACAAGACAGAAGAGAGGGTAAGAGAGAGATCCTGGAGGTGGTACAATGTCTGCAGCTTATATATATATAGCAGAGAAATTCCTCTGAATGGCAAAATTCATAGCTAGAACTCTAATCCATGTTGAATTCAATTCAGTAAACATTTATAAAGTGTAATTCACTTTATTAAGTGTGTGTTGCAGTAAGTACAAATTTTTTTAAAAAATTAGATAGTTCCTGTTTTCGAAGAGCTTACTTTTTAGGGAAATGCAAAAGGATAGTGCAGAGAAATAAATGTAAGGCAGTGTGAGGAAGAAAGCAGGGGTTCAGGCTGGATTTAGATAGCATTTGAATTTCTTTCTGAGATTCTGTATTTTTATAATAGAGAGATTCCCCAATCCCTTTCTTATGATTCTGGATACAGATCTGTACCAGTAAACAAAAAATATTTCCCCAAAGTAATTCCTGCCTTTGGACCAGAGAGGATTGTTAGCAAAAAATATTTCCCAAGAGTATAACCCCCAAATTTCCTTATCCTAATTTCTGAAGTGTATACATCCATGAACATACACATACATTTGGATGTAGACACATATATGCACAGATGCTTTCCTTGTTCCAGTGTCATCTTTAGCAAGGTATTTAATGGATTCTTTTTGAGAATGATCATAGATATATTCAAAGACACATACACACTACTCCCTAAATAAAAACATACATCATACCTATTTCTCAGTGCTTGATCTTGAAACGTCCTTCATACCATTTAAAGAACAAATTCCTTTCTTAAGCTTTAGGGATAATTCCAGGCTTTATTTTGGAAGACATTATTTCATTGGAGTTTTTTTTTTTTTTTTTTCTGTCAATTTGGAACACAGACCATTTGACTTTGGGCAAGTCCTTTAATTGCTCAGTGGTCTAGTGGACATAAATGTTGTCCTTATTCTTATTAGATCATGCAAATCTTTCAAAAGAGATTATCTCAAAAATTAATTTTAGTTGATATTTTTTAGTTTTATATCTCTTTCATTTCTTAATATATCTCTTCTATCTTATTTTTATTTTAAATCTAGGGAAATATCCTTTGTAACAAAGAATAAAACAAACAAAAAAGAGCAGGAAGCAGTTTAGCAAAACTAAGTCATCAACAGTGTGTGTTCTACATACCCATGACTTTATTTTTGAGAGTAGTGCCATCTTCCTGTACTACTTTAAACATGGATTCTGAAATTCCAATAAAAGTTTTACTTATAACTCTTAAAGATTTAGTTTTTTTTTTTTTTAATCTGCAACAGAAATTAAAAGAGATTCTGCTGCCTGAGGTTTCCTCAGTCTGTTAGAAGCCAATATTTCTATGGAAGGGCACTGTCATCCTTGTAGACACTCAACTTCTTAGTCACAGTGCCAAATTTTGATTCTTTGATTGGATCTTTGATCCAGTGGAGTCTGCATCAGTTCAAACCCTCATCACATCTCAGCTGAACTATGGTAAATAGCTTCCAAATTGTTCTCTCTTTAATCCATTTTTTCTTAAACTTTTTCTACTCACAACCCCCTTTCCCCTGAGAAACTTTTACATGATCCTGGGTATAGATGAGTATATAAAATAAGTATTCAGATCAAACATTTACTGATAATAATAATTTCATATCTCCACATTTAGTTATGCAACCCCATGTAGGGTCACAAACTACAGTTTAAGAAGCTTTGCTCTAATTTATTTTCAACGAAGTTGCCAAAATCTTCTTCCTAAAAAGAGATTCTGCTCAGAAACATTTAGTCACTTCCTATTACTTCTTACATTAATTTAAAAAACCCTCTGCCTGGGATTTAAACTCTTTCACAATCTATCCCCAACCTTTCTTTCCTGTCTTGTTTCGTATTATCCCCTCAACACACTCTCCTTTCTTGTCAAATGGACTTGCTCATGTCTTCCTGAACTCTTGTCTCCCTATTTTCATCCAGATTGTCCCCCCTGCTGAGAATGCCCCCCTTTTTTACCTCTGCTTTTTACAATCCATATTTATCTCCAGTGCTCAGCTCTCATGCTACCACCTCCATATAATTTGACTAGTGAGTGTTTTCTCCCTGCTCAAATTACTTTGCTTTTATCTCTCTCTACATGTCGAATCTCCTGGTATAATTTAAGATCCTTGAAGGAACATTTCGTTTTTCTTTTGTCTTGTCTCTCGAGTACCCAGCATAATGTCTGACACATAATAGATGCTTAAAAAATGCTTGCTGGATTGGATTTCAGCCCTAAGTTTCTGATGAAATGATTCCAACATCTTCTACTCTCTCCTTGCCTTTCTTTTTCTTCCCTTTCTTTGCCTTCCCTTCCGCAGAGCTCTCATTTTTGGACATTATTTAGCATTTTGCTCCCCACAGACAGGTCTGTGTTGGCAGGTCAGGTGAGCCATGGCCATTGACCCATATTACAGCTCCACATAGAAAGTCCTGTATCAAGGTTCACAATGATTGAACTTTGATCTGAAGTATCTGGGTTAACAGTTGGATGGGAGAGGAGGAGGAGGAGGGCAAAAATGAAAATGTCATAGAAGGGACAATTAGCTGTAGCACCTGCAGAAGAAAGTGCTTAGACTATATGGAGAGGAAATACTGAGAAGCTCCTCCCTTCTCAGGAGAACTAAACAGACAGCTCAGTAGTTTTCTTTCCTGTATAATTTCTAGGAAATGTAGAACTACTTTACTTGAGGAAATTATAGCCTATGAGGGGAGAACCTGTATTTAATTTTTTTTTTCCTTGTAGGGAAGGGAGCAATAGAGGTTAAAGTTCCAATCTTGATGGTTTGGCCTCTTGGGGGATAGCCCAGAACATCCTCTAAAGGACATCTCACTTTTTCACTTGATCCTGTTTTACTAAATGACTAGTTTATTCTGTCTAGCCACATGAGATGCTCATTCCTTTATTTAGGGTAACTCCTAACTGTATCAGTGTTCAAGAATAGGAATGATTATTACTTTCATTTAGCAGAAAGAAATTATTTGGGTGTTTTCAGGAACTGGACTAGGTTGCCATTTCCTTTTCCAGATTATTTTACAACTGAGGAAACTGAGGCAAACAGGGCCATACCACTAAGAAGTGCCTGAGACCAGATTTGACCTCATTAAGTTGAGTTTTCCTAATGCTAGGTCTGGTACTCTGTGCTCTATGGTTCCACTTAGCTGCTCTCTAAGACACTGATTGGAGAAGAGGAAAAGCTCAGATTGTTTCTCTTACCTTTGACTGTCAAGAAAAACTCACAATTTAGGGAAGATGCAAAAAGAGATGGTAGCTGGTTCTCTGGCTAGGATCAACCCAGGTCATGTTTTCTCATCAGGGATGTCAGCACTCTGAGAGATAGTGGTGGTCCCCAAGGGTTCTTTGCTCCTACAGGTTTTTTGTTTTTGTTTTTGTTTTTTTTTTATTGTGCATATTGATAGGGCCTGGGTGGTGGGAAATCTAGCCTTGGGTACAAACTCCACACTAAGAGACACTAAAGAGGCAGAGGAGAATCATTTTATGTTAGAACTGCATTTCTTTTCCCTCCCAGGTCCATGATAATGCAATAATTGCTGAATAGGACCCTGCTAAGGTCTCATTTAGCTTTCAGTGGATGTATATCAGGGTAGGCAGGGGAAATTGCCTCCTGGATAGGCAGACTTCAACCTTGCTTTCTGTCCCTGGCTAAAATCCTTCTAATGGCCCCAGTTTTCCTCCTTATAAAATGGGTATGCTCCTGGCAGCATGAGAAAGAATGAGTAACTGTCTGGGGAGCCTGGCTATTGTGTCGGAGTGGTGGGAACACGACAGATTTAGTCACACAGCAAATCTCAAGGGTCATTCTTGGAGTTTGGTATGTCCTTGAAAACTGGTTCACTCAGACTTGACTCACCACAAAGGTGAGAAGTGAGTCACCTACTACCAATCCTTCAGCACCTGTATGGTCCAGGGCAAACAGAGGCTACCTATCTGATTTTCTTTTCCTTCTTTTTTCTTTCCTTTCTTCCTGGTCTCTCCTTTGGATCCTCTCTCTCCCCTAGGCTTGGTGCTTAACATTTTTAAACCAGGGGCTGGCACAGTACTCTGCACTGGATGGGTTTGGAATGCATATCTATTTAAATTGAATTTGAGTTCACTTGTATGTCTATATTTGCAGCCAGCTATAAGGGAAGGATATTTTCTCTTCCTCTCTTTGGGCTGATTTCCTTACTTCAGAGAGAATTCCAATCCAAGCCTGATGATAAGGAGTCTCTGTAGCATCAAAGGGCACAGCCAACAACACTATTATGAGTAAGAGATGGTGCCTTTGCTATTTGATATGTTTTAAAGCAATGGTGTTAAAGTAAAATCAAAATCAGGGGTCATTAAACCTTAATAAGGATCCCTGTAGGACTCATATTGACGTAGAAAACCACATAGCAACATTATCTATGTCCTGTTATGTTTGTATTTATTTTGTTAAGTATTTCCCAATTATATTTTAATCTGGTTCAGGCTGTAGGTTTGAAACCTGAAAAACATCTTCTCATTCCTCAAACTTAATTGATACTTGAAATTCCCCAATCAGAGCTCTGTTCCTTTGGGGGAAACCTAAGAATTTATCCTTTATTAAAATGCAAATTGTTTCCTGAGAGCAGGGTTGGGACAGGGGTTGTATACATAAATGCTAGACACAAAGCAATGGGAAGGGCCATAAAGGGAGAAAATGGTAACTTTGGTTTGGGTAAATGTTCTCTCATAGAATCTTCACTTCCAACTTGTATAGGTCTAGACTTAGGTGCACATTTGCAAACACAAAGATGGACACCACAAAAAGACTCATGAGGAGTCGGGGGCCTGGATTTGAATCAAACCTCTGCCTCTAATCACCTGGGTGATTTTGGACAAATCAGAGGATCATAGGATAGCATTAGAATTGCTAAAGTTCTTGAGGTCATTGAGTCTAGCTGTCTGTTTTAGAGATGAAGCCACTGAGGCCTAGAGAATAACCCAGATTCATATAGCCAATTGTGGTACAGTTATCCCTTCCACATCATAGGGGTTAAGGATGTGACATTCTCTTCTCTCCAATCAGCAAGATCCCTATCTTTGGCCCTCCCTTGTATCAGAGAAGAAGTCTGATTTTTTAAAAAAATTGTTTGTTTTCTTTTACAGAGAATTTACAGCACCTTATAAAATTTGCCTTAAGTATGTGATCATAGCTATATCATCAGCTGGACTTTGAGTGTCATCTGTGACTTCTACAAAACTCCTCCCAAATTCTCATTTAACTTCTTATATGGCCCCAATATATTGAAACCATGGTGGGTAAAGTCATGATATGGGTGGGATCACTGTATTAGGCAGCATTTGAACCGAGGTCTTTCTGGCTGCAGATCTAGCACTCTATCTAATATATCATATTCTTTACTTCCTCTCTCCAGGTCTCAGTTTCCTCTTATGTAATGGCCCCAACAGTTCTTAATTATCTTATCTTTTTATGATAGTGTCCTTTCAAAGCGTCTACTAAAGCATGCCCTTGACTTTTTGTAAAATAACAATAATAATAAAAATAATATCTAGGATTTACATAACGCATTAAGATTTACAAAGCACTTTGTATGCGATCTCATTTCATCCTCACAAAAATCCTTTGAAGTAGCTATTTTTATAATTCCCCAAATTAGGGGGAATTATAGCTTGGGGAAATTAGGCAGTAATTGAAGCACAGATTTTATCAACTGTCCAGGGTCACACAACTTTTAAGTGCATGAGATGGGATTTAACCCCAGGCTTCTTTTTTTTTTTTTTTTTTTTTTCAGTACCAGTTTTCTCTCTGCCATACCACCTAGCTTCTTGCAACTTGAATGGGTAGGGGTATAAATGTATGTGCGTGTTTGCATGTATGTGTTGGGGAGGGGGTGTTCAAATGGGATTAGCTGCTGCTTCCTTTCTCCAGAAGCAAACCACTCCCAGGGCTTGTTCCAGCTTGAGGTGTCTGGGACATCATTATTTATGTATCATTTATTTACAGAGAACCAGGTTTTAAAGGGGGACTACTAAGGGATAGAGGAGGCTAAGAAGTTCAGCTTGCTCATCATGAGATCTCCCTTAGCCTGTTCCACCTTGTCTGGAGACCAAGGATTGCGCCATTCTAGTTTCTCCGGGTGTGACGTCTCTATCAGCAGTGCCCAGTTAAAGATTAAAATTTCTTGTCACATCCTCATTCATTCCCTGTGAACAGACAGAAGATTAGCAAGGACTGTTTTTGGTTCTGTGGAAATATTCCCATAAACAGAGCTATGGCTGGGAATTATTTCTGGGGGTCATGGGTCTGATTTTTGGTGAGGATGCCAGAGAACACAGGTTTGCTTTCTATGATCAAGGATGAGAATGTGGGGGAAGGAGGTAATCTGATCAGTCTAGTGCAGACGCATTATAAGACTGGGCAGTGAACTGTCCAGAGCTTCTGGCCCAGAACATCCTGGTATTGCTAATGACGGGTCTCTGACCCAATCCTGCAGGGAGAAGGTAAAGGCTAATGCTATAATGAGGTGGGGAGAAGGTAGGAGATAGTCTTGGAATGACTACGAACTGTCTGTCACATGTGGGGACTATGAGGTATTAGGACAGAGGACTTTTTATAGACAAATCAAACATCATCTTTGTTTGTACCCTTGAGCACAGTCCCAGTCTCCAGTATTCTAGTTAAAACTCCATTAAGATTGAGAAAATAAAAGCAGGATTTAAATGGACAGAACTCACAATTTATTTTCAAAGAATTGTAGAATATCAGAGATAAAAAGAATTTTGGAAAGAGAATTATGGGCCAGGAATGAGAAGGACCTGTATTTCAATCCCACAACAGACATGAAACAGTTGTGTGATTCTAATCACACAAATCCTATAATCTCTTTGGGACTCAGTTCATTTATCTTTAAAAATGAGGAGTTTGGCCTCTAAGATCTCTTCAAATCCTAAATCTGTCATCCCATAGGATCCATTTAGTCTACTCTACCCATGTTACAGATTGAGAAACCGAGGCTCAGAAAGGGAAAATAAATTACTTAGTAAGATCACACAACACATCAATGAGTGGGAGATTATTGATTGTTCCATTTGACACTCAGATGAGGTACCCCTAGCAGCATGATGTAAGGTCTCAACCCTAGTTTGGTTGAAAAGAGAATAGCTCTATTTCCAGACAAAGGCTTAAAGGTTGATAACTGGGTGTCAAAGATGACTGAAATTTGATTTTCAGCATTGTTGATTTGCTTAAAAGAAGACATGATCTCATGGAAACATTTCTGAGGTCAGCATTACCCATCCAGTAATTACAATAATCTGTCAGGCTGCCTGGTTTTGTTCTCTTTTTAAATGGGGCTCAAGGGTTAGAAATCCTATTCCTACTCCAAAGACAAAAAATGAAATATTTTCCTTGGTTTTTCTAATGCTAATTTCTGGGCTTTTCAGGGGAACTGGAGAGATTTAAGTTAGACATTAGAAATTACCTAATAATAATAATAAGCATTTATGTAGTTCTTTAAAGTTTGCAAAGAGCTCTGCAGATAACTCATTTGATCTCACAACAATCTTAGGAGGCAAAGACTATTATTACTCCCATTTTACAGATGAGGAAACTGAGGCAGACAGAGATTAAGTGACTTGTTCAGTCTCACACAACTAGAAAATGAGAGGAGATTGTATTTCAACATTGTTCTTCCTGATTCCAAAGCTCTATTATGAAGGATTATGAGATGCTTGACCTAAAGAGTGATCCAGACAGGCTTCTTTTCTTTTAAAGGAAAGTAGTTCTCTGAGATTAGATTTGAACTCAGATCTTTCTGATCAATCTGCAGTCTCCCATGTTGTGTTATCCTATCTCCTTATTTTTTTAAATGTCCAAAATTTTTTTTATTTTTTAAATAATAGCTTTTTATTATCAAAATATATGTAAATATAGTTTTCAGCATTCACCTTTGCAAAACCTTGTGTTCCAAATTTTTCTCTCCTTCCTCTCATCCCTAGACAGCAAGTAATCCAATATATGTCAAACTTATGCAATTCTTCTACACACATTTCCCCATTTATCATGCTGCACAAGAAAAATCAGATCAAAAAGGAAAAAAAATTGCTGTCTCCTTTAATACCAACAACTAATTTTATATAAGGGTACATAGGTGATGCTTTAGATAGAGTGCTGGGTCTAAAGTCAGCAAGACTCTTCTTCCTGAATCTAATCTGGCTTCAGACATTTACTAACTGGATGACTAGGCAAATCACTTAACTCTGTTTGTCTCAGTTTCCTCTTCTATAAAGTTCAGCCACAGAAGGAAACCCCAAATTATTTCAGTATTTTTGAAAATCCCAAATAGGAGTATGAAAAATCAGATATGACTGAAAAGACTGAAAAGCAAAATAAAAACAAAAAAATAAAAAATCATAAAAGCATTTTAAGTCTGCAGAGTGTTTTGCCTAAAATTTTGCATTTGTTCCTTACAATAATCAAGTGAGGTAAGTACTCTGGCTATTGCTATTATTTGAATTTTACAGATGAGGAAACAGAGGCTGAGAAAAGTGTTTTGTGCAGGGTCTCAAATCTAGTAAGTGTCTGAGGTAGGCAAGACTTGAACTCAGGCCCAATATTCTTATTTGTGGTCCTATAGGACCTCTCACGGAGGATTTGCCCTTGGGTGCCAGGAGCCCCTCACCACTTAATGGTGGGAAGGAGCTGATTGCCAGGGCTTATGCAATATTCCTCAGAGGAAGCAGAGTTGAGGGAGCTGGTTGCAGCTCCAGAGGAAGTCTGCTCTCCCCTTGGCTGGAGAGGACTTTATTGGTCTTACTTATCCTTGTATTAATGCTGGTTGTCAGGGCTGTTTTCCTGCTTTAGGGCTGACATTCCTCAGTGGAGAAGGTGGGGCTTGCCGTCCCTCCCTGGAGCTGGGGGAGTGACTCAGCCAGAGAGTTACCTGCCCGTGGGCTCCCAGCCAACCTCCCAGAGACAGCCTGAGGGGAAGCTTTTAGATTCACTCTGTTTATTTTTCTTAACTCTTGCTAGTTTTCTGTTCTTCCCCACAGTGTCACTGCCTGCTAACCCCTTAAATTCCCATCAAATCTCTCAGATCCTCTGGGACTGTGTAGCTCCCGGGTATGGGGAGCTGGCTATGCACATGTATTACAAGAGTTTATTTTTTTTTTTTTTATATATCTAAACATCTTTAAATAAAAATTTTAATTAAATTAAAAATTTAAAAAATTATTAAAAAAATAAATGTTTAGTGTAGGACAAATGGGAGAGAGAGAAAATTGATCTTTGCTAATCCAATAAAATAAAAATAAAATAGAATTGGACAGGGCAGTACTATGAAGTTTTAGCTTTAGGCCATGTCTCCTTTTCAGCCTATGAGCAAGTTCTGAATCATGAACTTGTCAAGGCCTCATCTCTGCATCTATAGTCTGGCTATTTGTTGAGCTTGGTCCAAGGTTGAGTGGACATACCTGCCCTCGGTAACCCTGGTAAAGATAGACATTTCCCCTTTATCCACCAAAACTAGTGCTAAAATGTGTAGTTCCCTGGCTTTGCAGCCTTTCCTGGCCCCGGGGAGGGGGTTACACGGGCAGGGAAGTGAGCACCTCCAGGCTTGTTGGAAGGCCTCTGGAACCCACTCCGCTTGCCTGGTCCCGTCCCGGCTGGGGGTTCGGGTGACTGACGGCAGATGGGCGTGCCGGCTGACAGATTCCTGAGACACTCCCTGAAGTGGGGTTCCACCCAGGCTGATGTTTAAATACCTGGAGCCAGGAGAGATCCCCTGAGAGTAGGGCTGGCCCGAGCTCCACAGAGAAGGCCAGGAGAGCCAGAGGCACCGAATGAGGTAGGTGAACTGCCCTCCTCATCCGGGCTTGGGAAAGAAAGCCCCTTCTGTTCCTCCTCTTCCTCTTCTCCCTCTGCCGACCTGGTCTAACTCCAGAGACGGATCCTTCCAAATGGGCTCTTGCCTAAATGAACTCACGATGGGGCTCACCTCCAAACTGTAAGATAAAATGACTGTGGCCCCAACATTTTGAAAGTTTCTTTTCATACCTGAGAAGATCCTTAGTACTAAGAGCTTGAACTGACCCAGACTCTGGTTTGAGATGTGATATCAGTCAGAGGTGGGGAGAGCTAGAGGACCCTCAACTGGGGAGATTTGGAGCTTCTCTCACTGACTCTCAAAATGCTTGTTCTGGTCTGGGGGGGATTTTCAGCTTTTTTTCCTCCTTTTATTTCCTTTCTTCCAGATTAGGCTGATATAGAAAGAACAAGAGGCTGGCAAATGTTTAGCATTCTGGTCTGAGCTGCGCACTCTAGCTGGGCAAATCACTTGACTTAATCGTGGTTTCTTCACTGGCATAATGGGTGGGTGAGGGAATTGGAATAAACAGTACTTTCAATGCTATGAGATAAGCTAAAAGATGCCAGGAACAGATGACATCAAAGGACATCCCACCTCCTTCCCCAAAAGGGATCTTTCCTCAGATTGTAAGGGCAGAAGTACCAGATTTAGAATGAAAGAATCCTCTCTGGTTTATTCAGTTGCAAAGTGAACTAGCTAATTTCTAAGCTTCTAACTATAATTCATATAAACTCTAGGGCCAGCCTTCCTAGCATTGATAAATTCTGAGTGATATCTGGGTGATTTATAAATTGTTAGCACTAAAAAGGACCTTATGGTGGTCCCAAGTCTCATTTTACAGAGGAAGAAACTCAGGGAAAAGGGTTTGTTCAAAGGCACACAGCTAATAAGTGGCAAGATTGCTATTTCCACTAGGGAGGGAGCAGGATTATTACTCCTATCCAAGCATTCAGTCCTCTTCCTCCAGGTAAGAATTTATCACCCTTTTCCCTACATGTCTGTCTTTTCTTTTTTCTCACCTCATTCTCCACATCTCTCCTTATGTAAACCCATAATAAGACTTTTTAAGATGCTTCCAATTGAACCATGGAGAACACATAAGATATCTTCACTCCTATTTAAAAATCTGCCAGCCCCCAGTGACCACACATAATAGGAATGAGAAGGATTTTCTACTAGCTCCTCTAACAATAGCTGCTTCATTTTCCCTGTGTGCCTCACTTTCCTTATCTGTAAGATAATCATAATAGTTATAACAACTACACTTTATGATTTAAGATTTCCAAAGCACATTACATGTTATACCAGAGGAACTTTAAGTTCTTTTTTACATGTGTGATTCTATGACTTTTGCCCATCTTGTTGTTGTTCTCAAACTGGGCCTGAGGAGTTAGTACTCATAAACAAAGGAAAGACAGAGGAGTTGGATTTCTTAGAGGCCCCTTCAAAGGACTTTCATTTTCCTTTCATCAGAATGATAACAACCCTTGGAATTCCCCACAGTTGTTTTTTTTTTTTTTTTCCTTATTCTTATTTTATTTTATTTCTTTTTAATAGAGCTCAAAACACTGAAGACAGAGGTAGGGAGGAGATCACAAGATTTTAATTCTAGATTAGGTCTGGAGCCCACCCTCCTGGCCTGGCCCCATCCTAGAAGCAAGTTCAGGTGACTCATGACAGAGGGTCATCCAGGGATGAGGGACATTTATTTGGTAAAGTCATTCATTTGGGTAAAGTCTACCTTGATATTGTTAATTAGTTTGTTATTGTATACTTATTTCATAGAGTAATCTTGATTATTATTTCAAACAAGGAAACAAAGTCTACCCAATCCCTGGGGAGGGGGATTATTTCTTATTAAGTGGGAAAATTTATATCCAGAGAGGATAATGCCTTTTCCCTGGTCATACAGTAAATTCAAGTCACTCAAAGACTATCTTCTAATACAAGGTTCTTTCTGCTAGTAAATGCTACCTTTCAGGTACTAGCTAAAATATACTTGTTTAGGGGTCCAGTTTAGAGTTCTGTATCACTCAGGAGCATTCTGGATTACAGAATCTGGTGAGAATTGAGCCTGAAAGCTAGGAGGAAGGGTCTGATTCATCCTGAAGGTTTCCTGAGTTTTGACTCACACTACCTTATTCTATCCCAGGTAATTTGCATCCCCTGAAGATCTCTCCATTAGTGGAAGATGTGGCCACTCATTATGTTGATGGGTAAGTACTGTCTCTTCCCTTCCTCTTGGGCTATAAGTAAACTGTTCATGGGGAATGGATAAGATGACTGAGGAGAGCTGATGGCTAATAAGGACCAGGGTGTAGATATCAGTTCTAAGGCTGTTTGGGTTGAGAATCATAATTTACGAGTGACCTCTCTTATGAATACATTTGTACCAATTTCCTTGTCCTTCAAGGAAAATCATAAATCTCTACTTCCCTTTAGTGGCTCCCAAGTGTCATTTTGTTTTGACTTGTTGGCAATTTTTGGTTTTTCCAGTACACAGGAGAGTATGTTCTTTACTACTTAGCTCTAAGGACATTTCTCTCTAGATACTTTGTATTATTTTGATTTTTAATAGCAGACAGAAACTGTTATTTATAGAGATCTATACAATTAACTGTTATCTACTTTAGTATAGTTATTGCTACTGGTTATTGTTTCAAACGAGAACAAACTATATATCTCAACCCAATTTTCTGAGAATGGATTATCCAAGAGATTTTAGCCTGCTGATAGAGACTAATGCTAGATGAGAGTTAGATCTGGAAATAGACAGGATTATTGATTGAGTTCATGTGATTCAATATTTGTGCCTGAGGAGATTCCAAAGTCAAGGGGAGATTTTTAGCTTATTTGTGGTTTCTGATTATCGATGGATCTGCTTGGCTCCATTTGCTCAGATGATTGACAATTGACAATATATGAAATTGACATTCTTTTGGAAGTCATCTGGACTGATGTCATTATTCTGTTCCAAGGTAGAAAGAGCTCACAGCTACCCTGACCTGCACATAGAACATTGGAAGGGTATTCCAGAGTCCGAGGGGGTAACATCCTTTAGCACCCTCCTAACTTCCTTTTTAAAACTTCTGTGATTTCAGCACTGCCAGGACTCCATGCCCAGCAGGCTTGTTCTCGGGGGGCCTGCTACCCTCCTGTGGGGGACTTGTTGGTTGGAAGGACACGATTCCTTAAAGCTTCCTCTACCTGTGGAATGACGAAGCCTGAGACTTACTGTACCCCATATGGCGAGGTAGGTCATACACATACATGCCCTAATTTTTAGGGAATGTGGACAGGGGAGAATATGCCATTTTTTAAAAATATGAAATGATATGGGGGCAGTTAGAAGATACAGTGAATACACTGGTCAGGAGGACCCAAGTTCAAATCCAGCCTCAGACATTTACTAATTGTTTGACTTTGGGCAAGTCACTTAACCCTGATTACCTAAAAAAAATATCATTTTATATCATATGGATATATATATCCAGAGGCAGCATGACATAGTCAATTTAGAACTAGCCCTGGAGATCAGAAGAAGGGGGTTCAAGTCCCACCTCTACATATGACCTGAGGAAAGTCACTTAACTTCTCAACTGTTCTCTAAGACTTTACATTACATTGAATGTGCTTCTTTGATAGAAGGAATTAACTTATCTGGGACTTTTTTATATCAGAAATCACAGGTTCCAGTCTTTTATTATCATATCAAATATGTATTTTAAAATATGTAATTATATAATATATATTGTATAAGAGAGTAGTATATAATATATTAATATGTAACATACAATTGATATAATTTGATTATATTACAAAATATTATTTTGTATCATGATGATTTGCCAATTTAATTATTGAGATTTATATATATATATAGTTAAGGACCATGCCTAAGTTTGAAGGGGCAGGTTACTTCTCTGGAAAGCCTGGATAGCTGTGAATTATAACACACTTGAAGAAATTGCCATTTAGCCTTTACTGACACAGATGTTACTTCTGAATTGGGAATGAAATAAATTGGAGGCAAGAGGGAAGAAGAGGGAAGTCAGAGAATGCAACTGCCTCTCAGTCTCTTTGTATCATTATCATCCTCTCAAATGAAGAGATTTCTTCTGGGGTCAGAATTAGATCCTCAGAAGCCACTAGTAGATGGCTCCTGTAACAATATATAAAACTTGTATTTTGCAGACATGAAAGTTCTTGTCCTCTGCGTGCTTACAATCTATAGAAATATGAATTGCATTGGTGAAATAGTCACTATCTGTTCTCTGCTGCTCTGTAACTTTGGGCTAGGAGAAATCTTTCCTGAATTCTCAGAACATACAGCAGATATGTGTTCATTCATAGTTCCTGCCCTGAAGAAATTTAGTCATAGGATTATAGATTTAGGTCTGGAAGATAACATTCAGATCATATAGTCTCTCTTATTTCACAGATAAGGCAATTGAGAACTAGGGAGGTTCAGCGACAGGTGGAAAAGTATCAGGAATGAGATCTTTGTCTAGATTCTGAACTCTGAATTCAGTGACCTTTACATAACACTGTTGGCTCTCTAATGTGTTCTCCTTCACAAACACAGATGATACTATGGAACTACTATTGGTAGCATGTCTACTTTCAATTGTATTCCAAACAGCAGTGATAAGTAGCACACTCACCCATGTTCTCTTATCCAGTGCTTCTGGGAAGATGTTTATGAAAATTACTGGCAGGAGGTTGGTAGTCCAACCTGAGGCCATGAAATAAGAGTTTTCCCTTTGTGGGAAGTCAACTGGCTTATTTTGGAGGAGGTGGGGTATAAACAGAACAAAACAAAATTCTCATTTTAATCTTACTAACATTGTGATATAATTTTTTAAAAATCCCTGATCTAACCAATCATCTAATAGGAGGGACAAACAATAACGCATATTTCTATAGTACCTTAAGGTTTGCAAAATACTTTCTTTATAAATAGGAATGGAGTAGGTAAGATAAGTATGTTTATCTTCACTTTTCAGATGAAGAAACTGAGACTCTCAGGGTTATAATTAGCCCAGTAATCATCCAAATTAGGATTTGAACTCATTTTTCTTACTCTAAGTCCAATGCTCTTTCTTCTGCCCATACTGCCTTTCAAGATAAGCAAGCAAATCTCTCAGTAGGAATAGGGCATTATAATGATTTTAGATTAAGAAGAAGAAAGAGAAGGGGCCTTTGTTCATGAAGTGGAAAACAAGGTGGAATAATTCAATTCAATAAACATTTAACAAACACACAATTCATAATAATAACTAGCATTTCTATGGCACTCATTATATGAGTATAATATATAGCACTAAGCATTTTATAAATATTATTTCACTTGTGAAGTAGGTCCTAGTATTATCTTCATTTTAGAGTTGAGGAAACTGAGGCAGACAAAAATTAAATGACTGGTATCACACAGCTATATAAGTAAATGTCTGAGACTACATTTGATCACAGTTCTTCATGCCTTTAAAAAAAACAACAAAGAACAAATGAGGAAACTAAGTGACTAGCTCAGGATCACTTGACTAATAAAGATCTGAATCTGGAATCGAAATCACATTTTTCTGATTTTAGGTTTAATACTTCATCTACTCACTGAACCAGAGAGCTCCTATTAGGGAATGTCACTATCTGAGGTTAGGCTCTGGGGATGGAAAGAAACTGGTTTTGCCCTGAAGCAATTTCCATTTTAAGTTGCTCCCAGGGGAAAAAGTGCTGAATTTGGAATCAGAGGCCCTGGGTTCAAATAATGACTCTCCTGCATTCTATCCATGTGATTTTACTAAGTCTTAATCTTAATCTTTCCGTGTCTCAGTTTCTTCTTCTGTAAATGAAGAGGTTGAACCAGGTCACCTCATACAGTCCTTTCAATTCTAAATCTTCTCATACACATATATAAATATAAAGTAATTTCAAAAGGTAGTCAGTGTCAATAACTGGGGGACTAGATAAGGGGTATCATAGGAGGTAGCAGCAGTTTTGTTTTGAAGAAAGATAGGGATTTCTGGAAGCAGAAGGAAGACTTCTTGGAGAATGCTTTCTGATATTTGTACTTGTATATTGTCTCTTATAAAGTGCACACAATTATTTTGCCTATAGTTTTAGTCTTCTCTCATCTCGTAAGTGCAAATGATTCTAGGTTATTTATATTATATATTATAATTCACTAAGTTGGAGACATTCAATGACCACTTTCTCTCTGTACCTATTGGTGACCACATCCATGCACCCTTAATAGAGGGAGAGAGAGAAGCAGGAGGAGGAGCTCAAATCAGTTGATTTAGTCCTGGTGAAAGGTCAGACAAAAAGTCCATGAACTTGGTTTTTAAAAAATATTAATAACTAAATTTTACTATTTTTTTGGTAATTCTTTGTATTTTATTTTGTGCATTTAAAAACATGATTTTTAGAAAGGGTCCAAAGACTTCATTGTGTTCCCAAAAGAGAGTACTTAGATGGTCTATGAATTTTTGTGATACAGGAGATAATAGATTTAGAACTGAAAGAGATTTGGAATCTCATCCTGCCCAACTTGCTCATTTTACAGATCAAGTTGGGCAGGATGAGATTCCAAATCTCTTTTTACAGAGGAGAAACATACAGAGACATAGAAAATATGATTAACAAACAAAATTCCAAACCTGGATCATTTGACTACATCTTATATTCTTCACACTTTTCATATTGGACTCTTTTCCATTCCCAAAAGCAAGTGTATAGATGCTACCTACCCAAATGCTTCTCATGGCCCTTGGGAACTCCCTAGTTATTTTTATTTATAGACATCACCCTCTGCCTTCTGAGTAGCAATTTTAAAGACTCCCATTTGGCTGGGGGAAGATTAGAGTTGGGTAAGGGGGCAAGCCTCCAGGATGTGACAAGCATCAGGCAAAATTTTTCTTTAGGAAGTAGATTACTTCATAAGAATCAAGGAATTCATTCTGTGGATGTGGCTTTCTAGGCAAAGCAGATCAGCTGCTTCTCCTTCCTATACCCTCCCCCTAGACAACAGCCTCTCTAGCCATCTTCCTGCCACCTGAGAATTGTGTCACAGATGAGGAGGTCATTGTCTTTTTTTCCATCCTTATTTTAGCTGCCCCATTTGGAAAACCAGAGTGAAGGGGTGAGGAAATGGGAGGAGGTCAAAGATTCTGCAAGTCTGTGATGCATTCTTGTTCTTCCCTTTTCCCTCATCTTTTCTTCTCCATGGATGGACCTTTCTCTTCCTGACTTTTCTTCACACCCAGACTGCCCTCTGCCTCTGATAATCAGCCAGGGAAATTGCCCTCTGCCTACATTGCCTCCAAATTGCCCCCTTGGGAGCCAGACTTAGTATTTGCAAGAGAAAACTGTAGGTTTTTTATAACTAGAGGCATGACTAAATCTCAACTCTCTCCTTGTTTGACTGAGAGACATTGATTTTATGTGCCACAACGAACATGAGGGAATAGGAGGCATGTGGTATGTAGGGGAAAGAGTATTGTAGACTTAGAATCAGAAGACCTAGACTTGGATCCAAGGTGATTTATTAGCTCCATGGCTCCTCTCTCTGTGACTCAGTTTTCTTATCAACAAAATGAGGAGAGAGATGTTAAATAATTAGATCTCAGACCTCTTCCAGATTTAATTTCCTATAATTTTTCAATAATGTTTTATTTTTCCAATTATATATAAAGGTGATTCTTAACATTCATTTCTGTAGGATTTTGAGCTCCAAATTTTTTCTCCTTCCTTCCCTTCCCTCTTCCCTCCTCAGAATAGCAAGCAATCTGATATACGTTTTACATGTACAATTTTGCTAAACAATTTCCACACTGTGATTCTTTATCAAGATGCATCCTTGATTCCGAGCTTTTCTACTCACTTCATTTCTTTCATTACTTATTCTACTCATTGACTTTTTTGGGTTTTGGCTTCTTCTTATATAGAATGAAAGTGTTGGTCCAACTTAAGGCTTCTTAAACCTGGATCCATGAACCAAAGATTGAATAATTCTAATTTCCTTCTTCATCTTCATTTCTTCTCTTCTCTTCTCTTCTCTTCTCTTCTCTTCTCTTCTCTTCTCTTCTCTTCTCTTCTCTTCTCTTCTCTTCTCTTCTCTTCTCTTCTCTTCTCTTCTTCTCTCTCTCTCTCTCAAATAGGGTTAAGTGACTTGCCCAGGGTCACATAACTGGGAAATCTCTTCTTAAATTATCCTTTAGCTACTTTTCTTTCTTTCTCTTTTTCCTTCCTTTTCCCATCTTCCCTCAGGACCTATCTCCAAGGGCTGTTGTAGGAAACAAGTGAGATAATATAAGTATCTTTTCCACACTGAAGGAGTTAGGGACACAGTACTCTCGTGACTTGAAAGGTCCACATAAAATTTTGGGGGGGGTTTCTCTTTATACCAGAAAAATCTGAATTTTTTCTTTTCTTTCTTTTTTTAATGGAGTATTTACAGTACCTTATTGTATAACATTTGTGTTGATATTATACAATACTATACATATATTTTGTGCATTTCTGAATTTCTAAACTTTTTCTGTGTAACATGCTGGCCTTTGTGTATCATCTACAGTTTCCATAAAACTACCAAAAAAATTCCCATTTAATTTCCTATACCTATCTGTGATATATCAAAACTATAATAGGGAAAGTTGTGATGTGGAAAGGATAACCACATATGTAAAAAGTCCTTAACATAGTGTTTGGAACATAGTAGACACTATATAAATACTTAATAGATACTTTATTCCCTTTCCCTCCCTTTCCTCCCTGCTCCCCCTTTAATGGAATGTTATCTAAGACTTGACTTTGAAATGGGGCCAATTTTGGAAATAGAAACATCCCCTTGTGAACATTCCCCCTTAACCCTGTAAAGACCATTCTTGATGATTTCTCCCCAGCTTTTGTGGAAAACAATGTGTACTCTGGTATCTAAGTCCTCTGTTTTAGTTCTAGTTTCAGACTTTGGGTTTTTACTAAGTTTGAAATAAGAGAATTAGGGTGATATAGTGGAGCTTTAGAGTCCAAAGCCTCACCATGATGTCTCAGAGGAAGGAGATGAGACCTTCAGTGAAGGTGAAGACAGTACTACTGATAGCACGATGCTTAGCAGCTGAAATAATACTGAATGATATCTGTCATAGGATAAGGGAGTCTCAGAAATTAATTTCTGGGGATCCTCCCATATACCCTCAGTCAAAATCTCTGAAAAATGTTCTAGAAAAACACACACACATATATACATAATGTTTTTTGCAAGCAAAAAATATGAACCTAGTACATATAAATATATATAAAATATATGAACCTAATATATATATAGTACTTATATATATATATGAACCTAGTATATATATGTATGTATATGTGAACCTAGTATATCTATATCTATATCTATATCTATATCTATATCTATATCTATATCTATATCTATATCTATATCTATATCTATATCTATATCTATAAAATCTCAAGCTTAGTGTAAAATGCTGAAGTGCTACTGGTATTGTCCATTCTTCTTCTCCTTGGTGGAGGGTTGTGCACAGTGAGGCAAGAAGGAAAGAAGGAAATGTCTCTTGGGGTGCCTCTGCTATTCTGTACCTGGGTGTATGTGAGAGGATAGTTGCTCTTTGGGGAGACAATAGCCTCAAGAGTTGGAGATCCCCATACCTCCAAATTCTCTGAATCCCAAATCTTGTGTGATAATTCCTTACAGCCCCTACTTTTCCTGGCAGATCTTCTATGCTGATTAAAAGTTCAACAGCCTGTCATTTCAATGGAGAATTTGACTCTGTGGGTCTTGGTTAATGTTGCAAGACCTCCACCCTCCTGGGCATGATCTGTCTGTAGCTGTCTAGTTTTGGGGCCAGTCTATTTCAGCCAAAGTCCCCAGGCAGCTGCAATTCCCACAAGGCATACACCTAATTTTAGTTCATTGTTTTCTCCCTGCCACTTGCAAGTGTACAAGGATCAAGGAACCTTTGAAGCATTTTTCCTAAAGCTACAGCAATGAATGAGGGTTTTTTTTTTTTTTTTGGATACCCTTCTGCTCCCCCTTCTCCCTCTTTCCTCCCCCTCACCTCCTACAGACAGTGTAGGATTATAGAGTTAGAATAGAAAAGGCTCTTAAGAAGTCATTGAATCCCTAGTTTTTCATCTGAGCAGATTGAGACCCAGACAAGGGGGACGACCAGTTACGGTCACATAAGGTGGAATTCAAATCTACAGCTTTCTGACTCCAAATCCAGAGCGTTACCCATTACTTTATGCAGCCTCATGGTGTCTTGAAGTTCAATCCAAAACCATAGATATTACATATTTATATATGCGCATATATTTTCCCAATTACATTTTCAAACATGGCATTTGCTTTTTTTTTTTTTTTAAGTTTTAAGTTCTAAATTCTCTCTCTCTCGCTCTCTCTCTCTCTCTCTCTCTCTCTCTCTCTCTCTCTCTCTCCCTCCCTCCATGAGATGGTAAGCAATCAGATATAGGCTATACACCATATATATGTAATACATATCCACCTTAGTTTTTTTTTTTTTTGTACAAGATGACTCAAAAAAAAAAAGAAAAAGAAAAGAAAAAAAATGAAAGGAAGAAAGTGAATAAAAATACCCAGCATTCTTCAGTCTGTATTCAAATAATATCAAATTCTCTAGAGGTGGATAATATGCTCTTTTGGGATTCTCTTGGATCATTAGATAGCTGAGAATGGATCACAATTCTTCATCATACATTACTGCTGGTACTTACTGTATATAATCTTTTCCTGGTTCGGTTTGCTTCACTTTGCATTAGTTTATGTAAGTCTTTCCAGGTTTTTTCTGAAATCATTCTGCTTTTCATTTCGTATAGCTCAAATTCCATTACAACCATATACCACAGTTTGTTTAGCTATTCCCCAATTGATGGTCATCCCTTTGATTTTCAATTCTTAATCATCATAAAAAGAACTGCTATAAATATTTTTAAAATAGTTTTTCCTTTTATTGAATGTCTTTGGGATATAGAAGTAGTTGTGGTATTGCTGGATCAAAGGGTATGCACAGTTTGGTAGCCCTGTGGGCATAGTTCCAAATTACTCTCCATAATGGCTGGATCAGTTCACAACTCCACCAACAATGCATTAGTGTCTAGATGTCCCACATTCCTTTCAATATTTTTAATTTTCATTTTTTTGGTCATAGCCAATTCCAACAGTTATCTTAAGTGTTTATGTTTAAGGCCCAGGGATGTACTTACTGGCTCACCTGTAATGGGTAGCATGTTTTCCTCATCTGCTCTTCTTGAATAATACTCATGTTCTCAACCTTCTCATTATTATTTACTTCATCCTTTTAGGATATTTAATACCTAGTGGTAGGCCATTTAAGTCCAATTAGCAAATTTTTCCCCCTTTCTCAAAATAGTGGTACTTTTTTTTTTTTTTTTTTGAGGCACTCAGTGCCCAGGAACATATGGGTTTGTAAGTGTTCGAAGCTGCATTTGAATTCAGATCCTCCTGACTCAAGATCCTATACTCTATCCATTATGCTACCTAAGCAGTGCATTTTAACAAGATTCTTCTAGAGATATTTTCCCTGAAAGGACGGATTCTAATGGTTGGAAATTCAAATTGTCTGTAAGATATTTGGAGGGAATCAACGGGACCTGACATTCCATTTATTTCATACCCCCTGTCCTGCACAGAGCTATAATGGAGACCTTTTTTTTTTTTTTTTTTTAAATCTGTATTTATTCTTTTTTTTTAATAGCTTTTTATTTACAAGTTATATGCATAGGTAATTTTACAGCATTGACAATTGCCAAATCTTTTGTTCTAATTTTTTCCTTCCTTCCCCTCACCCCGTCCCTTAGATGGCAAGATGATCAACTATATTTATTCTTAAAAGATTTTTGAGAAGACAATTTCCAGTATTCTTGTCTTAGCTTTTCTCTGGTACACCAGTCCTCAGTAAGCCCTCTTAGATCATCACTTGAAGGAAAGGAGGTGCTCAGCTGGAGAAGACTGAAGGAGAGCAGGCTAGATCTTTGAAATAACTGAAGAAGGGACTAGACCTGTTCTGTTTGATCCCAGATTACAGAACAGGGAGCAATGGGTGGGGCAAGTTGTGGATAATCATAATTTTGGTTCTTGTAATTTTTCTAGTTCTTGATTTTCTGCATCTTTCTAACAATTACAGCTTGTGAGATGGAATAGGATGGCTTAAGAGCCTATTGCTTTCCACTCACCAAAGACTTAGACTGGATGACCAGGGAAGTCTGTTATTCAGAGGTGGATTGGCTCAGGTGGGCTCTGGGGTTGTTCCAGCTCAGACTTTGTGATTGGGCTCTGCCACATGTTGGACTGGTAAGAACTATGGTTTCTG
The DNA here is from genome assembly GCF_016432865.1 of Antechinus flavipes. Lineage (NCBI taxonomy): Eukaryota > Metazoa > Chordata > Mammalia > Dasyuromorphia > Dasyuridae > Antechinus > Antechinus flavipes. The sequence goes on from NC_067401.1 coordinate 377,741,015, forward strand.
GGCATCAAGGCAAGGTCCATAAGAGCTTGCTCAGAGAATTTCTACTCCACAAAGTGCCCCTTTAACCAAGCTGTATTTCTTCCCCCAGGGCTGTGTTTTGTGGTGGAGGGAACTAAATTATCCATTTGCCTTAACAGCCTGAGGCAGGGATTCTCAGCAGCCTAATTAGATGGTGTGTAAATAAAACAGCTGTCCTTTCCCTTTTATCTCTTGCAAACAGGCTGACAAAGACTGTGGATGTCAAAGTACTCTAAAAATTGAACAGAATCCCATTTAATTCAACAATATTCATTAAATACTCATAGTAGGTATTTGTATATATTTGTGTTTATAGAGCTATACGAAGTGTGAATAAGTCCTCATGGAACTTAATGTCTTGGGGGAGGAGACTCATCTGTGTAGCTTCCTTAGATGGATTTTTGAGTCCTTCCCTGTGGGTCATATACCCAGTGTGGGTACAGATCCAGATGGCATCATCCATACCTTCTTGTCCAGAGGGAATCTTGTCCGTGTCTTTCCATTGCCTCTCTATAGAGGATTATTCTTATGATGAAAAGGAGGCCTTTCTCTATGTCAGATAACATGAAAACAAAACAACACATGATAATGATAATGTTCATTTGTTGAAGTCTTGCCTGGCTCTTTGTGGCTCCATATGGGCTTTTCTTGGCAAAGATACTGGAGTGATTTGCTATTTCTCTGTGATTGGATTTCCTAATCTATAAAAGAGGGGGTAACATTTCCTGTAAGACTTATCTCACAAGATTATTATAGGTCTTTCATTTTAAGTAATTTTTCCTTCACGACTCTTCATGACCTCATTTAGGGTTTTCTTGGCAAAGATACTGGAATGGTTTGCCATTTTATTTTGCAGCCCATTTTAATAGATGAGCAAACAAGGTGAAGTGACTTGTCCAAGGTCACCCAGCTAATAAATGACCAAAGATGGATTTGAATTCAGGTCTTCTTGACTCTAGACATGAAACTCTATCCACTGTGCCACCTAGCTCTCCCATATTATTCAGGAACCAATAGGAAACCACTGATGATTTTTGCAGAGGAACTACATGATCATATAAAGCTATAGAAAAGATTGTTTAGGCACAGTTTGAAGGACAGATTGAAGAGGAGAGGGAAAGACTCTCTTGGGAGTCCATTGCAGATATTTAGGCAGGAGATGATGAAGTTGGTGGTCCAGTGATTGGAGTGCTGAACCCGGAGCCAAGAAAACTCATCTTTCTAAGTTCAAATGTGATACTAACTGTGCAAGTTACTTACCCAGGTTTGCCTCAGTTTCTTCATTTGTAATGAAACTAATGACAAATCACATCAATATCTTTGAAAAACAACAGCAAAACACCAAAAATATCACAAAAACAAACAAATATAAAATTGAAAAAAAAGAAGAGAAATCAATGATAGTGTTGGTCCCTGGAGTCAAAGGACTAGCCTTTCATAGAGTGAGGAAAAAACTAAACAAACAAACAAACAAAAAACCCTCAGGATTAAGGCCTTACAGAATAACTAGCTTCAGGGTTTTGGGGGAAAAGATGAGAAAACAATAGGGCAAGGCAGGAATAGTTACAGATTTAGGAAGTTAAACAGGGAAATTTGGTGTCTTTGAAGCTGAGGGAGGAGAAAATATTCAGAAGGAAGCTCAAAAGTACTAAATCCTAAAATCAAATAGTGTGAAATATATTTAAAAAATTGAATATGACTACTAGAAGGCTGTTAGTGTCCTTTGAGAGAAAAGTTTCAGAAGTGTTTTGGGACAGTAATTTATCTCTTAGAGGCTCAGTTTGTAAGGAAATAAAGTTATGTTTAGCAAGTTTGGGGAGTAAAATGTCATTTTTTAAAAACTTTTTATTGACAGAACCCATGCAGGGTAATTTTTTACAGCATTATCCTTGCACTCACTTCTGTTCCGATTTTTCCCCTCCCTCCCTCCACCCCCTCCCCCAGATGGCAAGCAGTCCTTTACATGTTAAATAGATTACAATATATCCTAGATACAATATATATTTGTAGAACCGAACAGTTCTCTTGTTGCACAGGGAGAATTGGATTCAGAAGATATAAATAACCCGAGAAGAAAAACAAAAATGCAAACAGTTTATATTCATTTCCCAGTGCTCTTTCTTTGAGTGTAGCTGCTTCCATCCTTGATCAATTGAAACTGAATTAGCTCTCTTTATCGAAGAGATCCACTTCCATCAGAATACATCCTCAAATAGTATCGTTGTTGAGGTATATAATGATCTCCTGGTTCTGTTCATTTCACTTAGCATCAGTTCATGTAAGTCTCGCCAGTCCTCTCTGTATTCATCCTGCTGGTCATTTCTTACAGAACAACAATATTCCATAACATTCATATACCACAATTTACTCAACCATTCTCCAATTGATGGGCATCCATTCATTTTCCAGCTTCTAGCCACTACCAACAGGGCTGCCATAAACATTTTGGCACATACAGGTCCCTTTCCCTTCTTTAGTATCTCTTTGGGGTATAAGCCCAGTAGAAACACTGCTGGATCAAAGGGTATGCACAGTTTGATAACTTTTTGAGCATAGTTCCAAATTGCTCTCCAGAATAGCTGGAAAAATGTCATTTTTGAATAAAGAATTTAAATACAGTTTTAATATATAGAGAATAAAAAAGAAGATTGCACATGAAACTTTATACAGATTTTTTTTTAAAGTTTATCCTAAACTTGACATGGTAATAGTAATCAAATTACCCTAATTGTCTGTGGTTCCTTCTGAATATTTAAAATTCATTTAAACTGTCCAGTTTAAACTGGTCAAAAAGATTCATTTTATTTTTTATTTAAAATAAAAAAAAAACTATTATAGCATTTTACTTTTCCAAATACATGCAAAGATAGATTTCAACAGTTAAAGGTACATTTTAGATTCCTTTTTGTTCATTTTTTAAAAATGTATTTTTGATACATTTTTCTTTTTCTTCCTTTCTTTTTTCCTTTCTTCCCTTCGCTTATTTATTTCTGTGTTATTAGTACTTCCTGGTAATTGCCACCTAACAGCTTTTTCCAGAAGTTTGATAGTTAGGGAAAGAACAGAAACGACCTGTAGCTGGGTCAGATAAAAGGGTCAATGAAGGACTTTTAAAGAATAGCACTGATCTAATTCTGCCTTCCCCTTCTCTACCTTTCTCTCCCTTTCTCTCCCTTCTCCTTCTTATTCAATGAGATGATATCTTCATTCCAGAGCTGACCTTACACATAGATCGAGTAGGTGGTTATTTATAGTATGACTTGCAGAGAATATAGCCTGTCCAAAAATATTCCTCCCTCCCCTGTCCCCTCCACCCCCACTCTCACCTCTTGCTTTTTGTCCTGAAGTCTCCAACATTAGAAATGTATTCATTAGGTTTAGAGTATTATATTTCTTCAGAAATATCTTGTTAAAAATAGGAACACACCAGGAAAGGTAATACAGGGAGTCCCAAAAGTCTTAATGCAGTTTAAAGCCCTAATAAATAAAGTGGAAATAAAAAAAAAACTACACACATACACAAAACCTTACAAAAATATCATTTTCAAGTTATTTAAATTTCTTTTACATTTATTTAGCTTTGTCTATTTGAAAAATGATTTTTTAATTTTAATTTTAGTAAGACATTATGTATTTCATGTGTGACAGGTTCTTTTGCTTGGTCACCTTAGTCACCCGATTTATCTCCCTTGGACTTTTTCTTATGAAATCACATCAAAACTATAATGCACCAAAACCTTGTTTTTTGGATGATCTTGAGGTTAAACTCAATACTATTAGTTATTGAACAACAGCTGATGGAAGTTTTTCAAGTTCAAGAATTGACTAGGGAGCTGTTTATAGCAAAAGACAATGGTTATGTTGAACTTTACTAAGACATATTAATATTTGAAAGTTTTAAATAATTAACCTTTTAAATATTTAAAAAATAAGTTTATAGGATTTATACCCAATATTAAAGTTGAAAATTATACTGAGACTTTTGGGACATCTTGTATCATCATCATAGCTAGCATTCATATAGTATTTACTATGTGCAGTGGACAGCTAGTTGGTTCAGTGGACAGAGAGTTGGGTCTGCAATCAGGAAGACTCATTAAGTTCAAATCTGGTCCCAGAAATTTACTAGCTGTATGTCCTGTCAACCTTAGTTTCTTCATCTATAACATGAGCTGGAGAACAAAATGGCAAATGGAGTCACAAAGAGCTGGCCACAACTGAAATGACTGAATAATAACAATATGTTTGAATAGAATGAATAATAACAATGTGCCAAGTATTATATTAAGTACTTTACAAACATTATTTCATTTAATCTTCACAACAATCCTGTGAAGTAGGTGCTGTACCATTTTACAATGGAGGAAACTGAAGCAAATAGAAGTAATCTTTTTTTTTTTTTAATAGTCTGATAAGGATTAAACAAATTAACTTGCTGCTACTTTGGAAAGGTTGCTCAGAAAATGGGACACAAGATAGATGAATTTTGGTATTGGGTAGGGAAGATAATTTTGAGAATAAATGCTATTCTCAATGGTTAATGCTGGTTGAGGGTGCTAAATCAGGAAAAATGGTAAGTATTGGGAGGTGGGACATCACAGGTGACAATCCCAATTCTATTTCCTAGATGGTAAACCAAGGGATTCTGGAAGACCAATTTCAATTTCTGCTATTCTAAGCCTCTGATTGGTTGTTCTTCTGTGTCTTTCATGGGCCACTGATAGAAACATATTATGCTACAAATGATGTAATGAAAAGAACATCATCCCAGTAAGTCAGAAGATCTAGATTTGAGTTTTGGCCTGTCTGCCATTTACCACAAGTGTGATCTCAGTTTCCTCCCCTGTAAAATGAGGAGGTGGGACTAGATGGCTTCTAAGATCCTTTCCGGTTCCATTTCTGTTGAATCCATCAAGGCTCTTTATTCAGTGAACTGTTTCCTTTTCTCCCTTTCTATCCCAGTGCCTGGTACAACTTCTGGCAAATTGTGAGCACAAGTAAATGCTGCCTAAATCATTGTATTATTGGCATGTTGGGTGCTGGACATACAAAGACATGAAAAATTGCAACCCCCTTATATTCTCTTAAGCTATTTTCTTAATCTTACATTCTCTTAAGAGAATATATCATCTCTATGATTCTGTGAGGTCATTGTGCCTTTGCTGTGTATAACCCAAAAAAGTTATGGTCTCTTAATCAATCCTTGGAGATTTTAAAGGACTAGTGAAGATCTCTCTTTCTCCTTCTCTCCTCTTTTTTCCCCTCTCTGTCTAAACTGGGAGCTGTGACCATCGAGCTCCAGGGAGAAGAATCCTGCCAGGCTTGGGACCTGTGATTCTAGGATTATTCCTCACTGAGTGTATGCCCTTGTGGGAAATCAGGGAGGGACTATCTGAGTGCTTACTACCACCCCAGCTAGCCCCAGAATGTGAGTTGCTGGAGAGCTGAGAGGGAAGAGGCTGGAAGGGGGCTGTTTATACAGGAACTTATTCAAATATTAACTGTCTTTGAAAGGAAGAAGATAAAGTTGAAGTACACTGTGATAATGCTGCTTTTATAAAAAATAAAATAGCTTGCAGCCCATTCTGAACTGTCCTATTAGTGTGACTTTATTGTAATGTTAATTCTATGCTGCCAAGGTGGATTTTTCTCAGGGACATTCTCTCTTTGTCCAGGGTACCCTCTCTCAAATGCCACTATCTCCTTCCCATCCCCTGCTCTGATCAAGTATCTAGTCCTTTAGTCTTCCATTTTATCTTTTTTTTTTTTTAAAGCTTTTTATTTTCAAACTATGCATGGATAATTTTTCAGCAATGACCCTTACATAGTCCTGTGTTTCAGATTTCCCCTCCTTCCTCCCATCCCCTCCCCTAGATGGCAAGTAATTCAATATATGTTATACGTATTAAAATATGTGTTAAATATAACATGTGTAAACATATTTATACAATTCTCTTGTTACACAAGAAAAATTAAATCAAAAAGGAAAGAAAACAAAATGCAAGTGAATAACATCAGATAGAGTGAGAATGCTATGCTATGGTCTACATTCAGTTCCCACAGTCCCCTCTCTGGATGTAGACAGCTCTCTAAATCACAAGATTTTTCCCATTTTTATCTTAACAATTATTTTGCCATATTGTTGAGTGCCTGAGATTCCCAATTACTAGACTGAAATGGGGGATGATCATAAAATATCAGAGCTGAAAGAGATATTACAAAAGATCTGATTCTATTAGCTCCACTCTTCTTTTGACAGATGGAGATCTTGAGGGTGGGAACTTTTCTATAAGAACTGGACTTCTTTAAAGCCTGCCATTATTTTTTTTCAGTTTCAAGACACTAGCAAAGATTATCTGTTTCCTTTCTGTGAGTAGATCAAGGGTTCTTAGGGTCCACAGATCCCTAGTGTCTGTGGGTAGATTTTATGGAGTCTCTGAACTGAGAGAGAAAAAAAGACATTTATTTTCACTAAACTGCAACTAGCTTTCACTAGCATTTCCTTTTTATTTCATTTTACCTTTAACTAGCATTTCCTTACAGATCATTAAAAACCCCTGGAGTAGAGGCAACAGCCTTTTAGGTCCCTAAGTCACTTGGATCCCTAGCCTGCCCCTTCTGAAGGAGCTGCTTCCCTTAACTTTTCCCAGTCCAGTCTACAGTTTACCATTAGGCACAAAGAAATCAGGACTCCAATGGGCGTTTGTTCTTCATTTCATCGCCCCTGGCTCTCCCCAGCTCCCGCTGTGGGCTTGGGAGTTGGCCAGCCCACTGAGCTTCCAGAAAGCTCCTAGATGAGGGAGAGCCAGAATCCTTCCAGCTGGAGGCCAGTTCATGGCCAAACTGGCTCCCGGCCTCTGCAAGTGAAATCCATGATAATGATGTGCCTGTGAAAGGCAAGGGTGGGGGGAGTGGGGGTGGGGGCAGAGCAGTCCTTCCAGGAAGGGAGCTGGCCAACGGACAGAAGAGAAGGGAGGCAGCTGCAGGATACTAAGGGACGCAGGGACAGTTTCCATGTCAGAGCTCTGAAGAAGGGGTGCAGAGAAAAACGTGATTGCATGTAACAAATACAGAGAATCGGCACACAGAGTAGGGATGCTCACATATATATTTATTCTGTAATGAATTTAGCTAACATTTATTGAAAGCTCTGTTTTAGATATGTCCATGCTAAAAGATCCAGTTCTGCTCCTCTATCCTTGTGACCCTGAGCAAAATTAGATTCTCTGGTCTTTAATGTCCTCTTTTCTAAAAATGAGGGACTTAAACTTGATGGCCTCCTAATTATTAAGAGTAAGGCAATGAGGTGATTTGTGAATGGAATCTCACCAGAAAGACTTAAATTCAGATCTGGCTTCAGACAAAAACGAGTTCTGTGATTCTGGGCAAGTCACTTAACCCTGTTTGCCTCAGTTTCTCCATCTGTCAAATGAGCTGGAGGAGGAAATGGCCAACCACTCCAGTATCTTTGCCAAGAAAAGTCACAAAAAATGGGACACGACTGAAAAAACTGAAAACAATAAAAAATCTTATCCAGCTTTGAATTTATGATCTAAGTAATAAAAATCAACCAGAAAGAGAAATAGAGGCAGAGAAGAGCAAAGAGAATTAGCATCTTGGGTTCACGTGAACCAAGGTCCTTCGGTGAGTTTATTTCCTCTAACTTGCTATCCAGTTCTCAACTACAGCTTAAAATACCAGTTCCAAGCCTCTTAGCTCAGGTCTCTTGCCAAAGGCTGAAGTTACCCCCTTTTCATCCCTGTTACTATATTGAGGTGCATAGTTGGCAATCTTTTAGGTTATGTGATCTGTCTGGGACCATATTTGGGGTGCATGCAAAGGGAACGTGGAGAGAGCATGGGGTTTCCCTCTTCTGTCATTCAAACTTTCTGGACTTCAGTTTCTTCATGTCTAAAATGGTGTGTGTATGTGTGTGTGTGTGTGTGTGTGTGTGTGTGTGTGTGTGTATGTGTGTGTGTGTGTGTGACTGATTGGATGGCCCCTTCCAATTCTAAAGCTCTGATTGTAGAATTTTATGGTTATCTCTATGGGAAAGTACAGGGTGAACCTTCCTGGAGGCAGTGTTGGCTAAGTTAGGTTGTTAAAGGGCACAAAGAATAGAGTGCAGTAAGGAAGACTGAATTCAGATACTTATTAGCTATGCGACCCTGGGTATTTAAATGCTGCCTGCCTCAGTTTCCTCATCTGTAAAATGAGGACAATAATAACATCTTTTTTCCAGGCATAAATGCTTGTAAAGTACTTTGCAAACCTTAAAATGCTATGTCAATGCTATTATTATTAAATTTATAGTTTCATTAAGTTGGAAAAGCAGGGGGTTATATTGCTCAGAGCCCATTTCTTAGCTTAAGTAAGGTAGGAGCTGGGATGGGGAGCTAGCCATCTGACCTCTGCAAGGGTGGAGGACTTTGCTCAGCTTTGGCTCATAGCTGGAGAATTTATTCCTGTATTCAGTTGCACTCCCTTTGGCTCCCTAAAAGGGAATTTCAACATTCTGTCTCCCCCACCCATAATGTTCCACCCCCACCCCGTCTTCCACCCCCCTTCACAGAGCAGGGGAAACCAAGAGCTTCTGGTATTCCATTTGGCAGAGGGATATGCCAGGGCTTGCAGCCAGTTCTGAGAGCACCGGAGGGGAGAGGTTCTTTTGACAGGCAGTGGGAGGGGCAGCTGGATCTCATCCTTCACCAGGTCTTTGCTCATGGGGAACTGAGGGACCAGAGCTCCCTTTTCCAAACTCAGCCCCCTTTGGCTGGACAGGGTGGGGAGAAAGGGGGACTTCTTCCTTGGGAGCCATAAAGTCTGGATTGGAAACAATTTCTAGCTCAAATCCTTATTTTTTTCTCAGTGGAGGTTATTTGAAGTCCTCAGGTATGTTTAGCAATTGACATATTCCAATTCGCTTTCGTAACCAGAACAGGTTTTTTTTTTTTTTTTTTTTTTTTTAAGCAAAATAATTCTCTTGCATTTTTTCCTTTATGTTTCTGTGATCTATGATGTCTCTTCTTATTCTGGAAGAGAACTACGCTATCGGGGAGGTGATGTCATGACATGCAAATGAATTGGATTTGAGCGAAGAAGGAATGTACCAGGTCACCTGCTTCACTTTCCCTTCCAGAGCCATCTGGTCCAAGGGCCAGATATAGATCAGGACACTGGAGATGGCCCTAGATGAAATGGGAGACCATGGCCTTTTTAAAGCTAAAGTTTTCAATAGGCTCAGTTTGACTGAGGCCATACCCATTCAATGTTTAAAGCTAGGTAGCAGCTGAGGCAAAGAATGGTCTCTTTCACCTACTCAAGAAAAAATAAAATCAATAAATAAATCTGGGAGGGGAAGATCCAAACAGAAATGACCGCTATTTATATTCCTTCTGAGTCAATCAGGACCCAAACAATGACCAACTGGCCTGGGACCTAGCAATGGGTGAGCCAATGAGAGTCAGAGTGATTTGGGTTTAAGGCATGGTCCTTAAGAAAGAAATCTAGTCTGTAAACCCCAAGACATGCTGGGAGGTTTCAGTAATCAAAAGAAAATCACTCCTTTACTGATATCTGGAAAGAATTCACCACCAGAAAGCCAGTCCAATATAATAGTAGAAGTAATTAAGTGCTTAACAAAGGCTCCTTGATCACAACAAAGAAACATTCCAGTTCTTTATGTATATACATATATGTATACATACATACATACATACATATATATATATACACACTTAATCTATACACATATTTATATATACTAGATATAACATACATAGCATACAGTATAGGTATATATGTATATATGTTCTTATATTCATAGATATTATATACACACATGTATATATATGCTAGCTATAACTGAATGGGAATTATAATAATACCTACTTGGAAGGATTGCCATAAGGATCAAATGTGACAATGTATAAACCTTATGAAAGACAACTAATTAAAATGGTGACATTTTCCCTCTCCTCCAGTTCATTTTTTTGTGCTGTGTATAAGGCAGGTCCTTCTGGTTTTCCTTTCCTAGTCTGTTTAAACTTCTCACTCCATTTCCACTCATCATATACATACACATGTACACATCATTTGGTCGGATTTGATTTTTGCTTCAAAGTGGCTGTGGGGAAACTACTAATAATAGTTGCTTCTAAAGTGTCTTTATATTGGTAAAACCCTTATATCTATTACCTTATGAGAGGCTTGGGCAGCAAGGTGGTGTAGTGGATAGAATACTGGGCTTGGAGTCAGGAACTCATCTCTTCAAATTCAAATGTGGCCTCAGCCCTGTTTCCTCATTTGTCAAATGATTTGGAGATGGAAATGGCAAATCCCTCCAGTTTCTTTGCCAAGAAAAACCCCAAGTGGGGTCATGAAGAGTTGGACATGACTGAATAATTCTGTGAGATTAGGTCCTATAAAAATGGCTATAGATCAGGAAACTGAGAGTAGAAGGAACTTGCTCAGGGTCACAAAGCTAATAAGCATGGAAGGTAAGATTTGAACCCAGATCTTTCTACTTCAAATCAAACATTCAATATATTGCATCATGTTGAAAAGGAGACACTCTGAGGAGTGGGAGGAATTAATAGTGAGTAATATTATAAATATTAAAGTAATCTGAACATTTGGTAAACTATTTCTGTTTTGAAAACTCAATTGCTCTGGTTTCTGAAGATTTACCATTTGCTCTTCTGGAAAAAGATAAGCATTTATTAAGCACCTATTGAGTGCTAGGTGATTTATAATTATTATCTTATTTGATTTTCACAACAATCCTGGGAGGTAGGTGCTATTACTATTATCTCTATTTTACATATGAAGAAACTGAGGCAAATATTTTAATTGACTTGCTCAATGTTACACACCCAATAGGTGTTTTATTTATTTTTTATTTACAAGTTATATGCATGGATAATTTTACAGCATTGACAATTGCCAAATCTTTTTTTCCAATTTTTCCCCTCCTTCCCCCCATCCCTTTCTCCCCCTGCCCCCCATGGCAGGTTGACCAATGCATGTTAAGTATGTTAAAGTATAAATTAAATACAAAATAAGCATACACGTTCAACAGTTATTTTGATGTACAAAAAGAATCGGAGTTTGAAATAGTGTACTATTAATCTGTGAAGGAAATCAAAAATACAGGCGGACAAAAATAGAGGGATTGGGAATTCTATGTAGTGGTTCATAGTCATCTCCCAGAGTTCTTTTGCTGGGTGTAGCTGGTTCAATTCATTACTGCTCCACTGGAATTATTTGGTTCATTTCATTGTTGAAGAGGGCTGCATCCTTCAGAATTGATCATCATATAGTATTGTTGTTGATGTGTATAATGGTCTCCTGGTCCTGCTCATTTCACTCAGCACCAATAAGTGTTTAAGACCATGTTTGAACTAAAATAACCAGGCTTGGTCTCTATCTACTGAGCCACCTAGTTGTATAGGGCAGAGTTTGATCCTGGAGCTGTGATTTCATTGGAATAGAGAACTCCCAGAGGAGGACACTTTTACCAAATGAGTTTGTCATTTTCTCTACACTTTACAATCTTAAAGAATTGCCTAGGGTCCCGAGAGGTTGCATATGTTGCCCAGGGTTCTACATCTGGTAGTATCAGAAGCAGGACCTTAACTTAGGCCTTTCACTGGGCCATATTTTTCCTTCTAAATTAAATAGGCTCCCTGTATACTGTTTTCTCATTGTTTGGGTTTGGGGGATGGGGAGTCCTAGGGGAGGAAGGGATGCAAGGAGAAAAAGGAGAGAAAAGCCTCCCTCTTCCATCTACTATTGTTAACAGATTTATTTTCTGTATATTTAATCTTGTTTATGACATTTAATGGAATTTAAACATTCTGAAATCTGTTTGTAGCTAGCTTCCTTGATTTGTCCAGGAAAGTCAGAAGGTCAAGAGTCCAAAAGCCTCGCAGAGAGATATAACCCCTCATCCAGTAACTTTTCTTTAGTGAGCTGGCTTGGGTCAGGAAGAGAAAGGGCTTTGCAGCTTTAGAAGTTCCCATAATGTGTCATTTTGTCCTCACTTTGGGCTTTTGAATCATCAAATGTAAAATAGAGAACGATAGCATCAGTCTCATGGGTTGTTGTGAGGACTAAATAAGATAACATATATAAAATGTTTTAAAAACCTCAAATTATATAAAAATATTAGGAATCATTATTGTTAGGGAGCCACAGACCAGTCTGTGTATTCATTCCCGAGTTATGTTGCCTTGGGGTTGGGTTTAGTTCTAGCTCCTTCAATGCCACAAGTGGGTTTGTTGGGAGCACGTTCCTTCTTTAACTGATTCTCTAGAGAAAGGGGAAGAGGGTTCTCTTGCTTTCTCCCTCAAATCACCATCTATTTTGCATAGACCTGTAGGTGTGATAAATAATGTGCATGCATAGCTTTGTGATTGATGTGATTTTAAATGATGTAAAATTCTATTTCCTTCGTTTTAGAAGATGTTGTTGAGTCGGAAAGGTACTGAAGTACTTTCCCATTTCACAGATGAGAAAACTGAACCCTACGGAATTAAATAAGTTGCTTAGGGTCATACAACTTGTAAATGACAGAGGCTGGATTTGAACTCAGGAAGATAAGTTGATTGTAGGTTCAGCACTCTATCTACCTCACCATTTGGCTGCCTCATTAGAAAATATAGACTATTTAATGTGAGTTAATAGCCAACTAATATAGCATGTGTGAACTAGTCAAGAGCATTAGCATGTTACTACTCATCAGTCTGTACATGTTTATGCATGTGATGGGGTGCTTTGTATCATATCACCTGTAACTGTGTTAACATTTTGAAAAAAATCCCTAAACAAAATGGACAAAAAGAATACTTCAGATAGAAACACCATCGCTGTTCAAAAAAATAAGAGGTTTGTTATTACATTAGAATAAAGATTTGGTGTAATTGAATGGAATGCAAATAGTAATTGTAAGATAGAATTAGATGTTGAAAATCCTGACTCTTTGGTATAGAATTTTATAAAACATTTAGACAAAGTAAAAGAAAGAAGCAAACTTATATCAGATTTCTTTTCTTTTCTCTTTTTGGGATGTGTGTGGTATTTGTCAAACAACTACAAGGAATAGAAGAGCTACAATGATAGGAATAGAGTGTCTTTTAGTTGTATGGATTGAAGGCTGCAATCAGCAGCTCCTTCCTCTTAGAAGAGCAGGCATTCAGAAAAAAGCTTCAAGTTTATTCCTGTCAGTGAGAGAAAATGGAAATGAAGTGGATAGTGAAGAAACTTTTATTGCACAGTTGGTTGGTTTGATTGATTTAAAAATTGAATTCAATTGTGTAATATTAAAATTACTGGAGAGGCAGTCAATGTAGATTAGGATGTGGCAGGTAAAAATCCTGATGTTTTGAAGAAAATAATTGAAAAAATTGTATACATTGATCAATATAGATGAAAAAGGCTTATTCCAGAAAAGAATCTCTTTAAGAATTAATATTTCTTTTTTTAAATTGAAGCTTTTTATTTTCAAAATTTATGCATGCATAAATTTCAACATTCACCCTTGCAAAACCTTGTTCCAATTTTTTTTTCCTCTCTTACCCCCAACCCCTCTCCTAGATAGCAAGTAATCCAACATATGTTAAACATGTGCATTTCTTCTATACATATTTTCATAAATATACTACACAAGAAATATCAATCAAAATGAAAAAAATGAGAAAGAAAACAAAATGCAAGCAAACAACAACTAAAAGAATGAAAATACTATGTTGTGATCCACCCTCAATCCCCACAGTTCTCTCTCTGGGTGTAGATGGCTCTCTTCATCACAAGACCATTGGAACTGGCCTGAATCATCTCATTATTGAAAAGAGCCATGTCAGTAAGAATTGATTACAGAACTGATATTTCTAAGAAAGAAAAAACTCAACCTCTATTTAAAATATCCAAGCATCACCAGGGCAACTAGATGACACAGTGCAGAGCTCTGGGCTTGGAGTCAGGAAGACTCTTCTTCCTGAGTTCAAATCAGACTTCTGACATCACTCGTGAGATGACCCTGAGAAATCACTTAACCCTATTTGCCTCAGTTCCTCAATTATAAAATGAACTAGAGAAGGAAATAGCAAATTACTCCAGTATATCTGTATAGAAAATCTCAAATAGTGACAGGATTGGACAAAAGGATTGCCTAACACTTTTATTAAGAGATAATGCAGAATGAGATTTTAAATTAAAACCAATGCTTGTATATTGGTCTTGAAATCCTAAGGGTATAATGGGCTCAACCACTGATCCATTTCTTTGGTAGTTAAATAGGAAAGGATGAGTTTCTAAAGCTGTTTTTGAAGATTGCTTTTCCAGTTATTTTAGCCCAGCTGTTAAAAAATATTTCAAGGACTACAATCTCAGACTAGAAGTTATACTAATTTTAGATCACACTCCAAATTATATAGCTATACTTGGTGCAATGTGGGAGAATGTAACAGTCTTTTTTCTTCCTTTCTTTTGTTTTTGTCACTAAACACAATATCTTTGTGTAGCCCATGAAGTAAGGAATAATCATAACATATAAGGATTTCTGCCTAAGAAAAACTTTTGAACAGGCAATTATTAAAACAATGGCCGATTTAAATTAAATTGCCTAAATTAAATTAAATTAAATTAAAACAATGCAATTTCCCTCACCAAATTCTGGAAAAATTGTACCTTCAGAAGATGCAATTGAAAATATCCATTATGTCTAGAAATAAATGCCAGCAATATTTCTGCAGAGTGGAAGCACATTTTGCCACATTGCACAGATAGTAAATTTGAAGGTTTTCTCTTTCTAAAGCAAACTGTGATAGAAGAAATGACAAACATTGGAAGAAGGCTTTGTTTTGATGAATGAGATGTCCAGGAACTGCTCAATTTGTATTCAGAATTTTTGACTGAGAATTGTCTTCTTCAGTTAGATCAAATGAATGTTTGAAGAAACCAACAATAATGTCAAAAATGCTGATCATGTGCAAGTAAAATGAGGATTTGGGGATATCTTTCAAACTTTGATCACAGAAGAGAAAAAAATCATAGATATTGACCCTAACAATGATGAAAGCATGCAAATTTACCTATTTGATGATAAAGTTTCATTGCTCCTATCAACATATATATATATATGTTGATTTAAAGAAAGATAAGATGATTCAATCTATGCTGCCAAAATATTTTAAATGACAAAATGAGGTTTTTTTTTTTGTCATATTATCATAGTAGGATTATCTTTAGGCATGATGTTTAGCCATTTAAAATTAATAACTGATTTTTTATGTCAACTGTGATAGGCTAAGCACTTTGCAATTATTATACTATTACAGTTATTATCTCATTTGTTGCTCCCAACAACTCTGGAAGTTAGACGCTATTATTAACTCCATATAACAAATGAGGAAAATTAGGCAAGTGAAGATGAAGTGACTACCCCGGGGGGGGGGGTCACAAAAATAGTGAGTGTCTGAGGTAGCACTTGAACGCAGATCTTCCTAACTGGCTCCCCACTCCTATCTACTGTGTCACCTATCTGCTTTCTGTAGTTATTCTATTATTTTGTAATGAAACTTAATCAGAAACTCTATTTTTATATCCTTTGCTCTTATATTATGGTAATAAACAGATAAAACATATTTTTAAAAAATGTTATTGTGTTTGCCATTGAGAGTAAACCAATGCATATATTTTACCCACCGTTGAATAATGTGAATTTGAAAAATTGCATCATGTCTTGGGGATAGGTAGGTGGTACAGTAGATTGAGTGCTGGGCCTAGAGTCAGAAAAATTCATCTTCCTAAGTTCAGCTAGCTGTGTGACCCTGGACAAATCACTTAACACTGCCTCAGTTTCCTCATCTATAAAATGAGCTGAAGAAGGAAATGGCAAATCCCTCTAGTATCTTTGCCAAGAAAATCCCAAATGGGGTCAGGAAGAATTGATCTGTGTTGAAATGATTTAGTAACAACATACCAGCAAACCACTTCTGGATCCATTATTAGCATTAATTGGGGAATAATTAATAAATGGTATTTATTTCCCCCCTCTTTCTCTTTGACTTTAACTCTTTGTAGGCAGGGGCTGTTTTATTATTCTCATTTGCATCCCTACTCTGGGGTCTTAATAATTTTGTCCAAAAAACCCCCCTGCCACCCAAATATTTGCCAGCAGGGTTTGCCTTTGGCAAAATCGTAGAATCAAAAATGGTTTAGACTGAGAAGGACCTTCTCAGATTTAAATCAGAGCCTTTTAATGACACTCTCATGGTGTACTTAGTACCCTTCCACCTCTGTTTCTGCCATTTTTCTTCTATTTGTGGCATTCCCTTCATACTCCATATCTTCTGGCTGTTCAGGACTCCATATAGTTGCCCTACTCAATCAACAGGCATCTATTAAGCATGTACTCTGTGTTAGGCATTGGACCAGTAAATGAAAGGATCCTTACCCTCAAGTACCCAATCTTCCAAAATTACTTCTATCTCCTCCTTCAAAACTCCTTCTTTCATTACTCTAGTTTTCAGCTAGGTGTTAAGAGGAAAGCAATTTGAAGAAACAATTTCACACCAAGGTGTCAATGAGTGATAACCCCAGAATAATGAGTCAATCTGCCAAAATATATTTATTTTAGCTGAGGGGTTTCCTTAACCAAATAGGTCATTTCCAATGGCAGGCTTTCCAGGGCCTGGACTTTATTACAGACACCCACCTCTGACTCTCCTTCTCTTTTTCCTTTCTCACAGTGGAAAATGAAATGCTGTAAGTGTGACTCCCGGCTGCCTCATGGCTACAACAGTCACCGGGTGGAGAATGTGCTCTCCTCCTCTGGCCCCACACGCTGGTGGCAGTCCCAAAATGGTAAGAGCCCTGGACAACAAAAGCTAACAGTTCTTTTCCAAATGGAAATAAGTCAAGAGCCCAGTATATAATCTAGACTGCAATGCATCCCTCTGGATGCATTAGAAATGAGATATCTGTACCAGCAAGCTTCCCCTTCCTCCCCCTTGTACTTAGGGGTAGAATGAGAGGAAGCTTGTAGAAAGGTTTAGTAGGAACAGCAGAAAGGTTTGCTTTATTCCTTTCCATCATTGGAAACTTGTTGCAAGAGGTAGCTTTAGGAACGAATCTGGGATGGAGATGCTGTTAGAGATGGTGTGAAAGTGGGGAGTAGGAAGAAATTTGCAAACCTGATCAAGAATTGATTGGTTAACTTATGAGTCTATATAATTTTTGTTCCTGGTCATGAATCATGGAAGATAGGGGTGGACAAATATTGGACTTAAGTATCATGGGATTGTCTTACAAGAGAAAGATTAAATATAAAAAGTAGACCTTGCAAAAGTGGTTCTGATTTGAAGTGTCTTCAGGGACTGGGAAGGGAGAAATGCACTCCATCTGAGTACCTACTTTTTGTGTCCTGACAGATGTGAGTCCTGTTTCTCTGCAACTGGATCTGGATAGGAAATTCCAGCTCCAGGACATCATGCTGGACTTACAGGTGAGTTCAATCCTGGGTTATGATGAGTGCAAAGTTGGAGGGTGTAGTCCCCAAGTGTCTGGGTGGGTATGGCTTAGGGAAGGACCAGAAAGAATCATCTTGTTTTCTCAAGCCTGGGGATATTGTACTATGGGTTGGGAGTGGCCATTTTGTGGGAACATATCACTCTGTGAATCACAGGATGAAATGGGGAGAAAGATATAAAGATCCTAATGGCTCTATAGCTTATGGATAGAGTCTTGGAAACAGCAGCACTTGCCACTTTCCAGATTTCCTATATATTTGGTGAATTCTACATATAGATCTTTCTAATGTAGTAACATTGCTATGGACTCGGTCTTATTTTATACATAGTTGTTTGAAGTGCAGAGTTGGAACATAGCTGATCTACAGCTAGACATTTGTCTTGGGGAAAATATACACAAAATTTGACTGTTAATTAATGTGATTTTTTAAAATGGACACATCAGAAAAATTTATATAAAATTAGCCATATTCCCTTCAAAATAGTCACCTTGGGAAGTTAAACACTCAAAGATATTGTCTTGAGAATCTATTGCATATCTATTGTAGCTGGGTACAATGCATGACCAACAAACCAGTGAACCCTATTCCAACTATCTGACCAGTGAGCCTCCATCTCAGTAACTTTACCCCTTTCCATAAAACTAGGCCAAAGTTAATAATGACTAGATCCATAGCTAGGGAAGGATAACTAAGACTTTGACCTAGAATGTTGAAATTTAGAGGAAGCTTTGAGCAGTTGTAGTCCATCAACAGAAAACAAACTACTGACACTAGTACTTCTAATAGGTTTCCTCTTCTAGTGGGTTCATTTTAGTTGAGTTCTTCTCCTCACCTGATCATGATCCACACTGTCCCATTATTTAACTAAGCCTCTTTTCTGGCTCATTTTGGAAGCTTTTTGTGCTACTTATTCCAGGTCCTAGCTGCATCTTTTACACAATGTTTTGAAACTTACAGAATCTTTTCTCAAATAGTGAGATTATTATTGTCATCATAGGTAAAGAAATAGTTTTAGAAAGCTGAAGAGACTTGCCTAGAGATGAATAGCCAGTGAGAGTCAAAGATGATTCTCTGGCCTCCAAATCCAACACCCTTTCTGATGTACCGTGTTACCTGTTTCTCTGAACATTTTCTAATGATCACCCTCAAAGGATGAATTTGATTTTTGGAAACAATTCAGAGTCAGGTCCAATAATGAGCCATAATGAGCCAATAATAATTAACTATTTAGAATAATGAGTCTATTCTCTTTTGTGTCTCACAAACTGACTTAGAAGGCTTTTCTCAAAAGAGTTATCAAAATGTTTTGTGTAATTTATACATCATCTAAATAAGCATATACAACTTTCTAAGGGAATTACTTTGAAAGAAGTATCTATTTGTTAAAGCAGTTCTGGCATATTATGTTTAAAAATCATTGAATACCTTATCAATAATTCCATGCCTGTTCCCCCTACTTTTTGTGTCCCTTTGTAAAAAATCAAATGTGGATTAATGAATTTGGGGTACTTTTTGATAGGGAAAAGATTTAAACATTAAGACAACAAGGTACAAAGTAAAGTCACTTAGAAGCATGTAAGACATAGAAGGAGATACTAGTCTTTAGTGAATGCAATTGGGATTCCACCACTGGTTTTTCTAAGTGCTATTTATGAATCCTGTCCCTAATTCTAGAATGGCTTGGATTCAGTCTCTGTAAACTCATAACATCAGCTGGGAAAATCCCAGGGGCTTGAGAATGGTCCTATGGCAGGTATAATTCTATATGGCCATTTGCTTCAAGTACTTCTATTAGCTGTTGCTGCCCTATTCCAGCTCAGTCCCCACCGCTCCCATGGGATCCAGATAATGCTAGCATGGCTAAGCAGAGTCCCTAGTTCAGGGCTGGCTTAGCGTCTCTGTATAGCTCAGGTGGCAGCCTGTTAATCTGGCCCCACCAGGTTCCCTGCTCTGGTTAGGGATGCTGTTTCTTTAGACTGAATCAGTCTTTTATAATCCTTTGGATGTGGCCCCTTGAAGTATGTGGTCAGGAATAACTGTTTGCTCTTTGAGTCTATGCTTCTGAGGCTCAATTATAGCCCCATCTCATCTCCTTGGCTTGGATTACAGTAGCTTATTCACTTATTTTCTCCTTTCTTGCCAGTAGCTTATTCACGTATTCTCTCCTTTCTTGCCATGCTTTCCCCACAGGGACCTCTACCAGCGGGCATGCTGATTGAACATTCCCCAGACTTTGGAAAGACTTGGAAGGTCTATCAATACCTGGCCCCCAACTGTGCTGCCACTTTCCCCCAGCTCCGCCAGGGCCGGCCTCAAAGCTGGCAGGATGTTCGGTGCCAGCCACTGTCAACCCAGCACACTGGGCCCAACCGTGGGGGAAAGGTAGAGTAATTGGGTATGATCCCTGAGGAGGATGGAGAAAGCAAACAAACATTCAGTAAATATATCAGTGTCTCCTCCGTGCTAGGTATTGGGAATATACAAGTGAATTCATTGCCCTATAGAAACTCTGAGTATAATAGAAAGAATTAGACACATTTAAATACTTATGTGATGATGGATGGGGACTGGATCTTTGATTTCACTGAGGTAAGGAACTCCCAGATAAGACTATGTGTGACTATGGGAAGGTCATTTTATTTTCCTCATTTCTAAATTATGAGGAGCAGACTGGAGTCATTTTAAATCCATTTTTAGCTCTTGACCTCTGATCCTAAGAGGAGACCTTTCCTTTTTTTCTAACCATTTTAATATGAAACCACTCAATTCTCAACAGAGAGATCCTTATGTTTGCCACTGGCTACTTCTGTTGAGTCTTCCTCTTCCCTTTTCCCCACTTTGAGTAGGGTATAGAGTTTAGAGTCCTTTTTGTTCTTTAGATTGATCTCAGGACTGAAGTGCAGCCTCCCACTGTTCTGTCCTCCACCTACCCCATAACAGTTCATCACACAGTCAAGCTTTTATGAGGTCAAAACCATCTTGTAAGGAATTTTAGGATATGAACTTCACATAGATAAGCAAATTAGAGGCCCTTAGCTTAATCCCCAAATCCAGCTTCTCAAGGCTTAACACATAAGACTGGCTTAGCAAATAATTGTGTTAAGTGTGGAGTAGCAGACAGAGAGCTGGGCTTGGACATGGGAAAACAGATTCAATTTTTTCCTGACATCTGAAGCCTGTGTGATCCTAAGCAAACCACTTAAACACTTTGTTCCCCAGGTGACTCTAAATTGCAGAGCATCTGTTCTTTAGATTCATCTACAGGGCAGCTTGGAAGCCTAGGGAATAGAATGCCAGGCTCGGAGTCAGGAAGACCTGATTTCAAATATGGCCTCACACACGTGTGTGCTGTGTGATCTTGGCTAAGTCACTTAAACCATTTGTTTTCTCAGCTATAAAATAAGCTGGAGAAGGAAATGGCAAACCAGTTTAATATCTTTACCAAGAAAACCCCAAATGGGGTTATGAAGAATGAAATGACTGAACAACAGATTCATTTTTGGATTAAAACCCAGTCTCCCACTCTTCTGTCCTCTCCTTGCCCCACAGCAAACAGTTCATCACACACTCTAACTGTTTTGAGGTCAAAAATCTCCTTGTGAGGAATTTATATCATTTTAGCATTGGTAGAGGGATTTTCCTCACTGGGAGTTTCCTATATCAATAAAATAACAAAGTTGGTTCCTTTCGCTGAAAGAGAGAGAGAAAGAAAAAGCAAGCAAGCAAGAAAGAGAAAAAAAGGAAATCCAAAATGTTGGAGTTCAAATGTTGGAGTTCTGTTCTTCTCAAAACACAGCCGGTTTAGCTTAGAGCCCTCCAAATATCTCCAAATCCAAATCCAAAGGTTCTGTCCTTTAGCCTCTGCCTCTGCTTTCTTCAGCCTCCAACCAGCACAGAGATGGAATGAATCTCTTGTCTCCTTCACTTGGGGCTTGTCTAGATTTCTGGTGAGTCTTTCAGACCAGCTCTCAGTGGGGGAAGTGCAGGAGCCCAGCCCCAACTACAGTGGTGTGAGATGAAGATGAAGACTTAGCCCCAGTCCTTCCAAGTTATCTGGTAGTATCCTCCCTCCTTTCCCCACAAAGGTCATAAAAGGCTACAGTTATATTCTAACTCCTGATCAAAAAAGACATTCTCTGGAGCCACCCGAATGTTTGGCTATATTTTTGTGTCTAAAAATACTTTATCAAATCTTTCTCTTTAGCTCTCCTCAATCCTGGAATAAAACATTGTCATATCTTCTGAACTTGCCTTTTAAAAAATTAGTGATAACTTTTGTTTTTATATCACCTAAATGTCTTCTTGTGTCCTTTCCCTTTCCCCACCCCAGAGAACCATCTAATGGTAAGCTGGTAAATGTTTTAACAACTGGCTTTCCAGGGGGAAAAGATACACTGTAGGCCTTTATAAGTTTAATCTGTATCATTAGCATTTTCCCATCAATTTCTTAAGTCTAGACAACCAAAAAAACAAAAAAGCAAAACTTGATTAGTAGCATTTGCAGATTTCCAAGGTATAAATCCATCACAGACCACCATCACATAATCTTGTTATGGTCAGTGTTCTCTTGGTTCTACTTACTTCACTCAGCATCAGATCATATAATCTCTCCATTATATTCATATACCATAATTTATTCAGCCACTCCCCAACTGATGGACATCCACTCAGTTTCCAGTTCTTTGTCATTACAAAAAGGGCTGCCACAAACATTTTTGCACATGTGGATCCTTTTCTCTCTTTTATGATCTCTTTGGGAAACAGGCCCAGTAGCGACAACACTGGATTTAAGGGTACTGTACCATCCTTTATAACAAAGACATTCTTTTTTCCTGAGGCAATTGCCCAGGGTCACACAGCTGGGAAGTGTTAAGTGTCTGAGGCCACATTTGGACTCAGGTCTTCCTGAGTTCAGGATTAGTGCTCTATCCACTGTGCTACCTAGCTGCCCAAAAAAGAATTTTTTAAAAGATAAAGTAGAAAAAGATGTGGTGGGGAGACTCAATAAAACTGATCAATATGTCAACATCCCCCTCCAATATATATAATTTGAACAATTTTTCAAAAGGCACATTTTCTTTGTTTCTTCCAAACTGTATTTTTCAATAGCTGTACTTCTGGCTATCCCCTGACGATCTGTCTCAATTCGATCCATTGTTTCTCCCTGGTTTTAAAATTAGGTTCTCCATCCTCCCTTTTTCCAATCACATTCTTCTAATTTACCTTACCTTCTCTTCTTCCTGTCACTTACCAGTCACTCTGACAAAATTGGGTTCTCCCCAGCTACATTTACCTATTATGCTATAACTCTTCTGTCACATGGGGAAGGGAGATTATTCATTTTATATTTTCACTCAGGACATTGTCCTCATTCCTTTCTGACCATATCCTTCCCACAGAGCTGCCTCCCTAGCCCAAGTTCCAAGAGAGGATTGTAAAGTAGGACAGGGAGAGTGTGAGGGCATTTGAATGAAGGTCAGTTTTTTCTTCCTATCGCTTTTCTGCCTTTTATAAAATTTTTCTTTTGAATTAAACACTAAATAAAATGAGTATTCCGTGTACATAGTATAATAGAGAAAAGCGAAGTGTACATGAAATTGTCTCTATTGTGTACTGCTTGCTTTTCTTTTTAAGTATATAATAAATACAACCTGTAGTTTCTAAAGTGGTCCTGCTTGTCTTTGATTCTTCCTGGCTGAGATTCTGTTTTCTTCTTTGCATTAAAAGAAAATACTTCAATGGCTATCTTTACTTCTATTTTTTTGAGAACTCTATATGTAGCCCTACTTCCCCTCCTCTACTCACCAATGGAAAAATCAAAAGAGAAAACATCTTTTTTCCCCTAATTTTTAAAAAATAATATTTTATTTTCCCAAATACATGCAAAGATAGTTTTCACCTTTATAAAACCTTGTCTTCCAGATTTTCTCTCTCTCCTGCCCTCCCTCTCCCGTAGATAGCAAGCAATTCAATCTAAGTAAAACATGTGCATTTCTTTTAAACATATTTCCATATTTATCATGCTACACAAGAATAATCAGATCAAAAGGGAAAAAATCATGACAGAGAGAAAAAAACCCAAGAAAACAAACAATAACAACAACAAAAAAGATAAAAATGTTTTTGATCTACATTTAGTCTCCGTAGTTTTCTTTCTAGACATGGGTAACATTTTCCATCACAAGTCTGTTGAATCAGCCTTGAATCACCTCATTGTTCAAAAGCGCCAAGTAGCTGATCATCACATAATCTTGTTACTGGGTACAATGTTCTCTTGGTTCTGTTCATCTCATTTAGCATCAGTTCATATAAATCTTTCCAGATTTTTCTGAAATTAGGCTGCTCCTCATTTCTTACAGAACAATAATATTTCATAACATTCATATACCATAACTTATTTAGCCATTCCTCAAATGATGGACATCTACTCAATTTCTAGTTCCTTGCCACTACAAAAAGAGAAGCTACATTTTTGCACAATTAATATGCATCTTTAAGCAGAACAGATCCCTAGCTTGTGAATACATTTTCCTTCTTTTTCTGTAGGTGCACCTCAACCTTTTGGACTTCGCATCTGGAATTCCGGCCACTCAGAGTCAGAAGATACATGGTCAGTGAAGCTCTTTCTTCTAGGCAAAAGGGTTTTTGGGGAGGTGGGAGGTGGTGGAGGAGATTGCTTTGCCAATTTGCACTGGAAGGGAGAAGGGAGCTGGAAAAGAAATCTGGAAGCCTCGGGGACTTATAAGAACTAAGAATTGTATCATTTCTCACCCTTAGGTTGTTGGTGAATAGGTGTTGCCTTTGGAGGGAGTTTGGGAACATAATAATTAAAATTCAGCCCATTAATTAGGTCCTTTAACAGAGAGATGGATTGTATGACATAGTGAATAAAGAGCCACTTTTGTGTTTGAATGGACTGGGTTCTGGTCCATACTAGTTATGTGACCATCAACAAATCTCAGTGCTTTAAGCCAGTGGTGTCAAATTCAAATAGAAACAGATCCCTATGGGCCAAAGATAAAAATAATTTTTAAAGTTGCATTTATAGTTATTTTGTTAAACATTTCCCAATCACATTTTAATCATATTTGGAAAGAACTTTGTGGCCTTGAGCTTGGCAGCTCCTCTCCAGGCAACTGCCTAGGGCTGTAATTTATACAGCAGTTGCATCAACGGAGGAAGTTTCTGTGCCAGAGGCTCCCTCCATACGTACAGAGGTCTAAATCTTCCATCCCCCTCCCCTCCACCCTACCCCCACTCCCTCCCCCAAATTATAAAGACATGATGCTAGGCCCTCGGAGAGATAGGAGAAAGGGGTTGGCTATTCATCACACTGTGCAAATGAGGCAATTTCTTATGGAAATTTTATTCCATTGGAAGGGTCCTAGCATCCCAGATTTAGAGTTAGAAGAAATCTCATAAAAACTCCTACTCAAATCCTTCATTTTAGAGATGAGGGAAGGGAGACTCCCTCATTGAGTTGGAATGATTTGTTTAGGGTCACAGACATAGTAAGTGCACCATATTCCCTTTTCTCTGACTCCAATATTGCTCATTTCTTTGCATTTTGATGGATATGACAACATATATAAATAACTCATACAAAATGATATGTGACAAAAGTATAAGAAAGCAAATGTTCTGTGAGATCCAAGCAGGGAGACCAGGAGGATTTTGGTACTAGTGATGTAAAACTAAAGGAGGGGCAAGCGACTTGGACCCTATGTCCTTCTCTCTTGCCCAAAGGGATTAACATTTTGTTCGTTTCTCTTATCTCTCATGTTTTCTTTTGCTTCTTCCTTATTTTTCCCCTTTATCCTTCCTTCCTTCCTTCCTCCTTCTTTCTTTCTTTCTTTCTTTTTCTTTCTTTCTTTCTTTCTTTCTTTCTTTCTTTCTTTCTTTCTTTCTTTCTTTCTTTCTTTCTTTCTTTCTTTCTTTCTGTTTTCTTTCTTTCTTTCTTTCTTTCTTTCTTTCTTTCTTTCTTTCTTTCTTTCTTTCTTTCTTTCTTCCTTCCTTCCTTTCTTCCTTCCTTCCTTCCTTTCTTTCTTTCTTCCTTTCTTTCTTTCTTCCTTCCTTTCTTTCTTTCTTTCTTTCTTTCTTTCTTCCTTTCTTCCTTTTTTCTTTCTTCCTTCCTTTCTTCCTTTTCTCCCTTCCTTTCTTCCTCTCCCCTCCTCCTCCATTCTTTCCTTTCTCCTTCCCTCTTTTCATCTTCCCTTTCCTGTTTCTTTTGTACAGAACTGGGGGAAATTACCAACTTGAGAGTTAACTTCACCAGGCTGGCTTCAGTGCCCCAGAGAGGCTACCACCCACCCAGTGCCTATTTTGCTGTGTCACAACTGCGTTTACAGGGAAGCTGCTTCTGCCATGGCCATGCTGACCGTTGTGCTCCTCTCCCAGGCATCCCTGCTGACCCCTCAGCTAGAGTCCAGGTGACAGCCCTGGGGAGGAAGGAGGATTGAAATTTTAGAAAAGGAGAGTAGGGAGGGGGCATAGGAGACACTTTTCTAAAGCCAGCAGTATCTAGTGGAAAAAGCATGTCGTTCTGGTTCATCTTGACCCATTGTATTCTTTGAGTAACTCACTCTTCCATTCTGTTTTCCCCTCCACAAAAAAGGGGCACAGACTCCCATTCCCCAATTTAGAAGGAGGTTGGGAGAGACAGGAATTAAAACTATGAAAGGGCTTTTGGTTGTAAAATTAGATGATATGAGCACAAAGAGCATTCATCTGAATCAAGTGTGTGAATTCATTGTAACTATAGCAACACCATTGCTGGGATGGAAATATGGAGAGGGGGAGCATTGTAAGACAAGCATATAAAATCATTCAATCAACTGACACATATTTTGGCTCACTGTGAGGAAGAACTTTCTAAAATGAGAGCACTGTCCCTGGATTCAGAAGGATCTGGGTTCAAATTTGGCCTCAGACAATTGACACTTACTAGTTGAGACTGTGGGTCAATCATTTAACCCCAATTGCCTCACTAAAAGTAAAATAAATGAAGGTTGCCCTTGGATAGAATGGGCTGCTTCACAAGTAGGGTGAGCTCCTAATTATAATAGATTTTTGCAGAGACTCGACAATCACTTTTTCAGAATACCCTGGAAGGATTTCCTACATCAGATGAAGGATTATATTTGTTAACCTCTCAGTCCCTTCCAACAACAAGATTCCATGATTCATTTACTGAGGCCTATCTTATGCATAGCACTGGGCTAGGTGACATGTAAGATCCATATCCTCAAAGAATTTATAATGTAGTTGGGGAAATATGAGATACACTCATTAAATAAATGATAAAAAATGATACAAGGCAATGTGTGATTAAATACCAAATTATGTTTATCGACTACCATTTCACAAATCATGTGCATGAAATGAATATTGGAAAAACTGTGATGCTATTGATATTTCCCTCTGAAATATAAACTATGAAATTATGTAGAGATAAAAATGTTTATTGCATAGATTAATGCTGTTGTTTGGAAATAGGGTTAATTTCCTCTATTTTCTCCAATTTTTTTCCATAAATATCCTCTTACATTTAAACCTCTGAGATCAGCAATATTCTATTCAAATAGTTCAAATCCCCAAGTATTCTTGGCCAAATGAATTACAGACTTATGAGTTCTATAGGATTTCAGAAAAATGCAGAGTGGTTGGAGTCATCATTGAGAACTTTATGGAGGCAGCATGGTTTGTGCCAGTCTTAAAGGGTAGGTAGTATTTAGACAATAGGAAGGAGAAAAGAAATTATTACTGTCACTGATTGAAATTATTTTTCCAAGGTCCATGATGTCTGTGTTTGCCAGCATAATACTGCTGGTCTCAACTGTGACCGCTGTGCTCCCTTCTACAACAACCGACCCTGGAAAGCTGCTGATGACCAGAATCCTCATGAATGCCAGAGTATGATTATGGGCCTGGGATATACCTCCCTCCATTCCTTCCTTCCTCCTTTTCTCCCTTCCTTCCTTCCTTCCCTTTCTCCCTTCCTTCTTCCCTCTCTTCCTTCCTTCCTTCCTTCCTTCCTTCCTTCCTTCCTTCCTTCCTTCCTTCCTTCCTTCCTTCCTTCCTTCCTTCCTTCCTTCCTTCCTTCCTTCCTTCTTTCCTCTCACCTTTCCTTCTTCCCTCTTTCCCTCCCTCCCTCCCTTCCTTCCACCCTCCTTTCCTTCCACCCTCCCTCCTTTCCTTCCTTCCTCCCTCCCTTCCTCCCTCCCTTTCTTCCTTCCTTCCTCTCTCCTTTTCTTCCTCCCTCCCTCCTTCCCTCTCTTCCTCCCTCCCTCCCTCTCTTCCTTCCTTTCTTCCTTCTTTCCTTCCTTCCTTCCTTCCTTCCTTCCTTCCTTCCTTCCTTCCTCCCTTCCTCCCTCCCTCCCTCCCTTCCTTCCTTTCTTCCTTCTTTCCTTCCTTCCTTACTTCTTTCCTTCCTTCCTTCCTTCCTTCCTTCCTTCCTTCCTTCCTTCCTTCCTTCCTTCCTTCCTTCCTTCCTTCCTTCCTTCCTTCCTTCTTCCCTTCTTCCCTTCTTTCCTTCCTTTCTCCTTTCCTTCTTTCTTTTCTTTGGCTATTGATAGATCTAAATTGAAAACTCAAATAGTCCACCCTGATGTCACTAAAGAGCTGTCAAATCATTCTCCAATGTTTGCTCTTCATGTCTCTAGGTTCCTAGCTCTTGAACCGAACAATTCTGGTTGCTCTTGCTTCTCATTCTTTCCATTCCAGATTTTCCCTATTGTGAAAGCTTAGACTGAACAAAGTGAGTGAGTGTGTGTGTGTGTGTGTGTGTGTGTGTGTGTGTTTGTGAGAGAGATAGAGACAGAGAGACAGAAACAGAGACAAACAAGAGAGAGAGAGAGAAAGAGAGAGAGACAGGGAATCCCTGGGAGAGCCCACAAACAGGCTCAATGAAATTGGGATCCTATATCCAATAGCTTTCAAAGGGCATATAAAGGCCTAGGAGGCTATTGTGAGTTTCTCCTGGCATGTAATGATTACATGATGCTTGGAATTAATTATACGTGTACATACAGACTTCCTGTCTCTCTCATAGTATGCCATGCTTCTTTGTGACAAAGCATGAGCAAAAAATACTTGAAAGCTACAGCCTTGGTTCAGGTGGCTCCTGCTCACATCTCTTTTCCTGTTCTAGGGTGTGAGTGTAATGGGCATTCAGAGACCTGCCACTTTGACCCAGCTGTGTTTGCTGCCAGCCAGGGGGTGAGCGGAGGTGTGTGTGACAATTGCCAGGACCACACCGAAGGGAACAACTGTGAGAGATGTCAGCTGCACTACTTTCGGAACCGCCGTCCAGGCGCTCTCATTCAGGAGACCTGCATTCGTGAGTGATTGCTCCGCTCTCTACTCTCTCTCTACTGGGGAAGGAGCTGGGGTCCTCACATTGGGTCTGATCTTGGTCGAGAGCTCAAAGTTTATGAGCCCTTTGATCTCAGGGGCGAGATGAATGAGGCGGGAGACTCATGGAGTGTGGAAAGAGCTCTAGTTTATTATGCCATACAGTCTTATTGATACACATTTTTGCAAGTGTGATCAGCATGTGAATAGTAGGCAATCCCCAGTCACCATTCAGAGAAGCATCCCGTGGGCTTTGTGTATGTAGGGTATCTGCCAATGGGAAGAGAGCTGATCCAGCCATTCCAGCAGCCCGCCCACAGGCAAGAGACCCTGTCAAGGCATCCCTGCTTAAGAGTGACCCTCAGACCGAACCCTTTCCCATGACACACATCACTGCTCCTTGTCCAACAAAAACATTTCTGAAAGGTGGCAGAAAACTTATCGACCAAAGATTGAGGTGGCTCTGTACTCTCTCTCAGCAGGGTCCCATACCTAGCACTGAAAAGTTCTTTTTGGCACAAAAGCCAACAGGTCCCTAGGAAAAACAGGGGACTGACCTGTGCTATCTCTGCTCCCACTGACTGGTGATAGACTCAACCAGTCAGTGCAGTGGGTAGAGTTTTGCATTTGGAGTCAGGAGGTCTAGAATTTGAATCCTGCCTCAGAGATTTACTAACTGTGTGACCCTAGGTCAGTCATCTAACCTCAGTTTCCTCATCTGAAAAACAGGGATAATAACAGCACTTACCTCACAGAATTGTTATGAGGATCAAATGAGATACCATACATGAAAGAGCTTAAAGGACTATATAAATGTTAGCTATTATTATTATCAATAATAATTCAATAAGCATTGTAATGACTGCATGCTTCTTGGGGAACTCTCAATCTTTTGGGTCAGTAAAAACATAGTTTCATGAAAGTGACTTTTAAAGTCACATGGAAAAAGTAGCTTTTGTTGTTCAATCATTTCAGACTCTTTGTGACCTCATTTAGGGTTTTCATGGAAGAAATTCTGGAAGATTTTGCCATTTCTTTCTCTAGATAATTTTACATATGAGGAAACTGAGGCAAACAGTGTGACTTGCCCAGGGTCACACAGCTAGTGTCTGAGGCCAAATTTGAACTGACTCCACTGCAAACAATGTAGTTATTGCCAAAAGATCCCTCATGAAAGGGTAATCTGAATTTGCTGTGTATTATCAGTGATGGCTTCTTGAAGAGTAATTTGGCTTTTAAAAAAATTCTGAATTTAACAAACACCAGATAAAATGGACATTTTCTTATACATATCAGAAGAGCAGATTGTACACAAATCTGCAGACCTCTGCTATGAACAATTTGCTTCTCTTTCTAAATATGTAAGTCCAACTAAGATTGTCAAGGCTGTTCTGCTTATCTGCGTTTCATTTTGTAGGAAGTGTAGTTTTCAGTGGGGTCTGGGAGGAAATGATGGTTGCAGATTGTCAGAGAGGGAGGGAGGTGGTGGGGGAGTCTACTTTTTTTTTTCTCTGCCTCCTTCTTACTGTGGATACTGCTTCTGTACCATCTCCTCAGCTTGTGAATGTGACCCAGATGGGGCAGTGCCTGGAGCTCCCTGTGACCCACTGACTGGACAGTGTGTGTGCAAAGAGAATGTGAAGGGAGAACGCTGTGACCTATGCAAGCCTGGTTTCACTGGACTCACTCATACCAATCCACAGGGCTGTACTCGTAAGTGGGAGGCTGGAACATGAGGGAGGAGAGTACTGGGGAGAAGATATGTCTTGCTGGAGGTGGAATGGGAGGTGATTAGGTCTGGGATTGGGGGACTTCATATCAACTAGATGGCATAGTGTAAAGAACCCAGAACCTGGTATGACTTGGTATGACCTTGGGCAGGTCACAGATTGCTTTCATACCACCACCACCACTACCACCACCACCTCTACCACCACCTCTACCACCTCCACCACCACCACCATCACCTCCACCACCTCCACCACCACCTCCACCATCTCCACCACCACCACCACCACCACCTCCACCATCTCCACCACCACCTCCACCACCTCCACACCACCTCCACCACCACCTCCACCACCACCTCCACCACCTCCACCACCACCTCCACCACCCCACCACCACCACCACCACCACCTCCACCATCTCCACCACCACCTCCACCACCACCACCACCTCCACCACCACCTCCACCACCTCCACCACCACCTCCACCACCACCACCACCACCACCTCCATCACCACCTCCACCACCACCTCCACCACCACCTCCACTACCACCTCCACCACCTCCACCACCACCTCCACCATCACCTCCACCACCACCTCCACCACCTCCACCACCACCACCACCACCACCACCACCACCACCTCCACCACCTCCACCACCATCACCTCCACCAGTACCACCACCTCTACCACCACCTCCACCACCTCCACCACCACCACCACCTCCACCACCACCACCACCTCCACGACCACCTCCACCACCACCACCTCCACCACCACCACCACCACCCACCACCACCACCACCACCACCACCACCACTACCACTACTACTACTATTACTACTACTACTACTTTTCCTCCTCCTTCTCTTTTTCTTCTTTTTCTTCTCCTTCCACTTTCTCCTCCTCCTCCTCATTCTCCTTCTCCTCCTTCCTCTACTCCTCTTCATCCTCCTCATCTTTCTACTTTGTTTTTCTCCTCCTTATTTTCTTTCTTCTTCTTTTCCTCTTTCTCCTCCTTCCTTCCCCTTTCTCCTTCTCTTCCTATCTCTCCTTCTCTTCTGTTTTTCTTCTCTTTCCTCTTTCTCCTCCTTCTCCTCCTTCCCTCCTCCTCCTAATTCCCATCATCCTTATGCCTCTTTTTTTCTTCTCCTCCTTTTCTTTCTTCTCCTTTCCTTTCTCCTCCTTCTTCTCCTCATTCCCCTTCTCCTCTTTCCCCTCCTCCTTCCTCTCCTCCTCCTCATTCCCCTCATCCTCTTATTTCTTTTTCTTCCTTCTTATTTTCTTTCTTTTTCTTCTTTTCCTGTCTCTTTTCCTTCTCTTCCTTCTTTTTTCTCTTTCCCCTTTCTTCTCCTTCTCCTCCTTCTCTCTTTCTTTTCCTCCTCATCCTCATACCTTTTTTCTCCTCCTCCTTTTCTTTTTTCTCCTTCCCCTTTCTCCTCCTCTTCCTTTCCTTCCTCCTCTTCTTCCTTCTCTTCTGATAGCCCTATTCCAACTCCATTCAGAAGATTTGAGGAGGGTTTGATTGAAAAGTTGCAGTCCAACTTCTGCAGAAGAAGAAATGCAACTCCTCATCATTCAGATTTCTTGCCTTCCTGGGGTTCTGTCAGCCCTCACCCCCTTACCTATTTTTCTCCTTGCTTTCTCCTCACTTCTGTATAAAACCGAGACTGTTCCACTTAGTTCCAGCAGGTGGCAGCACAGGTTTAGCTTTCTTTCTAACACTAAGGGACACGAAGGATGATGGAGTAGATCAGAGCAGGTCTGGCTGGAGCTTTCAAGGTTGCGGAGTGGCAGGAGAGCAATCTGCGTTCAGCCCATTCCTAGCATCCACAATATATCTGCCATCTAGAGGGTGTTTCTGTGGGTCTCTCCATCCAAGGGCATCTCTGGGGGAGTCTCCATCAGCCCCAGAGGTTCTTGGGC
Organism: Antechinus flavipes; assembly: GCF_016432865.1. Classification (NCBI taxonomy): domain Eukaryota; kingdom Metazoa; phylum Chordata; class Mammalia; order Dasyuromorphia; family Dasyuridae; genus Antechinus; species Antechinus flavipes. The sequence continues at coordinate 377,773,575 of NC_067401.1, forward strand.
TGGGGCTGGGGGTGGAATCACTCCTCACACATCCCAGGCATAGTGCTACCTCTTGTCCTGCAGGCTGTGACTGTAGCATCCTGGGATCTCGCCGAGACATGCCCTGTGATGAGGAGACTGGCCGTTGCCTCTGTCTGCCCAATGTGGTTGGTCCCAAGTGTGATCAGTGTGCTCCCAATTATTGGAAGGTGGCCAGTGGCAGGGGCTGTGAGCCGTGCAACTGTGACCCTCACAATTCCTACAGCCCCCAGTGTAACCAGGTAAGGAAGTGAAAGGAGCCCTTTGGAACTAGCATGGTGGGTGGGTATGCTCAGTGTAGATGGGAAGATTAGCTTGGAGCACCAGGGGATGGAGCTTCAAAGGCAAGGGTCCCTTTGGTAGAGCAATCCTCCCCATTGAGGTATAAAGTTTGCAGCACTGAGCCTTGGTCGTTGCTCAATTAGCTTCTCTAGTCGAAAGGAATTAGAAGACCCAATGTCTAAATCCCAGCTTTGTCCTTGGACAAACCATTCACTCAATCAATAAGTATTTATTAAATGCCCATTAGAGGTCACACACTGTGCAAAGTGCTGGGAATGCCAGTACAAAGAATGAAATAATTCCTACTCACAGAGAGCCTACTCACAAATAATTCCTGTTCTAATGGGGAAAACCACATATGAAAATAAATATGATATAAATATTATACAAAATAGCAATATACAATGTAGTTTGGGAGGACAGTCACTGGCAGTTGGGGGGATCAGGAAAGTCTTAATACAGAAAATGGGGCTATAGCTATGTTAAAATTGACCTCAGTTTCCTCATCTGAAAAACTGAGGAGATTTTCTAAGTCTGGGATTCTCTCCGGTCAGAATTTTAGTTTCTTAGCTCATCTTTGGAACCAACCCAGAATATCTTTATATTTCATTTTAAAGCTTTTCTCTTCAAAGTTTTCTAAACTTTCCCTGATATAAATGCTGTGTGAAGCACTAAGTCCCTTGGCCTTCTTAATTCCTGAGCTGACTTATATCTGAGTATTCAGAGATCAGCTCTAACCAGTCTCTGATTACTTTCCCCTTCTTCTGTCACCATAACCAGACATCTAAATCTGGTATTTACTCACCCCCTCTTTTCATTCTTCCTCATATCTACCATATACTCCACATCATAAATAGGTTTTCTGGGACTTGTTTTTTTTTTTTTTTAAATAGTATTTTATTTCTCCAAATACATACAAAATTAGTTTTCAGCATTCACCTTTGCAAAACCTTGTGTTCCAATTTTTTTTCACTCTCTCCCCTTCCTCTCCTCCTCAAGACAGTAAGCAATCCAATATAGATTAAACTGGTGCAATTCTTCTAAATACATTTTCATATTTCTCAAGTGGCACAAGAAAAATCAGATCAAAAAGGGAAAAAAAACATAAGAAAAAAAAAACCCTAGTAAACAAATACAATAACAACAAAGATGAAAATACTATGTTTTAATCTATCCTTAGTCTCCACTTTAGGACTTATTTGTAAGGTAAATAGGATACAGAAATCCACAAACAATACACCCAGGAATGGGAATTAGAAGTGTAGGGGGAAAAATAAAATTACAGAATTTCAGACTGAGGGATACTTCTAATTACTCTTTAGTTTCCAGGACTTAAGCTTAGCTATTGGATTTCCACAGCCATGGAACCCATTTGTGATTTCTAAAGAGAATGAAACCTTTCACCCCAGAACAACCCCTTGAGCAATTGAGACTAGACCTCCAAATCAAACTCAATGGTCCATTCTACAATCCCAGAACCCCTTTCAGTCAATCAGTAAAATTTCTAGTTGAATGTCAAGATTTAGGATATTTGGCCTAAATTTCTAACTAATCAATCAACCAATCAACATGCATTGATTATGTATCTACTACCTGGTAGGGGGTAGAGATACAGAGAAAAATTGAATTTTCCAGGAGTTTTTAGACTTTCAGGGAGACAATATGTACATTTATAATTACATACAGAATAAATATAAGATAATCTCAAAGTAATTTAGAGATAAAACACACTAGCAAGGGTGGTGGTGGTGGGAGGATGATGTAAAAGGTGGTGCTTGATCTGAGCCTTGAAGGAAGTAATGAATTTCATGAAGAGGAGAATGAGGTGGGATTATATTCTAATTACGGTGGATTGCAGTGCAAAGGGAAAGAGATGTGAGGAAGAGCAAGAAAGATGGTTTGGCTATATCAAGGAGTTTGGGAAGAAGAAGAATGTTTAATGAACAGGGGCTAGGTTGGGCAGAACTTTAAAAGCCAAACAGAGATAATTATTTTTCATTGTAGAGGCAAGAGGGAATCATTGCAATTTTTTTGAATCTGGGAATGGCACTATCAGACCTGTGCTGAAGGAAAAACACTTTGGCAACCATGTGGAAGATGTTTTGGAATAGGGAAAAGACAAGGGGGAGACCATTGGGAGGCCAATGCAATAGTCCAGGAGAGTAGTGATGAGAGCTTTCACTAGGATAATAGCTGTGTGATTAGTGAGAAGATAGATTCAAGAAATGTGGTGATAGAAATGTGGCAATGGGGGTATCCTTGACAGAAAAAACGAAGCTAGGAAGGTTTGGGGGAAGAAATAATTATTTCAGTTTTGCACATATTGGGTTTGAGATGCCTTCTGGGACATGCACTTTTTTTTCCTGAGGCAATTGGGGTTAAGTGACTTGTGTAGGGTCACACAGCTAGGAAGTGTTAAGTGTCTGAGGTCAGATTTGAACTCAGGTCCTCTTGGCTTCAGGGATTGGTGCTCTATCCACTGTACCACCTAAATACCCCAGGAACATGCACTTTTAAATGTCTAGTAAGCAGTGATTTGGGACTGGAGCTCAGGAGAGAGTTCTCTTCCTTTATGTACAATGATATTCCAAACATATACAGATGCACCTTAAAAAATAATTTAGCCCAATGTGTAGGTTACCTCAAAACTTCATAGAACTTTCTATTTTTTATATGCAGTCTTATTGAAAACAACACAAGGAAAATATCTACCAATTTGTGAGGCTATAGTGACAGAATAATATGAATATCAGCCCTTGAGGGGAACCTAGGGGTCAGCTAGTGTCACCCCTCACTCAATACATAAAGAAATTAATACCCAAGGAGAATAAATGATCTGTTTATGGCCTTAGAACTAGCGAAGGATAGGGCCACAGAACCAAGCTTAGAACTAAAGTCTCTTGCTTTCCAAATCAATGTTCTTTCCACTACACCGGATTTACTTCTCAGACCTTCCACTGTCTCACACTTATTGGGACAATACCACAGAAATCTTTCTCATAGGTTAGTTGGTCTAACCTACGGCAAAATCCAGGCTTGCCATGCTTTCTTCGGGACTTGAGAATTGTCTTAATCTAGCTTTGGCCACTGGACCCAAATGGCTCTGGAGGGGAAAGTGAGGCAGGTGACCTTGCACAGCCCTCCCTCATTTAAACCCAATTCACTTGCATGTCCTGGTATCATCTCCTCTTCGAGGGGGACAAACAACAACAGCCTTATTATTTGAAGGCAATCAGTATAAATGACATTTATATTGTCGCCGGGCGTCTAAAGCGGAGGGAACCAGAGCTGCCTGGTTCCTAGCTTTGCCATTCACTGAGGCTGGGATATGACAGGTGCCCCATCTCAGGGGGTGCCTCCTGATATCATTCTTCTCCTGGCATAGTTCACAGGTCAGTGCCAGTGCCGGGAAGGATTTGATGGTCCGACGTGCAGTGCTGCTTCTATCCGCCAGTGTCCTGATCGGTCTTATGGAGATATTGGGACAGCATGTCGAGGTACTTCCTATCCAGAGTATTCTGTGTCTAGAGAGTGGGTATGTGTGTCTGTGAGCATGAAAGGCAGGGCGGGTCGGAGCATTGGAACTGAATTCAGGACCCTTTACTAGTTGCCTAAGCATGGACAAGTCACAGTCTCAGGGAGACTCAATGTCTTCATCTAGCTATGAAGTGACACCTCTAATACCCATCCCACAGGGTTATGGAAGGCTCAGATTTATGTAAGGCATTTTGCAAACTATAAAATGCTATATAAACATTGACTATTATTATTAAGTCTGTGTGAACATGGATGCAACACTGCACATCTATCAGTTGATTGATAAGTACTTCTTGATCAAGAGCAGCTAAGTGGCTCAGTGGATAGAGTGCCAGGCCTGGAGTTCAAATCCAATCTCAGATACTCAGATACCTCACTGTGTAACTCTGGATAAGATAATCAACCCTATTTGCTTCTATTTTATAAAATAATGTGGAAGAGGAAATGGCAAAGCACTCCAATATCTTTGCCATGAAAATCCCAAATGAAGTCATGAAGAATCAGAAATGAATGAAAAATGACTAAAATCTTTCGTGTGCCATGTGCGATGAAACATAGCTGTGTATAGGAGTTGAGGACACAGAGATAAAAGTGAATACCATTAAGAAGCTGACATTCTATTGGGGTTGACAACATACACCTATATAAGCATTACAAAATGTATAAAATATATCCAAGTAATTTTTGAGAAGCTCAAAGAATGACTTCATATAGCAAGTGCTGCTTGAGCTAATCTTTGCAAGAAATGAGGATTCAGGGTGGAGGAGATGGGAGTGGAGGGCATGGTGGTGTGTAAGTCAGTGTTTATGTGATTATGCAAGGAAATGATTACATAATAGATGCAGGCTCGCCTCTCTTGGTTGGTATTTGTGCTGTGTTCATTCATTGTGACTGGAGAATAAACTTCACCAGTCACAGCTAATGCAAAAGATCATTAGAATGAATGATTTCCCACCTGTTCACCTGCCCTAAAAGTCAATTCCCTGCTGGCATTTCAGCAAATGTTCCAGATGTGTCCCCATACTTTGAATGTGTTACATTTCTTTATCTTTCCCAGAGAGACACCAAATTTCCTGGAATTTATCTCCATTGTTTCTGTCAGACAAAGAGAAGGCTATTTTCCCCTTTGGAAAGAAAAAGAAACAAGAATCCAAAGATTATAAAAATAAGACCATGGATTTAGGGATGGAAAGGACATTACATACTATTTAACCATAGCTCTAACCCTATAAGGTTTTCTAACCCTAATACCTCATCAGTATAATGGGAATAATATTAGCATCTTCTTTAGAGGGTTGTGATGGGGATCAGATGAAATAATATTTATAAAGTGTTACAAAGGAAACTGAGGCCCAAAGTCACATCACTTCACTTCATTTTCACTTTAAATTCAATGCTCTTCCCAATGTACCAATAGAGTGCTTTTAGGATTCACAAAGTGCTTCCCTTACAATACATGTGAAATGAGAGGCAGTGTAATGTAGTGAATAGTCAGCTAGCCTTAAGGTCAGAATACTTGATTTCAAGTCTTATCTTATCACTAAGATACACTGACAATGTGAGTAAGTCCTTTAAAGTCTTGGAAAAATCCAATAGATGACACTTATAATATGGTAGATGATGTTAAGTGACTTAATCCATGGCTGCTTCAGTAGTGGGAAGTTGAAGGATTTGAACTCAATTCTTTTGGCTCCAGAGGTCATATTCTTCCTTCCTTCCTTCCTTCCTTCCTTCCTTCCTTCCTTCCTTCCTTCCTTCCTTCCTTCCTTCCTTCCTTCCTTCCTTCCTTCGTTCCTTCCTTCCTTCCTTCGTTCCTTCCTTCCTTCCTTCTTCCTTCCTTCCTTCCTTCCTTTCTTTCAAAGGCTCATAATTTAGGATTCCATCGTGATCAAGCCAACAAGCATTTACAAAGTGCTTGCTATGCACCAGGCACTCTAGTAAGGTCTGGGCTTACAAAGAAAGGTAAAAAATAGACCCTGTCCCCAAGAAACTTCCAATCATGATGCCCTTTGCCCCAAGCCACAATCAGTTCATGCAAGAGGGAGCACTCAGGATTCATTCCTCTATTTCTTCTTGCCCTTTCTGCAGCTTGTGATTGTGACTTCCGGGGGACAGAGGGCCCAGGTTGTGACAAAGCTACAGGTCAGTGTCTGTGTCGTCCCGGCTTTGCTGGTCCCCGTTGTGACCAATGCCAGAGAGGCTTCTGTGACAACTACCCCGTCTGTGTGGCCTGCCACTCCTGCTTCCAGACATTTGATAGGAACATCCGAGAGGAAGCCCTGCGTCTTAGGTCCCTGCTCAACACCACAGCTGGGATCCGGCCAGGGTCTGGCCTTGGGGACCATGTGTTGGGCCCCCGGATTGGGGAGGCAGAGAACAGCATCCGGCAGATTCATGCGATCCTCAGAACACCTTCAGTCACAGAGCAAGAGATAACTGAGGTGGCAAACATCATCTTCTCTGTCAGGTACTCTCCCTCTTATTCCTACTCAGTTGAAATTTGACAAAAAGGTTCACAACAAAAGAAGATTAAACAAGTCTTAATTTAGTTATTCTAATGGAGGAACCAAAATATGAAGGAATAGGTATCTTTATGAATTTGGAGGGTGTTTTTGATGTTGAAATATAATCTGCTGCTTCCAAGGGGAAGCAGCATGTCCTGTGCTGCCCCTTGGGTCAAGAAAGGAGGGAGAAAACAACGAAATATCAGGGTTTAGAAGCACAGATCTATGTGGGAGAAGTCCCAAGAGCCTATGAGGTATTAGTGAGTCTTTCTGACTGCTTGATACTGAAGTGAGGCTTTTAAATTTGCCACCAGTATATGAAGCACAAGCAACCAGAAGCTGGTCAGAGATCAGATTTGGGTGTGGGAAGAAGCAGCAAAATTTCTGATATTGCCTTTGGGTTTTCTAGAACATGGTGGACACCATAAGATGTTGGACTATGTATGGTTCAAAGAAATCAGGGAGACTAAGATATAATTATGCAGTTTGAGAGATTTTCATTTCCAATGGACAGATTCTTTAATAGTCCTCTGTTTCTCTGACTTAATAATAATTAAATTTCAATACCCTTTAAGGTTTGTTTGTTGCTGTTTAATCTGACCCTTTATGAGCCCATTTGGGATTTTTTTTTGGCTAAGATACTGGAGCGGTTTTCCATTTCTTTCTCCAGCTCATTGTACAGATGGGGAAGCTGAGGCATTTAGGGCTAAGTGATTTACTCAGGGTCATACAGCTAGTGTCTGAGGCCAGATTTGAACTCAGGAAGATGGTTCTTCTAACTCCAGATCTGGAGTTCTGTGTACTATGGCACCACCTAGAGGCTCCCTGTTAGGTTGGAAAAACTCTTAAAACAAACCTTTGGGTTAGGGAGTACCATGTATGAATGTCCTCTTTCATCTGTAAGTAAAGATCTTGGCTTAATCTAAAAATGATTGAAGATGCATAAGGAAGGAAGAAAGGTCTATTTCAATACTTGCAGTTCTGTATGGGATCATTAATTTAGGGATAGGAAAATTCAGCATGGGGACTTCTCCCCAAACTTTGTCCAGTCTTCTATTTGACTAGGGTATGGTAGCCATCGAGCTGGAGACAGACCAAGTCTTTAAGGTGGTAGAGAAGACGCATCTGGAACAGTCATTTCTTCAGTTAGCATCTGTGTTCCCAGGGAAACTGAATTTGCTGGTGTCCCAGAGGAAGAATATCTTATCTTAGAAAAAGTTAACTAAAAATAATTTTGCATTTGGCTTTAGAATGAATGACATACCTCACATCCCATTTAGCTTTCTTTCTGTTTGCTGCAGGTGATACTAAAATTAGTCTGCTTTTTTTGAGCCCACACAGACTGACAGTCAAAGAAAGCAGTTATGCTGGGAGAAGTATGCAATACTGTGGGGGCCGTTGATTAATAATGTGATGTAGACCAAGGCAAGAGTTAGCATTCGATGACCTCTGTATACCGGAGTAGGGATTCTATACTTGTGGACTGTATGCCCTTTCTCTGACCTCCTTCCCCTTGCCCCATTGAGGATTGATCTTATTTGTGAATTTGGGATGGGGAAAAAAACTTATGTAATAATTTCAAGATAACTTGTTCCTTATGTACTTTACTTTATGTATTCAAAACCATTTTTCTGTAAAAAGATCCATAACATTCAATAGATTGCTGAAAGGCTCTCTGATATGAAAAAAAAAGGACTTTTAAACCTCTCAGGGTCTTAGTTTCCTCATCCATAAAATGGGAATTATACTCTTTCCTCTATGTTATAGGGCTCTTGTGAGGTTCAAACTGGGAAATATATAATCTTTATGACCATAAAGCATATGGCAAATATGCATGCATACATGCTCACATTTATATAATACTGATATATATACATGCATACCTATATATACATGCACATATACATAATATACACAAACATATATATAGGTGCATATACGTATACAATTTATAGATGCATATATACATGCATGTACAATATATTTATATACATACAATGCATCCATATATGCAATATACATATAAGTTTACCATACACATATAATAAAGCCATATGTGTGTGATTAGGATGATTGAGCTCCTTGTAAATTGATTTTTAAAAAATTAACCTTAATGAACATTCTCCTATAAGTTACCATTGTTTTACAAATAATAATTTTGAGAACGATGACTTAGTATGAATGCTAAGTGGAGAGGCAGGAAGGCTTTAGTTTCAAATAGTATCTTTGACAGTATGATGGAGAGCAAATCTCTTAATTTATTGACATTCTGGACATCACTTATTAATGTCTTTCTTCTCATTTGGTCCTCACAACAACCTTCTGAGAGGTAGATAGTAAAAGTACTATAATTTCTATTTCAAAGTTAAAGACACTACAAGTCAAAGTAGGGAAGTGAATTGTTCAGGGTCATGCAGGAGATAGGTGGCCAAGTAGGAATTGACATTCATGGCTCCTGACTTCAAGATCAGTCCTTTGTTCACTGCACTACAGATACCATATATTGAGTAATGATGAGATAAAAAATTGGTTAGGTAAGGAAGGACCACTTGATGGAAGGTATTGCATTTGGTATGGAATGCCTCTGGAAGTAATTCCCCATCACTAGAGATCTTAAGGTACAGGTTGGATGATTTCTTGCAAGTTCAAATGTAAGTTGAGTGAGATGCCCTTGGAGGAGCAATGGACTTGCTGAGAGTGTAAAGAAAAGAAAATGGGTCAAGAGCTGAGCCTTGGGAAATGCCTGCAATTAGAAGATGAGAAGAAAGAGAGGAGTCATTTCATGAGAGAGAAGAAGCAATTGATAAAGTAGCAGGACAAGCAGAGGAGGGCAGTAGTCCAGAAACCAATATAATAATAATAATAATAACTTAAATTTCTATACTGTTTATTCTGTGCCAGGCACTGTGCTCAATGCTTTAGCATTATCTCATTTCATGCTCACAACAACCTAGGAGGTAGGTGCTATTATGATCCCCATTTTACAGATAAGAAAACCAAGACAAACAGAAATTATATAAGTGTCTCAGACTCATATGGCTAGTATTTACTTAGGTTGGTTTTGAATCAAGGCCCAGTATTCTCTGTATCCATCGCACCATCTTTCTGCCCTGATTGACACTTGATTGTCTTATAATTGTCAGTTGGTCAATAAGCATTTATTAAATGCTTATTTTATTTAGCACCATGTTAAACAATCAAAGTGAGGTGGATACTAAATATATTATTAACATAGCTCAATGGCTCTATGAGGGCAAGGGCTGTTCCATGATTGTGTTTGTATTTCTAGGATTTAGCACATAGATTTGTACAAAGTAAATATTTTACAAATGTCTATTTGAATTTGTTAAAATAATACCAAATGAAAGAAAGAGGTCACAAAGACTAATTGGGGCTGGCTACTGCTTTAGGAGACATCTTTGCCTCTCCTGAAAACTTTTGATTAGCCAAAGAATTTCTAGCCTATGTATGATTTAAATCTTCTTGACTTCTGTTTTTTCTGATTCAGTTGAAACTTCCTCTTGGAATGGGAAATGGCTGTCTAGGGTGAAGAAGGCAGTCAGAAGCTCATATTCTGAGCCCTCATTAACAATCCTTTCTCCCCACAGGAGGTCCCTCCAGAATCTGCAGACAAATTTGCCCTTAGAAGAGGAAACAGATTCACTTTTAGGAGAGCTGGAGAATCTGGACAGAAGTCTTAAACTCCTCCTCATCCAGTATCAGAACAAGAGAGAACAGTTTGAGAGAATTAGCAGCACAGATCCTTCAGGTAAAGATGTACAGGCCACCTTTGGGAGTCCTGCACTACTTCTTTGTGTCCCAGGATGCCATCTCTGATGTCTCCCTCTTCCTCTTAAGCTTCCCAATTCTTTAAGTAGCTCATCGCCTTTCTCATCTTGTAGGTTCCTTCCGAATGCTGAACTCTGCCTACCAGACATCTTCTCAAGCTGCTCAACGTATTGCTAGCAGTTCAAACTTGCTGCTCCAAGTCCATAATAGCCGGAAAGAAGCTGAAAGGCTGGAGAGGCAGCTGGAAGGAAGTGGAAGTGCTGGTGGGTCACAGCTACAGACCCTAAGACAACAAATGGCTTCATTTCCCAATCTGACACCCACCATCAACAAGGTGAGTCCTTTAGCTTGTGGGAGGGATTCTTAGAAGAGTTTTCCCTATTACCAAGAACTTTTCCCCCACCCACCTTGTGTTTTGGATACCCCCATTGCTGACTCACATTTCTCTTCAGATTCTCCCTGTTCTTTTTATTTTCTTCTGCTTCCCCCAGTCACTAAAAACCCCTATCCCCCATATGCTCAGTGGTTGCTATGGAGACAAAATGCATTGTTGCCATGGTGATGGTCAGCCATTTGTTTTTTGGGAATGGGATGGGGCAGTTTTTGGGTGGGTTGAGTTTCAGCTAAGGTGATGGATAGGAGACCTTCCTGATTCTCTCTTTCCCTTGGCAGATTTGTGGGACCACAAGGCAGGAGACCTGTACCCCAGGACAATGCCAAGGGATAACATGCCCCCGAGACAATGGCACAGCCTGTGGTGCTGATTGTAGAGGCATCCTCCGGCAGGCGGGTGGTGCCTTCAGGATTGCTAAGCAAATGTCCCAACAGCTCCAGGACTTCAATGCTCAGCTCCAGCAAACCAGGCAGATGGTAGGTATGAATGTGCAGAGAGGAGAGAGAGAAACAGAAAAGCCCAGGGATTCTGAGTACATTTTCTGTAACCCCTCTGCTTTTAGAAAGAAACTGGAAGGAAGGTGTAGAATCCTAGAATTGGAAGGACCATCTGCCTTAATTCATGCATGTAGCATGATCACCTTTAACTGTACCTGGTATGACATAGCTTCAGGTAGCTTTAGATTCTTTAACTAGGGCTCCTGGGTTTTGTGGCCTGAAGGGTAGGATCTAGGAAGTAGGATTAAACTCTCTGGGAGAGGCCTACTGCCTAGGGAGAAAGAGTTCCTTGTTAATCTGACACTAAAACTCATTTCTTTCTGTCTGTACGGGTAGTAGGGTTTGAGAAGGCAGTTCTTTCAGGAGTTGAGTCATAGTGCTATCTCCTCCACTAATTGTGTGACTTTGAGCAGATCATAGCCTCTGTGAACCTCAGTTTCTTCATCTGTAAAACTGGGATAAAAATTCATGTGAACCTCACCAGGATAGGATGAGGAAAGTGCTTTATAAATATCAAAGCATTGTATTGTTGTGGATGACATCCATTATATATGTGACCTTCCTAAAAGTAGCTGAGAATTCCTCATCTTTGTGTTTAGTCTGTTGTTCAATGCCTCTGTGAATACTAATCTCTCCCAGGATCACAGCCACCTGGCAATTCCAAATGCTACCTGGGTAGCAGTTAAGAAAGAGGAGATTTCCTAGATTGGGGAGGAGTATACAATTAAAAGGATGAACAGACTTACTTAAGCTTACTTACTTAAGCTATGAGCCCTTATCTATCTTATTTTCATGTCCATGATAAGATCAGGGAAGCAGAAGAAGCTGCTACCCAGATCCAGACAGATGCCCAACGCCTAGAGATCCAGGTGAGCAACAGCCGTTCTCAGATGGAAGAGGATGTCCGTCGTACCCGCCTCCTCATCCAGCAGGTCCGGGACTTTCTCACTGGTGAGTGAGTGCATTCCCCATCCCTTTCCAGATAGGGTCCTGACCCAAGAAGCATTTTTTGCTGATGAGTCGTAGGCAAGATGGTGTTAGTCAAGAAATCACTGGACTCTGATTTCCCAGTTTTGCTATTGACTTAATGTATGACCTTTGTCGGGCAAGGCTTTTTGCTCACTCTCTCTACCTCAGTTTCCCTCTCTGTAAAATGAGTATGATAATACTTGTCTTGAGGATCAAGTAATATGTAGGTGTTAAAAAACTTGAAAGTGCCAAACAAATGCATTATTACTATTTCTATTATTAGTAACAATATTTCCTTGTCCCTCTGGAAATCTTCTTGGCCAAGGGCCCAATTATTACCATCTGCAGAAATAGCAAAGCTATTATTATAGTTCTTGGTTCTTTATAGCATCATTCCAAAACCCAAACACCTTCCTATTTATTACTAATGTCCACAAACGTCACTGGTGAGTAGGAGGAGGCAGGGAGAATACACTCTCTCTGTGTTGTTGTTGTTGTTGTTGTTGTTTAGTCATTATTCAGTCCTGTCTGATTCTTTGTGACTCATTTGGGGTTTTCTTGGCAAGAGTTGCCATTTCTGTCTCCATTTCATTTTACAGATGAGAAAGCTGAGGCTAACAGAATGAAGTAGCCTGTGCAGGGTCACACAGCTAATAGGTGTCCAAGGTTGGATTTGAATTGAGGAAGATGAGTCTTCATGATTCTAGGTCCAGCACTCATCTGTACTGTGTGTGCCACCTAATTGCCCTCTCAGTTTCTGTTACAAATGGGAAACTCAGAGAGTTTCATTGATTTGCTAAAAGGCTAGAACCAAACTGAGATTCTTAAACTAGGGCTCCTGGATTTTGTGGCCTGAAGGGTAGGATCTAGAATGTAGGACCAAACCCTCTGGGAGAGGCTTACTGCCTAGGGAGGAAGAGTTCCTTGTTAATCTGACATGAGAGCCCATTTCTTTCTCTCTGTTCAGGTAGTAGGGTTCTTGGGAAGGCAATCCCTGCAGGACTTAAGTTATGAGGCTATCTCCTCCACTAATTGTGTGACTTTGAGCAGATCATAGCCTCTGTGAACCTCAGTTTCTTCATCTGTAAAACTGGGATAAAAATGCATGTGTAACTTCCCAAGGGTAGGGTGAGGAAAGTGCTTTATAAAGATCAAAGCATTATATTGTTGTGAATGACATCCATTATATGATATTGTGATTAATATTATTTTCGTAATAGTTAGGTGTGGTAGGTAACCTAGTGAAGCAAGCTTTAAGAGCTAAACTTCAGCCTTTCAGATGAATAAGGTCTTCCCTGTCTAAAAGCTAGGAATTTTGGAATCCCATCCTAACACAATAGAAGTAGTATACTTCCCTGTGGGTGGCAGGAAAGGAATACTTCTAAGTTGGGTAGTGTGTGCTTCTTCATTGGATCCAAAAGCTGTCTGATTCTTTGGGAAGAAGGTAAAGGGAAGGTCTCTCACACTTGACTCACACCTGCCTTTCAGACCCCAGCACAGATGCAGCCACCATCCAGGAGATCAGCGAATCAGTTTTGGCTCTATGGCTGCCTACAGACTCAGCTACAGTCCTTCGGAAGATGAATGAAATACAGGCCATTGCTGCCAGATTACCTAATGTGGACCTGATTCTGTCACAGACCAAGCAGGATATTACTCGGGCTCGAAAGCTCCAGGAGGAGGCAGAATTGGCCAGGTAACACTTTTAGCTTCTTCCTTGTCTTTTATAATCTCCCAATTTGTTCCAAGGCGAGAAGGACTCTAGGATCTAGGCTGGGATGTGGGAGAATAATGAGGAGAATGTAGGAGATTATCTCTTCCTTCTAGCTCTAAATATTATAATCCTATGAAGTTTGCTAGCTATGTGATCTTACAGGAGTCACTTAATTTCTCTCAATCTCATTTTCTTCATCTAAAAAAGTGGAAATAATAATAGTACTTACCTCCCAGGGTTGCTGTGAGGACCAAAAGAGATTCTCTATATAAAATAGTGTTATGTAAAAAAGTGCTATATAAATGTTAATATTCATGAGGATGATGATGAACCTTTGTCCATTAGGGACTTTATGTGGAAAATGGTGAGAATGTATTTTGCCACAAATTGAACACCCTGAATATTCCTGGGTGGGAGTGATGCCACAGGGAATTTGAGGTCAGTAGCAGGCTTAATGACTCTACTGTATACACATGCAAATATACCTATTGCTTTGTATTCCTGGCTGGAAACCTTGCTTAAAACCAAACTGTAACACAGACATCTCATGTACCTGTCCACCTGCTCAATCTCCATCTGACATCTTTTGTAGTATAATAGAAACTCAGCACAGAAAAGGAAATCTGGATCATCTGGTTATCTCACAGGTGAAGATGAAAGAGATTTAAGTCATTTGCTTAAGGTCACATAAATAGCAAATGGGAAAGTTGGGATTCAAACTTAGATTTTTAAATTCTTAAGTCAAATCCTCTTTCCACTAGATTTTGTTAATCTTTTTATGTAAAATGATATATAAAGACATTTAAATAAGTTAAGGACATATTTTGGTCAGTTTTATAATTTTTTCCATCAAATGAAATAATATATATATATAATATATATAATACTTTGCAAATCCTAAAGCATTATATAAATGTTAGTTATTATTAGCCATTATTATTGTTATTATCAATAAGGACCTATGTCCTTCAAAATCCAGGTTCTAATATGGAAAGTGGTGATTTCAGGTGTCTAATTTTAGGGGGGGGGTTGACTTTTTTAGTGGTGTAATATTTGTCTTTGAAGGGGACACCCAGAAAAATAATTCACCCGATTCAGTTTTCCTAACCTCTTGTTTGGTTTGAGAAGTGGTGCACCTGGGATTGGTGGGATAGAAGCTCTTTATCTCCTCTCTCTCTTCTCCCCTCCTTCCCTTAACCATAATCCTATGTAAGGAGCCGTGCCATTACTGTGGAAGGCCAAGTAGAGGATGTGGTTGAGAACCTCCGACAGGGCATGGTAGCTCTTCAGGAGGCAGAGGACACCATGCTAGGTACCAGTCGCTCCCTGGGACTCCTGCAGGATCGGATCACTGAGGTGAGCTAGTGTTTGATGGCTTCTTTTCCTCTTTCAGCTCCTTCAAATTGGAAAAGTTAGAAAAGTGATCATTGATTCACAGAGCTACAAAGAAATGAGACCTTATGGAAAGAAGGCAACATGTCTAGTGAAAATAAGGATGCTGACCTTCCTTAGAGGCATGTGAAGCTTTGAGTGCCAATATCATTGAGTCAGAAATTACCTTAGGAAGTCACAGGATCTCAGGGATGGAAGAGTCTTCAAAGGACACTTTGTACCCCTAAAAACCTGTACCCAATGAGAAATATGCATTCATTTATTCATTCAGCATTTGTTGGTATTTTCAATAGTGCCAGGCAGTGCAGTATCATGGTTAAAGAGTAAGACTTAGAATCAGAGTTCAAATTTGACTTCTGACACATACTGTGTGACCCTGGACAAGTCACTTAATATCTGAGTTTCAGGCCATTCTTTTTTCCTCTCCTCTCAATAGTATTTTATTTTTCCAAATACATGTAAAGATAATTTTCAACATTCATTTAAAAAAATTTATAATAACTTTTTATTGACAGAACTCATGCCAGGGTGATTTTTTACATTATCCCTTGCACTCACTTCTGTTCTGATTTTTCCCCTCCCTCCCTCCACCCCCTCCCCTAGATGGCAAGCAGTCCTATATATGTTAAATACAACATTCATTTTTATAAGATTTTGTGTTCCAAATTTTTCTCCCTGTCTTCCTTACCTCCTCCCTTCCCAAGACAGCAAGGAATCTGATATAGGTTAAACATGTGCGATTCTTTTAAACATATTTCTATATTTGTCTTGTTGTGCAAGAAAAATCAGACCAAAAGGGAAAAAAATCATGAGAAAGGAAAAAACAAGCAAGCAAACAAACAAACAGATGAAAATACTATGCTTCGACCCACATTCTCCACAGTTCTTTCTCTGGAAGCCGATGGCATTTTCCATCCCAAGTCTATTGGAAATGCCTTGAATCCCACTGCATTGTAGAGAAGAGCCAAATCCAGGCAGTTCTTTAAGACAGTAACACGCAGAATGGATGGAGGGATTTTCCTTACTGGGAATTCTCATAACAATGAAATTACAGTTTTGGGTCCTACCACTACCCACCACTCCCTACCAAAATGTAGCAAACACTAAGCTTGGCACTGATAAATGCTTACTTGGTCTCTTGTTGAAGCGCATCAATGAGAAAGAAGCTCATTTACTCTAAGCCAAGTCCTAGGCAAAAAGGAAAAGGAAGGGGTAGGAACAATGTGAATTCCCTACATTAGAATAAACTTTTGTAGCTGCTTCTTTGAGAGAATAAGAATGAAGATTCCCACAAGCTGCTATGGTAAGCCATGAGATCCTTGACTTTTTCCCTTTTCCACCTTTCCCTAGGTCCAGCAGGTTCTTGCACCAACAGAAAGGATGGTGACAGGTATGACAGAGCAGTTGACTAGCTTCAGGGACCGGATTGAACAGCTTCGTCACAGTATTGGGGAGCAGAGAGCACAGTCTGCCCAAGCCCAGGAGATTGCCCAGGGAGCCAGTGAGCATGCTCTCAATGCTCAACAGGTATGAGAAGGTGACAGACAATCCCAATCACTGTGAAATTGATTCTCTCTTGGCTTAACCTTCCTGGTGCCCTTCAGGGAAGAAAAGGAATGGGAATTTTTATTTTATAGGCTGGAAAATAGAAGAATCAGAGTGTCTAGAATTATAGAATGTTGGCGCTGGAAAGGATCTTAGAATCTGTCTAGTCTAACCTTCCTCACATTACAGAGAAGGAAACAGAATTCTAGTTTATTATATATGCCTAAGGATATTTAATGAGCCTGAGGATAAAGCAAGGATAAATCAATAAGTTAATAAATGTTGTTAAGTAGGGGTCAGGAATAAGAATAAAAAGCTACAATAGCTCTTGTCCTGATGTGTAGTTACATATACAATACATACAAAATGGATACAAGGTAATCCTAGAAAGGAAGAAATTAACTAACAGTTCCACAGGGGACTGGGGAAGCCTCCTTAAAGAGCCCCTGGGAAACAAGCTTAAAACAAAGTATTCTGCAAGATGCCCAGATTCTAAGAGTGAGTACAAATGAGTATACAGACCTTTCCAAGCACCAGGAACAGTACAAAGGTATGGAGATAGGAGACAGAATACTTACTGTGTGTTAGGAATAGCAAGTAAGCTGGAATGGCTGGACTGTTTTTGGCTGTCTATCTGGCACTTTTGTTCTCCAATTCAAACACTGACACTCTTATGCTAGCAAATTACTTTAGATAATAGGTTACTTTCAAAATATCAATTCCATTCTCCAGTTCCTCTTTAGGACCAGAAGGCATGAAACTGTGCTATTCTCTGCAGTCCAAAGCATTTTTTGATAAGGAATTAGGATTCAGGATTTAGATATGTCCTTCAGAAGCTCCTCTTGAAACTTTATGCATTTACTTATTCATTCAGTGCTTACTGGGCACTTCTTAGAGATCTGGAACCCTGCTGAGCAATGTAGGAGAGACAAAGAAAGCTATGATTGTTAACCTTTGGAATTTTGAGAGCAGGGAGGCTTTCTCATCTGGTCTAAAATGATTTACAGAAGCATCACTAGCCTAAAACAGAAACAGCATTAGTCACCGAATAAGACAAAAGCAGAAATGTTTGTTGAATTGAATCAAAAGGGTCCAAAGGGCCACTCTCTTCTGTCAACTCAGAAAACAAAGTGCCTGTGAGTAACTCTTTTATTAGCTCTTTTGCTAGCTGTTTTGTTGCCTTGCGTTCCTCTCCCCTGCCCCTGCCCCTTGCTTCTACAGTACAATTCATTGAACCATAGGAGTTTTTATTCTAAAGAATTTTTTTGCAGTCATTTAATTAAAGTCCCTCATTTTTTAGATGACGAAACTAAGGGTAGAGATGTGAATTTACTTGTTTAACTAGGTAACAGAACCAAGATTTGAATCCAGATCTTTTGACTTTCAATTTGATGCTCTTTTCCTTATTCTCTGCTGCCTCTCTTGATGAGCTCTGTGCAGCACATCTGCCTTGGAGGAATGGCATGGATGTACATGGAAACTTGTTTCTGAACCACCATTTACAAATTCACCATTTACCATTTCAACTCTCTAATGTCTTAGCTTTTCCATTTGTAAAATGGGGATAGCTGTGTCTCTCATGGGTCCATGGAGAGTGGGAGCTGAGGAGAAAGACACTGAACACAGTTGGAAGCTGATGGGGAAGAAGGCAGAATAAGACAGTTAGTTATTAGCTGGTGATCAGCAGGTGCTAGTGATGGTCATCAGATGAAGCAAAAAAATGAGCCAAAATGTTGCTTGCTTCAGAATGTGAGTGAGGGTAGGGCTGGTAGCCACAGGAGAAGCATAGCCCCTGAGTCAGATGTGAAGGACAAAGATTTGTATGCTCCCAGATTTAACTCACAACCAATAGTTCTTTCTTTGATGCCGGGGCCTAACTCTCTGGGAAACTCTAATACTGTGGAGGTACCAGCTATAGGGACACCTACACTAATGATCCTTACCCTGCCTTGGCAGTCTGGTATGGGAACTGCAAATCCTTAGAAATGTGAGTTATCATTGCCAATTTATTGCCCTTGGCAATTTGACAAGGTGCTGTGTTATAAACAAAAGTGCATGTAAACATGGCTCATGTCTTTAAGGGATTTACTGTCTAGATTCAAGAAGAGAATCACAATTGAAGTCCAGAAATATAATTCTAGATTAGAACTATACTTCTAAATTTTAGAATATAGGTTCAGAAGTGGAAGGGACCTCTCAGGCCATCTAGTCCGATTGTATCTGAATAGGAATTTCCTTTCTAACATCTCTTGATGTTAGAATACTTCCAGTGATGGGAAGTTCATCACCTCATCAAATAGCTCATTCCATTTTAGTTCAGCTCTATAAGGGAAGTATGAATAATCCAGAGACTAATGAGACTTTAAAAATGCCCTTATGGTACCATAATGAACTTCATTCTTTAATGTAAGTTTGCAAGTGGAGATGGTGGCAATAGCCCAGTATCATTGCAATACTATTATTCCTTTTGATCTTCTTCAGGGATTTGAGAGAGTGAAACAAAAGTATGAAGAACTGAAGAACCGAATGGGTCAGAGTCCCATGCTGGGGGAGCAGGGGAACCGGATCTTGAATGTCAAGTCTGAGGCTGAAGAGCTCTTTGAGGAGACCATGACAATGATGGACAGGATGAAAGGTAGGGGTCATTTACCCTCCTCAAGGGAAAGGGGAAGGGGTATGGAGGGAGGGTAATAGACTTCTCTGGTCCTTCTTTGTACTTGCTCCATACCTCTTATTCATGCCAGCTCTGGTAGAGTGGTTTCAGTATCTTTAATAAAGGTTGAACCCCAATACAAAGGTTGCACCCCAGTTTAGAGGCCCCTCTTCTGGAATTAGCAGACTGAGGATGCTCAATTAAAAATCACATATTTACCAAGTGCCTACTATATGCAACACATAGAAAAGAGCATCCTTCTTGGATAGGATATGATATTTTCCTTGGGTGCTATGATATATATCTTATGTAAACCTTGTGTTAAAACTACTGGCAATGAAAAGAAATGTGATAGAATGCCAAATAAATATCCTGCACTAGGGTACTGCCTCTATAAGCAGATCAGAACCAATCTGCCTATGGTTTAGTGGTTCAGTCCCAGATTGTTAGCCAGAAACATGAAGGGGCTAAGCAGATTGCCCAGGGGTAAATAATAGCTGGTAATTCCTGGAAGTAGAATCTGAACCCAGGCCATTCTAACTCCAAGCTCAGCATTTATCCATTGAACTACTGCCTTTTCTGCAATGCCAAATAAGTGTTAGAGAAAGTGTTCACCATTGATACTGAGGAGAGGGAAAGGCCTTATGGACTAGAGTGATGAGACAAGGCTTCATGAGAACAATGGGATTGAAGCTGGATATCTAAGGGCTAATTAGGAGTCAGTAGGGGATTCTTGGTGGGGGAAGATGAAGGGAACAAGGAGAAGTATATTCAGGGCTTCCGATTATGGCTGTTTTTAGGATTAAGGATGCCAGGTCCATGAGTTTGGGTATTGTTTTATAGGTAATAGAGCACCATGGGAATTTTTAGCAGGGTTATATACTAGGATGAAATGAGAATTTTTTTTAAGGTAATTTGGTTTGCAATAATAAACTGGCTGAATTAAAAGAGGACTGAATATCATCTTCTCAATTTATCTGTGGTGGTCAAGGGAAGGGGGAAGGTGGTGGGGAAGAGAAAAAGGAACTTAAGTATGGCAAAGACTCTTTTTTATGGGTTCCTGTGACTAAAGTGAAGGCAGAATCATTTCATCTGTCCCCCTACGAGCTAATTTTCCTTGGGAGAGGGGAGAGGCTGGGGAGTGTCAGAGAGAGAGAGGGGAAGGAGGGAGAGAAGGAGAGAGAGAAAGAGGAGCAAGAAGGAGGGAAGGAGGAAAGGAGAGGAAGGGAGAGAAGGAGAGAAAGAGAAAAGGAGGGGAAAGGAGAGAGCAAGAAGAACAGGGAGAGGGAAAAGGACAGAAGGAGAGGGTCAGAGGGAGGGAGAGGGAGGGAAGGAAAGAGGGAGAGGGAGAGTTTCATCATCTGTTCTGGGATCCTTTTTTTATCTTCAGACATGGAAGCAGAGCTGCTGATGGGAAGCCAGGACATCATCCGACGTTCAGCAGACCTCAGTGGTTTGGAAAAGCGTGTGGAGAAGATACGGGACCACATTAACGAGCGGGTGCTCTACTACGCCACCTGTCAATGATCTGTTACACTCAATTCCTGGGCCCTGCCAGTTTTTGCTTTTCCTTGGGGAGTAGGAACCAGCTCTTAGCTCCACATTGCTTCTCTTACTTTCCAAGAAATATCCTAGAAGCCCTGGGTCTGTGTAAGCAGCTGGTCAGATTATTGGCAGTGGCAGATGAGAAGAGGTAGACTGGACCACTGTGGTCTTGTCTTTGAAGCCAGCCAAACCATGGAGATAGGAACATCTCAGATGGATAGAGGGGATTGCTGAAGCACCAAATAAATACCCAACTATTAAGTGATAAATGAATGTAAAGCAGTCACCAACACAATAAAAATCTTGGTTTTGTAAAGGAGCCTGTTTCTGACCATGAGAGATTTGTAAGTTGCTTTTCTTTCCTCTGTGTTTTTTCCTTTTGGCTTCCCTTTTGGCACAGTAAGTTGCATGGATCCTCTTAAGGGTATGTGAGAAGCAAGAGAATAGACCAAATTCAGTCTCCCTCATCCCAGAGGACAGATTTTCCAGCCTCTCCCTCTCCCTTCCTTCCTCCCACTGACTGGCTGAATGACTCTTTGTCAGATTGTGATTTCTGCAGATCCTAAGAAACTACAAAGGGACAAGTTATTAGAATGTTTCAGCTGGAAAGGGCTTTAGAAGTCACCTGATCCTCCATCAAGGATTCACTAAACACCAATTAAGCTAAGTCCTGGGCATACAAAGACAAAACACCCCATGTAAACTAGTCTCTCTGCCTTCAAGAGGCTTACTTTTTACTAAATACTCAGGGATATTGTCCTATAGGCAAACGAGAAAATGCAAGGTAATTTGAGGAAATAGGCTCAGATACATTAAAGGCACCCTTAATGCCACAAAGACAGTGATATGGACAGGACAGTGATATGGTAAATAGAACTAGCTATTTTACACTATTTTACACTGGGCAAATTTATTTTCTGTGTGACTGAGCAAGTTTGAATCTCCTCCATCAGTTTTTTCATCTGCAAAATGAGGGAGTTCAATTAGATGATATCCAAGATCCCTTGTAGCTCTAAATCTCTTCTTCTAAATGGCAGAATGAAAACTAGAATCCTACAATTCTGGGACCTGATAGCAGCATCTTCCTGAGACACTTTCCTTCTTCAGGACAGAGGTCATTGTGGAAGTAGTCAACTAAAAATGCTGACTGGAAGTGACTCTTGCTATCTCTGTCCAGTCTACTAGATTTCTGTCCTTTATGTCCTGAAAAGACAGGGAGAATGATGATGAGCAAGTCCAACAATTGTGTGTGTGTGTGTGTGTGTGTGTGTGTGTGTGTGTGTGTGAAGCCAATGACTCCAGTCCTTCTCTTTGTAAAGGATGTGGGGGACTGCCTGGGAGTAACCCTGTGTTACATCACCTACAATCTTCTCCTTGTTTCGAGATGGAGATGGGAAAATTGGGGAAGAAGTCTGATTGGGAACTCTAGAGATCAGAGAGACCTATGCAAGATCTATGGCACAAAGGATTGGACCCCCTTGTTTCAGGAAGAATGGGGTTACTTACTTGAAAGAGGCTATGGAAAGAAATAAAGGAGGCTGGTAGAGAAAATATGTCCATTTTATTAAGCACAACACAGAAGACTGAAAAATGGAAGCTGAAACATAGAGGAGGAATAAATAAGAATTGGAGGAGAAAGGGAGAGAGGGATTAGCTCTTTATTGGTTGAAATAAAAAAAATAGCTCTCAATTTTAAGTATTAATGGCATGGGAATTGGGAAGGTAATCTGCAAACAGAGGTTAATTATTAATTCGTCTCAGGCTTTGGAGTGTGTCATGTCACTTTCATTACTCAGTAGGGGTGAGGAAAGGAAATGGTTCTGAAATAATCCTGGAAGAAAGTTGAGCTGTTCTAAAAATTTGCTGGGTAGATGGGAAAAACACAATTAACTGTCAAAAGCCAATAAGAACATTCATGCTTGTACAGAGTTATGAAACAAGGGTCAGCAGAATAAAGCTCGTTAGGGTGAAGACCCAGGAGATTGTATTGGGAACATATGGGAGCATCAGAGGAGCACGGGGTGGATGGTCCTTATGGCTTTGTCAAAAGAGATGCCATAGCGTAGCCAGCCTGTTCAGCTTTTCACAATGCATGGAGCTGTAAGAAGAGCATCTATGTACACTGAACAGAGGGTGATAGGTGGTAGAGGCTGGAGGCAGAGGGGGCAATCACATAAGGGAGATCTGGAAGTCGGAGGATCCTCTCCATCTGCCCATTGCCTCACCAGAGACCTTTCCACCATATAGCTTGCTTCTGGAGGCCCTCGGTTGCTGACACTCAGTCTGTTGCTTTGTCACTAGAAAATGCCTCCTTCTAGGCTCTGCTGCTGTTTTCCTGAGGACCCTTTGGGTTTGTTTCCCCTTCATTCCTCTGCAGGATGGTTTTCTGATCTGGAAGTGCAGAGGAGAGTCCCATATCTTTCCTGCAAAAGGAAGGGAGGGAAGGGTCAAGGCAGGAAGGAGAGAGAGAGAAGCTCCTCCCTGAGCATGTTCCTCAGGCTTCTTCTCTATTTTCCCTCTCTTGATTCCCAGCAGTTCATCCATGTGGGACAGTGCAGTACAATGTGACAAGTAAGATTTGTCAAAACCACTGCTTTTCCTAATGTCCCATATTTATCTGTGCTATGCCTTCAGAATTTGCATTCAGAATCAAAGCTGGCAAGATAGGTCTCTTTGCTTTATAGATGAGGAAAATGATAACTAGAAAGGCTGTGGGAAGAGTATGGTACAATCACAGTATCTAGCATTTATATAGCAATTGAAGTTTGCAAAGCACTTTACATATGTTCTCTCATTTAGTTTTCCCAGCAGCTTTGTGGGTAGAAACTATTATTAGCACCCTTTTAACAGATGAGGAAACTGAGATTAAGAAAAATTAAATAACTTAACCAGGGTCACATAGCTACTACATGTCTGCTGAAGTATTGGAATACAGGTATTCTGGACTGCAAAGCTATCACTCTATCCACTGTACCACTTAAGCTGTCTTTTAGGTCTAGTAAAGAGTCTCAAATGGTGAAGTCCCAGCATTGCCCCTATCTAGATGTGCATTCCTTGAACAAGTCTTCCCTTTTCTGGGCCTCAGTTTCCCCATCTATTAAACAGGATACAAACATTGGTACTAGATGGCTAACACTCTGTGTTGTGCTTTGTAAATTGAAAAGTGTTACGTAAATCTATGTTTAGTGTCTCCAAAGCACATGGATACTCAGAGCAGAAATTGAAACTGGAACCCAAGTCTTCTGAGTCCAAGAACAAGGCATTCATCCCTAGGATGTATTGCTTTTAAGACATCCACTCTCCACTGCTATTCAGATACCTCTTAAGCAAGGGTGAGTTTAGTGGGGTCCTAAGAACTGCAGATAATTCAAATCCCACTAGTCAGGTATGAGACCTGGCTCTCACCCCAGAATTTTTTAGATCACATTCTTGGAGTTATGATCTAGGAATATTCTCTCCATTCCTCTCACCTTTCTCTGACTCACTAAAGGGAACTTGCAGATCTCTGGTTCAGGAAGAATGAGAACTCCCATGATCAGAACTATCTAATTCTGTACTTGAATTATGAATAGAAAAAAACCTACCCCTTAGTCTCATAGCATGGTGTGCTTGGGATAATAGCAGCATATTTTGTATATTTATATGCACCCCTGAGCTTAACACACCCAGTGCAAGTATGTTACTTGCCTTTTCCTTGTTGCATCTTTGCTTCTGACCCAATCTTATTCTATTCTTATGAAACTGCTACCCAGGGGGGACTCTTCATCCCTTGGCATACTTACAGAAAAAAAAAGTGAGACATAAAAGACACTGGCACCATGGATCACATAATCAGACAGACTCCAGTCTGTCCAGAACGGCAGTGAGAGTGGCTACTGGTTTTAACAGGGACCATAACTTCTGATTTGAAGTGTCTGAAAAGGAAATAACACAGCAAGAGCTTTTAGAAAAAGGACTGGCTCTAAGACAGGAGGTAGATAGAGATGTTTAAAGACCAACAGAGATATTCCTGTAACTTCTTCCATTTCTATTGTCACTATATCCATTTGTAGCAAGGATATGCAGAGTTTTCTTTCTTCCCTCTATCCCTTGGGTCGTTTATATTTTGGGGGATCATGGATTCCTTTGGCAGGATGATAATGCCTATAGGCCCCTTCTCAAATTTTAAATGCATAAAATAAAATACAGAGGATTACAAAGGAAATGAATTCTAGTGAAATGAAGATGTATTGTTCTCCCCATTCATGTTTATGAACTCTCTGAAATCTAAGTTTGGATCTCTTGGGTGTCTGTGGACCCCTGGTTAGGAACTTCTGCTTCCTACTCACTGTTTTTTGTTGGTCTTTTTGAGGAGCGTTGGTTCAGAGCCAAAGGATGCCTTTCCTTTCTCCCCACTGTTCAGACAGCTGGAGCAGCAACCACAGGGCCCTCTGCTCAGGGCTCCTTGATGCATGGGAACAAGGCTGCTGCTGATCTGTAGGGAGCCATTGATCAGGCAATTGACAGATCTCCTCTCAGAGACAGTGCTGTCCAGGGTGGGGTGACAGGCACCATGTTGGCAGGGGAGCCAAGTTGGTATGGTAGCTGCCAGCTTCTCTTCCAGAGGAGGGACCTTAGGGATGCTGAGCACAGGGGTGTTGGACCTGGAGAGCTCTGATGACTGCACGACGCTGGGTTGAACTCTCTCTGACTCTCGGTGAGTCTCCGAGGCATGCTGGCTCATGTGTAGTTTTCTCATATGATGTACCACAGCAGCAGCATTGAAGGCTTGCTGAAGGAAAACAAGATATCCATCTCCTTTGCAGCTTGGGGGCTTATGGGAGCTTGGGCTTACCCCGAGCTTTTGCCACTACAGTCATTGGCATATGTCAATTCCTGCCTTAGAGAAGGACCCACAAATACAGAGCTAGGAGGAAAAACAGTGACTTCATGTCCTAACTCGATTCCTTCTTGGATTTTCACCTAACTTTCAAAAAAATATTATTTTTATTAAAGCTTTTTATTTTCCTTTCTTTCTTTCTCTCTTTCTTTCTTTCTTTCTTTCTCTCTTTCTTTCTTTCTTTCTTTCTTTCTTTCGTTAAGGCAATTGGGATTAAATGACTTGGCCAGGATCACACAGCTAGGAAGTGTTAAGTGTCTGAGGTAAAATTTGAACTCAGGTCCTCCTGACTTTAGGGCTAGTGCTCTATCCACCACGCCACCTAGCTACCCCATGGATAATTTTTCAACATTGACCCTTGCAAAACCTTGTGTTCCAAATTTCTCCTCTCCCTTCCTTCCACCCCTCCCCTAGAAGGTAAGTAATCCAATAAATGTTAAGCATGTGTAATTCTCCTATACGTACTCCCACAATTATATCATGTTGTGATACACACTCATTTCCCACAGTCCTCTCTCTGGGTGTAGATAGCTTTTTTCATCACAAGATCATTGGAATTGCACTGAATCATGTCATGTTGGAGAGAGTCACATCTATCAGAATTGATCATTGGATAATCTTTTTCTTGCTGTGTACAATGATCTCTTGGTTCTTGCACATAACTTTGAGAAAGCCTACAAACATTTATTTATTATTTTTTTCATGCCAAGTGCTGGGAAAAGCAAAGCAAAACAAAAAACAAAAAACAAAACCAACCCACTATCATTGCTATCACAGAGCTCACATTCAAAAGAGAAAGTATGTAAATACCTGTTTATGAAAGGGATATCCTGAATGGATGTAATATAATCTTAGAAAGAAGGCGATTAGCAGGATGGGGATGGGCAAAGGCTACTCATAAAAGGTAAGATTGGAGCTGAGGCTTAAAGAAGGCCAGGATAGCTAAGAGATGAAGGTGGGAAAGCAGAGCATTCTGCGCATGAGAGACAGTACAAAAACAAAGAGTTAGGAAATGGAGTATAGTGTGTGGAGTAGCAAGTTTAGCTTCATCATGGCAGCTAGGTGGCACAATGGATAGAACTGGAGCCAGGAAGATCTGAGTTCAAAACTGACCTTAGACACTTACTAGCTGAGTGACCCTGGGCAAATTACTTAACCCTGTTTGCCTCAGTTTCCTCACCTGTAGAATGATCTAGAAAAGGAAGTGGCAAGCCACTGCAGTACCTTTGTGAAGAAAACTTCAAATGGGGTCTTGAAGAATCAGATATGATTTAAACATCTCAACAACATTGTGTTCAGAGAAGAGTTAAGACTTACTTTAAATGTTTCACTGGATAATAAAAGCTACACAGATTCACTAAAGAAACAGAGAAAGACATAGTGGGGACAGGGAGTCTTCCACCGTTGTTTTTGTAGCCCTTGTATTTAGCAGAGTGATTTAGGCAAATAGCATCTGTTTAACAAATGCTTGTTGAATCAACTGTTTGTGGACTTGATGGCTTCAATATATGAAAGGCTGCCCTCTGGCAGAAAGGCTAGGCTTGTTAGGTTTGGCTCCAGTGGGAAGAAGTAGAAGTAATAGCTGGCAGTAGCAAAAAAGGCTGATTTGGCTCAATACTAGGAAAACCTTCTTCATAATTAAGACTACCTAATAATGAAATGGACTGATTAGGAGAACAAGTTGTACCCATGAATAGAAGAATTGAAATGGATGATGGACGACCATTTGTTGGGGGTGATTTATGCTTAGGATAGATTTGGAACTAGATGACCTCAACAATTCATTCAAATTCAGGATTTTATGGTTTTTCTGAATACCCAAGGTAGGAAGGATCCTCTCCAGAGTACTCTTTGAGTATAAAAACACCCTCTCTCTATCTTTTTGGCGAGGGAAGATCCTTGCCCACCACCAGAAGGGGTCAGCTTACCCTCCATTTACTTCTGGCGAAATTTTTCTGGATCTGGAGGCTGACAGATGGGTAGATGTCTCGGTGAAGGGCAGTGTTGCCATCAATCCTATAGGAAAAGAGAAATAGAGATAAGCTAGTGGGTTTCTTTTACTTGCATAGAATTGGGGAAGAAGGACAATTCCACTAGGGATAGAACAGATAGAATGTCACTGGCTAAAGTGGTATCTTATAAGTAGAGTAGGGATGATGGTTCCCTTACATAGGAAAGTATAGCACAGAGGTCTCCTATTCTGGAAGAACTGTGACCTACAGTTTCAGGAGAAAAAGGAAGTCAAGAAGGGGTGTTGAGGAACATTCAAGTTCAGCTATGTCTTCCTCACTGATCTTTTATTATTCTAAAAGGGTTATATGTCATATACTTTCTTATATGACACATCTGCTTTTACCAGTCAACCAATAGATATTTATTGAGTGCCTAATCTATGCCCAGTCCTGCACTTGGTGCTAAGGAGGACTGAGAAGGATGAGATGAGATCCCTTCCTCAAAGAGTTTATGCTTTAAATGGAGAGATGACATACACATGAAACAAATAGAGAAAAAGTGGCCAAAATTCTATAAAAGATCAGAGAACAGGGAAATTATAGTATTGGCTGAAGAGGACTTGGAAGATTTTGGGGAAGGGGTTGAATTTGTAGTCCCACATTAGCCATGTAACCCAAGTCAAATCACTTTGCCTCTCTGGGTCTCAGTTTCTTTGCCTACAAAATGAAAGGGTTGAAATAGATGTTCTTTAAGATCTCTTCTTACTCTAACATCCAGAGGTGGGACTTAGCCAAGCCCTGATGGATTTGGATAGAGGGCATTCCATTCAAGATAGGGAACCATAAGGATAAGTAAAGTCATGGCAGCAAGAGTGAACATAGCATGTTTAGGGACATACAATGAGTTGACCAGCTTGACTAAAACTGAGGATGCTATAGGATCATAAACTTAGGAATGAAAGAGACCTTTGATGCTTTTCAATACAAAGTTCAATCTCTCTCTCTTTGTGTCTGTCTGTTGTCTTTCTCTTTGTCTCTGTCTTTCTATTTCTCTGTCTCTCTTTCTTTGTGCTTTTCAATAAAAATTTATTTTGAAAAATTGACAAAATCTTATCCCCTGAGATGGGTCTTATAACAATAATGCATAGTCAAATAATGCTCCCATATTGGCCAGCTCTCTTATTTTACAAATAAAGAAATGGAGATAGAAGTTAGCTGACTTCCTCAGGATCATGCAGTTTGCAAGTGAATAAGGTAGATTTTGAACACATCTTCCTGATTCTAAGTCCAGGCACAGTATCATCTAGCTAACTTTGTGTTGATCAGATGTCTTTGAGGAGTAGTAAATACTCTTGGTTTGAAGAAGGGTGTGGCCATATTATAGATTTTCTTGAAATCCAAGTATAGCGGCTTTGGCTGATGTGAGAGACAACAGGGAACAGACAAATGTCTAAGGACTCAGTTTACATTCACTTGTCTTTATAAATATGGTTTTATAAATACTAAGTAATTTCATACATTCATGTTCTGACCATTTCCCTTCCTACTCCATCTTCAGTTAGAGTAAAAACTCCCAGAGGGACTAGAGATTCTCATTTCTTGATTTTCCTGTCTCTCTTCCACCTCCCCTACCTCCCTCACTGCACCAAACACAAAACTCCCAATGGGAGTTCAATAACACTGGGTTTTGCTGCATGCACTTGGCAATGTATCCATTACATATCCATTTGTTCAATAGAAGTAGCCAACCTGGAGGGGCTGTCTCTTTCCAATCCAGTGAATTAAAATGAGATACAATTGCCAATTTTCCATATCACTTGTTGCCCTATAGAATGATTCTGGTGTTGCAAAAAGTTTAACTGTATATATATGACTGAATAGACTGAATGAGAGAAGAAACCTTCCAGAGATGGATCAGAGAAAGATAGTATTCTGAAGACCCCATCTTCTGGTTTTTCTCTTCTGGAGTATTGATACTATATAGACATCTTTTGCCTATGATGCACCAGGCCAAGGTGATAAGAGGATAAGAGCCCATGATGTTGGAGGATTAGTTAAAATAACTTAAGAGACAAAATTAGAGGATATAATGGCTGTGGTCAAATATCCAAAGGCTGTCATGTTGGGGGAAAAGGGTTTGACTTGACACCAGGAGTATTTATCTAGGAACAAGATGGGTGAAAGTTGCACAGAGGCAGATTTTAGTTTCATATAAAGAAAAACTTCCTAAAAATTAGAGTTGACTAAATGAATGAGCTGTTTCAGGAAGAAGTCTGTTTAGGAGCTTAGATTTCGAATTAGAAACCCTCATCTTTTAGTCAAACCCTCATCTTATAGATAAAGAAATCAAGGCCCCAGGAAAGTAATTTTTCTATGATCAATTAAATTAGAAACAGCAAAGGTCAAATTTGAATTCCTTTGACTCCAAATACAGTTTCACTCTATCATAGATCTCCAAGAGTAGAAGTTTTCTCAAAGCTGCCAGATGATTGTTAGCCACTATGTTATAGAAGGGATTCCTATACAGGTAGAAGTTTGACTAAATGATGTCTTAGATCCTTCCCAGTTCTGAAATTCTCAGTCTATGATCCTAGGACATAGTGAGACACTTTATACTATAATGCTGGGCAAGAATTCTGAAAGCTGAGCTTCTGAACTCAGGCTTAGAGGAAACCCCATCATATACCCCACTCACCAAGGGTGACTTAGGGCCTTCTCACAGGTGTATCTCTCATTGGGGTCCTTCTCTAGCAAGTGGCAAATGAAATCTTTGGCTGTGGAGAGAAAGAAAAGAGGCAACAAAGCATAAGCAGGTTTCATGACTGATGGAAATGAATCCCAGGCTGGTGAGTGGGAGCAAATGCATAGCCAGTTAATCTTCTAAAGTGGCAATTTCAAATATCTAAAGGGAGGAAAAAAAAATTCCAACCCAACCTACCATCAACAACTCAAAGAGGAGAGGTTTCAAGGAACCTCACCCACACACAGCTCTGCTGACACATACACACACGTGTTCAAACATATGCATAAGTACACGTGTGCACATGGACGCCCACATGAACACTGAGTGCTTTTCAGGTCTGATCCTTCACTTTTTCAATACAACAAACATTTCTTAAATGACTACTGAGTCAGAGGATGTCAGAATTGGCAGGAACCATAGATGCTGGCCAACCTAACACTTTTTTTTTTTTAAAACAGTTATGGAAACTGAGATTTGGATAGGGAGATTGAATTATTTATGAAGTCAAGCAATGGGTAAATTGAGTGTTAAAGCCTGGACTATAATCTGGGGCTCATCCTCCCCAGGGCAGAGTTATTTCCACCACGTTGAATAATTTTTCTGTGGCCAATGCTTCTCCTGGCATGATAGCATACTTTTTTCTTGGCATCCAGATTCTTAATTGTGCCAAACCTGCCCAGGATACTGCCCTCTGCTCAGTTTTGCCCTCTTGACAAATTCTTATCTTGTCTCTCTTCCCCTCTTTCTCTCCCTCCCCATTTTTTGGGCATAGATTATTAACAAGAAGATGGAGCAGACCACACTCAAGATGGTGAGAATTTACCTTGTTTTTGAAATGATGAAGCATTGCAAAATGCCCAGCTATCTTTGGAGGGTAGAGGGGAACTCTGATCCTTATATATTGCTCCTTTGTCCTATTTCCTAGTGTAGATCCCTATGGATGCACCTTAGAAGTACAAGGAGGAGGAAGCACTGGCAGTTCCATTCCCTCTGACTGATGTATGCAGGAGGTACCTTACCGGACTCAGAAATGTCATCCCAGAATGGAGACTCAAACTCATAATAGCCTTCCTTGATCTTCTCAAACAACTTGGATTCTGTTTCCTCGTAGAAAGGGGGATACCCACATAGCCTGCAACATGCACCAGGAGAAAAAGGCAGCTTAATTCTCAGCCATCTCCTGTGACCAATCCTCTCTTCACTCTTTATTTGCACTGTTCAGATGGAGGGTAGAGAGCCATGAGACTGAGCAGCACAGAGGGACATCTGCTTCTAATCTAAGAATGACATAAGTGCCATAGAAGGTTTACTAGCTGGAGCCAGAAATAGCTGGCATGGACAGCTCAGGAAAATTTCTACCTTTCCTAGTGTTCCCAACCAATGTCTCTTCTATCTGCTGTTATAAAGGAATTTCAGCCAAATTCAGCCAAAGAGGGAAATATTTCATGTTATAATAAGAAATCAGGATTAAAGTACACTATATACTATCTGTGTGACTTTGGACAAATATCTCTATGAACTTCAGTTTTCTCATCTATAACATGAAAGCATTGGACTAGCTGACACCTGAGGTCTTTTTTTTTTTTCCAATTCTAAAGATTTCTATATAATTCTACTAGTCCTTGAAGAGGGACACTGTGAAAAACCCATGTGAAAGGATATTAAGACTGGTCTGAGATCATATTTTGATGAGGGAAGGGAGGAGATGACCTTGGACATTTGAAAAGAAGTGTTTGAGAATCTCTCTCTTTCTTCTCTCTCTCTCTCTCTCTCTCTCTCTCTCTCTCTCTCTCTCTCTTTCTCTCTCTCTCTCTCTCTCTCTCTCTCTCTCTCTCTTCTCTCTCTCTCTCTCTCATATATATATATATGTGTGTGTGTGTGTGTGTGTGTGTGTGTGTGTGTGTGTGTGTGTATTTACTAGGGAACCTGAGAAAAAGATAAGCATTCACAGAAGGCAGAGAATGATACCATTGGCAATGCTTTTTCCTCATTTTTTTTTTTTTTAAATTCCCGCTAAAGCTACCTTTGGTTGGAATCAAGAGGGCAGATGAAGTAAAGAAGGACATAGAGCTCAGTTAGCCAGGTCTTGCTCTCACTGTTATTCAGCGAGGCAGATTCTTTACTTCTGGGATCTCAGGGATAAGAGGCAAGCATTTAAACTAAGAAACTTAGGAACATTTTTTTTTAAACCTAGTTGAGAGCTTTAAATAGAGAAGCTTTGGTGGGCTAGGAGGGCATTGAATATCAGACCCTTGGCATTGTAGAGGAACCAGAGAGACAGTATGCACTTACAAAATGTAGGTGATGACTCCAATGGACCAGCAATCCACAGCCTTGCTGTATGGCTTCTGAGCTAATACTTCAGGAGCTATGACAAAGAAAACATTCAGTTAGGAAAACAGACAGAATCCTGGGTTCAGGAAAAGAGTTATTAGGAGTTTAATTAACCTTGCTTCATGGAAAATTTGTTTCTTCACATTGAATTCACTAAATGCAAATGTAGTCTCTCAATATTCACTTAAACTTATCCCTAGGTTGTTTTTGAAGTATTCTGTATGTTATATCCTTGTGGGACTTGCTCTCATGTGATCAGACAATTAGATCATCTTGACCAGGGAACTTGATTTTTTTATCCCACAAGGAGACCTCTGAGGGCATGATGGCAGGGGCTGGGTCTCCTATCTCAGGATGTGTATAGGTATGCATACCCAGCAATGTTGTGCATGCTTTGAGGCCTGAGGTACCTTTTTCCTGGGCTAGGATTCTGTATTACTACTCTGTAGTGAAGCTTCCTGTTGTCATTGCTCCTACCAATTCTTCCTCCTCCCTAAAACCTACACTGGGCCCTGCCAGGTGACTCCTGGCCTAAAGGAAAGTACCAAGAGTTGGATGGTGCATAAAGTATAAATTTTAATTACAGATATTGTTCCCATTTACTGTCCTCAGAAAATTTACACTAAACCATATAAATGCGTCTGGGAGAGAACATTTTTGATGCTTTCTAGTCTCCGTGCTCTAAGATATTTGCACTGGATGTGGAATTAGATTGCCTGGTTTCAAATCCTGACTCTGATAATAATAGATGATTAATAATTAATATGACCTTGGACAAATAAGAGTCCCGTCTCTGGACCTGTTTTCCCATTTGTTAATGAGGGTCTTTGGATAAGTTGATCTCTAAGGGAACAAATTTCACCTCTAAGAGTCTATGAGCATATCTCCAATTTCCTCAGGTTCAGAGGCCGATACCTGGGAATCCTTATTATGTAGTTGTAAGGCTCACAAGATAATAATGTAAGATAATAAGATAATATATGTAAGAGAATTTTGCAAACCCTAAATGCCAGCAATTGCTATCTCTCTTCTAAGGAGGAAGAGAATAAATGGAAAATGTAGACTTCTAACTCTTTTATAGTTTTAGAGCCTGTGGCTTTTTTAATGATCCCCTCTGCCTCCTTCCTTCCCTCCCCCTACCCCCCCAGTTTTATATGGGGAGAGGAAGAGAGGCATGAATTTACAAAATAGTATAAAGACTTAGGAGAGAACTGCAGAATATCTCAGCTCTTTGAGCAAAATCACAGAGATAGGTTGACAGGCCCCCCAGCAGGCTGTGAGTCATACTAATTGTACTCTGGGAAAGGGTAGCTAAAAATCCAGAGCTTTGGAACAATGTGGCAAGGTCTGGAGAAGCATGGACTAGCTGACTGGCTAAATTGAACCTTTTTTGGGAGGTAGGCATTAACTCCTACAGGTCAGCTCCTGACTGTGCTAGAACATGACAAGACAAGACAAGACAGTAAAATACAATACAATACAACGCAATGAACATTTGCTATGTGTTCCCAGTGGGTTTTGCTAGCTGGTTGATGTCTTTCCCTTTTCCCCTCTCCATTGGTCCTGACTCACCTACATAGCCAGGAGTCCCACAGGCTGTAGACATCACGCCACTCTGCTCCATCTTGGATAGACCAAAATCTGTGATCATGATCTTGGAGTTCTCATCAGGGGTGAGGTAGAGCAGATTTTCAGGCTGTAGGAGGGACATGGCAGGGGGAGTAAGAGAGAGATATCACAAGGTATATGATCTAAATTGATCTCAGGCAAATAAATGCCTTTCCTTCCTTCTGATCATCCCATGGGGAAGCAGATCTGCCAGAAAGCTGAGTTCCTACTTTGGGACTTGCTTTCCTTACTTCCTTCACCCAGAAATGACTCAGAAACATGAAAATTATACCAATGTTTCAATAGATCAATGTTTGGAGGAAATTTCAGAAAAAGACTGAAGGATATGTGAATAATGATTTTTAGATCTTCTGGCTTAGTTGGGTGAAGGGCTATTTTCTATCCTCATGAAACATAGAAGAAGCACTGGATTCCCAGAGGATCCCCAATCTAAGATACATGGTAAATTAATTTTAGGGATTGGGAGCTATAATTTTTTTCTTAGTTGCCTAGAATTTAAATTTATGTCCCTGGATTTAACTTGACGGAATTAAGGAGTTGTGGGACTGAATTATCAAACCAGTAGAGAGGGACAGTTATACAGCCCTGATGTTTGGGACCAAAAAAAAGCTGTGGAATTTTTATCTCTAGAGTAGGTTATCATTAGTTTTAAGGTATGAGTGGGGAAATGAGGTCAAGATTAATTCTGCCCAATGGCATGGGAATGAATCAGATGACTTGCAGAATTATGCAGTTAATTGAAAGAGTGCTGGATTTGGAATCAAAGGGTCTTCATTAACTTTTGTTGGGTTATCATGGGCAATCACTTCACCTCTCTGATCTTCAGTTTTTCTGTTGGGAAAATGAAAGGGTGGGGCTAAATGGTCTCTTTCTAGTTCCTTTCTAGTTTCAAAACTATGATTCTATAACACATTCCTCTCTTTTCATTCTTTATGATCCAACAACATTGATCATCTTGAACATAACTTAGTTCAAGTTCTACCCTCTGTAAGAAGCATTTCTAGACTTCTTCCCTCTTATTGCTAGAGCCTGAAACTACCTTCTATCTACTCTGTATATAGCTTGTATGTGGATCATTGTTTGTATGTTGTTTCCCTCATTTGAATGAGAGCTTCCAGAGTCTGTTGTTTTTTGCCCTTCATTTTCGAACAGAACTATGACATCAGGGAGATGATGCTATGACATGCAAATGAATTGGATTTAAGTCAGGAAGGGCTGTGCAAAGTTACCTGCCTCATTTTCCCCTCCAGAGCCATCTGGGTCCAGTGGCAAGATATAGATCAAGATGACTGGAGATGGCCCTAGATGAAATAGCTAGATGGCACCAGCCCTTCAGTAAGGAGGACCAGAGTTCAAATCTGGCCTCAGACACTTAATTTACTTAGTAGCTGTGTGATCCTGGGCAAGTCACAATCCCAATCGCCTCTCAAGAT
Organism: Antechinus flavipes; assembly: GCF_016432865.1. Lineage (NCBI taxonomy): Eukaryota > Metazoa > Chordata > Mammalia > Dasyuromorphia > Dasyuridae > Antechinus > Antechinus flavipes. The sequence goes on from NC_067401.1 coordinate 377,809,384, forward strand.
AAAAAGAAATTACAAAAATAGTTCCTATAAGGAATTGGTCTGGTGTAGAGACTAGTAGGTAAAGCAGTATATACAACTCTTAGCTTGGAGTCAGAAAAGCCTGAGATCAAATTCAGTCTCAACTATTAGCTGGTCATCCTGAGAAAATTATTTAACTTTTCTCTTCCTTGACTATAAAATGGGAGTATCATTAATACCTATCTTCCAGGATTGTTGTAAGGCTCAAATGAGGTAACATCTATAAAATGCCTAGCATAGTTCCTGGTATTGAATAGGCACTTAATAAAATGCTTATTGATCAATAGATTGTTGTCCTTGTTTGACTTTGAGTTTTGTTTTCACTTTATATTTTTCAAAGTATTCTTATAAGCCTCATCAATTAAATATGTATTGATTATCCACCAAGTAAAATACGTTTCTAGTTCACTTTTAATTTTGTGAGATGAGGGGTCTTCAACATAGTCCCTTAAGATGGGGAAGAAACTGAATTTCATAGAGGTTAATTATCTAACACAGGGTTTGAATTTGAACTTGGATATCTTGCTTCCAAGTCTGCGTTTCTTCCAATGCACCATGTTACATGTGAGATTGGGTCAAGAGCTGGAGCATTTGAAGACAAGAACAAGAAAGGTTCAGTTGGGGTAGATAAAGTCTAAGTACAGTTAAGTATAATAAATGGTATAGAATAAGATGAAGAAAAATAAAATAACAATGCTCTAGGAAAATTTGAGGACTGAGAAAGCAGTTATAGCTATTGGGAGATGAGTGGTAAAGTGGGGTGGGATGAAAATAAGAGACAGCACACCATTTTGTTAGGAACACTTGAGTGTAAAACCTGCTTATCATTCTCACTAGCTATGCAATTATGGAAAAGTCATTTAATCTCTAAAGCTCAGTTCCCTCAACAGCAAAATGAGGGGAGTCAACTCAGTGATCTCTAAGATTCCTCCAGATCTTAACCTCTTAAACTTTGAAGATCCTATGAGTCTCAAGGAGGAGGTGATATCTGAGCAGAAGGAAAAGAAGTGTTAAGGGGAAAAAGGGAGGAGAACACCCCTTTTGAGCATAGGGGAATGGCTTTTGAGAATGCTCAAATAATGAAAGATGGGAGATAAAATGACAAGTGCAGGTGACATCTAGAAGCCTGCTTTGACTAGAACTTAAATGGGATGATGGAGAGTAAGGTGATATAAGTCTGGATCTAGAAAACTGAGGGTCTTAACTGCCAAACCAAAGAGTTTATTTTTCATTATTCTAGAACCATTATTTTAGAATCACAGCCAGACCTCGACTTTTAGAAGACTATCATATAATTCGTTCTTGAAATTACTCTCTGGGGTAAGATAGGGTAGAGATAACTATTTCTTTCACTTTCATTTTACAAATGAGGAAAAAAGAGATACAGAATCTTTAAATAACTAGTCACACATTTAGTGAATGATAGTCAGGACTATAAGTCAGATCTCTCATTGCTTAATTGAGGAGTATTTCCTATAGCTTAATTTCTGCTGTCATAGTTTTTTTTGGGATGAGGACATGATCCATTGTAATACCCATCTCTACTATCTCTGAGAGCCCTCAGGACTGGTCAGTATGCTTTGTTGCTGACCCAGGCAATTCCCTCCTCCTAAGGCAACACCCTTATCCCGACTCCTCATTCCTGAGGACTCACCATTTTTGTTCTAAGCAGTGTGGACACCCAATAGGTTTAGCCCACTACAATTTAGAATACCTAAACTCACGTGACCCACCATTTTCAGCCTCCTTTATTTCAGAGGTTACAGGTATGGACTATCACTCTGGGCACTAGCTCCCATTTTCTAAGAAGCTGCCTGTTTTAGTACCTTTAAGTCTCTGTGCACGATGCCATTCTCATGGAGGTATTTCACTGCTGATAAGACCTGCTGAATCACCAGACTGGCATCCTTCTCAGTGTAAACTCCTCGCTCCAGAATCCGGTCGAACAGTTCTCCCCCAGAAACTCTGTATGGAAGATGGATAGATGGGATGAGGTGGAAGAGTGGAGGGAAGAAATGCAGAGGAATTATCTAGATGCTGAATAGCCCACCATTTCAGGAACAGATATTCTTGTGGTGGAGAAAGGAGTCCAAATTATAAGGGGTAGATTTACAGTAAGATAGAGATTTTAGACCTCAGAGAGCCCAGCAGAATAATTGGGTACTTACCTGGTGTAGTCTGAGGCATGCTGGGAATACCTCATTGATACATCAAATTGTATATTTTCTTTGGTTTAAATCTTCTTTTGCCTGAGCTATCTTTCCTAGAAGGCTATTAAGATTTGCTCTAAGATTGTCTATAAGGGTAGGGGGTGAGAAAAGATGTTCAATAGAGGGAGAACCTTCTGAAATTGTAATGTTACCCTTTCCCCCCTTCTTCTCCCCTTGTTCCCAACGCCTTTACAAAGAGAGGTAGGGTTCTGCAATGATAAACTTGGAGTAGGAAGATCTGGGTATAAATCCTGCTCTGAGATTAATTAGCTATGTGACCATTTTGTTGTCTTTTTTTTTTTTTCCTGTTGTGTGAAATTCTTTATGATCATTTTCTTGGCAAAGACACTGAAGTAGTTTGCCATTTCCTTCTTCAGCTCATTTTACAGATTATGAAATTGAGGTAAACAGGTTAAGGGACATTCCCAGGATCACACAGTTAGGAAGTGTCTGAGGCTGCATTTGAATTCAGGAAAATGAATCTTCCTGACTCCAGGTTGGGTTCTCCATGCACTATAATAGCACCATTTATCTGCCCCTTCATGACAATGAAGTTAAATTAAGCTAAAACCACCTAACCTCTCTGAATCTCAGTTTCTTCATCTATAAAACAATAATATCTTTATAACCCGTAGCTCTAAAGTACAAAAAAGACCAAATATTATTATAGAAGAAAATGAAAAAAGTAAAAAATTACTGTATATAATCTATATATATAGAGATTATTTCTAGATATATGTCATATATCTAGATATAGATTTGATAATATAGCTATTGTTGTGGATAAAAATATAATATAAAAATATATATTACATATGATGACTTTATTATATTCATATGTAATATAACTATCTTACATATCATATATCATGTAATATATGATATATCTATCTTTATCTCTAGTAACAATCAGCTGTAAAGCCAAGCAAGATAATTTCACTTTGCCTGTCTCACATGGCTGTTCTAAAGATCAAAGGTAATAAGGCATACAAAAGCACTTTTAAACTCTGGACAGAGAGTAGCAGACAATTAGTTCCTAAATTCTCTAATTGTTTCTTATGTTTTTTCTTTCCAAAGTCTGAGGCTCACATGTGGCAGGTGATGGGATCAAAGAAAAGACAATTCTTTGGAAATAAATCCACACTGACTGACCCTGTGCCGCATGAATTCTTGCTGGCAGGAGCCAGGAAGATGTGACCCTTCTCCCGGAGGACTCTAAGGCAGGAAGCATCCTTGCCTCCATTTACCTAATCTGATGGATTGTGAGTTTATCTTGGTGAATAGGCTTATTAAAACTGAACTAGGCTCATCTGGATTTGCTTATTAGGATTGCTCCCAGTCTTTTGCCAGTTCTTTTCTTCTTGCTCTGAAGCCTGATCCCGCCTTTTTTGCTGAGCCCCTAGTGAGTCCAGGATTTAATAGGCTACTTGGGCTTGAGCTGGCTCATTAAAGTTGTCAGGTGTCAGAGAGGGAAAAGGGAGCTGTGTCATCAGTCAGAAACACACAAACTCAGCCATGCTGGGATGGTGAAATCAAGATGGGAGCAGGCAAAGGGGGAGTTTTATAAATAGAAAGTCATCTCTGCCTACTGATCAGATCGAGGTCTGGGCACAGTCCAAACCCTAGCAGGCACCACTCAATTGGCATTTACATGGGCCAGTGACACGAGGACCTTTCTAATGGGATATTATTTTCATTTTATAGATTGAGAGGAACATCACAGATGGGATCAGTGAATCACTTTAAAGAGCTCTAAGTTTCCTTTGCTTGTTCTAACTACAGAATCCTCTGTTTCCTTCCACCTGCTCCCATATTCTGTGATGGCTTCCAGTGGCAGATGCTCCTCCATCCCACCCAAGGGCTCTGCATAGGATCAAGGACCCTGTTCACTTACAGTTGCATGACCAGGTAGTAATGAGTGGAGCTCTCATAGATATCTTCTAGGGTTACAATGTTTTCATGCTTGATCCTGCAAAGAATAAAAGAGGTCAGTTCAAAAAGATTTATGTTGTCCATAGAAAACAAATAGACCCAATTCCATTAGCCTTCTATTTTTTTTTTTCCCTAGGGAACTGCAGAGATGTGAACATAGCATTTGGATTGTTAAGCATGGAGTACCTATGGCAAATTTAGCTGAAAAGTTGGAGTTAGGGGGTGGATAGAAATGGAGGATAGAAAGCAGTCCTTTCTAGTCAGGTTAAATCGTTCAGGCACAAGAGAAACCCTGTCTCCCCAAAAGTCTGACCTTAGCCAGGGTGATCATGATGCTGATGACTCTTAACCAAATGAATGCTCATTAAGAGGCAGAGAGAGAGGCAGCAGGTAGGGTCACTGTGAGTGGAAAGGTAGATGAGGAGACAAGTGGGACTTCAAGAATGGTGCATTGCACAAGGTTAGCTAAACCATAGTCAATAGTCTGGTCTAGACCTTCTTGCCATAGGCAAGGAAGCAAGCCCTTAAAGATGTCAGTCCCCAGAGATAAAGCTCCCATAATCCCATTCTAGTTATAGCTTCGAGAACAAAATGTTTATGTAGTTTTTCATAACAGGCTGGGTGCCTACACAAAATGTCCACATGATATGATCCTCTTCCCCTTTCACTTTTATCACACTATGGCCATGGAAATCTCTTTTATCCTAAAATCAAATAGAAGAAAAACTGGATTTGTAGTAATAGACTAAAGTTTACATTCTTGCCCAGCCAATTACTTTTTGTTTGTTTTTCAGGCAGTTGTGGTTAAGGAACTTGCTGAAGGTCAACCAACTAGTGAGTGTCAAGTATCTGAATTTATATTTGAACTCGGGTCCTTCTTATTCCAGAATTGGTACTCTATCTACTATGACATTTAGTTGCTCCTCCCCCCCTCCCTCCCCCAGTTACTCTTTCTATTACTTTAGTGGAGAAGGAAGAAGGTAAAGAAATAAGCATTTATACAGCACCGGCATCTAGCACTGTGTTAAATATTAAGCCTCTCTGGGACTTAGTGTCTTTATTTGCAAAATGAGAGGATTGGATTAGATTCTTTAAAAAGTCTTTTCAAATTCTAAATTCCATGACCTAGTCTTAAGGGAAACTAAGGGATGAATCATTTCTGGATGATTTTGCGGAGGATAGGAGTCAAATAACCTTCACTGCCTATGAAAACCAGGTCAAGAAGGAATGTGCTTACAAACGTGTTGGAGGGAGGGGGGAGGCAGACAAAAACTTCCCATTCAGAGGGGAATGGGACATTGATTAGATGAATGGGAATGAAACTATATTATATTCTTATTTAGACATCATGGACAACAAGACAGAACTTCACATTTCATAGGATTATTACTTTATAGTTGTTATAAATTTATAACTATATAAATTCATAGCTCTTTGAACCTCATTTTACAAGTAGGAAACACATAGATATAATGACTTTTCCAGGGTCACATCACTAATAAGCAGCAGAGCCAAGATTAGAACTCATTACTCGATTCCCAAACCATTGCTTTTTCCAACATTCCATACTGCCTGTCAGTAATTCTACTGGCTATAAACTAGATGAGGGCCTAGATGCTCTAGAAAGTTACCCCAAAACAAATGCATCAGAATAATTATGTTAGCACAGGGGCATAGGATTCCAGTTTTAAAAGTCTGTGAATCTTTCGCTTTCTAGCTTCAAGAGTCAAGAGTTCTGTTTGAGTCTGAAGGGGAACTCAAGTTCATACCCATCGATAGTTGAGTCTGGTCACATCAAGAATTCTTTAAAATACAGACCAATTATAAGAATATTTCCAATTCTTTTTAATGACATCTTTAATAGTGACAACCATCACCATTGCCCTTTTGCTAAACATGAGTGACTTGCCCTGGAATGGTTAATGATGGCTAATCTTGTTTCCTACTCAATTGAATTTTTTAAAAAAAAGTTGTTTGGCCATGAAAAAAAAAGTTTTTTTTACTTTTGGGTGAAAATTTCAAGTTAGCAGAGTTCAACTTAATATTCTTTCTAACAATTAGAGCTATCCCCAAATATCATAGTTTACTCTTATTAGATAGCGTGGAAGATATTATTGGAGCTATTCAAGCAGATTCTGGATGACGAATAATGGGGAAAAAAGTTGCATATCAATTATAGGATGCATTAGATGCCCTGGGGTCCCTTCCAACCCAAGAAATTCTATGATCTCTAGTCTAGACTGATTTGACTCTTTGATGGACTAGAATAGCTGGAGCAATGACCAAAGTGATCATGACTTCTTGGGTTACAATTCCACTCTGGTTCTTTTTGCTGAAGGTGTCTGAGAGGAAATGTTTATTTTCAGCTGGATATACCCAATCAATTTTCCATCACACTCACTTTTTCAATACTGCAATTTCATTCTCCAGGCTGCTGTCCCGGAAGGCAGGAGATTTTTTGATACATTTCAGGGCAAACAGCTTCCCAGACACCCTTTGCTTTACCAGGAAAACTTCTGAAAAAGCTCCTCTAAAAGGGGAAAAAAATACCAAGAAGAAAAACTTAGATTGTACCAGTGGAGAACATTGCTGGGGGCAAAAATATAAAGTTAGACAAACAGTTGGCTGATAATTAGCTTCTATTATCACTGTAAGCCACCTATAATTAACTAAAGAATTGGACTTGAATTATGGCGTGTTTATTATAGTCACTGTGTTCCTTTCTTCACACAATGAATCTAAGGGGGGAGAAAGGCTTATTGGGATGGAGGTGGATGATTTCTCTCTTATATAAAGCATTTCCTACTTAGGCATAAGTTAGAGAGAACCCTGAATTCTCCAGGCTGTGTGTACCAGTGGATTACAGACTTTAATAGGTCCACCCAAAGTGCAAAGTCTTCCATTAAAGCAATTAATTAATCAACAAGCATCTATTAAGTGCCTATTATGGTACCAGGCACTGTATTAGGTATGGAGAATTGAAGGACAACCCTCCCTCCTCTCCCCCTATCCCCATCCCTATCCCTATTCTAGATTGAAAGCTGGACCAACTTAAAGGTTACCTAGCCCAACTCCTTCAATTTGGAGATGAAGAAACTGAAAAGTGAGAGAAATTAAATGGCTGAGTTCAGGTCACACAATGGCAGAGCCAGGATTTGATGTGAGAGTCTCTTACATTCTAACTTCATCACTGTCAGATTGGCTTTGTAAAATTTTCTACCATAACAACTCTTTAAGACAATTTACCAAGTGATTTGTCTAAACAATGACAACTAAGTGGAACAATTGGGTTTGAAGTTAGGAAGATCTGAGTTCAAATATTACCCCAGATACTTACTAGCTTTGTGATCATGGGCAAATCAGTCAGCCTCAGTTTCCTTACTTGTAAAATAGTGATAATTATAATATCTATCATCTATATATTTCCAAGTTTTCAAGGATAAAAGGGGATAACAAATGATTTCAAGTGCTTTGCAAACCTTAAAATGCTATACAAATGAGAGCTACTACTATTATACTTGTTGTTTCCCCCATTAGAATGTAAGTCCTTGAGGCAGGGGATATTTAATTTTTGTTTTTGTATTCTAGCACCTAGCAGAGTGCCTTTCACAAAGTAGGAATAAATACTTGATGATTGATTGACTGCCCAGATAAGTAAAGAATTGAGACTGGAGAATGTTTGCATTTCATTCTGACACTGTGTGTGTGTGTGTGTGTGTGTGTGTGTGTGTGTGTGTATGTGTGTTTGTGTCTATGAGGTGGTGGATCAAAGCTGAGCCACCAAGGGATGAATGGAGGGTATTTTTTCAACTATTTTTACAATTGCATCTGATTCTTTGTGACCCCATTTAGGGTTTTCTTGACAAAGATACTGGAATGGTTTACCATTTCCTTCTCCAGATCATTTTACAGATGAGTAAACCGAGGCAGACGTTTTTGAACAACTTGCTAAGGATCACACAGTGTCTGAGGCTAGATTTGAACCCAGGTCCTACTAACCCCAGGAATGCTTTTGATGGGTTCTGTGGTAGTATTCTTCTACTTTTCTAAAACTCACATAAGCACCCATGTTTGGAGTTTATTGTTCTTTTTGCTGCTTACTAGAGGTGGGGATATTACTTCCCTGCTTTCCACCAAAGTGTCAGTTTCCTCCTCTAAAAAATGAAAGGGTTAAATTAAATATTCTCCAGGTTATTTTATGGCCCTACGATCCAGGACTCTATGAATCAATTGAATTGAATTTAACAAACATTTACATATACCTAGTATGTGCCAAGCACTTGTGCTAGAGATACAAAAATTAAAACCAAGCAAATGATCTCTTAACCTCACTTTACCTGGGGGAAACCAAATATATATACATATACATATAGATAAATAAATACAAAGATAATTATGACTTGGGCATAGAGATTTTAAGTGATTTGGCCTGGGTCATACAGCCAAATAAGTATGCATTCCTCATCTGTCCCCAAAATTTGAATTAAGGTCTTATGGACTGCAGGTCTAGCACTGGACCCAGAAGGAAAACACTTATAGCTTTACCTTTGTTAGTGAGTGACAATGTCAAGGCTTAGCCCTCAATCTCCTAGCCTTTGGAGATTTGGAGTCTTGCTAAAAAATGCTTTTCTCCCTGTTTACCACTGTGTAGGTGGATCTATTAGATCTGGACTGCTTAGCACCCCCTGGGGTGCCCCTTGATGACATTTCATTCCACTCACTATTGAACAGCACACTCCTGTTCTAATTACCACTACCCACCAATACCATCCCCTGCATTCAGAATAAATGTCAGGGATTCAGCTTTTGCCCCTTCAAATTTCAGAAAGTAATGGGAGGCATTCTGGCTGTAATTGGTGAGTGGGAAGGTTGGCTGCAGGGTTCTGATGCTGCCAGATGGGATAGAAGGGTTTCATGACCCAGATGAGTGCCTTAGAATATATCACAGGACTGAATGGGTAAAAAGTGCCCAGTTCTTCTTCCAGGTCTGGCCTCCTCTGTCCCTCCCTATCCCTATTTAAAATAATATTATATTTTTAATTTATGGAATAAAATAAGCACTTCTATAACATAAAAATGTAATTGCACATGAAACTGCAAATCTATTATATCAAATTTGTTATTCTTTTAAATATATAATAAAGTTATCATATAAATGTCCTTTTTCACTCCTTTTTTTATTCTCTCCATTTTTCCTTTCAAGAAAGCTCTTCTGGTGTGGTAATCTTTTCAATGACTTGGTACAGGTTTGCCTCTTCATTATAAATCAACCAGTCAACCAATAGCATTTGTTAATATAGTATTTATTAAGCATATATAGAATATTATATTTATTTATAATAGGCAGGCAAAGGCATCATCATGTGGGTATTAGAGAGTGTGTCTCAAAGGAAGATCAGGGTTCAAATCCTGCCACAGACACATCTTGACTCTGAGATTGTTATAGAATATAGATAGCAACTTTTCTTTCTTTCTTTCTTTCTTTCTTTCTTTCTTTCTTTCTTTCTTTCTTTCTTTCTTTCTTTCTTTCTTTCTTTCTTTCTTTCTTTCTTTCTTTCTTTCTTTCTTTCTTTCTTTCTTTCTTTTTTTCTTTCTTTTTTGGTTGACTAAGCAATTGGGGTTAAGTGACTCGCCAGGATCACATAGCTAGGAAGTGTTAAGTATCTGAGGCTGGATTTGAACTTAGGATCTCCTGACTCCAGAGCTAGTGCTCTATCTCTCTCTCTATCCACTAGTTAGTTCTCCCACTTTACATTTTCACTATATTTATATATATATAGATCAATTCCTTAAAGTCAGGAACTATTTATCCTCAGCACTAAGCATAATGGCTGACATAATAAATGCTCATTGACTGACCAATACAGGCACAGTCCCTAGTCCTACATGCCTCTGCTAATGGGGTAGATATAATCTCAAAACACAAAAAAACTTTTAAAAATCATTTAGTTTAATTCTAGTTTTGCAAAACATTGGAAGATATCTCTCTCTTCTCTTTTATTTTTGATTCTAATGCTGATTTAAAACTGCCTTAATACCAATATTTTTTCAGCAATTTTGTGTGGCTGCCAGTCATGGAACAATATGATCCTGGAAGAACCAAAATGACAAATCAACAAAAGTTAAATGGAAAGGTACATGGTGGGTGTAAGCAAGAATCAGCATGTCGTCATGTGGTGAAGTGGTATATATGCTATTTATTATCAAAGTTTAAGATGACCAGAAAAGGAAGCTGGCTAGTCATGTCACAAGAATTAAGGAAAACAGATGGATGGTCTGCGTAATACACAGATATCTTTTAGATACTAAAAAAACCAAGAGGTGGCTTTTCAGTACATTAGGTAAGATCCTTCTCTAACTGGTTTTTGGGAAAACATGAACAAGAGTTAGTTGCACAGGATCAGAAATCCTTGAGGGCTACCAGCACCAATGAAGGGAATACTCAGACTAGTGAAATCACTCACCAATTATATTCAATTTAAGCTAATCCTCAGTTATTCTTTTTAACACATTCAACTTATAGGAAAGCAGCTTTTGATTCACCATGAGAACATTCTGACAATGACAATTATTTGAAAATAGAACATCCTGCCTTATATAGTGGTAAGCGCTACTTTATTGGAGGTATTCAAGCTAAGTCTGGATGACTTGTTGGAAATGGAATTGGTTTCATAATATCTGATGGCTCTCTTTTTTTTTTTTTCTCTTTTCAAATGCAAACCTTTCAAATCACTGGAATTGTTTAAAAATATGATGGGTTACCTTAAACTTAGTGTGTTCCCTATTTCTATGAATGTTTTAGATAGGAATTATGACTCAGAGAGTGGCTGAACAAAAGTCCTTTCCAATTCTAAGTCTATGTGCAAAGAATTGAGGCAACTCAGGAAGGGAATCAACCAATTCAGAAGAAAAAGGAAGAAATGGACCCATGTATGTGTATAAAATATGTTTTGAACCACTTATTCATAAATATAAATTAAAAGTCACTGGGATCTACTTGCAAATACTTGCAAACTGGGAGGAGGCTTTCCAAAGTGGAAATGTCGTATTCACCTACACATCACTAAGCATAAAGCATTAAGAGTAGGTCCACTGACTCAGCAAGGTTAGGCAGGGACCCATATCAGCCTTGACCTGGTCCAGGTCAAACTTAGGAAACAGATATTTTACTTCTCTAAGAAGCCTGGATGAGGAGAGACAAGGAGTTCCAATGCATGTTTTTTTTTTTTTTTTTGTATTAATATGTTGAAGCTATGATTTTGTTACCAAATACTTCTATATAATCATAAAATCTTGATTTGGAAGCAGTTACTCTAGCCTCATATCCCCTTCACAGAATTTTTAAGGGATGACAGTCAACTAGTTTACTTTCACTGACATGGAACTCATGATTTCACAAGGGAATCCATTTGTGATATGGTGGAAAGAGCTAACTGACTGTATTTAGAAATCCTAGGTTAAAATCTTGCCTCTGATGCTCACTATCATTGGGACTGTGGGCAAATCACTTAAATATCTTTAAGTCTGTTTTCTCACTTTTTTAAAAAAGGAGGCAAACTAGACTAAATGGTTTCTGATGTCCTTGGAAGCTTCAAATCTGTGACCCTCTGATCTAAGTGTTTGAAAGTTGTCCTGAAATCTGCACCTCTGTAACTTCTGGATCCACAACGAGTTAGTCTATTCTCTTCTTCATATGGAAAATATTTCCTGTAAACTTCTTTTCTTAACTGCCCATAAACTTTCTAATGTAGCTCTAGATCCCCCTGGCACTCTAGGATACCCTCTAAACCCAAAACTCAGCTCCTTTTGGAAAACACTGATCTGGAAAATACTGGCTTCAGTTCTTTGAAGAAGATTTGATTAGGCTTTGAGAGAATGCAAAATGCAAAATACCACCCCCACACTTCCTTCCTACAGGAACTATTATAAATGTAGCAGCAGTTAATATACTGTTTCCTGCAAATGTTATCATACAGAAGATGTGGAGACTGTTTTCCTTTGCAGTGTTTGCTGAGAGAAAACATTTTAAAGTTGGTCCTGCTCAGGGATGGTCTGATGTGTATGAAAACTAAAACAGCATGGTGGAAAGACTGCTGGATTGGGGGTTAGAAGACTTGCCTTCGATCATTACCCTCAAGATCTTTAGGCAAACAATTGGCTGTTCTGTGCCTCTATGGCTTCAACCATAAAACAAAGTGGTTGGACTACATAACCTTTAATGTCCTTTCCAGTTTTAGATTCTGTGCTTGTGATATATTCATAGATAGATTCATAGGTTTAGAACTGAAAGGCAATTTCCTTATTACATAGATAAAAATACAGAGGGGAAGTAAGTGAAGGAGGCACAATTTGAATTCAGTTCTGATTCCAAGAAATCATTATTCTTTCCACACTGTACCATATTGTTAATAATAGTCAGTAGCTTCTTCTTCCTTCCTTCCTTCCTTCCTTCCTTCCTTCCTTCCTTCCTTCCTTCCTTCCTTCCTTCCTTCCTTCCTTCCTTCCCTTCCTCCCTTCCTTCTTCCCTCCCTTCCTTCTTTCCTTCCTTCCTTCCTTCCTTCCTTCCTTCCTTCCTTCCTTCCTTCCTTCCTTCCTTCCTTCCTTCCTTCCTTCCTTCCTCCCTTCCTCCCTTCCTTCCTTCCTTCCTCCTTCCAAATGAAGTTATGTGACTTACCCAGGATCACACAGCTAATAAGAGTTTGAGGCCAGATTTGAATTCAGGTCTGGAATTGGTGCTCTATCCACTGCAAATAGCGTCTTCCTGATATAACTCATGGACAGATAAAACTGCTTTTGTAAGTACCAAGAGGCTTCTATTGAAACTATTTTAGCTATAGAGCCAAATCCTATGCTCCTACAATAGGCCATGGCTCCCTTTTGCTTCTGGAGGCAAGGTGATTCCCTCTATGCATGTCCAGTTCCTATGGTCTCTGGCTTCTCTGACTGAGTCTGCTTTGTGGATTAGGTAGGTCTAAGCATTGCATTGAACTACATTCTCCCCATTCTTCTCCTCTGATTTCAGCTGCAATTGTTATATGGCTGCTTTCAGTGTGTGTGTGTGTGTGTGTGTGTGTAGGTGACATGAATGACTTCTGAATTTGCAAGTGGAAGCTGCATATAACCAAGAATCTAGGGATTTATCTCAGGATTCATTTTCCAGTCACTTACCAGTCATAGTTTAATGGCCATAATGAGTGAGAATCCTTAATTTGAATTGTCTACTTTTAAGACCCATCTTCTAGAGATACCCTTCCCCTTTCCCTTCCTCCTTCCTTCTCCTCATCACCAGTCTCTTTTCTTTCCTCCTTCTCAGGTGAAGTGACAATGGGAAAAGCCTACTCTGGGGCAGGACTGGGCGAATCTAGGGAGGGGATAGCCCAATTGAGAGCCTTTGTGTCACTGGCTACCATTTTTGGGGAAGGATAAAATGTGAGTCCAGAGCTACTTATCAACCTCCTGTTGAAAATTTCAGGAAGTCTATTTGGCCAGAAGTAGCTTTTGTCATCATCTTTGATCAGGATACTTGTTTTAAATGCATCCCAGCTCTCTGAGCTCTTTCTGCCTCTCTCCACAGCAACATGAGTGTCTGCAGTCTAATGTAGAAGGCAATGGAGCTAATTTATTGACCAACTTGTGCTCCTGATGTGAGCTAGTGGAGTAGGGGAAAATGAGCAGAGATCTTAGCCTCTCCCCATCAAACTCCTTAATTTGGGCTCAGAATAGGAGAGATGAGCCAGTCTTCACAGGCTCTGCCTTCCCCCATTCTCTTGATTTAGGAATGAGTAAACAAATAAATCCTGTAGGATCCACTTGTGGCCTGCTAGCCTCCTATTTTTCCTTCTTCCCAATAAGAGTCCTTACTTTGATGTCATTTTGAGGAAACTGGCTAGGGAGAAGAGAGATGCCAGATAAGCCTTTAGCACTGACTGCCTGTAGACTCTGTATACTTTATATTTGAAGCCATCCAACTCAAGAAAACAGAGATTTTAATATTGGGGCTAGTATCTCATCTCTCTTGCTGTCAGAAATAAGTATATGACTACCCACTATATTCAAAAGCAAGGGATTCACTGATAGGAGACAGTGGAGAGTTAAACATGGGTGAAAGTAATCACCATAGGTTTTACCTGAATTCCACTTTTCTTTGCTACCCCAACCAGTGACTAACCAGAGGCATCAATAGGGAGCAGGGTTGTGGATTGGCAAACCAGTCTCAGCCAGGTACATGCTGGATTCCCCAGAGAAGGCAGCAGACAGATTTAAGTGAAGACTCTGGAAACAGAGGAACTGTTTCTGGCTCACCCAGCTCAGCAATTATCATCAAGGGGAACATGCTTGGACTCCCACGTGATATCTTATTTTTTCCAACTGAGCCAGAGCACTATGAGGAGAAAAAGTGGAGGTGGCAGAGGGGAGCTGATTCAGATCTGTGAGTAATCTGACAGCTTGAGTGCCCACAGGAGCCCCTTTCTGTAGCAAAGGGGGTTAACTTGTTCAGTGCCAGTAGCTTTCTGAGGGAATTCTAGAGGAAATTCCTAGGAGATTTTATGAAACTTCATAGGATTCAACTCTCTCTTAGCTGAGAGTTTGATTGGAAGACTCAGGGATGGGGGAAAGTAGGAAAAGGAAGAACAAGAGACCCTGCTGTCTTCTAATACTACCTTTATTTTCTCCCAACTCACTTTGTCTCATTTATCTGCCAAGTACATGGCTGTCCATCTTCCTCCTGATACTCAGACCTTTAAAATCTTCTGATATATCCCCTGAAATAACCTGATTCCTGAATTCTTGGCATAATGCACTCGGAGGTACAGATCAAGGTTGTATCAAGGTGGAATCTACACAAGTGACAACACCCTTGGAATTCATTTAAGCCACTTGGAAATTAATTCCAACACACCACCATTCAACCATCACCAAGCTTGATTTAATCCAATCTGAAGGTTGTATCTGGGCCTGCATATATTTGCTGATAGACAACTTCTTTTGTCTATGTAGATAAGAGGGCTGGGATACATAGCGATATAGGAAAAAAGACTGGTATTTAGAAAAGTGGATCAGAGAAACAACAAGTGAAAGGATTGCTTGGATACATCAAGCGCATCCCTTTTCCATACTCCCAACCTTCCAACCCCTTTCAAAGATTATGTTGCTTCTTTAGTCAAATGAGTCCTGGCTCAGTAGGGAACTTGCCAATTGACACAAGTCATAGCCAGCCCCAGAAGGGTGCCTGTCCTTCCCCAAACTGCATTGGCCCACAACTCATGATTTCATCCTCCTTGGACTTACGATCCCAGTGCTTCCATGAAGATGAAAGTTTTCCGAATATTGGTCGTTTGCTTCTTCCAAGAAGTGCAGTCATCCTCTTCTTTTCGTCCCATTGCCTCCAGAGTTGAAGCTTGGGTTTCTGAAGAGGTTGGAAACGTTGGGGAAAATGAGAAAAAAAGGAATAAAAGCATTTACTTAGCTATTTTACCAAATGGCCAAATGACATTTATCTCTTGCCTTTGAGGGTATCTCCACAGCCAACAGTTAGAAATAAAGAGAAGCAATATGTTGTGGTAGAATGAACATTGGGACCAAAAACCTGGCTTTGCATTCTGATTCTTGAAATTTTGAAGCTGTGTTCCTGTGTGTAAACCACTTAACTTCTTAGGGGATCACTTTTTCATTTGCAAAATCGAGATAAAAATATGTGTAGCAGCCAAGCTGTGGTGAGGTACATGCTTTGTCAATTGGAAAGCAAAGTTAAATGGGAATTGTTATCTTTATAACTCTCTGGATTAAACAGAAATGAAAGAAGCAGAAAGTTCTTTATTTCCAAATTACCCAGGTATTTGCTCTGATTATAGCTTCATTTATGGTAGGATTTGAACAGGACTATGATTGTTTCTACTCCCTCACAATCATAGTCCTGTTCAAATCCTACCATACTCCTGCATAAAGTCTTCCTAGTTTATATTATGCATACCCTTTTATCACTTCCTAAAACAATTATTGGGTCTCCATGTAGCAGAGCAAATAGAGCATTAGACCTGGAGTCAGGAAGATTCATCTTCTTGAGTTCAAATATGACCTTAGACACTTACTAGGTGTGTCATCTCAGGCAAGTCACCTTATCCTGTTTGCCTCAGTTTCCTTATCTGTCAAATGAGCTGGAGAAGAAAATGGTAAACTACTTCAGTGTCTCTGCCAAGAAAACCTCAAATTGGGGGTGGGGGCAGCTAGGTGATACAGTGGATAGAACACTAGTCCTGGAGTCAGAAGGATTTAAATTCAAATCTGGTCTCAGCACTTACTAGCTGTATGCAAGTTAATTACTACCCAATTGCCTCCCAAACCCCGCAAACAAAACCCAAATGGGGTCATGGAAACTCAGACACAACTGAGATGACTAAACAACAACAAAGTAATTTTTATCTTTCAAAAACATCTATTAAACATTTTGGTTTTGCTTCCCATTCATTCCCTACTATATTCTCTTTTCTTTTAGAGCACTATTCCTTGTATCAAAAAATAAACAAGAAAGAGAACCGCTACATACAAACAAATCAACCAGATCTGATATGTTATATACATTATATTATATATATATATTATATTGCAGTGTTCTACAACCCTCGTCTTCTGCCTTTGTAAAGAACTTTTGATTTTGTTATTATTTCCATTGTTGTATTCATTGTGTATATTGTTTTCTTGGTTCTAATTTACTTTGCACCAGCTTGTATATGCCGTCCAATGCTTCTTTATATTTCTTGTACTTAACATTTCATCCAAAACAGTAATATTCCATAATATTTATGCACTGTATTTTTTTTTAGCCATTCCTTGATTAGTGGACATCTGCTCTGTTTGCAGCTATTTACTACTATTAAAAAGCAATATAATAACATGCTATTATGTCCCAGAATCAGAAGGTAACTCAGAGAATATCTGGTCCAACCTCTACCTCTTTAACTTTATCAACAAGTGGTCATCCAGCTTCTACATGTAAGTAGTAGCCATTCAAATGAAAACTGTAACTAGGAAGGCAGTGGAGTATTGATTATGGGATATGATGGGAGGAAGTGAGGACAGTTCAGGATTGAGAAGAGAAGGAAAAATGATTGGAACAGTCCCCTTTGGAATGAATAAAAGAGGAGCACTGGACAACCGTGAGGGCCCAGTTGAATTCACATATAATAAATTTGTAGCGGATGAACTCTGTTTGATTCTCTTTCTCTAGCAACATTCAGAAACCTTGGAGCTAAAGTTGAAAAATCACAGGATGAAAGTTATCTAGAGATGAGTATTTATGGGTCAGCAACATCAGAAAATTATGACAGCAAGGGATTCAAAGATTAAAATTACAGATCTTGGGACTGGATCTGTGTCTGGAGATGCTGGATCTGGAGTTTGAATTTTGGCTTTGATGTTTACTAGATGTGTGACTTGGCAAATCATTTAACCTTTATGGGACTTAGTTTTCTCATCTGTGAAAGGAAGGGACTTGGTCAGATGACCTGGGAGATCCATTCCAGCTCTTACCTCAAAAGCTCACTTCTCTAGGCTAACCTTTCCCAGTTCCTTTTATCATTAGTCCTTCAGAATAATTGTGGATCATTGTAGTGCTGAGAATAGCAAAGTCATTTATAGCTGAACATCCTAGAACATTGCTATTACTTTGTATATTATATTTCACCTTGCTTGAATTCATGGTACTTTATACTTATCAAAGCTCTTGTGCCTGCCTTTTCTTATTAAAGTTTCACAATAACACAGTGGGTAGGTAGGAAAACTATTATTATCCATATATTTGACAGATGAGGAAACTGAGGCAACTTGCCCAAACTCACACAATTTGATTGACCTTAGACTAGAATTTAGGCTTTTTTGAACTTAGTCCCTCATTGTTTAATCTAGATCATGCTGTCTTGTACTATTTTCTAGTTATTTCATGTGTGATATACTTTTGTATCTCCCATTATACTTGACAAAGTACTGGACATATAGCCATTGCCCAATAAATAATTGAATTAAGTCTTAGCTATAGATCAGGGATCAAGAGGTGCTGTCACTGTCTTCCTCTGTTTTGTCTGATCTCCCAGTTGCCACCTACTCTGCTTAGACAAGGAGTACTGAGAACAAAAGAAAAGAGGTGAGGAACCATTGCTGCCATTATCAGTAATTATCCCTTTCCCTCCCGGTACACAGAAACCTAGAAACATCTCTGATGAAAGCCTTCCTTAAAATAACTGGCTTCTCTGAAATCTATGGAACCCTCTAACATCTTCAGGGGATAGACCGAAGTTAGTTTCATGCTATTGAGAATGGCAGCCCATAAGAAAATACAAAAAAGTCACTCAACAATCAGGTTTGGTCGAATATTATCCAGTAAATGTATTTGGGTCATCTGACTTGTTTGCTCAGGGACTCCATAATTACAGTATTAGCTACTAATCTAGTTTAGATGGTTCCAAGGATTTGTATCTTTTGACCCTGCAATATCACTACTAGATCTATTTCCAAAGATGATTAGAGAAAAAGGAAAAGAAGTTATATGTTCTGAAATATCTATAGCAGCTCTCTTTGGGGTGACAAAGAAGTAGAAATTGCAGGGATTCCCACCAACTGGATAATGTCTAAATAAGTTGTGATATATAATTATGGTGGAATACTACTGTTATAAGAAATGATGAGTTTGATGATCTTAGAAAAGCATGAATAGATTTGCACAAAATAATGAAGAGTTAAATGAGCAGGGTGAAGAGAATATTTGTATATAGTCAAAGAAATATTTTTTTAAGAACAACTTTGAGCTAAGAAATCATTTTGGCCACTATAAATACCCAAATTAATTATATAGGACCTATAAAGAAAGATGCTATCTGCATCTAGAGAAAGAACTGCTAAATAGAAATGTGTATTAATGATTTTATATATATATGTATGTATACACGATATACATATATGCATATATATATGTGTGTGTATGTGTCTAATGTTAGCCATTTCTGGGGGGGCGGGGAGGAAGGGAAGGAAAAAGGAAAAAAAATACACAATAATTTTGTTATATATTTAAAAGGAATAGAAAATTGTACAAAATAGATTTTCATGTGCAATTATCTTTTTTTGTTATATTATGTTATGGAAATATTTTATCCCATTAATTAAAAATTAAAACACTAAAGATAGAAAGTACTTTGAGGAACAGTATGACTATAAAATAGAGACAGATATTGTGTAGGGGGATGAAGTTTGAACTTTTTGTTGCCTTTTAGAGTAGATGTCATATACTTTGAAGAAGAAAAGTAACATTTATTCCAAAACTTGAGATTTTTATTCTTTATGCTTGTCATCTGACTAAATGCTTTGATTTTTACCCTAATATTTAATGTAAAGACAAAGTCTTAGTTGGATTATATAGACTATCTTGGGGAATACTAGGGAAAGGCAGACATGGGCTCTATTTATACACGATTGGTTTGTTGGTTATTGTCCTTCATTCTTGAAGAAGTCTAAAATGACATGATTATGTTAGCATCAAGTTAGCCTGTCTGACTGTGTCTGATCAGACCAATATGAGCTTAGAATGCTCTGTTACAGGTTGCACACATTTACTCCCTATGAACATTTGGGGTAGCTTCTCTAACTTTGAGTATCTCATTTCTTCTGAACTAATTCAATTCTGCTTTGCTCATAGAACACTTTCTGATAAGGGCATGCCATGCTGGGTGGTCCTGTGCCAGTGTTTCCCATGCTCTCCAGTTCTCCCAGTCACCAAGGAGTGAACCAAGGCTGTGTGCTTGCTCCCATGATTTTTAGCGTGAGATTTTTTAGTCATGTTGTCAAACATGGAAGTTTCAGCACTAGACTGTAGGCAATTCTTTACCCTGAAAAGGCTACAAAACCAGACTAAAGTGGAGGGAGTGTTGGAGCATACACTATTAATGAAGCAGAGAAAGGCTTTGTGGTAGAGTGGAAAGAATCACACTTCTTGTTACTACCTGTTTGTGAGGTTCCATGGCCCTCAGTTTCCTCATCTATAAAATAAGGGAGTTGGAATAGATGTAAGGTCCCTTCCAGATCTTGTGATCTGAAATTAGCCATAGATATGCTTTCTTCCTCTGCCAGTTTCTGTGTGATTTTGCATAGTTTACTTAACTTCTTTTGGTTTTTGTTTCATCTTCTTTAAATGAAGGGATAGTACTTAATCACCTCTAAGGTTTTTTCCCCAGTTCTAATTATCTTTGATGTTTTCTATGTCTGCATTTATTTTACTTTATCTTTTGGAGGAGGAGATAGGGCTGTCTATTTGTCTGCCAGGAAATGATATATCAACTCTCCCCATATCTATATTTATTTAGAAAAAATATTGATTTGTGATGTGACTTTCCTTTTCCAGCACTACCACTATCACTTTCTCAGTTGAGCTTCCTTTCTTTGGACAGGGGAAGCTTCTGGATGTATCCAGACTTTTAGCTTATAAAATGCCAACTGGGAAACAGGCATTGCCTATGGGAGTGCTGTTTCTGTGCACATTACACTTCAAAGAATCCCTACAGAGTAACCACCTGCTTTTCAATAGGTATTAACATTGTGCCAGCAATAAAACTTCATTTGTTGTTCTATCCCTTTAAATTAGATTAAAACCCAGATGTATACTTAGTTGAATCAGAAAAGGGATAATATTAAAAAAGCTTTCCAATCATATGCTCCATTTCTCCAAATCCTTAAATCTAATCATTTACCTGCTTCTTAGGGTACAATTTCAACATTTAAAGGACCCATATCTGAAATCCCTACATTTGGTCTCCTAGCTCCAGGCCCCTCATGCTTCTGAGAAATCATTCCAAATGGCCCAATCTGGTCTATTTACAAGAGAAGTCTTGAACTGGGGCATGTTCCCAAAGGAATGTATAACCATCAGCCCTGAGAATGACTGCACTGGGTCCAATTCCTGTCTAATGCAATGGGCCACTATCTTTTCTCTCTGACGCTAGTAACTTTCTCCCACTCTTCCTCCTTAACCCCAACAGATAATTGCAAAGAATAATGAAAATTTAATATGAATCTCATTTTTTGTTTCCAATGTACTTCCTGCACTTCACTCTATTTCTATAACAACAGGAATTTGGCCTGAGAGCTTGGGAACAGCAGCTATGATTTGTCTTGAGTTTAGAAGCCTGCATTTATAGCTTAAGACTTGGATGTTAGGAGCTACCATCTCTGGCATCAATGGAGCACATAAGAGTGCAATGATAGTTAGGAACAGATTGAATCCTCAGGGATCAAACCTCCTGAGAGAGGTCTCCTGAAAAAGGAACTAATTATGTTAACGTAGGAAAAAGCATTGGGTTTAAAGACAGATGATTTGGTTAGCCCCACCACTTACAAGAGTTCTTAATCTTTGTGTGTGTGTGTGTGTGTGTGTGTGTGTGTGTGTATAAGAGAGATGCACCCCTTCTGCATGCTTCTTTTCAGTATAGTGTTTTTAATGCACACAATAAAATATGCAAAATTACAAAGGAAACCAATTATATTGAAACACAATCATCAAAATGTTTAAAGACTATAAATTCACGAACTCTAGATAAAGTAGCCCTGATTAACAAGCTTTGTGATTGTAGTAAATTACTCTGCCTCAACCTCAGTGTCTCTATATGGGAAATATAGTTAATAATTTTTATACAGGCACTTTTGTGCCTACTATAGTGCCCAATATATAGTAGGTGCTTAATAAATGATTAGTGATTGATAAATGGACTGGGATAATTTTCATGCAATTGCCAAAGATTTCCTAATTATTTCTGGTTTAAGGCAATGTGATATAGTCTCTGTAAAGGTTTCAATGATGTATAATCTTTTAGGATCTTCTAATCTATTGTGGGGAATATGGCCTAGACATAAGAATAGCTACTAAAAATATTTGACTATATTCTAAGCACCAAATGAACAATCTGTACAAAAAAATTCCAAGAGAGGGGGAAGTCATTGTGAACTGGGATTGTCCAAGGAAGGCTTCAAGCTAAGTGGGATTTTTTAACAGAAGAGGAACTTTTGTGAGACATCTCAGCTCAGATTCAGATTTCTCGAATTCAAGTAAATGTAACTCAAATTGTCATGTCTTTTTTGGATGTCTAAAAATATCTTTTTTGTCCATTGTGAGGGAATAGCAAGTTGGTGAGAGGCAGGAGTAGAAACAGAATTGCTTCCTTCCAAATGAGACCATTTAGAACTAGACACTGGAGTGGCCAGATGAGGCTTGTTCTTGAAGGGAAGTTTAGCAAATTGGGAATTTGAGTGTTTGGCTTCAAATCCAGGCCATGCTATTTTCTGTGTGACCTTGTCTGTGCCTCAGTTTCCCTCTCTAAAATTAAGAGATTAGAATAGATAATCCCAATGTCCCTTCCCTAGGAATAAGCCTTTTGAATCTACTAGGGTGATATCATCTGTTCCGGAGGAGCTAGGTTATTTAGGGAAATGGAACTTTCCTAAAAAGTATCTAGGATATTCCCTTAGGGGAGAAGATACTAGCTTTATAGGGAAGAAGATACTGGCTTTATATGGGAAAACACTGACAGGACTCAGACAAGGCAGTCAAGGCTCTGCTCTTGCAGGGACTGACCTGTACCGGAGCTGACAACAGTTCTCCTCTCTGACCAGCTGTCTCATGTACTTATTTATTAGGTGCTGGTGAAAGAAGTGTTGGCTGATGGCCTAAGGGATGGAGCCCTTGATTTGTCCTCCTCAAGGAGCTTACATGGAAAAACAGACTTTCATATCCCTCCTTTCCTCAGCTCTATTTCCCTCTCCTCCTTCAACGGAGCCTCTCTAGATCTAAATCCAGAACAAATACCTTTTTAGATTCCTTGAATCTCCCCCTGTTGAGGCTAGGTGTACCTAGGGGAGTCAACAAGTCAACACATATTTATAAAGTGATTATTATTTGCCAGCTACAGTGGTGAACTTTGGGTATACAAAGTTGGACAGAAAGTTTGGGCAGAAAGGAAGACAGTTTCTGTCCAAACTCTGCCCTCAGCAAGCTTATATTCTAATAGGAAAAGACAGCACACAAAAAAAAGAAAGGAGAAAGAGAGAGAAATACCCATTGGGGCACGAAAAAGAAACTCTGGCAGGATGTGAAGAGGAATGAAGACATGACTGGCCAGAGCGTTCTCCTTAAAAATGGAAGGTTTGGAAAAGTATCAGCCAATCAGAGGGAAAAGCTGCACGGGTTTAATTCCAGTGTGAGAAGTCTAGGAAAGATGTGAACTTCCAGGGTGAAGGGGATTCTGTGGCATGCATGATAGAGAAAGTTCAGAGAGCCTGGAGGACAGCCTGAAGAGGACAGAAGAGAAGGGTCAGGTATATTACTTTCCATTCATTTTCAGACATGTCCAACTCTTTAGGACCCCATTTGGTTTTCTTAGTAAAGATAATGCAGTTATTTTCCATTTCCTCCTCCAGTTCATTTTATACACGAGGAAACTGAGGCAAATAGGTTTAAGTGACTTGCTCAGTCTCTTCTTCAGTTAGGAAGTTTCTGAAGCTAGATTTGAATTCAAGAAGTCTTAACAACATGCCCTGGCACTCTGTGCACCATGTTGCCACCTAGCTGCCATCCTGGGAATACATGAGTAATTAAGGAGTTATTTAGTCACTTCACAGATAAAGAATTAGCTTAAATGACTTGTCCAGTATCATATAATTGTAAGTATCTGAGAGAGGATTTGAAGGTAGGTCTTCCTGATGCCAGTACCACATCAAACTCTTAGATCCAGATTAAGATTAAGTAACCAGGACATGTTTAACAAAATAAATAAAAATGTGATACAACAGAGATACTGTTAATTGGTGGTTTTCTAAGTCAATATGTACTCTGTAGAGATCTGTTTCTATTTATGATACTTAAGTCTCAAATATATACTCTTTTGCTTATCTTCAAAAATCTTTCACAACTTGGAGTTCCAAACTTTCGCCTTATTTTATATTACTTCACTCACTGCTTTTTAATGGGCTTTCATTCTATAATGTTCATATTCTGAACTTCCACATTGTTCCCCTGGAACATACTCCTATTTCCACCTTTCAGAATCTCCTATTTCCATCAAAATTCTAATTAAATTATATCTTCTAGAAGCTCCAGGAAGCCTTTATTGATCTTCCACAGATGCTAGCATTTTTTCTACCAAAAATTTCATTTTTTATCTACTTAGTTATGTACATGTCTTTCCCAATAGTCTCTAAAATCCTTGGCTGGGACTGTCCCATTTTTGTCCATGTAGCCTTGTTGTTTAGCGCAATCCCTAATATATAGTACACAACACTTGAACAAACAGGGAGACTCATCTTTCTGAGGTCAAATTTGGCCTTTGATACTGACTAGCTACATGATTCCAGGCAAGGCATTTAACTGTTTTGCCTCAGTTTCCTTATCTGTCTCCTATTTTCCTTATCTATAAAATGAGCCACAGAAGGAAATCGCAAACTACTCTAGTATCTCTACCAAGAAAACCCCAAATGGGGTAATGAAGAAGTGGATAGGAGAGAACACATGCAAAAGCTGATCAAACTCTGATTGTTAGGAGTTTATGGTTTAAAGAGAGGAAAGGCATATCTCCATAGAACTACAAAATAAAGGAGAGTGAGATACATGCAAAGAAAGATGCACATAGGTGGGATTCGATAAAAGTTTGTTGTATTTATTAGGATGAGTCACTGATCCAGGGCCAAGGGCTCCAAAGAGTGGTGAAAACTTTAGGCTATAAGAGAATTACAGAAGACTTCTTTTTCTAGTATTTGCTTTATCTAAGAACTATTCTTGCCTTTTAGGTCTATTCTCATTCTTTAAATACTGAGGAATAGAATATTTGCAGCCACTTCTTTCAGATGTTAAACATTCTTTTCTATAAGCTTCTTCTAAAAAGTCCAACTTCCCTACTTCTGTAGTGATAAGCCCAATTCAAAACAATTTTACAAATATTTATGGAGTATCTTTTTCATAGCAGCTGGAGAATAGATGAGTATTTCTTTTGTCTAGCTGCTCTAAAGATTAGCATACTAATACCCAACATTCTCTTCACCAGAGCAAATAATTTCAATTCAAGTATTTATTAAGTGCCAACTCTCCAAAGTCCTTAGAGAGATAAAAAAATTGGACTTAAATTTTTTTTGCTATGCCAACTTTCCCAAAATGCATGTGGCACATGATAATTAGAAAAAATTTAGAAATAAAGGTGAAAGCAAACAAGTATCCCTCATACTTCTAACAAGATGTTAGCCCTCCAGAGTACTGAATCTTATAATTGGAGAGGCCAAGAATCAGGAAATGGGCAAGAACGCTATTCCCTTCTGCTTTTCTGGCCAGGGGAATGAAAACCTGAAGAAACAAACCTTATCACAGCTCTTTTCCACTCTGTAGGAAGCAGGGATCTAGGGCTTGGAAGGTGTGAATTAGGAGAAAATTAGGAGAAAAGAGAGAAGGAGGATTTCAAACTCAATGTCTCTTGAGAGAAAAAGGGGTCTTCAGTGATGCTTTAGATTGGAGTAGGTTCTTGGCAAAACTTGGCATCAAAGAGATCTGCTTTTGTTATCCTTTTCTTCCCATTTTTACCTTTCACCACCTTTTCTTCTGGAACTCGATTCCTCTTTGAGAAAGGGCCTAAAATTGCCTTCTCACTGCCTATGAGGGGCCTTAAGAGGCCATTTATTCCTTTCCTAGGCATTGAATCCTAACTTGATGCTCCTATATGCTGTCTCCTGTTTTTACACACCCATTCCTTTTAATTTTAAAGGACTAGCTACTCTTCCATCATTATCCAATCATTGATTTCATTATATTTGATAATTGGCTCTGCTAGTTAAACTATATAAAGGACATGGCATTAAAATATGTTTGTGTTTGCTTGCCATCAGATGTCCAATTTGTAAAAGATGCTTGTTTCCCCATTGTTTGTTATACCAAGTTAATATTGTGAACATTGAGTCCCTTTCTTGCCCATCAAAACTTAACTACCCCATGTCCAATCCTTTCAATCCTTCTCTATATCATATGACAACAAGTGGATCTGATAATCTATTAAAACTTTTGTCTTGGTTACTTCAAAGTATACTTTACCCTTCAGAGAAGATTTTATTTTTTAGTGGATACTTTTTGGAGATATAAGAAAATTACTACAAAGGTATAAAATTCGGATGGATATTTAATGTGATCTATGCAGAGCTGAGATCTTATATGGGTCCCTCCCTTTGATATTTCTGGGATGAGAAGTATTACTCGACAGCATATCCAAGTAGGTTTTAAGGAAGCCCCCTCAGTGATCAAACAAATTACTTGTAACCTTGATCCAAAAGGGAATGTCCAATATCATGAGGGTATCTGCTGTTAGGTTTAAAACTCTTCATGAGCCAGATATGACCAGCTCAAGAGGGCCATGGATAAAGGTTATCCTTCAGGCGATCTTTAATAAAATGCATGCTTTGCCAAAAGATCCAGGCATATCACATCATGGAAATATGCAAACCATTTATATATAAAGGAAACAAAGGATTTAACTGTGTTCTAGTCATCATAGGATTCCATGACTCAAGATAAAAATGATTTGAAAACTGAATCTTATTCCTCTTCCCCTCTTGAACTTTTCTAAGTAAAAGGAAATAAGCATTTATTATAATGCAATATATTTATTAATTAACATATTTATTAAATATTTATGTGGAGGATAGGAAGACCTGGCATTCTATGGTTCATGGGGTCATGAAGGGTCAGACATGAGTGAACAACTAAATAACAACAATAAATAAATTTATTAGGCACCTACTATGTGCCAGGTACTATGCTAAGTGCTTTGCAAATATTACCTCATTTGCTTCTCACAACAATCCCGTGAGGTAGGGTTTATTAATATCTCCATTTAACAGATAAGGAATGTGAAGCAGACAGCAGTTAAGTGACTTAGCCAGGTCATACACCTAGTAAATGTTTAAGGCCAGATTTGAACTTCCTGACTTTAGGAACAGGGTTTTATTCACTATTCCACCTAGCTTTTTCTACCTTATTCTTCAAGATTATCCAGGATTGAGTAATTCAAAATAACTCCTACCATTAGCCACATTTTTTTCTTAAGTCAGTTAACAAGCATATATTAAGCATTTACTATATCCCAGGAGGGCAGCTAGGTGGTATAGTAGACAAAATCCCAGGCTTGGAATCACGAAAACCCATCTTCCTGAGTTCAAATTTGACCTCAGATACTTATCAGCTGCATCACTTTTCATTCACCTCAGTTTCCTCATCTAGAAAATGAGCTGGAGAAGGAGATGGCAAATTGATTCAGTATCTTTGTCAAGAAACCCCCAAAGGGGGATTATGACGAATTGTACAAGACTAAAACAAATGAACAACAAATATTTTGGAGACCTGTGCTAAACTCTGGAAAAACAAAGAAAGGCAAAAACATAGCTCCTGCCCTTAAGCAGCTCACATATTAATAGAAGAGGCAACATGCAAACAGGTATGTACATGCAAAATTGTGTATATGTATGTAGATGGAAGGTAATTTTAAAGGGAAACCACTGGGGATGGGGGGAGTAGGCTAAAAAGGACTCCTAAAGAAGGCTGGATTTGAGTTTAATATTGAAGAAACCACAGAAGCCACAAGGGAAATGTGAGAAAACATCTAATAGGACCTTTTCATAAGGGGGAAAAAAGCTCTTTTCTATCCATTTAGTCAATTTTTTGGGGGGGCCCTGCCAGTCAATGGACACAAGAGCACAGGCTTCATTGAGTCAAGTCAATATGTATTTATTTAGGACCTACTATGTACCAGGCTTTGTATAAAGCCCTGGAGATAGTTCATATTCTCAAGGAGTTTTCAGTCTAATGGGGGAAGAAAACATATATGTGATAAGGTACAAACAAGCTATATGACAGGATAAATGGAAGACAATCTGATAGAAAAGACACTAGCAATAAGGGGGACTGGGAAGGCCTTCTTTCCGGTAACATAATTTCTGTGGCTTTCTTCCTTCAAGGCTCAACCCGGGTACCATCTCTGCTGTAAAGCCCCCATACCTTTCAGTTATTCTATTTTCTTCTCCATCAAATTACTTTGTATTTAGTATATGTATATAAGTGATTTGTTCCTTTTAGAATATTAGTTCCTTCACATCCAGAATTGTTTCTTTTTTTTATCCCAAGCTCCAAGTTCAGATAAAAGTTTGCTGACTTGAATTGAATTCTCCTCCACTTTCAACACATTTTTTTTCTTGATATGTAGCTCTTCAGAGCTTTAACTAGTGTGAGGGCAACAACTCTTTCCCCTACAGGGAACTTACTTGTGAGAGAGTGATCTTTGTCCTCTCTTTTGTGACACATGGTTCATTTGCCCACATTTAGTTATCTCTAGTACGATTTCTGTGGCCCCTCTTCCATAGGGGTTCACCTACCTTCCCCAAATTCCCACAGAGTCAAGAACCAGATACTCTGTAGAACCTCTTGTCTAAAGCCTTCTGGCAACTACACCAGGATCAGACTGTTCTCTGTGATTGTGCCTTCCCCCATCAAGTGAATTTGTCCTGGATATACTTAAAGTCCTAGAACCCTCCCCTAGATAAGGCACTGAAGTCAGAGCTGGGGCAACACTAAATACAGGGGAATGATTATCCCCAGTTTGGGCTTAATGAAGTTCCTTTTAAATGCCCTTGTGATGAGCCACAGCTCTACTGTGACTACCAGACAGAAGATAATAGGAACTCCATCTCATTAGGCCACATTAAGGGACATTTTGTCTGCAGGGCTAGAATGACCTTAAGAAGGCTATGCACCAAGCCACTTCCTCTCTCTCTCTCCCATCTACCACCACCTGGGGACGCTGATTCTGTGATGAGCCAACAATCTCCCTCACTCTCTCCAGGACCCACTTAGCACTGGATGGTATTTTGAGCCTGCCTTTGTGACGGCAGCTGCTTCCTACAGGGAGCAACCCCTTTTCCATTGACATCCAAGTCTGCTGTGGTAGGGCTGTCCATGCCTGCTTCCTGATTCAGTGACTGCCTCCGTTCATTCATTCATATTGCAGCTCATTCACTCCTCCCAGGCTCTGGCACGGGCTGCCTCCTCCGTCACTCTCACCCTGTGCGGCAATTTATTTCTGGCTCTGTGTGCGTGCATGTGTGTATGTGTCTGTGTACGTGTGTGAGAGAGATACACAGATACACTCTCATTTTGGAGATTCTTTTCAGTCTCAGCCAGGATTGTTCCCACTCCTACTTCCATAATAGCGTCCACTGCCTCCTCTTTTCTGAAGGTGTTTTTTCCTGCTTTCTTTTTCTCTCCATCTCTCACACAAAGGGAGAGGGGAACCTGTAGCTATCTTGCTGCCATCATTCTACAGACCCAGAGCTCTTCACTCCTACTCACCACCCCTAATCTTGTTTCTTATGGGTAAGCCAATGTTTACCTGGGTCTTGGGTAGGGAGAAGGAAAGCACATCGTGTATGTGAAGGCAGACAATAAAGGAACATAGTGAATTATTGCTTTCCACCTTTAAATAGATCTGTGGAATAAGATAAGATGGGTACATGCTGTACAAATCAGAGTTATTTTTATATGAAATCTTAGGCACCTCTTCCCTTAACCCCTATTCCCATCCCAAAAGGAAGAGTAGTCCTCTTCCCTTTCAGGACAGGAAATGTATCTTATTTAATAATGGTGTAGGATATAAGAAAGAACTTACTAATATCAAAGTCTATTAGATACTGTATGATATGTGGGTCTATATATGTATATATATAAATATATATATATACATACACACACACATATATATATATATACATATATACACATATATATACATACATACATATATATATGTATATATATATATCAGTAGCTGATATATTACTTTGAAGTTTGCAAAATGTTTTATCTACAGTTAGCTCATTTAATCCTCACAAAAACTCCATGGTCTGGGTGCTATTATTATCTCTACTTTTCAGCTAGGAAAACTGAAGTTCAGAAGTTAGGTAATTTGTTCAGGGTTATATAGTAAATATTTGAAGTGAGATTTATCCCATGAATTTCATCTCTAAGCCCTTGGCTATGTCCATGGCGCCAATAAAAACTATGTAGTGACAGGATAGATACTCTGGGGTTTAAGTGGGTAACATATTCCTTCAAATGTAGCAGGTCTAAAAGACTTGACTTCTAATCTAAAATACCCACACAAATGCTTATTTTCAAGAATATATCAATCTGGAAAATATTTATCTACTATCCACTAGTATTAGGTGAGGAGCATGTGGTATAGTGGATAGCCACAAAGTTCAGGGTCAGGAAGATCAGGGTTCAAGGTGAATCTTTGACACACAAATTTTGATTTTGTCATCGAATCTCTCAGCATAACAGGCAAATTTATAAGATTCAAAGTTAGAGTATGTTTCTTGAGCCCCTGAGCCTCAGTTTTCTCATCTGCAAAATGGACAGGTAACCTCCAAGGTTCTTTTCAGCTCTGAGTCTGTGATTCTTATGTAGTGACTCACATTGGTAGGTAAAGTTTCTTCACTAGGAATCTCCCACACTGAAAAAAATGCTAGGTCCAATGAGAAACAGCTAGATGCTAGGGAGTCAAAGAGGAAAAAATGTTAGTTTCTGCCTTTAAGGAGTTTGTGATCTAGTTGGAGGGGTATAATAAGATATGTTCATAAATAGCTTTAAGACAGAATATTATAGGATAAATCAGAAGGAGGAATGGTGACTTCAGCAAAATTTAGGGAGAGCTTCAATGAGGCGGAAGCTCCTTTATAGAGAGTTGAAGGAAGGGAGAGATTTCAAGAGATAAAAATGACGGTAGGGTAAAGAGAGTTTCCTTTTCAGGTATGGAAGATAACCAGAATAAATCAGCCAGAGCAAAAAGGCAAAGAGACAGAAAGATGAGGGAGGATAGGCAGGATAAAAAGAATCTTGTATTTTCTTCTAACCCCCTCCCACTGCCCTTCTTTCTCTTGCTCTCATCCTTCTTCCTTCCTTCCCTCTCTCTTCTTTCTCTCTGTCTCTATATTTGTCTCTCTCCCTCTCCTTTCTGTCTCTCTGTCTCTGTCTCTCCCCACCCATATACATATACACACCCATACCCACATGAATATCCATGTAATTATTGTAAACTCTTCCAAAGTTCCTTGGTGGAATGTTCCCATCCTTCTCTTGCCCTTAACTTTTTATGGAATGCGAACTTAAACAACTCACATTGAGATATGCACTCTGTCAAGATATCAGGAGACACCCTGTTTTCCAGGGTCCAGCAAGCAAGCTATGTCCTGAGCTTGGCATAACAACAATGCTTTGCACTCATCCTCCTGATGATCTCACCCTCTGGCAAAATTACAGCATTATTTTGAACAGCACCAGGTGTTCTCTGAGCTCAGACAAGCATGGGAGAAGCTCAAACATATTGGGGTCATGAAGCCCTGTTATTAATCAAATTTATCTGTTACCCTTCATTGTCAAAGGTACAGCTTACTGTATAACCATTGACATAAGTATTGAGACCTCCCCACTTTGAGTCTAGGAGTGGGACCCCGGCACATGTATCTAGATCCCCTCCTTGCTTGTGAGTAGTTTCCCTCACTCTGAAATTAAACTTCTGTGTGATTCCTGACTCTAGTCTGCTCTGTTCTGCTCTTTCCACCCACAGGTTAGAGGCTGGTTCAGTCCAGTTAATATCCAACTGACCCAAGGAAAGTTGTACCCCCATTTTCACCATTATAACTTTGCCACACATCTACGAAGCAAAAGCAGTCACAAATCTTGGATGTCTGTCATTCAGTCATTTTTTCAGTCAAGTCCAACTCTTTGTGCCACCATTGGGGTTTTCTTGGCAAAGATATTGGAGAGCTTTGCCATTTCCTTCTACAGCTCAGGGCAAATAGGGTGTCATGACTTATCCAGGGTCATACAGCCAGTAAGTGTCTGAGGCCAGATTTGAACTCAGGAAGATGAGCCACTTATCTTCCACTTTCCCCCTTAGATAATTCTTGGGTGTCTACAGGGTAATTATACCAGGTTTATGATTCTGCAGAATCAGAGTCGACTTCTCTTGTTCACTCTCCTATATTTCCCTTGGATCCAGCCCCAGACTCCCCTTTGCACCCCAATATCAGTCTTCAGTTTTTCCTCTCCCCAACATGCCTTTTTTCCTCAAAACCCTACATACTTTAAAAATCCCCACAGCTTTAAATATTTGGTATTAAACTTTCTTTTTTAAAGCTCATTTTAGAACTGGGAAGGAGCCCTCAGATATTTTCTTTTGGATTTACTGAGCCCAGTCAAGAGGAACAATAGCTCTGTCTCAGCGGTTTCTGACCTTGAACTGGCCCCATCCATGCTGAGGATGCTACCTGCTTGACTTGCATGGCCTTTAACTGATGATCTGCCTGTCTGGCCCCAGAGCAAAGGAGTTGGTTGGACTGGGTTGCACTGGGTTCAGCTTGGCTAGGCTGGGCTGGCCCTGAGTTGCAACCAAGCTGCTGGCTGTGGGTCATGCTGACAGCCTTCTGGTGGTACTGCAGGGTTAATGTTTGTGCGTCAAAGTTACGTGAGAGAAAGGGGGTAAGGGATGTGAATGGGGCGGGAATGAGTTCTAGACGCCCCCCTTCCTAACCTCCATCACATTTTAATGTTTCAGCTTTAGAATTAATGAGGAAGTTTTAAAAAGAGAGAAAGAGCTTGGGTGATGGAGGAAATCAAGGAGCAGTCTTGTGACTGGCAGCATCACAGTGGTAATTTTCGCATCCTTTAGTGTCCAGAGATGAAAGAGCTCAGAACAGATCTTTGGCCCTCGTCCTAGGAGATACTACCCCAAAGATCCTCCTTTGCATTTAATACGTGCTCAAAACATTTTTTGAATGCTGAATGAATGGGTTCAGCATTCAGTCAGAATACGATAAAAACAACCCCTTAGATTTGTTCTATAGAGCTTCATTTACAAAGCGTTCTCTCATATGTTAGCTTACCGAGATATCCCCGACACTCTTGCAAGACAGGGAAGAGCAGCAATCACCCCCTCCCCCATTTTACAGATGAAGAAACTGAGCTCACAAAGGTGAGATGAGGAGGAGGAGGAGGACACATGCGTGTGTATACACGCAAGATGGTCAGGAAACCTGGTGTCCAACAGACCGGGAGGTCCGATGTGCTTTTGGAGATCTTCCGGTCACCAATCTCTATGAAGGAGGGGCGGGGTCTCTTCTAGGACTCAGGACACTTTTTGCATCTTCCCTTCCCCAGAAAAAAGTACGAAAAGGCTACGAGCTTGTCCCAGCCCTAGGGAAAATGCCCAGCCACCCCCTGGGGGAGTCTTACCCCGACCTAGGGTCCCAAGCCACTTTCCAAAGCAGCACCAACTTACCCAGAATGGGGAGAGAGTCAATGACATGCTGGAGCCGCCCAAGCCCCGCACCGGCCAGTGTGTCCCCTGCCTGCCCCGCAACAGCCACAGGAGCCCCAGCCCCTCCGCCCAGCGCTGGCTGCATGCTTTCCGCTAGGCGTGGGGAGCACAGTGTGGCCACGAAAGAAGCCGCTTCAGCTTACCCAGAGACTGGCCAAGAATCGTTCCTCTGCGCTCCAGCTTGGGCTCCTACAGGTCTGCGAGGATTAGCCAGCTGCCTCGCCACTCTAACAATACACTGGAATTAAAGGGAAGGAATGCAGGGGTTTTCTTTCCCAGGACGGTAACCAGGCAATCCTTAAAGGGGAGTAAAAGAGGCTAGGGGAGATTGCATCTCTCCTTCCAGCTTTGCATTCCCTCGGTCTGGGCAGTCGCTTATGTTGTTCAGGAAAAGCATTTGTGAAGGGGCCCTCTCAATTCAGATTGTGGGGGGCGGGGCGGGGCGGGGCGGGGAGTGGAATAATGAATTTATTTACATAAGCCTGAATGAAGTAAGGACAAAGATTAGAAAACCCTCTTATACTGCTTACCTCAGTTTCTCTTTTAAATAGTCTAAATCACTGACTCTCAGAATTAAAAGGACCTCAGGTTATTTAGTCCAATCTACACCTCATTCGGAATCTCCCACTGTAACATCTCCCAACAGGTGGGGCTTACTTACTTTTTATCACCTTTAGCTATGAGGGACTCACGTTCTCCTAGAAACTCTTCCTTATATTCAGCCGAAACCCACCTCTGCAGGTTATTTTGAGTTTTGTCCTCTGGGGTCCATCGCCTCTTTTATATGACGTTCAGCAGCCCCCTCAAACCTGCTCCTTTTGCTTATATTTTTCTACCTTGGGTTTTCATATTATTCTTTCTTGGTTGCTCCCATACTTGTCCACTGATTATTCGTAGTCTACCTTGCTGGGTGGGCATCCATGATCACCTCCTTGGGTTGGGTACACCGCTCTCCCCTCCCCCAATTTTCTTTTCTTCACTTCATACTTTTTCATAGTGATTTCACCAGCTCCTAAGGAAAAAAAAAAGTATCTTTATTATAATTAGTTAGCACTATGTGATTGTTGTCCTTTGTTCTTGAAAACGACCAAAATGACATCACTATCTTGGACTCAAAGTACAGTGTGTCCAACTATGACTGATCAGACCAATACAAATCAGAAAGCTCTACTGCAGGTTCCACACAAATAGTATGTATATAGGGCTATAACATTTGCAAAGCCCTTTATAAAGATTATCTCATTTGATCCTTAACAACTCTGGTAAGTAGGTGTTGTCATTATTCCCAGTTTACAGATTAGGAAACTGAGGTAGCTAAATAGCATTTGTAGAACTGTTACTATGTACCAGGTACAGTGCTAAGTGCTTTTTTTTTTTTTTTAAACATCCTTTCAATAGCTCTGGTAGATAGGTGCAATTATTATGCTCATTTTATAGTTGAGGGAATTGAGGCAATGAGAAGTTAGATGCGTTGCTTATAGTCAACAGCTATTAAATAGCTAAATTCAGGGCGTCCTCACTCTTGGATCAGACCTCTAACCACTACACCATCAAGTGCCTCAGTCCCCTTCCAGATACCTCTTTTATCTCTGCTGCTAATGGCTCTTAAAACCAACATCCACCCTGAGGTCCATGAGGTGTTTAGCACTGTAGCTGGCACATGGTAGGTACCTAATAAATACTTATTGAACTGAATTGACATCACTTGCCAGAGATCATTCATAAACATGACAAGACTTATTGAGCAATTTATCTTTTCCTGGGATATGGGTGAGGGCTTTATGGATCTTCACTGAGAGTCCCAAGTAAGAAGGAATCTATAACGTGGAGTCCCACAATAATTCCTAATATGTGAGTGGCCACGTCCTGCCCATATTCTATCTGCATTGGTCATATTCTATCAAAGATTCCTAATATGTTAGTCCCGTTCCATCTTCCAATACTTTCAAAAGGGTTATACCTTGAACTCTCATGGAATGTGATCTGCATCTCGCTTAGACATTTTCAAACTCAACTTCAATTAGTTATTTGTGTCCATCTCTTTTCTCTATAAGCTCCACAAAGACAGGAATCATGTTTTATTTAGCTTTGTGACCTTTTTATTGACAGTACAGGTCTTTACCCAGAGTAGCTTACAGTATATTTGGATACATAAGACTGATGCACAGAAAACAAGTAGAGAATAGTATAAATACTATCCAAGTTCACAGAAGTGATGAATAGAACTGGGATGGAGTAACAGGAGAAACTTTTATGGAGGAGACTTGGGTCTGGGGGAATGGTAAAGATTTAGATAAGTAGAAGGAAGGACGACGGAGGAAATAGTCCAAGCTGAACATTTGAAACAAAGCAATTTTATTTATTTAGATTGGAGCTAGTTTCACTAAACAGGAAAAAGGACTCGTGTATTCCTAGGAGTGATGAGCAAA
Organism: Antechinus flavipes; assembly: GCF_016432865.1. Lineage (NCBI taxonomy): Eukaryota > Metazoa > Chordata > Mammalia > Dasyuromorphia > Dasyuridae > Antechinus > Antechinus flavipes. Next base: position 377,845,402 of record NC_067401.1, read on the forward strand.
ATCTTGGGGTATTAGTTATCAAGAGAAAGGTAGGTCATTCAGTAAAGGTCAGTGGAAGAAGACACAAGTAGTGGTGATTGGTTTATCTTCCCTTTACTTTCTTGATCTTGTATGTATTCTCCATTAGAATGTAAGTTTATTGAGGGCAGGGATTGATTTTTCTTTTTCTTTTTGTTCCCCTGCATTTAGCATAGTACCCACTGCACAGAAAGCTCTTAATAAATGCATGTTCATTGATTTTCTGCTGAAGGGTATTAAAGTGGGTACTTTTCAACCTAATATAAATGAGAGTGGTCTTCTTGGCATCAAGATGGCATAGTAGAAAAAATAATGGATTTGGAGTCAAAGAATCCAGATTTAGACCACACCTTATTCCTTGTGTTACATCAGATAAATTACTTAATCGCACTAGTTTCTCTTCCTCCATTAAAGGAAGAGATTAGACTAGATAGCCTATACAGTTCCTGCTAGTTGCCAGTCACCATCTGCTTGAGGAGAACTGTGTTATAGACTTTATATAGTTATATGAAGTCACAGGATAGAGTTCAAATCACAGACCAGACATTTACTATCTGTTTGAATTTGGGCAAGTCACTTAACATCTTTGCACTTCAGTTTCTTCATCTGTAAAATGAGGGTAATTGTATTAAATGACTTTTAAGTTTTCTCCCAGTTCTAAATCTGTGAAGACATTCAAGGAGATTTCTCAAGAAAGTCTATTTCATTTCTAGAAAACTCTAATTATTAGGAAACTGTCTCTGACCAAGCTTAATTTTCTTTTTTGAAGTTATTGCTCCTGATTCTGTCCTGTAGTATCATACAGAAAAAAATCTAATCTCTCTCCCACATTACAGCTTTCAAATACATACACAGTCATTGTGTCTCTTTCTCCTTCTGCTTGGTCTTCTCTTCTCCAGGCTGACCCACTGTATTTAATCATTTCTCACATGACATGGACCAAAGGCTCTCACCATTCTAGTTCCTATCCTTTAGAAGATCTTAACTTTTTTTGCGATTCTTTTGGAAGTCTATGAACTCCTTTTCAGAATAATGTTTTTAAATTGATAAAACATAAGGATTACAAAGGAGATAAATTCTTTTGAAATAATTATGATTAAAAAAACAAGTTCATGGACTATAGGTTAAGAACTCTTACAAAATGCTCTCTAGATTATCAATATTGTTCTTAAACTATCGCACAAAATTAAACATAATATTTCAGAGGGTAGAGTACAAAAGCACTATCACCTCCTTATAACTTCAATTTATTCCTTTCTCAACATAGTCCCAGATTATATTAACTTTCTTGTTGCCACAGCACACTGTTAACTCATACTGAACTTGCAATCTACTAAAACTCCCAGATCTTTTTCAGAGAAATTGCTGTTAAACAATGCCTACCCAATTCTGAGCTAGAAAGTTGATTTAAAAAACAACAAACTCCAGTATAAGACTTTGTACTTATCCCTATCAAATTTGATTTTGTTAAATTCAGACCGATGTTCTAGCCTGTTAAGATCTTTTCAAATGCCTGTTTTTTCATCTAATGCGCTAGCTCTGATCTTTGTGTCATCTGCAAATTTTATGAACACATCATCTATACTGCCATCTAAGTCACTGATAAAAAATTCAAATAGCACAGGACTAAGCACAGATCCCTGGGGAGCTCTACCTGAGATCTATCATATTGAAATTGAACCATTAATAAATGCTCATTCAGTTCTTTCATCCAAACAATTCTGAATTCATCTAATTGTATTAATATCCAGTCCTCATCTTTACATCTTTTCCATAAGAATAGTATGATATGCTTTACTAAAATCATGATGAATCAAGTCAGTAAGTAATTATTAAAAAAATTATATACATATAAAACATGTATAGAAGAATTGGACATGTTTAACATATATTGGATTACTTGCCATCTAAGGGAGGGGGTAGGGGGAAAGGGAGGGAGAAAAAAAATTTGGAACACAAGATTTTGCAAAGGTGAAGGTTTAAAATTATCTATGCATATGTTTTGAAAATGAAAAGCTTAAAAAAGTACTTATTAAACATATAATCTAAAACAGGCACTGTGCTAAGCACAGGGAATATAAAGAAAGGCAAAAGCTAATCTCTGCTCTCAAGAAGCTCACAGTCTAATGGGAGAGTCAACATGTAAACAACTATGTACAAAGAAGATTTAAGAAGGATGAAATGGGAATAATCTCAGATGTAGGAGGCAAAAAACTGAGAAGGACAGAAAGGTTACTTGAAGGAGTTGTCACTTAAACTGAGACTTGAAGAAATCCAGGCAATCTAGGAGATGTTTCCAGGCACAGGGAACATATCATTAGTGAAAATGCAGAGTTGGAGGATTGAATGTCATGTTTGAGGAGTAGTAAGTAGCCAGTGTCTTTAATTCACAGAGTTTGGATAAAATTAAGATGTTAGGAGACTGAAAAGGTAGAAAAGGGTTAAGGTTTTGAGTTCAAATAAAGAATCCTGAAGGCAATAGGAAGCCACTGGAACATACTTAAAAGGAAGATGGGAGAACCTTGTCTTTAGGAAGATCAATTTGTCTACTGAGTGAAGAATGGATTGGAATGGGGAAGAGAGTTTAGAACTGGAAAGAATGATGAAGAAAGAATAACTAGCAGATTAATGCTGTAGTCCAGGTCGAAGTGATGAGGGCCCTAATCGGGATAGTTTCAATGTCAGAAAAGAAGATGATATATATAAGTGATGTTACTATGGCAAAATTCACAGAATTTTAAAACTTTTTAGATGAGAGGGAAGAGAGAGTGAGGAGTCAGGGATGACATCTAGCCCTAACTGAAAGAATGGTAATCCCTTCAATAATAAGAGGAAAGTAAGGAAGAAGGAACAATTTTTTAAAAGGAAAAATAATGAATTCATTTTTGGCTATGTTGAATTTAAGATGATGGGACATCCAGTTTGAGATATCTTAAAAAGCAAGTAGAGAGTTGAGACTGGAGGATGGGAGAGAGATTAGAGCAGGACAAGTAGATCTTAAAATTATCTGGATAGAGATGACATTGGTAACTTTAGAGAGGGCAGCTTAAGTTGAGTGATAAGGTCAGAAGCCATTTTGTAGAGTTCCCTCTGTATTTATTATTATTATTGTAGGGAGGAGAAATTGTAACAGCATGTGTTCTATCATCTTGTAACTCCTTTTTGGTTTTCTATGATCTTTCAAATATTGCTGACACTAACTTAATCACATTTTCCAGTTCCTTCAAGCTGTGAGAGGATAATTCATCTAGGCCTTGAATTCCTCAAGGACAATGAAATTCTCTCTTTCTCTCTCCTTATTAATCTTGGGTATTACCTCTCTGTTAATCGTTTCTGTTTGTCCTTTCCACTGCAATGATCATTCTCCTTACAAAGAAAACATAAGCAATATGAAATTCCATAGTTCTATCTTTTCTCTATAGTCAATTAGTCATTGTGCCATCCACCCCAAGCAGTGATTCTATTCTTGCTTTGATTTTCCTTTTTCTCGCAAGATAGTTTAAATAGCCCCAGAACAAGCTCCTTTTTTGCTGTCCTTACCTTCTCTCTCCATCTTCAGCTCATTCTGTGCTTTAATACTCCTGGCAAGATTTTGTAGTACTCTACTCTGCTCTTGTGTATCTTGTTTCTTGTCTTTGCTTCCATCTTTGATATATGGCTTTTAAAAATATAAGTTAGTTGGTACATTCCTCATGTACTCACATAAGTGTCATCATACAACTCTCATTTTTTATCATCATTGAAATTGTTTGTCTTTCATGGTTTTGGAATTTCATCTTTGAAGGTTTCTAATCCCTCTTGGGTTGACCTCTGTGGTGGAATTTTAATCTATGGGATCATATGTCTGTTTTTTCTGATCCTACTGAAATCTTCTTTTCCAAAAATCTAAGGTGATATAAAAGTATTCCTGGGGTTTCTCTCCTCTATCATAAACATTAGGAGGAAATGAACACGTTCCCCAAGTCTTCCCATCATCCTTCTCCCTCAAACCTCATCAATCAGTTCCTCCCTGTAAGTGAGAATTTGATCTAGTAAAAAATTTCTCTTTGTTGCTTCCTTTACTTTTTGAAGGATGAAATCATTATGAAGGCAGTTCACTCCTAGTGATTCACATGGTATGAAATGATGCCAGAAGAAACCTAGAAAACATGGCTAAGGATTATAAAGTCCTGGGTGGGCAACAAATCAAAGATCTCAGGAGCATAAATGGTATTTCCATCTTTTCTGACCATCAAATTAAGGCTTTCAAAGAAAGAAGCCATTTGGGGAATTTTCTTTTTTGTCTAAGAAAATGATATCTGAGAAAGGGATTTGCATTTCTGGATTTTTAAAATTAATATATAAGAATGATTGACCCAGTAAGGAACAGTTTTATATTTGCCTGGAGCCTCAATAATTTGACATAGAGGACTTTTAACTGAAAAAAGTGGAAGAAGAATAAGAAAACTACCTTTATATATCTGTCAGTATAAATACCTTAGTCATAAAGAGTAGAGTCTACAATGTAAGAAGAAGAATAGTTAAAATAATTAATAGTTTATAAGGACCAATATCTTTTTTGTTTGTTTGTTTTGATTTTTTTATTAAAGCTTTTTATTTATAAAACATATGCATGGGTAATTTCTCAACATTGATCCTTGCAAAACCTTCTGTTCCAAAGTAGTCCATTACATGTTAAATATGTTAAAATATATGTTAAATCCAGTACATATATACATATCTATACAGTTATCTTATTGCACAAGAAAAATTGGATCAAGAAGAAAAAAAAAACTGAGAAAGAAAATAAAACGCAAATAAACAACAGAAAGAGTGAAAACGTTATGTTGTGATCCACACTCAGATCTCACAGTCCTCTCTCTGGGTGTAGATGGTTCTCTTCATTACTGAACAATTGGAACTGGTTTGAATCATCTCATTGTTGAAGAGAGCCATGTCCATCAGAATTGATCATCATATGGTCTTGTTGTCATGTATAATGATCTCCTGGTTCTATTCACTTTACTTAGCATCAGTTCATGTAAGTCTCTCCAGGCCTTTCTGAAATCATCCTGCTAGTCATTTCTTACAAAACAATAATATTCCATAATATTCATACACTATAACTTATTTAGCCATTCTCCAATTGATGGGTACCCATTCAATTTCCAGTTTCTTGCCACTACAAAAAGGGCCGCCACAAATATTTTTTGTACATGTGGATTTATAAGGGACAATATAAAAGGAGACCTGTACCAATAAAACCAACATCTTCATATGTCTATATACAACAGCACAAAGTATGGGTAATAAATGGGAAAGCTTTAGATCCTGATACAAGGCATATCACTAATATCTATAGGTATCATTCCCACATGGTATGATGGGACTCATAATTGCCTGGATATACTCAAATACCAGCATAGGAGAAGCATGAAAAAGGGCATTAGGATAGAGATCATCAAAAGGAGAAGCAGAAATAATATTTCATGGGGTTATACTACAGACCACCTAAATGGAAAGAGGAAATATATAAGTAGGTCAGGAAATACGTTACAAATCTGACAAGAGAAATGATATAGTAATGATGGAGTACTTTAAGTACACAGATTTCTACTAGAGTTTTTGAAGTGTTAAGAGGAGAGTCTCTGATAAATTTTTTACTAGCTATTTTGGGCTTGGTCTGACTCAGGCCAGTCCCCTTGTAATTTATGTCCACTACTGGAATAAAATGATATATTTGTAAGTCATTGAACTGTTAACAAAAGGAGATTTACTTAGACAGTCAAGAGAAAGATATTCAATAAGGAGATGCATAGAGGACATTCTCAATTTGTTCAGCAGAGTAAAGCTCCTTTGTTTGAGTTTTCTATTGTGTTCTGCTAGTGTAGCATTGAAATATACCCAGAGCTCTTTGTGGCAGTTTTGTATTTGTATTTGGGTGACCAGGAAGTGATCACTTCCTGAGCCTTTAATTTCCCAAACTACCAAATCATGCACATGGTCTTAATATATTTTAATGAAAAACCGAACTTCAAAAGGGCAGTGGCTAGGATATTGTTCACACCTTTTGCCTCATTGATAAATTCCTTCTTCAAAAGTAAATGAAAGGAATGAGTAGGGAAACTGTTATTCTGGCCTATTTTTGACCAACAAATCAAAACTGATGCTGAAGTAAAACTCTTTGGATCCTTGGTGGAAGCAATTAATCTATTTTTAATTGAGATAGGAAAAACAAGAATAGTCTACCATGCATCCTGATTTGGATATGGTAAATTTCAAAGGATTCATAGAAGGAATAGCTAGGATTCCATAACCTTACATTCTTTTTATTTAAAAAAAGATGACAAAAAATGGGAACATTTAATAATGATGAGTGGTAGTGGTAGAAAGAAAAGTTCACTAATATATTTTTTTCTCTTTCAAAAAATTAATTAATTAATTTACAAAGCATATGCATAGGTAATTTTTCCAGATTGATCCTTGCAAAACCTTTTGTTCCAAATTTTCCCTACCTTTCTCCCATCCATTCCCCTAGCTGGTAGGTAGTCCAATACATGTTAAATATATTGACATACATGTTAAATCCAACATATGTATACATATTTATACAGTTATGTTGCTGCACCAGAAAAATCAAATCAAGAAGGAAGGAAAAGAAAAACTGAGAAAGAAAACAAAATGTAAGCAAACAGAGAAAGTGAGAATGCTGTGTTGTGTTCCACACTCTATTCCCACAGTTCTCTCTCTGGGTGTAGATGGCTCTCTTCACTGCACAAGTGGAACTGGTTTGAATCCTCTCGTTGCTGAAGAGAGCCACATCCATCAGAATTGATTGTTGTATAGTCTTGTTGCCATGTATAATGATCTCCTGGTTCTGCTCATTTCACTTAGCATCAATCCAAACCTTTCTGAAACCATCCTGCTGGTTGTTTCTTACAAAGTAACAGTATTCTATAGCATTCATATACCATAATTTATTCAGCTATTCTCCAATTGATGGGCATCCATTCAGTTTCCCGTTTCTTGCCACTACAAAGAGGGCTTCCACAAATATTTTTGCATATGTGGGTCCCTTTCCCTCCTTTAAGATCTCTTTGGGATATAAACCCAATAGTAAAACTGCTGGATCAAAGGGTTTGCACAGTTTTATAACTTTTTGAGCAAAGTTTCAAACTGATCTCCAGAATGGTTGGTTCCACCAACAATGCATCAGAGTCCCAGCATAACTTTGCATTTTTAAGTCAAGTCTACCAAGAGTGGGAGCTTTTCAGAAGGAGAATTTCACGATATGCATCCAGATGATCAGATGAAGAAGAAAAAAGGGAATTGCTTAAAAAGACTAGTATGGTTGTATAGGGAATTCATCAACCAACCCAAACTGAAAACAATGAGTATATATGTTACATATAATAGCAATCTCTGTGACCAAAGTCCTGGGATGTTTCCTTTTCTCCCTCTTCCTGTCTTCAAATTAATACATGTGGACCAGATTCAATTAGTGTGGAGGTGGGTCTATCTTCCTATGTATATAAATCCATTATCATTATACTAATAGTTTTTTCCCCTAAGTAGTTGGGCCAGGGTCATACAGCTAGGAAGTGTTAAGTGTCTGAAGTCAAATTTGAACTCAGGTCCTGTTGACTTCAAGGCTGGTGCTTTATCCACTGTGCCATCTAGCTGCCCCTCTACTAATAGAACTTAAGCTATTTGGTTAACATAAGCAAATGAAAGAACAATCTAAACAATCATAATCACTCAAAAATCTTAATTACATTCTTCTAATAGAACATAGTACTTTTGAAGAGAAAGGCTATACATCTCTAAAGACATAGAAATTTAGAAAAAAGGCATTTAAATGGGGAAAACCTATTGCTATGGGGAATTCATAACTATGAGCAACAGGCTTTGATTTACTTGGCTTCTTCAGGGACAATTTGTCCCCCACAAGCTGCTTCTTTGCTAGCTAGGCCTCTTTGGGACCTCATTTCTCTCTGTGAAAATCTGCTTTTGAATTAATGAAACATCGAGAAGTTCTTTCTCTTTAAAAGACTACTGAGAAGCATTACACTATTATAATGACAAGCAATTAGTTCTCTTAAACCAAAAATTGTAAAGGTTTTCATGTTAGTTCTTTTGGGCAATACAGGTTAAGTCCAATCAGCTTTTCAAGCAGCAGTTGTCTCTATTTTCCAATCAGATCTAAGTCTCTACTTATAGCTGAGTAGATCTGCCCTTACCTTGCAGTTTCTATCTCTCAAACTAGGGGGAAAAGTGCAAACAAGAAATGCCTGAGAGATTTCTGCTCTCCCAAGCTATACATAGTTTTGGAGGGCAATAGCTCATAGAGGGAAAAGTCCTCTCTTCCAATAAATATCTAGTCTTTCACCAGTCAATCTGCAAATTTCTAGCATAGTAACTAAAGCCTCCCTGTCAGTGACATACAATAAGCTGGGAGACCACAATGCCTGGAAGCCTCAGCACTTTTTCTGCTTTTAAATGCATTTTTTCAGTCCATTCATCTGAATACCAGTTGTCTATCCAGTCCTAACAATCTTTCCTCACGTTTTAATGGAAAAAATTTCTTTATACATGAATTTTATTAGTTTTTCAAATACTAGAGTTCTTTTTCTCTTTCAGCAACCACAAATTATTCTCATATAAAAGGGGAAGTACCTTATATTTTTCAGAAATTTATTTCATTCTTTTCTTTACATAAATGTTCTTTTTCTGCCCCTTTCAGCAATGAAATTATTCATGTATGAAAAGTATACAATCTTCTCATAGTAAATCTATATTTTGGAATATATGTTTTGCTGAACTATCTCATTCTATGCAGTATACAAAAATCAAAAGACTAGTTTTAGTGCCCAGTGGTGAACTTGAAATTGGTTGAATGTTTGGATTACAAAAGCTCATTAACCTATCATGGAAATATTTTGCAAATGTATAACCTGAATTACTTGCCTTCTCAGTGAGGGGGGAGGTGAGGAGAGAGGAAGTGAGAGAATCTGGAATTCAGAGTTTTAAAAATACATATTAAAATTGTTTTTATCATTCGATATAATCCAACATCCAATTCTATTATAAATACTAGAAAGTATAGGAATAAATGATTAGTAACATCTATTTTAAACTATCAGCAAGCATCATATGTAATGAGGACAAACTAGAACCATTCCCAATAAGATCAGGGGTGAAACAAGATTGCCTATACTCACCATTACTATTCAATATTGTATTAGAAATGTTAGCTTTGGCAATAAGAGAAGAAAAAGAGATTAAAGGAATTGGAGTAGATAATGAGGAAACCAAATTATCACTCTTTGCAGATGATATGATGGTATATTTAGAGAACCCTAGAGAATCAACTAAAAAACTACTAGAAACAATTCACAACTTTAGTAATGTTGCAGGATACAAAATGAATCCACACAAATCATCAACATTTCTATATGTTATCAACAAAATCCAGCAGCAAGAGATAGAAAAAGAAATTCTACTTAAAATAATTATAGACAATATAAAATATTTGGGAGTCTAGTTCCCAAGGGAAACTCGGTAACTATATGAACACAACTACAAAACATTTTCCACACAAATAAAGTCAGATCTAATCAACTGGAAAAATATCAAATGCTCAAGGGTAGCCCTAGCTAATATAATAAAATTGACAATGCCACCTAAATTAATCTACTTATTCAGACCAAAGCAATCAAACTCCCAAGAAATTATTTTAGAGAGCTAGAAAAAATAATAACAAAATTCATCTGGAAGAACAAAAGATCAAAAATTTCAAGGGAATTAATGAAAAAAAACACAAATGAATGTGGCCTAGCTGTGCCAGATCTAAAACTGTATTACAAAGAAGTGTCATCAAAACCATTTGGTACTGGCTAATAAATAGAGTAGTTAACCAGTGCAATAGATTAGGTTCACAGAACAAAATAGTCAATGACTATAGTAATCTAGTGTTTGGCAAACTCCCAAATCCCAGATTTTGGGATAAAAACCTCAATGTTTGACAAAAAGTACTGGGAAAATTGGAAATTAGTATGGCAGAAACTAGGCATGGAGCCACACTTAACACCCTATATCAAGATAAGGTCAAAATGTGTTCCTGAGTGATATTATAAGCAAATTAGAAGAACAAATTATAGTTTAACTCTCAGATCTGTGGACAAGGAAGGAATTTGTGGCTAAAGAAGAACTGGAAATCAATATTGAACAAAAATAGATAATTTTGATTATATTAAGTTAAAAAGTTTTTGTACAAGCAAAACTAATGCTGACAGGATTAGAAGGAAAACAATAAAGTGGGAAACCATTTTTACCTTCAAAAGTTTTGATAAAGGCCTTATTTCTAAAATATATAGAGAATTACTTCAAATTTATAAGAATTTAAGCCCATTCTCCAATTGAAATATGGTCAAAGAATATGAACAGACAATTTTCAGATGAAGAAATTAAAACCATTTCTAATCATATAAAAAGATGCTCTAATCATTATTGATCAGAGAAGTGCAAATTAAGACAACTCTGAGGTACCACAACACACCTCTCAGTTTGGCTAATATGATAAGAAAAGACAATGATGAATGTTGGATGGGATGTGAGAAAACTGGGATTTTTTTTTTAAATTTTTATTTTTTTATTTAATGATTACTTTATATTGACAACATTATTCCTTGCACTCGTTTCTTTTCCGATTTTTTCCCCCTCCCTCTCTCCACCCCCTCCCCTAGATGGCAAGCAGTCCTTTATATGTTGGATATGTTGCAGTATATCCTAGATACAATATATGTTTGCAAAACCGAACAGTTCTCTTGTTGCATAGGGAGAATTGGATTCAGAAGGTATAAATAACCCGGGAAGAAAAACTAAAATGCAGATAGTTCACATTCGTTTCCCAGTGTTCGTTCTTTGGGTGTAGCTGCTTATGTCTGTCATTTATCAATTAAAACTTAGTTAGGTCTCTTTGTCAAAGAAATCCACTTCCATCAAAATATGTCCTCATACAATATCGTTGTCGAAGTGTATAATGATCTCCTGGTTCTGCTCATTTCACTTAGCATCAGTTCATGTAAGTCACGCCAGTCCTCTCTGTATTCATCCTGCTGGTCATTTCTTACAGAACAATAATATTCCATAACATTCATATACCACAATTTACCTAGCCATTCTCCAATTGATGGGCATCCATTCATTTTCCAGTTTCTAGCCACTACAAATAGGGCTGCTACAAACATTTTGGCACATACAGGTCCCTTTCCCTTCTTTAGTATTTCTTTGGGATATAAGCCCAATAGAAACACTGCTGGATCAAAGGGTATGCACAATTTGATAATTTTTTGGGCATAATTCCAGATTGCTCTCCAGAATGGTTGGATTCGTTCACAACTCCACCAACAATGCATTAGTGTCCCAGTTTTCCCGCATCCCCTCCAACATTCATCATTATTTTTTCCTGTCATCTTAGCCAATCTGACAGGTGTGTAGTGGTATCTCAGAGTTGTCTTAATTTGCATTTCTCTGATCAATAATGATTTGGAACACTCTTTCATATGAGTGGTAATAGTTTCAATTTCATCCTCTGAAAATTGTCTGTTCATTTCCTTTGACCATTTATCAATTGGGGAATGGCTTGATTTCTTATAAATTTGAGTCAGTTTTCTATATATTTTAGAAATGAGGCCTTTATCAGAACCTTTAACTGTGAAGATGTTTTCCCAGTTTGTTGCTTCCCTTCTAATCTTGTTTGCATTAGTTTTGTTTGTACAAAGACTTTTTAATTTGATGTAATCAAAAATTTCTATTTTGTGATCAGTAATGGTCTCTAGTTCATCTTTGGTCACAAATTTCTTTCTCCTCCACAAGTCTGAGAGATAAACTATTCTATGTTCCTCTAATTTATTTATAATCTCATTCTTTATGCCTAGGTCATGGACCCATTTTGATCTTATCTTGGTATATGGTGTTAGGTGTGGGTCCATGCCTAATTTCTGCCATACTAATTTCCAATTATCCCAGCAGTTTTTATCAAATAATGAATTCTTTTCCCAGAAGTTAGGGGCTTTGGGTTTGTCAAACACTAGATTGCTATAGTTGACTATTCTGTCTTGTGAACCTAACCTTTTCCACTGATCCACTAATCTATTTCTTAGCCAATACCAAATGGTTTTGGTGACTGCTGCTTTATAATATAATTTTAGATCAGGTACAGCTAGGCCACCTTCATTTGATTTTTTTTTTCATTAATTCCCTTGAGATTCTCGACTTTTTATTGTTCCATATGAATTTTGTTGTTATTTTTTCTAGATCATTAAAATATTTTCTTGGAAGTCTGATTGGTATAGCACTAAATAAATAGATTAGTTTAGGGAGTATTGATATCTTTATTATGTTCGCTCGGCCGATCCAAGAGCACTTAATATTTTTCCAATTATTTAAGTCTGACTTTATTTGTGTGGAGACTTTTTTATAATTTTGCTCATATAATTCCTGACTTTCCTTTGGTAGATAGATTCCCAAATATTTTATGGTATCAACAGTTATTCTGAATGGAATTTCTCTTTGTATCTCTTGCGGTTGAGTTTTGTTGGAGATGTATAAAAATGCTGAGGATTTATGGGGATTTATTTTGTAGCCAGCTACTTTGCTAAAATTATGAATTATTTCTAATAGCTTTTTAGTAGAATCTCTGGGGTTCTCTAGGTATACCATCATATCATCTGCAAAGAGTGATAGTTTGGTTTCTTCATTGCCTACTCTAATTCCTTTAATATCTTTCTCGACTCTTATTGCCGAGGCTAGGAAAACTGGGATTTTAATACATTGTTGATGGAGTTGTGAAGTGATCCAACCATTCTGGAGAACAATTTGGAACTATACCCACAGGGCTATCAAATTGTTCACACCCTTTGATCCAGCATTGTTTCTACTGGGCTTATATTCCAAAGAGATCTTAAAGACGAGAAAGGGACCCACATGTGTAAAAAATGCTTGTGACACCCCTTTTTGCACTGGAAACTGAGTGGATGCCCATCAGTTGGGGAATGGTTGAATAAGTTATGGTATATGAATGTTATAGAATATTATTGTTCTATAAGAAATGATCAGTAAAATGATTTCAGAGAGACCTGGAGAGACTTATGTGAATTGATGCTAAGTGAAATGACAGAACCAGGAGATTATATTACACAGCAACAGTAAGATTATGAGATGCTCAATTCTGATGAATGTGGCTCTTTTCAACAATGAGATGATTCAGACCAGTTCCAATGATCTTGTGATGAAGAGAACCATTTACACCCAGAGAGAGGACTATGGAAACTGAGTATGGATCATGACATAGCATTTCCACTCTCTTTATTGATGTTTACTTATTGTATAAATATGTATGCATATATTAGGTTTAACATATATTTTGCCATATTTAATATATACTGTATTACTTGCTATCTAGGGGAAGGCATGGGGAAAAGGGGAAGAAATTAGAACACAAGATTTTGCAAGGGTTAATGTTGTAAAATTATCCATGCATATCTTTTGAAAATTAAAAAGTCTTGACAAAAAATGCTTTTACATATAAGTGGGAAAAAATCTCCCCCATAAGTGTCATTAACAATTTTATGGTAACCTGAATGAATCCTTTTAGTATAGTGTCCCAGGTATTCCTCCTTGGTCCTGTGCTACTTGATATTTTAATGAACTATTTTATTGAAGGCATAGATGGCATACTAATCAAATTGGAGGTTTAACAAAGCTGGGAATGAGAGTTAACACATTGGATGATGGAGTTAGTATTCATGATTTGAATCAAAGAAGATAATGAAAATAGGGATGCAGAATGTTGCATACATAGTCAAGTGAATTTTCTTTGTCAAAGAGATTTTAGTCAGATTTTTCTTTGTTAATAAGAGAACATTCAATGGTACACCCTGAAGGAGACATTGGAGGCTGCATGTACCATCCAAGTCAAATCACTTCTACTACTCTTCTGAAGTCTTTCTCACCTTCCTTCTTTCCCTTCCCTTCCTGGGATGGTAAGCAATCAGATATAGGTTACACATGGGCAATTATAAAACATTTCCATATTAATCCTTTCACAGAAGAAGATTCAAATAAAAGAAAAAAAAAGAAAGTGAAAAAATAGCATACTTCAGTATGTGTTCAAACACTACCAGTACTTTCTCTGGAGACGGATAGTATACTCCATCATTAATCCTTTGGTTTTATCTTGGATCATTATATTGTTGAGAATGGCAAAGTCATTCACAGTTCTTTGAGAAATATTGTTATAACTATGTACAATATTATTTTGGTTCCGTTTACTTTCCTATGTATCAGTTCATGTAAGTCTTTCCAGGATTTTCTGAAATCATCCTGCTTGTCATTTCTTATAGCTCAATAATATTTTACTACATTTGTATACCACAACTTATTTAGCCATTCATCAATTAATGGGCATCCCTTTGATTTCCAATTCTTAGCCAAAAAGAGCTGCTATAAATTATTTTTTACAAATAGGTCCTTTCCTTTTTTTTTTTTTTTTTTTTAAAGGGGAATGTTTTTGTGATATAGTCCTAGCAGAAGTATTGCTGGATTGGAGGCTATATACTGTTTTATAACTATTTGGGCATATATCCAAATTACTTTTCAGAATGGTTGGGTCAGTTCACAAATCCACTGATAGTGCCTTAGTACTCCAGTTTTCTCACATCCCTTCCAATGTTTATGATTTTTTTAGTTATATAAGCCAATCGGGTAGATGTAAGGTGGGACCTTATAGTTGTTTTAATTTGCAATTCTCAAATTAATAGTAATTTAGAGTATTTTTCATATGCTTATAAATAGTTTTGATTTCTTTGTCTAAAAACTGATTATTCATATTCTTTGACCATTTATCATTTGGGGAATTACTTGTTTTTATATAAATTTGACTCAGTTCTCTATATATTTGAGAAATGAGACCATTGTCAAAGATACTTCTTGCAACTCTTCCCCTTTCTTCCCCCCCCCCCCCCCATCTTTCTGCTCTCTTTATAATTTTGGTTGCATTGGTTTTGTTTGAGTAAAAACTTTTAAATTTTATATAATTAAAATGGTCTATTTTATACTTTGTAATGATTTCCATATTTCCTTTAATTCTAAATCCTTCCCTTATCGATAAATCTGATATATAAATTATTACATGATTTTAATTTTCCTCTGGTATAACTCTTTATGTGTAAATCATGTACCCATTTTGACTTTATCTTGGTATGTGGTATGAGATGTTTGTCTGTATCTAGTTTCTGCCATACTGCTTTCCGGTTTTCCAAGAAATTTTGGTCAAATAATGAATTTTAGTTCCAAAAGTTTGGATCTCTGGGTTTATCATATGCTGTATTACTATGTAATATGTATGTAATATAAATTACTAATGTAATTTGTTCCTAACCTATTCCACTAACCCACCACTCTATTTTTCAGTCACCAACAAAACGTCTAGATAGTTACAATTACTGCTTTATAATGTAGTTTGTGATCTGTTACTGCCAGACTAACTTCTTTTGCATTTTTAAAAATTGATTTTCTTTATATCCATAGACTTTTAAAAGTTCTTCTAGATGATTTTATTATTATTTTTCCTAACTTGATAAAATAATTTTTGATAGCTTGACTGATCTTTTATTGAATAAATTAATCTATTTAGGTAGAATCATTTTTATTATTATATTGGCTTGGCCTACCCATGAGCAATTAATATTTTTTCAATTGTTTAGATCTGACTTTATTTGTGTAAAAGGTGTTTTATAGTTGTGTTCACATAGTTTCTAGATTTATCTTGGCAGGTAGACTTCAAAATATTTTATATCATCTACAGTTATTTTAAGTAGCATTTCTCTTTCTATCTCTTGCAGTGGTATTTTGTTGGTAATATATAGAAATGCTGATGATTTATATGACTTTATTTTGTAACCTGTACCTTTGATAAAATTCTTAATTATTTCCACTAGTTTTTTTTTTTTTTTAGCTGATTCTTTAGGATTTTCTAACTCAGGTCAGTATATGTGCTAGGGGCAAGAATTCCTGCTTATAACATTTTCAGATGAAGTCTGTTGCTGAGAGACCATATGCACTTAAATTCACATAGCTTGTAAGGAACAGAGCCATGTAGAGGATGTAGATCTTAGGATTTATCATCTCAGGTTTTTTATATTTTATATTTTTATATTTCACTTTTATGAAACAAATGAATAGGTAAATTTCTTCATTCTTTTTGAACTTTCAGAGAAATTGTATAAGCTTCCATATTACATTTATGTTGGGGAAGGGAGTTACTTGTGGCTCTAATGACAAAATGAGAGAGAGAGAGAGAGAGAGAGAGAGAGAGAGAGAGAGAGAGAGTTCATCTTTATAACAACCTTGTGTAAGGGATATTATTATTTCCATTTTTATAGTTAAACAAACTGAGGCAGACAGAGATTAAGTGATTTGCCTAGGGTCACATAGTTAATAAATGTCTGAGGCTGAATGTGAACTGAGGGCTTCTTGCCTTCAAGGCTTACCCACTGTGCCACCTAGCTTCCTCTAGACACTATTAAGGAACAAAGAGGAAGACTTCAAATTTATAAAATTACATTTCTTGGGTTATATAAGCTAGATTTCAGTAATGCTACCTGCCCACTTTTTTCTTCCCCGCTAATGTTTTAATTTAGACAATCAGCTTCTTTTGTAGAACAGGTTAGGTTAACCTTCACAGAGGCAACCCTGATCTCTGCACTAGTGAATTAAGTGATAATGGTATGATATGGATAGGAATGGGAGTGGGTGATCCAGGTGCCTCCTTTACTCAATAAACTCCAGAGGACACCTATTACCCCCATGATTAAATATAAAATTCTGTATCTGGCATTGAAAGCCATTTACAATCTGAATCCTTCCTACTTTTCCAGTCTTCCTATATTTTGCTCCTTTTCATGCATGCTATAATCTAACTACTGATCTATTTATTGTTCCTTCCATGTTGTGACATCTGACTTTTCCAGACTCAGAATGCCTTCCTTCCTCGTCTTCACTTCCTACTTCTTTGGCTGCTTTCAAGAATCAGTTCAAACCCCATTTCTATAGGAAGCCTTTCTCAAGTCCCTTTCCTCATCCCACGATCAGTGCTTTCTCTCCAAGAGTCCCTTTTATTGACATTATGTATATCTTGTATATACATAGTTACTTGCATATTTCTGTCTTATCATATGAGTTTCACGAGGCAAGAACTGTATTTGTCTTTATAAATACAGTATCTGGCACATAATAAGTACACAATTTACTTGTTTACTGATTAACTACTATGAATTCTACTATGGTTCTACTATGAATTTTGTGGTTGTTTAGTTATTCAGATGAGTTCAACTCTTTGCACCAAGGTTTTCTTGGAAAAGGCACAGGAATGATTTGCTATTTCCTTCTCTAGTGCATTAAGGCATAACAGATATGAAATGACTTGTCTGGAGTCACATAGCTAATGAGTTTTTGAGACTGGCTTTGAACTCAAGTTTTCCTGAGTCTAGGCCATCTAGATTCTTTCATGGATTTTATCTCGGAAAAAATGCTGGACTTTGGCTTGAGGCATGTCACAGAATGAGAATAAAAGGAGGAACATGACTCTGAAAAGCGAAGTGGAAATGTTAGCAATAAATATCTGAGAGCTGAAAAAGACTGCAGGAAATGCTTGATAAACAAAACAAAATAGAGATAATAACTCACATAGTGACAGATAGATGCCTCTCAGGGTTGCCGTGTGGGTTGAACTGGAAGAGATGGTATAAGTGATGGTGCTTTGCAAAGTATAAGATGCTGAAACAGGTTTTGGAGAGTGTTATTGCTTTTATTCCCAATGGAAAAAAATAAGCCCAGATTCCCCTAGTATAATAATAAAGTGATATATTTGCTTTCAGAAAGTCTCCCACTTTGGAAGCAGATGGAAGAGGAAGAACGTTTCTTCCCTACCAAGAATGAACCAGCACTGCCCTCTAGTGATTAACATTTTCTCTAAATGCAGCTGCTGCCTTTTGTAGATAAAGGTGATGAGGATGAGATAGTCCTCGATGGAAATATTTTGGATGTACCTTCTCCTCATGCCTTTTCCACAAATACACTTATTTCTTCCATTTCATTATCTTCAAAAATAATCTACACGTAATTTTGTTTTATTTGATTATGGGTATTTATAATGAGGGCTTTGTTTTTCTTGCTTAATGGTGGTAGTAGTTGGAAAGGAATATTATAAAATGAATAGCAAAAAAAGGAAGAATAATAAAAGGAACAAAAGAGAGTCATGTAGACTTTTTTCATGTAGAGGAGAGAACAAGACAGAATCACAACCACATTTGAGCAACCCATATTCATTAAATCCTAAAATGAGAAAGGAAGAAATCGAACCCTCAAAAAATTGATTTCAAGTCCCCATAACCTTTATGACTTTCTCAAGAAGATATTAGTAACAACCATTACATAACTTTGCCATAGTTAAATTATAGGTTTAAACTCTGTGTATCTTATTATTCCTTATCCTATGCAACTGGACTTTCAAGATGCTACCTCCCCCATCATAGAACTCATATATTTTAATGACCACACACTAATAATCGTCTTCTTAATCAGCTTATTAGTGCTATATATTCTTATTCTTATGCTCACAACAAAATTAACCCATACCAGCACCATGGATGCCCAAGAAGTCGAAACTATTGAAAGAGTGTAGTGATTTTAAAAGGTTCAAGAGACATAATTTTTAGGTAATTTAATCATTTTGAAAATAATTCCAGCATCAGCATTTTAATAAAAGGATGATCATTTGGCTATCTCTCTCTTAGACCAAAGACAATCATAGCAGAGAGCCCACAGTTTACAAAACCATTGGAAGAGGGGTGCTCTTGAGTGTGGCAATCAACTCTGGTTAACAATGAGAGAATGAATAATACAATGAGGGAGTAGACCTAAATTTTGATTATGTGATTTATTCCTTAAATCAACTCCAGCTTTGGACAATCTGTTCAAAGAATTTATCCCCATCCAAAACTGAATAGAACACATTTTTTTACCCATTTTTTTCTGGTGTTAATTTAAAAAATAAGTGCTTATATCTGACAAATATGGTGATGTAGTTAGTCTCTGCTGCTAGGGGGCCTGACGTATCTCTGAACCACAGCAGGGTAGACCCAATTGGGTGACCATATCAAGTCTACTCTTAAAAAAGTGGCTATAGCCAATCCAAGTTCCTCACCAAGTCCAGCACAAATAGAATAGATCTTCATGAGTGGAGGGCCACTGGTCTACCTAAGGAGGGGTGAACAAGCTTAGGTAAAAATAAAAAAATAAATAAATAAGTAAAAACACTCAAAAAGAAGAAGCTAAAGCTTCCATGATAATCAGTATTAATTGTGATTAGACTGATGAATTTTCACCCATACTCCTAGCCTGGGAGATAAAGGGAGATCCAGACTCAAAAAAAAAAAAAAAAAAAAAAGGAATAAAGACTTACAAAAAAGGCAATCTTCACAGATTTGCTGCATTCTCTAAGCAAAACAGCCCAGTGTGGTGCAAAAGGGTTTACGATTAAGGATTAAGAATTATATTTTAAATCCTGCGTCTTCCACTGGGTGTGTTGGAACAATTCTTTTTGTCATCTGGGCCTCAATTTCCTTTCTTTTTAAAAATGTAGAATTAGATAATCTCTAAGGTTCTTTCTAGCTCTGATATGAATCTGTTATAATAATAATGTAATAATAACAAGTGATAATAATTATTTTATTTACTGTCAAATGGCAAATGCCCAATGTATAACTAATTCCAAAACATTCTGGAGGACATAACTAATAAACTGTTCTGAAAATAAGTCATTATCACAGACTGAATGATTAGCCACAGTCAACCTGGAATTAACACTTAGGAATCATATTTTTAGTAGATGGTACCACAACAAATCTTTATAATCTAAGATACATAGAATGATAGGCTTTCAATGTAGAATAGAATACATATCATTTTTGTATCATTTTTATTTTAATTTTTAAAAATTTTATTTATTTGGGGTACTGAGGCATTTGGAGTTAAATGACTTGCCCAGGGTCACACAGCTAGGAAGAGTTAAGTATCAAGGTCAAATTTGAACTCAGGTCCTCCTGACTTCAGGGCTGGTGCTCTATCCACTGTGCCACTTAGCTGCCTCTGTCATTTTTACTGGGAGGGATGAATGGAGGATGCTTTGAAAGAGCCTACATCCTCATACTTTCTTCAACTAGAAAAGGAATTATTTTGTTCCTCTCTGTAATGGTCTGCAGAACATTAAAAACAAGAGAAGAATAATAACAGGATGGTGATTTCTTTTCAGACCATTTCTATTTGAACTATATAAAAAGAAAGAGGAGAGAAATGAGACCATGATGATGATAAAGTTGCCAGTCTGCAGATTTATTCATAGAAATAGAGAGGTTCATGACAATGAAACTGGACCAGATCTTCACATCAGAAATTACAGAAAGTTTGTCCTTAAGGATTATCAAACTTATTTATTAATGAAGATTATGCAAAAATAGTAGCAACTATGTTGAATATTAACTGAAGGTTGAACAAAAACTTATCATGTACTAACTACCAGGAAAGATATGATAATGTGGCCAGAAATAATGTATGAGAAATAATACAATCTTTCATAAACTAATAGATAATAAATCCACAGGCTTCATACTCTCCTTCATAACTCAAAAAAAAATAAGTTGTATGGTGACCAGAGCATCATCACAGGCAAAATTGTGTCTGGGCACAACCACTTGGATATAACATTAGGTCCTAAAAATTTAAGTACAATGTTTGAAAGAGACATTGTCATAACAAACTCTCAAAATTTCCAATCAGTTGCTTTGACTTGTATAGAAGTCATGTCTTTATTTAATTTTTTAAATATCGTTGTCTTGTTTCTCTTCTATGTTCCAAATCTGCTAACCTCTTACTTTTTTTCTTTTAAATTTAAAAATTGTTTTTATGACCTTGATAAGGATCAATACACATGATTTCAACATATAAAGAACTGAAAAAAAGAAACCATGGTATAAGATCTACCATCATTATGTTTGTTGTTCAGACATTTCATTTATGTTCAACTCTTTATGACCCCATTTGGGGTTTTATTGGCAAAGATACCTTCTTCAACTCATTTTACAAATGAGAAAATTAAAGCAAACAAAGTTAAGTGTCTTACCCAAGGTCACATGATCAGTAAATATCTGAGGCCACATTTGAACTCAGAAAGAAGAGTCTTCCTGATTCTAAGCCCTGGCACTCAATCTTAGTGTCACCTAACTGCCTACCTCTATTATATACTTGCTTTTTAAAAATATGTAATAAATTTAACACTGCCATTCTAAAATTATCCTATTTGTATTGTCTTTCTGCATTTTTTCCACCCTATTCATTGTTCAATTGATGCTCCATTCTTTTTTTCGGTTGTCATTATTACTTCTCCCCTCATAACAATCCCTCCAAAAAAATACAAATTCTCTCTGGTAGCAAGAACATTTAATCAAGCAAAACAAATTCATATAACAGTTGTATCTGAACATATATATGTCATTTTTCATTTCCAGTCTATTCATCTTTGCTACACAAAATAGAAATCATGATTCATCATTAGGCTTTTGAAGTCATGGATGACCATATTACAATTACATTGATCATAATTCTTCAATCTTTCAAAGTTTTTTCATTTTACATTATTGTAGTCATTGTAGAAATTGTTCTGGTTCTGTTGAACTTAATCTGCATCAGATCATACAGTCTTTCAAAGTTTACTTTCTCATTTCCCCCTGTAGAGATTCTATAATATTGATTCTTTTTTTTCTAATCTGTTAGTTCATTTAAAAAAAAATTCTGTATTTAGAGGTCCAAGTTCTAACATATTTTCATTTCTAATTTCTTGTTTTATTGTATTTCATTTCTCTTTTGAATCATTTTGGAGTTTTATGTTCTGTGGTCTTCTCAGGGTCCACAGAATTCTGTATTTCATCAGGTATTGATTAATTTTCCTTTATGTTATAATTTTTAAAAATTGTCTCAATTAACAAGAATTTCTTTTTCTTCTTCCTATCTCTCCAGTGTGTGGGGGGAAGAAGGAACAAAATAACAAAACAAAAATTCTTGTAACAAATATGCATAATCAAGCAAAACAAAATGATATCACATTTTTAAACAAAGCTTGTTATTTATTCTCCCTTAGGTTCTTTTGGTTTTAAAAGGCTCTCTGTTGATTTATGTTCTTTTGTCCTGGGCTTTTACTAAAATCTTTTCGTATTTCCTTACCCCCCACTTCCTGGCCTCTTCCTATTTGCTGGTCGGCATATTACTAAGTCTGGGTTGGAAGGATGGTACAAAGGGTTTGCCAGCCCAGGTTCTTTGGTGGGGGCAGCATTTGCCCCACATCATTTTTATTTCCTTTCCTTCAGATCTAGAACAGTTGCCTATGCTGGAACCCTTTTTAGTTTTACTCCTTTCCTTCTCATGGCTGAGCTGAATTAGCATTGGCCATTTTTGTGGGGTGAAATGGCCATTATGGAGAGAATGTTCTGAGCAAAGTCTCTGCAGCTTTGTATTTCTATAACCTAGGACCAAACTCTAGTCAAAAGGCAGTACTTGTTTCAGCTCTTCTCTTCTTTCTTTTAATTCAGTTACATGGGGCTGAGCAGTCAGCAACTGTGCATAGCTGGATTGGGATGATGTTCAGGCAGAGTCTTTGAAGAAGGCTGTATAAGCCTATGAGTTAGCTTATGTTCCAGAAGTAGAGAGGGGAGAATGGCAGGGGAAAAGTATTGAGCAAGTACTTTGAGGTTTACATTTTTTCAGAGTTATTTCATAAGATCAGTGATCACAACTAGGTTTATATAAGATCATCTCATTGATGTTATAGCTTCTTTCTCTTGTGAATTTAGCTGTAATTATTCTCCAGTTAATCCATTTTCTATATTTTTGGAGGAGTTGAAGAGTTAATGTAATTTAGAGATTAACCAATCAATCACCTCATTGGTCATATAACTGGAAAAATCAATTGCCACATTCCAATAGCTTTATCTCAATATTCATTTGTCTTGACTTTCTGTAGGTTTTGCTACTGTTGACCACACTTTCCTCCTAGATACTCTCTCTTGTCTTGATTATTATGACACTCCTCTTTCTTGGTTGTCCTCCTACTTTACCATTTGAGTAATCCTTTTCAGTCCCTTTTGTTAGTTTATTATCCACTTCTTCTCCTAGCTAGGGCACTGGGCTTAAGGAATTGAACCATTTCATTCCCTCTATACTCTTTTTTTTTGTAGTAACCTTAGCAACTCCCATAAGTTCAATTCTAGTCTTTTCATAGGTGATTCATATATATCTATACATCTATATCTATATATCCAAATCTAATACCTCTCCTGAGCTTTAGTTCTTTATCACTAACTCCTTATTGAACATTTTGAAGTATGGGCAGCTCAAAGTCAATATATCCATACCAGAATCTTTGTCTTTCCTTCTAAGTTTACTCTTCTTCCAGACTTTTCTATTTCTATCAAAGACACTATCATTTTTCTAGTTATGTAGTATTGAACCTTGGAGTCATCTTCAACTGATCGCACTGTGCTATTCCATATATTCAATCAGTTACCCCAAACTGTCAATTGTATTTATATAACATTTCTTTTATCTGGTTGCTCTCTACTCATATGATCATCACCTTAGTTCACTTTCTTATCATTTTTTTGTATGTATTTTTATAACACCTTCTAGAGTCATAACTTTTTACTTTTCTATTTCCTTCCCCATACAGTCAAAGTGATGTTCCTAAAATACCTGTCTGACCAAGTTGCTCTCTTGCTCAATAAATTCTAATGGCTCCCTATTTCCTTTAGAATCAAATACTAATCAAATTCAATTCACCACTTAATATCTTTTACAACTAGGCTCCAACTCAACTTTCCAGCATTATTACATATTACTTCCCCATCATTATTTAGTTCAGGAAATTGGCCCTCTTATAATTTCCCAAACATGACATTCCATTCACCTTTTTTATGTTTTTGTACAGATTGTCCTCTATGCCTAGAATGAAGTCTCTTCTGACTTAAATCTCTTAAACCCACTACTTTTCTTTAGAACTCAGCACCGATACCACTTCCTATATGAAGGCTCATCTCCATAACTAATTCCTCCCTGACCCAAATTGCCTTGTGTTTATTTTGTTTATATTTTATGTATAGGCATATGTTTTCCACCCATTTAATATAAGTTCCATGAAAGTAGGAACTATTTCATTTATATCTTTGCATCTCCATTGACTAGTATAGCATCTTATCAATTGTAGTATCTTAATCAATGCTTCTTGCTAGATAGGGAAGCATTTGAATGAGATACTCTTTAGGAATTCTTCCCATTCAGAGACTGAATATTTTATGAACCCAAGTAACTGAGTGGGATGAATAGATACATGGCCATAAAATAATATTAAATGTTTGCTTCTTCTTTTCTAGAGTGAGGTGTAGTGTAAGTCCTTAAAAACTCTAGCCTGATATCTCAGAAGATCTACAAGTAAAAGAGCTTCTGCTAAGTAGATTCATTCAGAAATTTGATTGAGGGAAGTGAGGGAGAAAAAAAAATGAATTAATTTTGAAATAATTAATACTAATCTTGAATTTCTTCTTCATTTTGAAATATGGCTTCTTGTTTCGACTCTCTTTCCCCCTTGAACCATCCTTTAGATGTTTGTTATATTTATTTTCCATATTCATATGCATAGTCATTTCTTTTCTGCTCAAAAATTTTCAGAGGCTTCCTATTGCCTCTAAAGTAAATTTTAAACTATTTTGCCTGGCATTACTCTTATTTCATATTATTCCCAATCAACCACATAGTTCCATGCATTAGTCTGAAGGAATGACATTTTATCTCCTGAACATGCTCTGTGAATCCCTCCTATTTCCACCTTTAAGCCCCGACTTTGTTCTTCATTTTCTCAATGCTAGAGGTAAGGTAGAAGGAACTTTTTCTTTCTTCTGATAGCCTATAAGAACACTTCCTTATTTTGCCCAGTCATTAATAACTCTTTTGAAATTGATTGTGCTTTTTTGATATACTTTTCTTCAATTATCCTGCATTACAATTATTTGTGTATGTATGATGTCCTTTAATAGACTATAGACTATAAACTCTATGAGATCAAGGACTCTTCTCTAAGTTTTATATCTTCCCTAGTAAGTGCTCAGTACACAGTAGGTGCCTGTTAAATGTTTTTGAATTGAAGTGAAGGGCAGCCATTAATAGATCCCCTGGAGTTTCTATATCCGTTAGCTGTTTCCTCCTTTGGGGTGAGGCAGGAAATTTCTGAGAAATTCACCATCCCATATTTCTCTGATCTTGAGAGCAGTAGACAGAGTTCTTATGTTTTTCTAGCTATTACTTCCCTACAAAATATTTAGAAGAACATGTCCCTGAGAGAACAACCTGTGCAAGGAGAAGAATGTCAGGGTGGTTACAATTCTGGCTAACTGGAATAAGAATTTATCAGTCACTATTATTCCTGAGAAGGCAACTTTATATAACTGAATGGAGTATGAGTATAGATCAATAGAAATGATGTCCTTGCAAAGAAAGAAACAATTGTTATCTTTAGATGCTAAATCTATTGACTTTGAAAGTGTTCTTAGTTCAGGCTCTGATTTTGGCCTTTTGAGGTAGATAAGTGGATGGGAGGGAGGAATCCTGGGCCCGTTGCCATCCTTTTCTTTTTTTCCCCTACAAACTCTATCAGCAAGAAACAATTCCCTAGCTACATCTTCATACTGTGTGCTCCAATTCAAGGCTAGGACAGGGACATTAATTGTTCCTGTTTTCAAAACAGATCAACTTTACAGAAAGAAAGGTCTTACAGAGTGAGAATCAGCTGGTACATCTACCCTGGTATTATACTTTGCTTTTTGTTTCAGATCCCTACATCTCTATCCACTCCCAACAGGTGGGTGAATGCAAAGAGAATTGTTTGGGCTTTTATAGAACCATTGATAAGGACACTGAGTGCCTGAAGAGAGAGAGAGGACATAGAATTACATTTTGCGTGGGGTGAGTGCTTGGAATAGAGACTTAAACAGAATAGAGATTCAAGACTTGCTGAAGGACTGATTGGTTTGTTACAGAGCTTGGCAGAGTGGGAAATTCTTCTAAATAATAATTGATTTAAGTGGATTGTGGGCAGGAAGACAACAGACTTGCAGAAAGAAAGGGAACCATTTCATTTCTGTGATTCCTTCATATTGGGGGAATGAATATCCAGGGGGTAAACAGCAGTACATTTTTAGTTGTCATCACATTGATTAGAACAGAGTTCTTAACTTGAGATCAGTAAACTTCAAAAAAATTTTATTTGATAACCACATTTCAATATCATTGATTTCCTTTGCAACACTATGTAGTTGATTTTCTGCATTTAAAAACATTATTTTAAGAAAAGATACCTAAGTATCATCAGACTGCTAAAGATAATGTATCACACACAAAAAATAAGAACAGATTAAAGAAACATAATGGAATTCCAAGGAACCAGGTGAAAATATATCCAAGCAGCCTATCTTCTTTGAGGAGGGGGATTTAACTTGGAGATTTTTTAGGAAGAAAGAACAGTGAATATTATTGATAGATTTGAATGTAGCCATAGCTTTGTTGCCTTTGAAGAATGGTCTGATTTTGGAGAGAAGAAATTCACCTCAGTGAATATTCAAAGCAGAGGCAATTTTCCTTTTATATTTTCATCATTCACTCCAATGAGACTCTGACCCAGAGGAAGCAATATGATGAGGTGGGAAAAATCTTGGTCTGGGAGTTGAGAGTTGTAGATTTAAGACTTATCTTTGCCATTTACTTATTTTATGACCCATTGCAAGTTATCTTAAGTCACTAGATCTTAATGAGTGCATTGGTTTTGTCATGGAATTATAAAGTTAAACCTAAAAAGATTGTTAAAAAATATGTAGGTGTGTTTGGAAATTATGGTAGAGATATCAGAAGTTCTTATTAAAGCTTCTGAGTATAAACCACAGGGAAGAAAGATATCATTTACATAGGTAGAGGTGGATATTGTTCCTTTTATGTTTTAACTAGGTTGTCAGATTATGGAATTCTTATTACTTTACCAAATGACAAACCATTATGATGATATTCTTCAATTGTCTAATGGATCTCTGATCTCATTGATCAGGATTCATACTTCCATGATGCAGATCAAAACTCAGCCATGTTTACTCTTCCCCAGTGACTCTTGTCTATATCCTCCTATAAATATGCATGAGACAGAATATGGGAGATTATCTAATGTGGGGCTCCTTGAGGAAGGGGTGATTTCATTTTTTCTCTCCTTTGTAGCTTCAGCATTCAATGAATGCTTGTTAATTGATACCATTGAAGGAGGTAGGCTGTCTATCAGTTATTCTTCACCTTTATTCTATAATTGACCCATCTTAAGTTCTAGTTATACCTTTCTCAGATAATATTATTCACACTGCTTTTTTTGTGCAGGTTCTCGATTGTCTTTCATATTCATATGAACTATACCTAGAGTAAGGATAACCAGAGCTCTGATTTAGGTACCAACTTTGTGTCAATTTGGAAGCCATAGTTTTTGACCATATGGTTATCTTCTGATCGTTCCTCCAAGGGAATTGTTTAGGAGGTGCATCCCAGAAAAAGAAAAGTCCTTAAAGAAAGTAAAACACTGATCTCATAAACAATGAGGACAGTTGGGGAGAAAAAGGCACACTTCCCTGTCACCACAGTGAGTAGGAATCCAATTTCCTTGATAACCTAATACTTCTTAGACAGCAGTCATTCAGCTGAATTCCTTCTTCTCTTCTCAGATATGTGAATACCTCATTTATAGCACTATTGGGGTGAGGATGGGATTGGGGAGGTGAAGTGTACTGTTTTCTTGGGCAATATGTCTGGTTGAGAGGCATAAGTTTTCCTTCCTGAACAAGTCTTGTCATTATTGTCTGGCTTCTTTAAGGGATCCCTCTTCTCAATTAAAAGATGTCCAAAAGCACATTTACTGAGAGTAGCCTCTCTTTGTGAAAGATATTAACACTGAAGTGTCCTTTCTCTATAAGCAGTCGCAGGTTCATGGAAGCTTTTCCCCCTTCCTAGAGGATCCTTGAGGATCCATGACCTTTTCTTCTCCACCATCCTTTTTGGATATTACCTATTCTTTAACCTCTTTACTGTTGGGCATGCATGTAGGAATATGTGGTTAATTGTTTTTACTCCATGGAATGAAGAACTGGTTAGGATGCAGACATCTTCAACCTTAATATTTAGAATTATGTAAGGTTAAAAAACTTCTGGTTTATTCACTTTTTACCTCTCTTAGTTGATACCAGCAAAGGATTGGCTTTTGGCCTTCCACTCTCCGCAGCCTCCTGAAACTTCATGGAACCAGCTTAATCTTAGGAGGAATGAATCCACTTAACCTGAGGTCCTGGGGCTTGTGCCCAGACCTATTTCAAACAGTGCTGAGCTTGTGTCTTTGCAGAATTTCAGATTTTTTATTTTAATAGCATTCCTGGCACTATGGTGCTCTCTGTGTGTCCCTACTGGGATTTTAGTAGATTGGAAGGGACTCTTAGGTTTAATATTGAATGTTTCAAATGTTATCAGTTGTCAATAAAATTAAACCTGCCAAATCCAGTTCTTCTGCCCCCATTTAATCAGATTTGCTCCTTAATAGTGGAACAAATTCTATCTTAACATCTTTATTTCCTCCAACAGAAATTTGGAATTTCTTAGAATTTAGAGCTATAAGGGAAAGTTCATCATCAACCAGTTAACAAATATGTATTAAATCCCTACTATGTGCCTAGCATTATGCTCAGCTTTGGGGATACAAATAGAAAGAATAAAAAAAGTCTACATAAAGAGTTTGTTCAACTCCTTCATATTAAAGTTGAAAAATTTGATGATTTAGGTTATGCAGAAAATAGCAGAGTGGGGTTACAAAACTAAATTTTCTAATTCCAAATCTAGTACTCTTTTAGTGCATACATAGTACTTGGTATACAGTTAGCACTTAATAAATGTTGATGACTTAACAAAGAATTGTGCCCTTAGAAAGTTCTTGGTAATTAGAATTAATTATAATTAGGAAAAAATTCTTTGGGAATAGATAAATTAGGTAGGGCACTATATACTGAGGGGCCACTGAGGAATATATATACGTATACATGCATATATGTATATATATGTGCATATAGGTATGTATATATATGTGTATATATATATATATACACACATAGAGACATGTACACAACTATGAAAGGTGGTTTTTAAAACAAACAAATCCCTCACCCCTCATGCTCTGCCATAATCTAAATCTTGACTTGGACCTGAATTCAAACTTGGTCTCTGCTGTTTGTACCTATATAACTTTATCTTAGGCTTCAGTTTCCTTATTTTTAATTAATAGGATATAATGAGTGATTAATAATATGTGATCTCTAAGGTTCCTTTTAGGCATAAATATTGGACTTTACAAATGAATTAACCTTATGGCATATAAATATTTGCTATTTATTTTGAAAGTTATCATTGCATGTGTTATAGAGAAATCTCAAAGCCTCAGGTGGAAAGCAGTACAATTTTCAAACCTTTCCTCCTGGACTTGTAAATTTGATGGATTGGCTCTATTTTGGGAAGTGGAAAAGAAAGTTTCTTCACCTAATTTCAGACATGGATTATTTGTTGGGATTGTTGATTACCTCTCAATGATCTACTGGTATGAAAAACCCTGTGATGAAAACCCTGAACATCCAAAAGAGCAGATACATCTCAGCCTTTATATGATTTAGTAGACAGCTCCTATAAAGTTTCTTAAGACACATAGATGTTAGATTACTTGTTCACTGTCCCAGAGTTACTAAATTTAAGATGCAATAATTTCAATCTACATTTTTCTGATTCTAAGTTGAATATTTTACCTACTATGCCCTACAGTTTCTGAAATGAAGAGGCAACCCTAAAATTACTAGTTATTCCATAGCTAGTTATTCCTCTTATGGTTTTAGTTGGAAGATAAGGAACCAAAATGTGATGAAATTAACTCTTGGGCCATTTTGTAGGCTAGGCTAAAAGAGCAACGTGTATTTTTGAGCCAGCCAGGTATAGTACAGTGAATAGAGTGATGGATTTGGGGTCAGATAGAAGAGTTTCAACTAGTTGACTTGGAACAAGCCACTTCTATCATAATACCTCTCAAATGTAAAAGAGGTATTTTTTCTCTGAATTCTCTGAATAATGATAGCATCTACCAACCCAGATTTTGTATATATACAAAACAATATATAAACTTTAGCTATTACTATTTCCTCATAGGATTTAATACTAAAAAGGACCTTAGAGAATGGAACTCTTATGTTTAATATTGGGCGTTTCAAATGTTATCAGTTGTCAATAAAATCAAACCTGCAAAATACAGTTATTCTGCCCTCATTTAATCATATTTGCTGCTTAGCAATGGAGCAAATTCTATTTCACGCTTGTACTTTCTCCAACAAAAAATCTGGAATTTCCTGGAATTTAGAGCTGTAAGGGGTCTTCAGCTAATCAATCAACCAACAAGCAGGTTACACCTGCTACACCTGCTACATAAGTAATATATCACATTTTAGATGAGAAAATTCAGAGAGATCAAATCAGTTGCTCAAGAGTTGTAAGACTGCCATTTAGACCCAGATCTTCTAAACCCAAATCCATATTTTCTACTTCATTATTTATCCTTATTTGATACTGGCACCAACCTATTCTGTCTTTACTTTCTAAGTAGAGATTCTCCCCAATAAAACATCTGATTATTCTCATTCTACAGATGAGGAAACAGATCCAAAGTAGATAAATGTGCACACAGCTCCTGCTACATTGACAGTCAAGCAGAATTATGATTTGCAAATCAAGATTATTGCTTAAATAACTGAAACTGGTTCTCTCAGAGTGCTACTGGGTATACTCCCAAATCAGATAGTAGACCCTGCAGGAGCAGAACAAAGGATTTAAGAGGAGAACCCAACCAGCAGGAACAGAGAAGACAATAGTAGGAAAATGTATGTTTGTTTGGAACCAGTAGAGGGGAGTATTGTGTAACAGACAGAAGGAAAAGCTACAATTTCTTTAGGGAGTACTCAATAAAATCTGGAAAGGTGAATTCAATTCACATTCAGAGTTGTAACTATGATTTTGGCACCTGGGCCAAGCAGCACAAAATGGTATCCAGGGAACATAGCCTTGGGTCTCCAAATCAACCATGGTGAGGTCAAGGAGAGGAAAGACCATATCATCATTCTGTTATGTGAAAACAGAGACCCCAGGATTTCCCAGATTGCTACTGAAGTAGCTGCAATATGAGGAGCTGCAGCTTATCTGGTATATATTTCTATGCTCTCTAAATTTTAGTACTCTGAGGGCAAAGCTTGGTTGACCCTTCCTAGTTACAGTTTTATGTACATTTGCATTTGTGATAGTTAACATTTTTATAGCTCTTTACAATTTATAAAGTGCCCTTCCCATGACAATCCTGTAAAAAAAAAATGCAAGTATTATCACTTATGGATGATTAAACAGGGGCCCAGAAAATGAAATAACTTGCCTATGATCACAAACAATCAATCAGCAAGCATTTATTAATCATCTACTAAGTGCCAGACATTGTGCTGGGAATGTGATAACAAAAAGGAAACAACTTTGCCCTCAAGGAGGTGATGTTATATTGGAGGAGACAACACATTCATATATAAATATATACAAAATATGTATGACATTATTTTTGGGGAGGGCATACATTAGCAATTGGGAGCAAATTGGTAAAAACTTTATGAAGAGAGTAGTGTTTAAAGTGAGTTGTAGCTACGAGGGCTGAAGTAGCTTCTGTATCCAGGCTTCTACTTGGCTTTTCCCCCCTTGCCATTCCTCTCCCCCCGCCCATCACCCCAGTACAATCATAATAAATGCTATTTGCAAAGCACTTGATAGTTTTATTTATCTTTATATACATGTTATCCATCTGCACAAGAACCCTGAAAGGCAGGTACTGCATGCATAATTTCCATTTTGCAGATGAATAAACTAAAGCATAGTAAGTAAGGGCTAGAGACAGAATTCTATCTGCCTCAATTTCCTCAAAAATGTAAAATTGAGCTAATAATAGCCTCTATCTCCTAGCATTGTTGTGATAATCAAATAAGATTATACTGAAAAAACATCTTGTAAATTTTAAAACTCTATATGAATGCTATCTATTACTATAACTTCAAGTGAAAAAATTGTCCATTATATCTTATTGCCTTTCTAGCAAGGCAAATAATGGAATCCTCTTTTCTTAACTGTTCCAGCCTTTCCTTAGTCTCTAAACCAGCTGCAGTCCTGCGGCTGTCACTACCGGCATCAGCAAAAAGACTTAATTAAGCACTTTATTCACTGTACATGGGAATGTGTTGGCTGCTGGAAATAGTATTAGTAATCAGAGCTTTATACAAAGTAGGGTGGGGTGAATTGGTAGGAAGTGCTGGTGGCAGAGCTAGAAGAGTAATAGATAAGGAACCTGAGGTCAAAGGAAATTTAAATAGTTGCCCACAGCTACACAGAAAATAAGTATCAGAGGCGGAATTTGAACCCAGGTTCCCTATTTCTTCTGCCTCTCAGTGCGGTGGATAGTCAGGAAGAACTGTTTTCAAATGTGATTTCAGCTACTGGCTAAGTGACCCTGGGCAAAGTCACTTAGTCCTATTTTCCTCAGTTCCCTCATCTGTAAAATGAACTAGAGAAGGAAATGGTAAACCACTCCATATCTTTGCCAAGAAAATCCCAAATAGGGTCACAAAGAGTCAGACATAACTGAAATGATTGAACCACATTGAAATTCGGCTTCTACAAAGGCATCAGATGACTTGTGCTTATTCTGACAGATTTTAAAATCCAAGAGCATGATAACCCAGATACATACACAAAATCTAAAGAAAGGCAAACTCAAAGCATCAAATGAAGCACAGGTTGCATGGAATATAGTGGAGAGGGTTGTGGACTCTGTGTTGCAAAGGAGCTTCTCCTTCGAAGAAGATTAAACTAGAAAATCTCAAGGTCATTTTCAACTTTATGATTCTCTGATCCTCTGACCTAGATTCACGTTCTGATTCTGCTTATAACTTAGTGTGTGACTGAACAAGTTTCCTTCCACATGGTTTCCTCAATTATAACATAAGGGAGTTAGACTACACTGGGTCCTTCTCAATTCTAACATTCTTCTAAATTCTAACAATAAGTTACATTCTAGACTCCTGATTCAAACAGAAGTAAGAACTTCCTTCTGTGACCAGGGCCTTGCATATAGTAGGAGTATTAATAAATGTTTGTTGATTTACATGCAGTTGAGATGCTTTGTTTTATGCATTTCTGTCACTTTGTAGGACTACTTAAGTTCTAATTATAGGTGGTTTCTTGGAGCAAGAGGGTGGTTGCTGCAGTTGAGTTGTTTCAGTCATGATGACATCTGGGGTTTTCTTGGCAAAGATGTATTTTACTGGTTCTTTCTCTGTCTCATTGTATAGGTAAGGAAATTGAAGCAAATAAAAGTTGACTTGTTTAGAGTTACGGAGAGTTAAGTGTCTGAGGCCAGATTTGAATTACCTGGTTCCAGACAGGAGACCACTTAGCTGCCTTAGAGGGTGCAATCTTTGCTTTCAGTAGGGAGAGGAATGTTTAGGACCATAAAACAGAGGCTTATCTCTAAGCAGTTCAGGTCACCCCAAGGTCTTATGAAGGGATCATGTCCTAGAACTAACTTGGGCTTTTTAGGATCAACCAGACTTGCCATTTGGTTATTTCAGGCTCAGGAATTTTGTGTGCCATGCAGCCAGATTCAAGAGTCATTAGCCCAGCCTTCAGACATGGAAAAGCAAAACCATTCAAAGGAAGAGGGCTATTTTCAGGGCTTTCCTCTATAGTGGCAGCTGAGTCCCATTCCTAGTTAGAGACACAATTAGCCACCTTTGAGTTACTGTGTTAGAAGATTAATGAGTCCTTTTGAATAATAAAGGAATTTTCTAGCTGCTAACTAATGGGCAATTAGACAGAAGAGAGAGGCACCATACTGTGGTCTGGCTTTGCTCTTCTGGATTTGCCAGATGGGACATCCAAGGGTAGGATGGAGCCTCAAAAACCTAGAGAAGGTCCCAGAGAAACAGAAGCTTGGATGGAACCAAGAAGAAAAAAAGGATTTCTGAGTCAGTTTTTCTACCCTCTCTCACCCTAAAAAACTCCGTTGGAGATTAGGAAATGCCTCTTGATCTAGCTTATTCCCTGAACATTACTTGGGGAGGCATGGATTTGATTTTATAGGCTCTTAGGCCAGAGAAGTCATCTTGTTTGATTTTCTGTTCTAGGTAAGGTCTCATCATGAGGAAAATGGCATGGCATAATGCAGAGTACTGGGTTTGAAGCCTAAAGATCTGGCCTAAGTTTCCAGCTGAATGATCTTATAGAAGTTATTTCACTACTTACTTTTACCATAGGACTGTTGTGAGGTCTAAATGAGACTATGTGTATCCAGGTGTTTTATTCATAACATGTCAAATGAATAAAAGCAATTCTTTCATCCTAAGGGTGTCAAGTGAGGGACTGGTTGCTTTATTTATTCCAAGGGATGTCTGTAGTTAAGATTTTGAATCAGCCTTCTTCACTTTTTTTTATGTTAAAACTTCTATGGCAGTCTGATAAAAACCTACGGATCTCTTCTTAGACTATTTTAATACTGAAGGAAATGGTAAATTTCAGTTAGAAGTTAGTGAAAATCAAGATATATTTTTCCTCTATAGAAAATCTATCCACAGGTGCTTTGGTTGATCTGTGGACTAGAGGTTAAGGACTCCTGC
Source organism: Antechinus flavipes (assembly GCF_016432865.1). Lineage (NCBI taxonomy): Eukaryota > Metazoa > Chordata > Mammalia > Dasyuromorphia > Dasyuridae > Antechinus > Antechinus flavipes. Next base: position 377,880,360 of record NC_067401.1, read on the forward strand.
TTTAAGTATTTATAGTCAATCTGGAAATGAGGTGAAACAAGATCTGGAGAAGCAGGAAAAATTCCCAAGGAAAACATAGTAACAAGATGAAGGGATATTACTGAAAAAAGAAATTGTAGGTCACTTCAGCAGCTGTGGAAAGTCATTATTCATTCATGCATTGAACATTTATTAAGAGCCTCCCAGGTGCCAGTTACAAAGAAAGGTAAAAGACAATTGCTGTTCTTAAAGTACTTACAGTCTAATGGAGGAAACATCATGCAAATAACTAAGTACGAGACATGATTGTGGAAATATGTATAGACCAATTGCATGTGTTTAATATATATTTGATTACTTACCATTTAGGGGAGGAGGTGGGGAGGAGTGAGGGAGAAAATTTTCAACACAAGGTTTTTCAAGGGTGAATGGTGAAAACTAAGCATATGTTTTAAAAATAAAAAGCTTTATGTATATGTGTATACACACACACACATATAAACTACGTGAAAGCAAGCTATGGACAGTATAAATTGGAGATGATCATCAGAGAGAACACACTTGGAGTAAGAAGGATCTGAAAAGGCTTTCTGTAAAGGCAGGGTTTTAAATAGGATTGGAAGAAAGTTCAGGAGACCAGGAAGTGGGAGGTGAGAAGGTGGAGCATCCCAAGCTTGGAAGATAGTCAGTGAAACTGCCTGAAGTCAGGAGATGAAGTGTCTTGTTTGAAAAACAGGAAGGAGGCCAGTGGCACTGGATCAAAGAGTATGTTTGAAGCAGGAAAGAAAGGAGCCTATAAAGAATAAGAAAGTCAGCAGACTTGACTCCAGTCCCTGCTTTGCCATTTACCTATCTTTATTGACCAAGAGCATAACACTCATTGCTCTGGGACTCAGTTCCATCATCTGTAAAATGAAGGAATTAAACCAGATGACCTCTGAGGTCCTTCCAGCTATGATCATAAGATTCACTCTCCAAGGAAGAAACATTATATAACTGCAGAGGGATACAGTTTACTTTTCTGCAATTTATCATCCTTTTACAGGCACAGTAGATAGAATACTGGACTTAGAAGCACTGACTGAGACTCTTATTAGTTGTGTTACCCTGGGTAAATTGCTTAACTTCTCCACTTCAATGTCCTCATCTATAAAATGGGAATAATAATAACAGTCACTTACAGGGTTGTTATGAGGATCAAATGAGAACATATACAACATCTTAGAACAGTACATAATGCTTACTTCTTTTTTCTTTTTTTTCTTCTTCCATCTTCTTTCTTCTTCCTTCTTCCTGCTTCTTCTTCCTTCTATCTTCTTTCTTTCTTCTTCCTTCTTCATCTTCTTTTCCTTTCCTTTCCTTTCCTTCTTTCTTTCCTTCTTTCTCCTTCTTCCATCCTTTTCTTTGTTCTTCCATCTACTTTCTTTTTCTTCTATCTCCTTCCTCTTCTTTTTCCTTCCTCTTCTTTTCATCATCCTTCTCTCCCTCTTCCTTCTCCTCCATCTTCATCTTCTCCACTTCCTCTTTCCTCCTCCTTTTCTTATTCGATGAAACCTTCCTTATTTACCCAGTTCAAAGTGATTTATTCTAATATAGGATAATGGAAAGATTGTTGAATTTGGAATCAGAGGATCTAAGTTTAAAAACTAACTCTTCTATTTGCTAACTAAACTTGTCTTGGTTTCCCAAGTCCAATTGGATATTGTTTTTTTTTTTTTTTTTATCTCCCTGGTTGAGAAGAATGAGGAAGCAAGTCTGGGAAAGGGGGCTTGATTAGAGAAAGGAGTCTGAATTATTTTTATGAGACCTCGCTTCCTACCCCTGGTCAACCTGATGAGACAGCAAGGCTTGGAGCTATATCTAAAGATCTTCCTAGAAGAAGTCAAATGATTTTGATACTTGCTGAGAGGAATCAGAGAATTCTTCTGATTGGCTGACTCCTGGTGCCTGTGGCTGCTTCCAAGAAGTTTGAAATCTAGTATTCAGGGGGATGTAGATAAAAATTTATTGTCATCTCTAAATTGAGATATGAAAAGTTTCATCAACTAAATGTATATTTGCTTTTTCTTTCTCTTGGTAAAATGCTCTAGTCTTCCAAGCCAGAATATATCAATGTAGGTGTTAGAAGGGTCTTCTCATCTTTTGTCCTCTGAACAGCAATGACGTAAAATAGGTCTGAATGGGGAGTTAGATACCCTGTAATCCACATTGGAGAAAACTAAGCCTGAGCTAAATGTCTATATCTAAGATTTATTTTATACATACATAAAAACACACACACATATGCACATACACCATACACACATACACATATTTCCTGAATGAAATTCAGGTGAGAACAAATGAGCCAAAGAAAGAGGTTGACCTTTTGGAATCAAATCCTCAGGACTTGAACCTGTCTTATATGGATTCAGAGTTCTTTAGGGGATTCTGGGACATATGTATTATCTTTAGAGAACCAAATGATGTCCTATCCCTTCCCTCTGGTTAAGAGTTTTAATTAGGATTTCTCCATTGAGAACAGCCTTTACTCCAGGACATGAATTGTAATAGTGGGATGGTGGTAACATGGAGAGGGATACTTTCAGATAAGAAAGTTGATGTATTTCCTCTCTTCCATCTTATTTAATTGCTATTTTTTGGGACTTAAGAGACACAATTTCTTATTCATTCCATATCTTGTGAATCAAAATAACCATGAAAAGATGGTTCACAGCTTTTAAGCTTCATTAGACATCCCCATCCAAGCATAGGCTTGCTTCATTTAGTGAGGTACAATTAACCAGCATCTCGCATTGCATTATGAAATTAATAAACCAATTAAATAAAAGTTACAGGAGTATGACAGTCTCACTGAACAATTAGCAGGGTTGTGCATGGGGAAGGGGGATGAGGTCCAAAGCTTTTTTTCTATTGATTACATTGAATTTCAGAAGAAATTCTACCCTTCTTTCTCCTCCTTTCTTCAACTTAACTGAAAACTAGGCAGTACAATGGTTAGAACATTGGTCTTGAATCAGGAAGGCCTAAGTTCAAATTCAGCCTTGGTCATTTGCTAGAAGTATGCTCCCTAAGCAAGTCTGCCTCAGTCTATATTTATTTTGAGCATCAAATGAGTTAAATTTAAAAAGCACTTAGTACAGTGCCTAGTACTTAATTAATGACTAATTCCTTTCATTACCAATCCCTGCCATGCACGGTCATTTCTGTTCTCTCTTAGACTTATTCAGAGTAATTTCTAACTCCATTGATTAAACGACATTTACGCAGATGAGAGAAAAATAAGTTTGAAAAATTTAAAATAAAAAACTCATTCCTTATATCCTCTTTTTACAAACAAGAAATCAAACACACAAAACTTTTATGGAATCACAGAATTATCAAGTCTTTAAAATAATTTAACCAGACTTTTGATTTTATTGGTATGAGGAATTCTTGATGGGGAACTTCCTGAACCAAATGCAAAGGGGCATTTACTTTGTAACTTATAGTCTTATTGAGTTGCCTGGGGCACTGAATGTACCATCACATAATATTGCTGTTACTGTGTATAATATTCTCTTGGTTGTGTTCATTTCACTCAGCATCAGTTTATGTGTCTTTCCAGATTTTTCTGAAATAATAGTGCTCATGATTTCTTAGCACAATAATTTCCCATTATATTCATATACTACAACTTGTTTAGCCATTCTACAATTGATGGGCATCCCTTCAATTTTCCATTCTGAGCCACTAAAAAGGAGCTGCTATAAATACAAATAGGTCCTTTCCCTTTTTCTTTTCCCCCTTTTAAAAAATTTCATTGGAATACATATATAGCAGTGATATCAATCAATTAACAGGTATGCACAGTTTTATAGTCCTTTCATCATATCTCCAAATTATTTTTAGAATGGTTGGATCCGTTCACAACTCCATCAAAAATGCATTAATGCCTCAATTTTTCCATATCCTCTCCAACATTCATTATTTCCCTTTTCTGTTATGTTAGCCAATCTGAAAGGTATGAGGTGGTAGTTTAAAGATATTTAATTAGCATTTCTCCAATCATAGTGATTTAGAACATTTTTTTTTCATGTGCTATAGATAGCTTAGATTTCTTTGTCTGAAAAGTGTCTATTCATATCTCTTGAACATTTATCAGTTAAGGAATTACTTGTCTTTGTATAAATGTGACTTACTTTTTTTTTTAACATATTTGAGAAATGAGACCTTTATCAAAAGTACTAGCTGTAAAGTTTCCTCCCCCTTTCCAGTTTTCTGCTTTTCTTCTAATTTTGGTTGCATTTGGTTTTGTTTGTAGAAAATCTTTTAAATTTATTATAATTAAGAATATCCATTTTATATGTTGTAATATTCTCTGTCTCCTTTATGGTTCTCAATTCTTCCCTTATCCATTGATCTGACAGATAAACTATTCCATGCTCTCCTAATTTGCTTATGGCATTACCTTTTATGTGTAAATTATACCCATTTTGACATTATCTTACTATATGTTGTGAGATGTTTGTTTATACCTAGTTCCTGATATATTGTTTTCCAGTTTTCCCAGCAATTTTGTCAAATAGAGAGTTTTTTGTCTTAAAAGCTTGAAGATTACTCCTATTTTCAGTGAAATCTTCCTGATCAAAGGGAGAGAAAAACAGCATGGTATAACAAAAGAGTCTGGTCAATCAATAAATATTAAATGCCTATTATGTTTCAGACACTGTGATAAGCGCTGGGGATACTTTCCAAAAATAAAAAGCAAAAGATAGTCCACACATTACTCTCAAGTTTACATTCTAATGGGGAAAACAAACAAAAGGAAGCTGTAAAGAATGGGAGCAAGGAAAAAAGAGAAGTTACTTAGTGGAGGGGAAGCAAAATGAAATTAAAGAAATCAGTAGATCCTGGTTTCTTGATGAATGGTAAGATATATGGCATGATCTGGAATGACTATGGTTACATGAGTTTGCATTCATTACCCCAGTATATGTAAGGAATGTCCTGCCCATAGGCCTTATAAAGCTTGAGCAAACATTTGCTAAACTAACTGTAGCTGAAATCTAGGTACAAGAACTACTTGAGTTTTATAACTTGATAATTTTATATGGCCTGCAAATGATGTTATAAATATCCAAATGGTTGTAAGGAGAAAATAAGATTCCTTAGCCCAGAGAGTTCAGTACTATGAAGAGTTCAAAATTTAAGATGATTAACTAGGAAGAGTGAGGTCTTGGTCTCTGGAGATCAAGAAAACGGTTGTCCAGAGGAGTGGTGGAGAAATGTACTAGACTTGATTTTGGAATCTGTGAGTTCATCTTGACATTTATTCTCCTGCTGTCTTGCTCCTTCCTATCTGAAACAGCCATCTTCCTGACCTCACCTCCACAGACCTAGCCCTCCTGATTGAGAGCAATTAATTGGTCCAATTTTGGAACTATCCATGGTGCTGGACTGCCTTTCAGTTGACAATGCAGTCTAAAAATTGATTAATTTATGGGATAAAAAAGAGAAGTGCATGAAATATTAGTTCAAATAAAACTTATTGACCAGAATCCAGTATGAAGATTATTTTGGTTCAGACTAGGCTAATCTTCTTCATTTTAAAAATAAAGAAACTGAGGTCTAGGGAGTTGAGACTTGTTTAAGATGACATATATACAAAGTGTCAGAAATGATATCTGAAGCTTGGTTTCATCTCTCATCTAATTCTTGGAATTTCAAATTCACTTTTTCTGAAGCCACTTGTTAAGTGTCACTTAATATGTCACTAAGTGCATGCACCACTAATATGGGTAGATTTTGGTCTCTTTAGTCTGTCATTTACCAACATGGAAGAAGTTGTCTGAGCATGAAAGCCCGAGCATTAGAGACTTCTGCCAAGGGAATGATGGAACTTTTTTGCTCTGGCAGTTAAGAAGATAGAACAGGGACAGTGAAGTCATCTTTGGTGGACATAAATCAGATGTTAAACTGGAATAATGGCTGCTAACAAAATTTAGAGCAGCTGCTAAAAATGCTAATGTGTTCTTAGGCTGTGTTAATAGGAGAAGAATGTTCCATACAAAGGAAGTAGTAATTTGGTTGCTGCTTACATGGTAAATTTGAGGTTTGTAAAATGTTTTACATGCATTATCTGATTTGAGCCCCTAGCAGCCTTTTAAGGTCGACCTTACACATATTATTGTCATTCTCATTTTAATGAAGAGGAAACAGAGAAAGTTTAAAGAGGTTGTCACTTGTACATAGTTATGCAATATCAAAAGCAGGATTTGGACCCTGGTCTTCTGATCCCAAGTCCAGTGCTTTTTCAACTACACTATTCTAGCTTTAGTATTGTACTCTATCTTGGTCATCCCCCACCTTGAATGTTATATTTAATTCTGAGAAATACATTTTAAGACATGGAGAACCTGGGAGTGTGTCTAAAGGAGGGCAAAAGGATGCTGAAAAGGCAGGAAAACCCATCATACAAAAATAGTCAAAGAATCTGGGGATATATAACCTAGAAAAGAAAAGACTTACTAGAGTTGTTATTAGTATCTTCAAATCTATGAAAGATTGTCATATGAAGAGGCATTAGTTTTACCTGCTTGACCTCCAAGGGCAGAACTAGACCCAATGGATGGATTTTATAGGAAGATAGATTTTCACTAATATAATAAAAGCTTCCTAACTATTAGGGTGTTAAAAATAGAGTGAACTTCATGCTACTGGAAATATTAAAATTAAGACTCAATGACCATATGATAGAAGTTTATCCCAACAAATCAGGAGCTGGATTAGGATTAGTTAACTTCTAAAGTCTCATTAATTCCAAGAGATTATGACCCTAACTTTAAGTGAAAATAAAAATAAAAATCCCCAAGGATATAGATTGGGAGGAGTAGGTAGAAAATTATGGGCATTCATAGGATGAAACTGAAATGAATGCTACATGCTATCTGACATAATTTTCCCTATATTTGTACTCTGGGAAGAAAATACAAAATCAGTTTATATAGCAAATTCTACCTACTTCTTGCCTCCAGCATAATCAGTAAAAAGAAGACTGTATTTAGGACCAAAACTAAGGATAAAATTACAGCTCTGACACTTAGACCTTAATTATTTGACATTCCATATCCCACCTCTATGCCTTTGCACAAGATGTGTCTCCATCTAGAATGTTCTTTCTAATCTCTTCCATTTCCTGAAACCTGTAGTTTTTTCCTCAGCTCAGCTCAAATACTACTTCCTTTAAGGGATTAGTGCTCCCTACACCAAATTATGATAAATTTCTTTTGTCTATATCTTGTATTAACTTCTATGTGAACATGTGATATATCCACAGTAGAATGTAAGCTGCTTGATGCCAGGGGAGATTTTATTTTTGTATTTGTATTCATAACACAGTATATAAGACACAGCAGGCACTTATAAATGCTTCTTGATTGTTAGAATCCCTGATCTATGGTTTCTTCATCTGTAAAAGGAAATAAATACTTCTTCTATTGACCTCCAAAGGGTTGTTGTGAGAAAAACACTTTGTAAGTTCATGTTTTATATAAAAAATGAGCTATTAGTATCATAAGGAAATGATGTGCCATTGCAACTCCCTAACACCAGGTATCCACCTTTGGCTCTTATGCATTTGTGTGAACTATTTTCTTTTGTGTAGATAAAACTGAGTTAACAAGATAGACCCCAAATATGGATCCATTTTAATAAACAATTTGAATGGATAGAATTATGATCATACAATATAAGTTTTGCCTATTAAAATAAACATTACATGGATTAATTTGGCCCTTCTCACAAGTAAAAAGAGTATGTATTATTTTGTACGTATTTTGGATGAAAAAAAATTGTATACAATTATATCTATAGTTTACAGAATTGTGTTATTCCAGAATTGGAAGGAATCCCCGGTCTCTACCTATGAGAAATTCTCTCTTCTATATCCCCAACAAATGGTCATTTAACCTCCAGTTGAAGAAATCTATCAGTCAGCAGCAGAACTGGCACTGAAACAGAAGTTTCTTTTCACTTGAATAAACTCTAATCAGTCTCACTGTTTGTAGAATTGGGATCTGGAAAACAGGGAGAACCATGGTGACAATAACAATAATAATGAAATTCCTATCCCTAAGTATTTGGGATATTACATATTTATATAACTTACCTGTAGATGTTTACCTATTAAATAAAAAAGCTTGCAAATCTGGCTGAATCTCAGCTCATTTCCCTGCTCCACCTTCCTTCCCCCCCCCAGTTTTACTACCAGAATACCAACAGTGTTCTTAATAACTAGTGGCTGCGGCACTCCCCTAACTCCTACTCCACACACAGCCAAGAAGTAGTCTTTAAGCTTGTCTGGAATTTTTTGCTGGAATATGAAGGTGGCCACTATGAGGATAAATGGCACTAAGAAGAACTATTTGATATATTCGTACTCAGCAAAACACTATGATGTAGAATGAGTTGCCCAGGTTGAAGCTGGTAGCAAACATTAACAGCAAAGCCAAACATGCGATTTAGTTTTCTTGGCCATGTGTTTTCCCTATATTCATGCCTCTCTATTAGTATACTTTGTATATCTTCTGCACTAACTGTATATATTTATGGGAGATTGTGTCCCATGTTTATGGGGATAGTATTTTGTTATTATTAATACTCTGCTATGTCAGTAAATGCTCTTCTTTGTGTAGAGAGTCAATGGACTTATTAGTGAATATTAATGCATTGCAATAGGCTGTGTGACCTAGACTTTTAGGCATATAGTCCTACAATGTACCTTAAACTTAGGGTAGCTTTCCCTTGGAAGACTAACTTGCAATATGAGTTGTTAGGAGCCTAGAAAGAAGCCTAGAGAGAACACTAAATTATGAACTATATTGTCAATCCAAAGATTTTTCAAAAGAGTATAATTTGAATAGTGAATTCCACTTAGTGTACCATTAGAGATTGTTTTTCTCTTTCCTGGGCTATCAGAAGATTCTGAGCAAGGAAGCTTACATCAATGCCCTGATGAACAAATTGGGACATAGAAACTAGCCTTTTTGTTTCCTTCCTCCCTCCCTCCTTCTCCTCCTTCTTTCCTTTCTTCCTTCCTTCCTTTTCTTTTTTCATAGGATATCACATTTTTGCCTGTGGGTGCTCTGCCCAAAGAAATCTCTCTCTCTCTCTCTCTCTCATATATATATATATATATATATATATATATATATATATATTTTTTTTTTCTTTGATTACTGAAACTTTCCAAGATATCTTAGTTTTTTCCAGCCAAGATCTTCCATTGCATCCAGGGCTATCTCAAGTCATCCTGATCTATTTCTGATCACGGTACCCAGATAACTTTGGGGGAGAAAGTGAGACTGGTGACTGCACAAGCCACCTTCACTTAAATCCAACTCACTTGAATGTCATGGCATCACCTCCCTAATGTCATCTTTGAGAATGAAAGAAAGAAAAATAGTAGTTCCAGGTTTAAGATATTCTGTTTATCCTATTAAAAGTTCATCCCATTAAAAGAATATCTTATGAGCACCCACTAGTGTGCTTATATAAGTCAACTGAAACAATTAGCTGAGAACAAAGGCATTTATTGAAATTGCTTAGCATAAACAATGAAACAAGAACCTTCTTCCTAGAAATCTGGGCTTTACTTTCCCACACATATATGTGGTCAGTTGGAAGAGGGTATTTAGAGTATTTTAATAGAAATGCATATATGAAGAGAACTTTGGCTAAAGCAATCCATACCCTCTTGTGTTCTGTGATCTTCATGCTTCTCTATCTATCCACAGTGTCTCCTCTAAAGTCATTCTCTTGGGCTACCTGAGCTTTCTCCTTTCTTTTTCACTGAGCTCCTTGGCCTACTTCACTGACCTGCTCTTTGCTAGGCTTAGTCTTCATTATTCCTGAAAAGGTGAATCCTTTGTAAGGTACAAATGGGACATTCTTATTTCTGTACTCTTTATAATTTGTGATTAGATCTGTTAGCAGATGGGTAACTTAAACTTTTATTTATTTTTACAAGTTGTAAATGTAATTACTCTAACTCTAAAAAAAGAAAAGTAGAAGATTTTTTTTTCTATTACCAGGGGGACTCAGTTGATGAAGGGGTTTCTTTCAATATTTCTTCTCATATTTATACTGCCTACTTCACAGGCTTGTTTTGTGGCAATTCCCTTGTAAGCAATAAATGAAAGGATGTTACATTTATTTTTATTACATTTTGTTTTATTAAATTTGTCTCATTGTCTTAGCCTATTGAAATCTCTTTGAATCTTGATTCTGTTATTTTGTATGTTGACTGTCCCTATCAGATATATGTCAATCATAAATTTCATAAATATTCTCATATACTTTTACATGATTCATTGATTAAAAAGTATACCCACATATTGATATAGTAATTTCTTCAGTTGTGGGCATAGAACAGGTCTTCTTCATGTCTGTATTCCTGTACTGTGCCTAGAATAGAGCCTTGAATAGTGTGGTGGCTCCATAAATATTTGTTGGTTCATTGATTTAGTTTTAATCCCATATTGATTTTTCTCTGCCATACAGAATTCTCTCCAACATCTCTTGATATCCCCTATCAAGTGTGCATTCAATGTTCTAAAACATTTTCATGTTAACCAAAGTAAAAAATAATTAGAAGGGTAAATCTGTCATAGGTGGGAAAAATCATATCTTGCATCCTTGTTCTAAATATAAATGAATTTTACATTGCTCATCTTATGTTTTAGTCATTCTTACTCTAGCTTCATTTTTGTAGCATGAATAATGAAGATAATAATAACTACAGATTACATTTATATAACACCTTATATAAAGACACATGCTTTTATCTGTAGCAAAAATAGTTAATGGGAATAGGGACCATTTCTGAGGCACACATAATGCTTAGTAAAAGTGAGAAATATTCACACCCACACCCTCCTCACCCCTCCCACACTCCTCAGGCAGCTCTTAAGACCTTGATGCCTTGCCTTTCTCAGTGTAATGTACAATTCCTAGCTTTGATGAGATGAGGAAATTATTTTTATTTTTTTGTATCTTCCATGCAGACTATGTATCCATTCCTAGATACTGTAGTTCCTACCAAGTCATCCTCCACCCCAATCCCAATGATGAGATAAATTTACACACTAATTTCTCGTTGATACTCTCTATTCCCATCATGCCATGGGCAAGTAGTTCTTGGATTGTGTATGTGTACACAATTACTAATACACACATACATATATATACATACATACTGACATCCATATATGCATATACATACAAACTTTGATAAAGATAATTAGGAAGGAGAAGAGTACAAGCTCACTGATACAGATGACAGCATTATAGTGAGTATCTGTCTCTCTTTCATACATATATAATCTTATTTGATCTTTTCAACAGTTCTGGGAGGCAGTTACTATATCTGTTTTAGAGATGAAGAAACTGAGACTCAGAGGTTTTAAGTAAGTTTTATAGGATTGTTGGATTTAAAGCTGTAAGGAACCTTAGAGATTACCTGATCCATCATATTACAGAATGAGATAGACATTTGTGCAAGATGAACATGGGAATTTGTTTTGTTCAACTATATTTGTTATGAAGATTTTACTTTTCGTTTTTGCCCGTCAGCAGTGATGGTAGTTTGGAGGGAGATATGGCATTAAGGATGAAGCTACAAAAAACCAAAAAAAAAAAGATAGTAAAGAGGATCACTGAAACATTTTTAGATACACAAAAGAGAATAGAAAAACAGCCTGAAGAAATTTGTGAAGAAACAGAATCACAGATAGGTGGGACAGCTTTGGATATAACATATTGAGGCAACTAGGTGGAATAGTAGGTAGAGTGTATTCTGGAGCCAGGAAGTCCTGAATTTAAATCCAGTCTCAGATACTTATTGTGAGACCCTAAGCAAGTCACATAATCTATGCCTGCCTCAGTTTTGTCATCTGTAAAATGAGGATAATAATACTACCTACTTTCCAAGTTGTTGTAAGACTCAAATATAATATTTGTAAATACTTTGCAAACCATACAGCAATATATAAATATGAGCTATTCTTTTAATATTAGTTGATTATATTGATTATTTTATATTACATTATAAAATATTTAAGTAAGAAATAGTCACTATTAAATGTTTTCCAAAAAAAGAAGCCATATATAATAGAGAATAATAGTTTTGTGTAAAAAAATGCAGTGATAGAAACAAAAAGAAATTACCTACTGCTTCCTTTTTTTGATGAGGACATTCAGGGAAAGAGCAATTTGATATAGCTTGTCCAAGATTTCATTGATGGTAAATGACAGAATTGAGATCCAAACCCATGGTACTTTCAGTGCTTTTTCCATGGCATTATAACTGCCTATGATTACAATTGCCCATGAAGAAATCAGTACCTATTAGCAGATCATACACCAGATTGTCCATACTATAGACCTTAATCCACTTCTTTTGTAGTCTCTGGTCATGAGAATTTACATGTCAGAACCTGCCTGGTTCATAGTAAATGTCTCTACAACATTAGCACTTAAGCAGCCTATATTCACTGGGAATGTTATATTAAGAACATGAAGTACCTTGAAAATTATCAATTTACATCCTATTTTGAAATTCTGGTGGACAATGGACTTGAATACAATATCTTTGGAAGACACTGGGGAGAGCCACTGGGTACTTTCCATGTCCTTACATTAAGTGATTGTGTTTCAACCCATGTCTACATGGCATAGTTGGATTAATTGTTTTGTCTGAATGCACTAATCAGTGTCATAGAAATAGTGCTGGATGTGGAGTCAGGAGATTTAGTTTTTGACAGTTACTAGCTACATGACCACGAGCAAGACAATTCTTAAAATTCTTTTCTTCCTGCATCCCCATATGGGATGATTCAGTGGAATCTTGAGAAGTCATAATAACTTCCTTCTCTGTCTTAAGGATTCTTTCCCCAGGACTGCAGGCTGCATTTTTCTTTGAAATGATGCAAGCAAAGAGTTTTGGAGATGTTCATAATGGAAGGAGATGCTACTAATAGGTATAATTGATAGATTATTCTATGGCCATTAGCCAACCCAGAAGGCAGCTATCATTTATCAAAAGTTATCAAAATACTGGTCTGTTTCCAGGGTTATTTGGCATCCTGTGCCACCTTGCAGTTAATTGCTGGACATGCTCTCTAGTCTGGAGGCACTCTGACCCAGCAGGATCAATTCTTCATGGCTTAGTTGCCCTGGTTTGCTCAAGATGGGTGATCTCAAGCAACTCACTGAAACCTTTCTGAGATTCCCTTTCCTAACATGAAGAAAGAATCCTAGAAGGATAGATTTAGGGCTAGAAGGGACATTAGAAGTTATTTTGTTCTGCTCTCCATATTTTTATATACAAGGAGATCCAGAATTTGAATCCAGCTTGTCTGCTGCCAGCTGTAGGCATCTTTCCACTTTACGATCACACTGTGCTGGGCAGGATGTAGTGAGGGGAGAGAGAATCATTCCTGGTTTTTTATCAAAGCTAGATGTCATAGTGATTTAAATGCTGGATTTCAAACTGGGAATCTTGCCTTGAATACTTATCAATTGTATGATTTTTGGGCAAGTAAACTTCTTTTAGTCTCAGTTTCTCATCTGTACAATGAGGATGATAACAATATTATCTATCATTCAGGATTGTTTCACAAACTTTAACATACTCTATAAATACAATTATTATTATTTTTCTTTCCTGCCTTCTATGAAGAGGATGAGGACAGATGGGATCTCATAGCAGTGGAATGATTTCTTCAAAGATAAGGTATGGGACATCCGCAAGAGCTGGTATAGTGAAAAGAGTATGAAATGTGTAGTCAGAAGACGTGAGTTTGAATTTCAGCTCTGCTACTTATAATCTGTGCTGTTGTAAACAAGAAATTTCATCTCTGAGGATCTTTTTACCCATGTAAAATAAATGGATTAGGGAACCTAAAATTTTCTTATTAACCCAAATTTTAAGTGTTGTGATATGATTAGGGCTCTCATGCAGTTTGAAGCATGGAACTTAAAACTTTTTAAATTTATTTTTTGCTGTAAGGCAATTAGATTTAAGTGACTTTCCCAGTCACACAACTGGTAAGTGTTAAGTATCTGAAACCATATTTGTACTCAGATCCTCTTGACTCCAGATCCTGTGCTCTATCCACTAAGTCATCTAGCTGCCCCCTTTAGAATATTCTTATTGGAATACAACTATTAAGCCCTAGACCAGAGACTAGATATAACATACAAGAGCTTTGCCATCTCTGTTTATAAATGGAAATTACTTTTCCAGCAGATAGTTGGTAAAATTATCAAGGTAGCAGGAAATGAGGGCCCATTAGAAACCATGTATTAATTAGGACATACTATGTGCCAGTATGTGTCCAATACTGTGTTAAGTATTAGGATCTAAAGAAAGACAGAAATGTGATTTCTACTCTCAATGGACTCACATCTAACAGGAGACCTCATGCAAATAACTGTACATATCAAATATATATATATACATATATATATATATGTATATATATATATATATACATACATATATATATATAACAAATGGAAGGTGATCTTTGAAGAAAGTACTAGCATTAAAGGTGTTTCAGTGGATGGGTCTGAAGATTTAATGGGTCTGAAGACACATCTTCCTGAGTTCAAATCCAGCTTCAGACACTTACTAGCTGTGTAACCTGGGCAAGCCAGTTAATCCCTGTTTGCCTTAGTTTCCTCATCTGTAAAATGGTTTAGAGAAGGAAATGTCAAACTCTTTTAGTACCTCTGCCAATAAAACCACAAATGGGGTCACAGAGAATTGGACACAACTGAAAAACCACTAAGCAACAACTAACATTAGAAGATTTTCCTATAGAAGATAGAACTTGAGCTTAAAGGAATCCCAGAAGCAAAAAAGCAGAGATGAGAAAAGAGAGCATAAGGAGTCAGGAGCTACGCATAGTGTATAAGGCATAAGAGTGGCCATTGTGGTTGTTGCAGAGAATTTATAGAGGGAAATAAAAAGACTGTGGAGGTAGGAAAAAACTAGTATGTCAATTATTTGATTATAGATTATTAGGGCTAGATGAATACAAATGAGGATGCCAAGCCTGTGGTTAAACTCATGGCAAGTGACTTTCCCAAGATCATGCAGTCCTCAAACTCAGTGTTTTTCCAACTATATCAGAGATCTCTGTGTTGGAGCTGTCCATGGTAACCCTCTGTCTCTGTCTCTGTGTTTCTCTCTTCTTCACACAGACATATAGTTTTATGTATAATAAAATAGTTTGTATGATTCTCTCCTCCACCCCTTGCCCCCACCATCTCCATTCCACTACAAGAGAGGCTGGTGACTGAGTTATTTATATTCTTCTGAGACCACAAGACAAATGTTTGTGTGTGTCTGTGTTTTAAGCAGAATATTTTATGAAGTCATTCCCTTTGGTCCTTAGCCATTCTTTACTTTTGTTTACTCTACTGGAAACTTCCAGACTATGACAGAAAAGAGAAAAAGCTTTAATAAGTCCCTCTAAGTCTAAGCAGCCAAAGAAAGCAACCAAGAGACAGGCTCCAAGTGGGAGAAAGCCCAATCCTTGTCACTTGGAGTTTTTTTCTTAAGATAGGTTATCTATGGCTGTGGTTCCCCAAGGCTACAATAGCAGATCATAGATTAGTTTCACCTCCTGCACAACGTCAAACAACTGTTTTGGCTGATGATCTCAACTTCAATGAATGTTTATTTTAGTGTTCTGGAGAAATGGTTTTTGTCTCTACGTTTATATTGTTTCTCACTTTGGGCCCAACATTTAAGGATTAATCATTTACCTCTTTCTTTCTCTCTATATCTCTCCATTTCTCTCTCTCTCTCTCTCTCTCTCTCTCTCTCTCTCTCTCTCTCTCTCTCTCTCTCTCCCTCTGTCTCTCTGTGTGTGTGTATCTTCCTTTCTCTGTCTCTATCTCTCTCTGTCTTTGTCTGTTTGTCTCTCCTCTATTTAGATTCCCAACTCTAGAATTTCATATCATTGATTTCTGGTACAAAGACATAGTCTGCTTGGTGGAATCATCTATTCTTTCAAGTCCAGCTAATCTCCCTTATGAAGTCTTTTCCTGATCCCTTCAGCCAGCAGTGATGTCTCTGACTTATGAACTCTACTAACACTATATTCCTAGTTCTCTTTTTCATAACCTCTAACTTATATTTATTGCATTTATTTGTGTTTCTGATTCAACTCTCTCCTAATTAGATTTTAAACCCCTTGAGGGCAAGAACAATGTTTTGTTCATCATAGTATCCCCTTTAGTATATTGCATAGAGGCTTGATTAGGCCTCAATACACTTTAATGAATTAAATATTACCTGAAGGGATAAATGTCACCTGGTGTGCTGAGGGTAAAGAAGTGAATTTTTCCAAAGGTGTTCAGGAAGGAAGCATGAGATAATGGGAAAATCACTAAATTTGATTTTAAACCCTGACTTTGCTACTTATTAGGGTGCCTTCTTGGACAAGCTGCTTAATTCTTCCAGGCCTCAACTTTTTCATGGTATGGTTGGATTATATAGAAGATTGATAATACAGGTTTTTCCCAGACAGGGTTCAATTGTACCAATCAACTTTTGGGATCCAGTTCTCAGAAAAAGGATGTGACTTCTAGTGATTCTATTGTTCTAGGCTGAAGATCCTGAAATCAAGGGCAATGTGCTCTGAGATAGTCAAAGGAAAGAAAGAGAGTAATTTTCTTCTCTTCCTTATTTCTAACTCCTCTATCCACTACCTCTATTAGATATTAAATTCCCTTCTTTTCTAGAAAAAGAAAAAAAGGAAAAAATGGAAAAATGCCTAATTTGGGGGAATAAAGACTACATCATTCCTATATAATTCTTTCCTCTCTCCCAGGAAGCAAAATTCTCCTCTTGTCCCTAGCTCATAGGTTGGCTCTTCCCAAAGGTATGTCTGGGATTGACTAACTCATGAAGCTGAAAAGTTTTGCTCTGTCCTATGATAGATGAGGAAGCTCTGTACCTCATCTTTAATGCAAGAAAAGGGGTAGATTATTGACATGGGGAACCTTGAAGAGGAAATGTCTGAGAGTGGGGTTACTGGAAACAATAGCTGGACATTACATGGGAGTATTTCCTTTTTTGCAATTATTCTCAATGAGAAAAGGAGAAAGATGCCAATTTATACTGAGAAAGCATGTCCTAATAATTATGCAAAGGAAAGAAGCTATTTTAAAGGCTTTAACTGTAGGAAGACTCTATCACTAAGTAGAGTTTAACAAATGCCTCATTTGGAAGCACAGGGTAGAGAAGGAAACAGATTTTTAAGTACTAAATTAGGAAAATTTCAAAGAAACAAACACAGAAAGCAGAATGAGATTCCTAGTCTGAGAGGATGGCTGGCACTCAGGACTCCCAAGGTCTTTTAATCCTGAGAATCTGTTATTCCTTGATTACAAATAATTTAAAAGATAAAACAAAAATAGTGATTTAAAAAAAAAGTTATTGTGATACCTTGAGATAGCTTTTAACTTGTAAATACTACAGAGGAACTAAAAATGTCACTGGAGAATATAAAAGAGCAGAATTAATACAGCTGAACATAAAGTCTGAGGTGTTGAATATATGCTAGTGCAGCAAAACTGAATCACAGTTTCTCAACAAGCACATGATGATGGTACAAGAAACTCAAGGGCTGAAATAACAGAACAGAGTAAACCAATATAAACACTAAGGCAGCCAGAAGAAATAGGAAAAAGCAGCAATATAGAAATTTCATCATCCTAAAGTAATTTCCCTGAGTTAAAAAATTATAAATTATAAAATCTTTTTGTTAATTTTTCTCACATATAGAATGGAGGATGGTCTCTCTAGAGCTGTGTTCTAATGATTCTAGAGAATGGAGGGAATAAGCATTTATTAAGCATACCAAGTGCTAAATACTTTACAAATACTGTCTCATACAATATTTATAACAAATGTAGGAGATAGGTGCTATTATTAACCCTATTTCACAGTTGAGGAAATTGAGGGAGAGGGCAAGTGACTATCCATAACTCGTGTCTCAGAATAGATTTGAATTCATATCTTCCTAATTCCAGACCCCATGCGCTATTGATCTAGGGTCTGGGAGAGTAGTTGCTTATAGAGTCATATCTTCTCATGTGTTTAAGGGAAAAAGATATCAAGGTTTTTGATCACAAGATCCTGGGGAGATATTTAGCTCCAATACCTTTGCCAGTGCTTAAAGTACTTAAAAGTAGAGAATCTGTTGATTGTACATCTTAGAGTTATAGACCATTTGGTCTAAGTGGCATGGAACTTCTTGCTCAACTATTTCCATAAAGGTCTCAATGGGAAGAGAGAGGACAAGGCTGCCCTGAAATCTGAGCTGCCCATACTTTGAAGCCCAACTCATTCCATGTTCTTCATTAAACTTCTCTAATTACCTCTAGGCCTATTCTTCTCTGATCCCATATAGCACTTCAAAATACATAATATACTACCCAGAACTTTATTGTATTCTGATTATCTTATATTATTTTCCAGTTAAGTTTAATTCAGATTTTTGTAATTTCTACCATGTTCCATATTCTGTATAAGAAGCTAGTTGTTTCAAATGTGAGGCCCCTGTCCTTCCAACAAGAATGTAAGCTTATGAGGTTAAAACTTAGCTCCTTACACTTTTTTGTATTGCTCCAGGAGATAGCATTGATACTGGGCACATAATAGGTGCTCAGCAGATACTTGCTAACTTTTGAAATCAAGCTGAAGACATATTTATGTAACAATGGAAAGAAAATCTACAGTCAACATGATCTAGGCAATTTATTAGACTATCTGATATGTGTTGAGAGTGACAGCTATCCATTGAGTCCATCCATAATTTTAATAACTGATAGTTATATGACTTTAAGCCTTGAAAAAATTTACATACATTATCTCATTTGAGTCTCATAATCTGGGTGGTACTGGCATTATTATCCCCATTTTATAAGTGAGGAAACTGAGATCCAGAGAGATATATCATTGATTACATTGAGGGGATTAGTAAGTGATAATAGTGGGAGATGAATAGTCTGGTACTTTACTTACTCTGCCCCACTACTTCTCATTATTGGCAAGGTACTGAATCTAGAGAGTGAGCTACAGTTCATAGAAGTGAATTAGAGAAGAAGATTATACTGAATCACATTGGGAATGTGGGAAACATTTTCAATGGTCCCCAGCAGGTCATTGTTACAAAAGACTGTTTGTTAAACATCAGTATTTGCCCAGGGATCCTATGTGGCTGCAAATGAATGCCATTATCTCCAAAGAATCAAATTATAATCCTCCCTCAAAGCAGTGAATAGGGAGATATGTGGCAGATATAAATGTGGCAGGGTATTATCAATAATTATTTATACTCTAAGACATTGTGCAGGAGGTCTCACTGAGGATTATATATAACCAGAAGAGGAGCTATGTTGGTCATGCAGCAAAACTGAGGAATAATATTCAGACTGAGTAACTATTACACTACTATATTATTAATTCAATAAGCATTTATGTATCAGGCACGGTAGTAGATGCTGGAAATACGAAGACAAAAATGAAACAGTCCTTGGACTTGGTAAACTTATATTCTACTTTGATGAATTGGTAATCTCATTGATGTGTTCACTTACTCCTACAATTTGAATTGCCACTATGCCTTGTCATTCTGTGAGATTCTTGTCTGTTTATTTTCATAAAACCTCCAGAGAAATTTCACTCATTATGTCTTCCTCTATATCTCTTGATATTTCATGGATTCCATTGGAATTCCATATTCCATGGATTTTCATCTCTTGATGTTTCATGGATTCCAAAGGAGTACATATACTATCCATCAATTATTTCTTCTTCTCATCATGAATGACTCTTTTTTTTTCTAATCACACATTTCTCAGATGAAATCCTTATTGTTTACAGACTATGAGTGTGTTGTAAGTTTTCCCAGTTTTATTTTTGTTCTTGATTTCAAAAGTCATTAGGTATATGACTTTTAAGAAAATGTGAAAAAAACTAAAAGAAGGCTTCTAGTATGTTAAGTAGCTCTTCTATGGAAGTTATATCTAATTATAACACTCTCTCTGAGCTACTTTCCTAGAGAATGTCTACTACTGCTAGAATGCTGGGATTACTATGTATATACAGAGCTCCTAAATATATATAGTTTGTATATTATTACCAGGGAACTTTAATAGGCAGTAGGCACAATAAACCCATAGCAAAGGCATTTACTATGATGCTATAGGAAAACCAGTAGCTACAAGTTATTTTTCTCTAGAAGTTTGGGATCACACAAATTCTCCCACAAAATCATAACATGAATGGGAAGAAATGGCACAAACTTAAGAGTACAATAGTAGTGAGTACTTAGAGAACACATGCAGCCAAGATAACACATACCTTTAGAATTAGAGGGTCTTAAATAACTATTTCTCTTTGTAGAGTTCTCTCTGCAGGTTACCCCTAAATATAGCAACTCTGTTGGGCAAGTTGTTCAGAGGAGCTCCTAGGGTCTGATTAGAGAATGTGTCTGTGTGGCTTGCTGAATGCTTCTCAATTGAGCTTTGGATTCTACTGAAATGATGAACTCTCAAACTGCTGGGTGTCATGATTCCTACTGGATAAGTGGCTCTGTTGTTACGGAGATGATGGATCTCATGATGGAGATGAGTGAGAAAAGAAATCCTCCATCTCTTACTCTCTGGTATAAGCTACTTTGAGTTTGGGCTAACTGGAATTCATTGATTATATTTTAATGGGTCAATTGCAAAGCCAATGGCTATTTTTCCCTTTCTAATTATAGATAAAATTTGTTTGCATTTCATATAGGGATTACAGATTGTTTGTGGCCACATATTTAACTAGTTTAATACCTCATTAAAATTTTATAATTACATTTTGGGCTTTCTGCCCTGAGTGGTAGTAGATAATCAAGTCCCTTACATATCCAAAAATGTGGTCAATAAATCAGATTGTTCAGGATAAGCAGTCATAAAAAGGCTTAGATATATACTAGTTCATACCACTTATGTGATTTTGAGTAACTGATAGTCTTTTTAGTTTCCTCTTCTGTAAAATGAAGAAATTGGATGAGATGATTTCCAAGGTCCCTTCCAGCTCTGTGAGCAAAACGCTCCCTGTTTCAAGAGTGAGGTAATTGGCTCAGATGACAAGGTTGTCATTTTCATGGAAGTATTGACATGGGCACCAACACAGTGCCTCTGGACATTTGAGGATACTATAGTTCTGGATATGTGGAAAGAGCTGCTAAAAAGTTCTGATTGATAGATTATTTTCTGTGGGATATTTAGATCTTTATTAGTGAAAATAATGAGTCTCCTGAAGTGGTTATACTATTTGAATTTATACTATATATTTGTATTAGGTTGGAACCACTAGTTGACTATGTTTTATAAAGCTTTAATTTTGAATAATATGATTTGAATAGGCAACTGTACCACACTACTTCAAAGCATTTATCATTTGCATGGATTGGGATGAAGCTATGTTCCATCTCCAGCTAGCTAGCATTGACTAGGCAAGGTTTAATGACTGGACTACCAGCAGTTTCTATGGGGAAACAAGCTGGATATACAAACTACCAGCAGAAATAAGCAAAATGATAGAGTACAAGGATGAGGCTCAATTTAGAGAATCAAGTGGAAGATGGCAAATCTTTGAAAACAGAAAGGATTGTGTTAGGGAACTTCAGAGAAGTCAATTCAATTCATTTCATTTCAATTCAGTCAATATATATTAAGCGCCTCCTATGAGGTACTGTGGTAGGCTTAAGAATAAAAATGAAAGCATCTCTGTCCTCAAGTAACATATACCTAAATAAAGGTTATAATAAATCCACAAATAAGAAAATCCAAGGCATATAAAAGCAAATCAAAGTGAATGAGTGAGAAAGAGAAAGGAAGAGAGACAGAAACACACATACACACCCAGAGCGAGAGACAGAGATGGAGACAGAGGAGGAGGAGGAAAGGAAGGAGAAAGGAAAAAGAAAGGGAGAGGAAGAGATAAGGAAGAAGGAGGAGAAGAAGGAAAAGGAAGGGAGACAGGAAAGACACACAGAGAAATACACAAAGATACATATAGACTGAGAGATAGACATACAAAGAGAATTATAGAAAGTAAGAAAGAGACAGAGAGACAGACAAAGAGAGAGACAGAGAAATAGGAAGGAGAGAGTAACTAAAAATTGAGGAATCAGAAAAAAATATGTAGAAAGAGATATCTGCATTATTTTGAAGCTAGGAATTCTATGGAGGAGAAGTAAAAAGAGATTGCATTCCAGATATGGTATGCTATATGCATTAAGGCAGAGAGGGAGGTAATGGAATGGTATATAAGGGGGAAAACTATCCTTTTGAGTAGAATAAGTGAGTGAAGGAGAGTAATATAAGCTACTAGATAGAAATTATTAATATTTTTTATGTCATGGGCCCCTTTGGTACATGCATGAAGCTATAGAGTCTTTCTTAAAATTATATTTTTAAATGCATCAAATAAATGACATAGAATGACATAGGATTGCAATTCTATTAAATTCAGTTGTCAAAATATTTTTAAAAATAAATTCATAGACCCAGGTTAAGAAACCCTAAAGCAGAAAGTGAGATGGGAGCCATATTGTGTAGACTTTCACATACTGGTCTTATCTTAGAGGCACTACTGAAAATTTTTGAATAGGACAAGGGTTGACATATTGCTATGTTTTAAAATCAAGTTTTATTAAGTATGTGACTCTGATCCATAGGAGTTGGCAGAAATGAACTTAAATGGGGAAGAAGAATGAAACATTAGAATAATTTGAAGGGTTAGGAAAGAAAGCCAGATCAAGCTAGGAGTTTGTTGTTGAGTCATTTTTCTGTCATGTTCAACACTTTATGACACCATTTAAGATTTTCTTGATAAAAATACTGGAGTAGTTTATCATTTCCTTCTCTATCTCATTTTATACAGATGAAGAACTGAGGCAAAGAGGGTTAAATGAGTTGCCCAGGATCGCCTAGCTAAGAAGTATCTGAGGCTAGATTTGAACTCAAGAAGGTGAGTCTTCATCACTCCAGGCCCACCACTCTATCCACCATGCCACCTAGCTGCCCAAGAGTTTGTTTTCAGTTATTAAGGAAATAGCAGTTTATCTCCTTTCCATGAATTTTAATATGTACCTTATGATTCCATCTGTCTGTGGGGTATTCAGAATTAGAATGGCAAATAGACTCAACCATACTAGAAAGAACACATCATCCTAGATTGTAGTAACAAAGTAATAATAGGTGATGATTCAATCCAAAATAGTGAAATGGAAAGGGGAGAGGAAAATGAGGAAAGTAATGATAGAGAGAACAAAGTTTCTCATCCTTAGGTAGTAGAACCCAGTCTTGCTTTGAGTTTTTATCTTCTTTTTAAAATCCCTTTAGCACTGAGTATAAAAAAACAACATCAGCAACAACCAGTAATGGCTGCCTGGTAGAAGGAGAAAACAATGATTCAAGCATGAGAATCATTTCCTTATTGATCTCCTTTTTCTTCATCTCCTTCTGACCCTTAGTGGTTGCAGCGCCAGCCTTGCTATTCAAAGAAACCATAACTCAGACCTTACGATTGGACTTTGTTTAAGAAAGTGCTTAACATTTTTCTTCTTACAACCCAGGGAACTGCAATTCAGGTGTTTAATCATCTTTACAGCCTGCAAATATTGGGGATTTATGGAAAGCATTTAAACTCAGTTGAAAAATAAAAACAGAATGTCCTAAATTCGGGGTAAATTCTTACTCTCGTTATGGGTGTTAATTTATGATTTGACAATGATTTCAAGGTTTTAGCCCAAATCCCACAGGACTTGTATTTTCTCATTAATCAGCCTGGTTTTATTCTTCTTGTCAAATGAATCATATATTCAATCACACACAGGTCTATGGGTATTTTTCCTGTTTCCCATTATTCACAGCCACAGCCTATGGAACTATGACCCCCATGGGAGAAAGACCCAACTAGCCCTCATGATATTCTACTCTCTATGGTAATAGAAAGGCTTGGTGCTTCTAAGGCTTATTTTCAGAGTTCCAAAGCTTCTGAATGTCAAGGACCCAAACTAGAGTTGCCCTTGCTTTGGATTGTCAAATCTACCTTGGGTCTCCTGTCCAGTGCAGTACTGTAAGTAGAATGGTTGCAAAGAAATGAAAGGATTTCAGGGGAAGAGGGGGTATTGTATGTTGACTGCTCAGAAATTTTAACTCCTTTAATACTGCAGTGATTGATCATCCACATTATATTCTAGAAGTTGGCTGGGCATCTAAACTAAGAATCTTGTCATCTCTATGCCAGGGTATTTAAAATAGATAGTAGGGATTTAATAAATGCTTGTTTGAATGAATAAATTATCTGGGAAAACAAATTGCAAAATATAATTAGTTTTATTTAAAGTTGATGCCAATATAGAACTCACATACAAACCCATAACAATGAGGAGGTCTTTCTCCAGAAACCCCTGCACTATCTTAATGACTTAAAGTCATTAAGTCAGCACCTTTCTGAGCTAAGAGACTAGGATCCTGCCCATCTAGAGCAAATCGAAGAAATCCTCCACTCTTAACAACTCAACTTGCTTCAGGTTTGACTAACCATAACTCCATACTTGCCTTCTCTTCTATGCTGCTGGTTTCTTCTTTGGAGGAATTGCAATAAAATGTTGTTGCCTTTTTTTTTTTCCAATACCACTTTACCCTTTTCTTCCTGCTCTTCCCCTTTTAACAACATTGTTTGGTTTCTTTGTATTTGTAGATGTCAGCAGACCTAGGCTGTAGGGTTAATTAAACCACAAACAATTATTATTTGTGGTTTAGGGAATTCTTTCTCAGCTGTTGGTTTCTGTTACTCTCCTTTATCCCTATCCTTTTCAATTCTCCATCCTGAAATTTTGCTCAACTCTCAAATGACCATCCCTCATTTATTAACCTACATTACTCATTTGTCTTTCATATTTCTGCCATTCTCCTTGGCTTCCAGCAGATGGTGCTTGCTGTCTTTCCAGGAGCTTGTGAGGATAATCACCAGGTGTGTTTCAACTTAAAAAATATACCTTTGTAATTCTTTAACTATCTTTTACATACAAGAGCAGTCTCTCTGGGCATATAGGGATGCTCTGACTCACAATTCACTCAAATTTCTCTCTATTTCCCCAAAGCCCAGTAGTACCTTGCCCTAAGGCCAGAGATTTAAAGGGCATCTTACTGTAAATTACATTCCTCCAAAGAAGAAGCCAGCAGCATAGAAGAGAAGGCAAGTATGGAGTTATGGTTAGTCAAACCTGAAGCAAGTTGAGTTATTAAGAGTGGAGGATTTCTTCGATTTGCTCTAGATGGGCAGGATCCTAGTCTCTTAGCTCAGAAAGGTGCTGATCCTCTCAGTGATGACAGTAGTTTGGAGGGCCAAGACTTCTTGGAGACACCATTGTCTTCACATTTTGTGGCCCTTGCATTTTCTCCTGAAGATTTACTCTCCACATTTTTCACAATTTCCCAAAGTTTGGAAATGTGTGTATGGTAGATTGTAAAGAGGAAAAAAAGAGGCTGGAAAGGTGGGCCAATCTGAAAGTGCAATGGGAATGGGGAAGACATTTTAAGGGCTGTGGGTACTAAAGGGAAGAAGAGCTTAGCTGGTTAAGGAAGGTAAAATGCTTTCCAAGGTTAAGATTCTTTATATTTCTCTTTTCAACTTGCCCAGGAAGAGGGACAGTGAAGGGTGGGGGCTCTTAAGGTGGGGATATTTGAACTCAGGTGCTCTTTAGTTAGTTTTTAGCTCTTCTATGCAGTGTTATAAACTATCAGATTCCTGCCCAGTTTCCCATTGGTTTTTGACCTCTTTTTCATTTAAATTCATCTCTTTTTTTATTCTTCACATGTCCACCCTTTTCTTTAGAGTATCAACTAAGGCTAGATCTCCAGTTCCTGGTTACTATTCTGTACCAAGAGAGGTGTCATACAGATCAAATCCACTAGGCTTACAACTCCTGGCATTTTTGTCTATGGGAGTACTAAAGCTTAAATTTACATTTCAATTATTCCCATCCCAGACATGTAGGAAGCATTTTCAATCCAAACATGATTTTTAAGGAAGGAATTTTCTGCATAAGTGGCAACTCTGATTAACAATGGATGAAACAGCCTTGGCCTTTGCCCCACCTTTATTTCCCAGACTACTCTACCAAGGCTTTAGGAATTCTCCACTGGACAAATGAGAGTGCCAGAAGTACACACACACACACACACACACACACACACACACACACGTCCTTATTACAACATGACAAACCTCTCTAGGCTTTTGTAAATAACCTGTTCCCTCCTTCCATACCCCAAAGGGTTGGTTGACTTGATTCTTTACAGAGCCCTAATTAAGCCCAGAAGTAAGCATTCGCTAAAATCTGCTGTCTGATTAGTGCTTAATTTTTCAGATCAGCTCTTTGTGGGCTCTTAAGGAGTTGTCACC
Organism: Antechinus flavipes; assembly: GCF_016432865.1. Lineage (NCBI taxonomy): Eukaryota > Metazoa > Chordata > Mammalia > Dasyuromorphia > Dasyuridae > Antechinus > Antechinus flavipes. The sequence goes on from NC_067401.1 coordinate 377,906,866, forward strand.
TCCCATTAAGGTTCAGTTTTAATGCTTGGAGCTACTGACTCAAGAAGGAGCTATGGAGCAGGAGAAAGAATCTATTGACACAGAAATCCTGGGTGATAGTAATATTTCTCATTTATATAGTGTTATAAAACATTTCATATATATTCTTTTATTTGTTATCATGTAATGATCATTTGATCAATACCCGCAAGGTAGGTATTGTTATTATCTCTATTTTACAGATGAGGAAATGAGGCTCAGACTGCTTAAATGATTTGCCATGGTTAATACAAGTTTGAACCTAAGACTTCCTATCTTTAAGTCTGGTACAAGGAAAAGACCTCCCTAAAGTCAGAGCTAGAAAATTGTGCATCAGCCTTTCTCAATTTTTTTAGTCTCAGGACTCCTTTACATTCTTAGAAATCACTGAGGAGTTTTTATGTGAATTATATCTATTGATAGTCATCATAATGAAAAAACTTTTTAGGGAGTGGAACCAAGATGGTGGAGAGTAGACAGGACTTTGCTTAAGCTTTTCCTGAACAGATTTTGGAGTGACAGAACTCACAAATATTTGGAGTATAATAAATTTCCAGCAGAAGATATCTTGGAAGGAATTCAGGAAAGTTTGGTTTCAGTTGGGATGGGGGGCAAATAGTTCAGCGTAGGTGTGGCACAGGAAGGTCTAAGGCAGAGAGATTCCCATAAGGATTCTAGTGAGAGGCTCTTAGCTAAAATACAGCAGCGGTCAGCTACTCTGTTCTGATTCAGAAGCCAGTGGATCAACAGACTAACTGTGAGATCTTCAATGCAACTATAGAAGGCAAAGAGTGAGTCCCTGAACCCCAGCATAACAGGTGGGACTTGGTCAGGCCCATCCAGGGCAGTGAGAAAGCCTGCAGCATCAGCCCCAGTACAGCCATTCTTACCCTGTAGAGGAAGCTCAGGATAATCTTCCCTGTGCCTCAAGGAGCAGGAATCTATAAAAATGAATAAAAAAGCAAAAAGCACTCTGATTATAGATAACTATCTATTGAGACAGGGAAGAATGGACCTCAAACCCTGAAGTACACTAAAGGCAAAATTCCTCCAGATGAAGCCTCAAAGTCTGTAAGTTCTGAATTTGATTCTTGCTTTAGAGGTTGCTGTTAAAACCTTAAGCAAGTGAATTAATTTCTCTCAGCCCCAATTTCTTCAGTGGCAAAATGGGTGTGGAGTGTAGAAATAGGGTCTTTTCAGCTATGAATGCTTTTCTCTTCTATATTACCTTTTATTGAATTCACTTCTTGACCTCTGTCTTCATCTTGGGGTCTTCAGGAGAAGTATCCTACTTCAGTCCCTATTTAGGCCATAGGACTTTGACTTCACTCTAGGAACTTCCCTTTTACTTCAATTTTGATCTGGGTCATCTATCTCTAAGCTTTTCTCTCTAGAGATTTTTCAGGAAGCCCATATATCAGCTTGTGTCTGGGCCATCTGCTTCTGGCCTCTTTGGCCCAAGGATCTTTCTGTGCTCAAAGGTCTTTTCTAGATCTGATCTACCTTGAGTGTCCAGCTCCTGCCTCCTGACTGGACTCCCTAAGGCTATGATTTTACCTGTTCCTCTCTGTTGTGAGGCAGAACCCCTGGGTCTCACAGGATACAACATTACCACTTGCCATAAGACTGAACCTTGAGGTAATAAAGTCTGGAATATGCTTATCACCTGCTTCCCTAAACAGACCTTTCTTTAGCCCCTGACTCTTTACCCAGACTTGTTCCTCAATAGTTAGCATGTTCCCTTTCTCTGATAGTCTCCCTATTTCAAGGATTATGAATACTTGCCTTATACAAATCTTATTCTCCATCCCAAAGCATCTGTTCTTTTTACTCTCCTTTCCTCTAAACATTACCACCTCATTTCCCCACACAATTTTCCATTTTTTGTCTATCTATCCCTTTCATTGTGCTCTCTGGAATGTCTGCTTCATAATTACCAATCTTGCTTCTATCTGAAATCTTTTACTTTCTCACTCCATCCATTTATTGATATTCACTGAAATCTGACTCTCTCTTGATGACAAAACCTTCTTGGTCACTCTTCCCAATACTGGTTGCACTTTTACACAGGCTTCTTTTACCTCTCTTCCATTCTCTTTGAAATATTCTTTGATTCTCATAGCCTCTTCTATACTCTTCTCTTACTATCATCATCCAGCAACTTCTCCTTTAAGGTTCACACCATTCAAATATATCACCCACTCTAGATTTTGGTGACCATTATCTATAAACCTCTAAGATGTTCTACTTCCTTCAAATCAATGTATTTAGCTTACAGTCTTTCTTTCCTCTTCAATTCCTGTCCTTATATTAAAAGATTTCAACATTCTTATTGACAATACCTCAAATACCCTAATTTTGATATTTTGATAAATATATTTGTTTATATATAATTTTGTAAATTTACAAATAAAAAAATGATACAAATAATAAGGAGGCAGCTAGGTGGTACAGTGGATGGAGCACCAGCCCTGAAGTCAGGAGGACCTGAGTTCAAATGTGGTCTCAGACACTTAACACTTTCTAACTCTGTGACCCTAGGCAAGCCACTTAACCCCAATTGCCTCAAGAAAAAAATAATAAGAAGAAATATTTTTATACCAATGCTAAATGTTTCATTTTTCATTCAAATGAAACATTTTGGCATTATCAAAATATTTTACCAAATATTATCAAAATATTTCTTACTTCATGGATGCTCCTGAAAGAGTTTTCCAACTCCTTAACCTACTTGGTTGCTATGATCTCTACTCCTCAGTGGAAATAGAAATAACCATACTGTATTTTGCCATCACCTACAAGTGTTTCATTTTCATGTTCTTGAACTCTATCATGTTCTTTGGTCTGATCATAAGCTTCTATAATTCCATCTTTCTTTCAGTCAAGTCTGACCTTGTTCTTCAACTTCACTGTGACCTCCACTCTTTCAGTTCTTTCTCAAGTCATCACTCCTGCACTGGCTGCCACTTTTCTTTCTTAACTATCTTGACCTATTTGTGAATCAAAACTCTTTAACACTATCTTTTACATTTTAAGCCCTTGCTCCTTTGTCCTATCTCTGATGATGGTTCACCACACTTCAATGTTTCATTCATGCTACTGAACAGAGTTGAGGAAAGTAATGAAATTCTTCTGATTATATCACATAATCTCAACTGGGTTTTTATTGCAGCAAGGTAATGTGCCTCTTTTAATGATATCACACTCACCATATTAGCTATTCCAAAAATTTTCATCCTTCCTCAAAACTTTCAAGGCATTTCTTCCTTATTCTTGTAGTAGAGGATTTTTTTATACTTCAACTGAAAAAAGTTGAGGATGTTGACTTTTCTTTCTCCCCTCTGTATTTCATATCACACATATATCTTCTCTCACTAGTTCCTCCTTTTTTTCTTGTCTCTCATGAAATGGAAGTCCTTCTCTATGCCAAAACAACCCTCTACACATGCATCTTTGAACTCCTCCCGTCTACATTTTGACAATAGATTTCCCCCTCTATCATCCCCATTCTTTCTCTAATCTTTAGTCTTTTCTTTTCTACTGGCTTCTTCCATGATGCTTACATAACAGACTTATGTTTACCCCATCCTTTAAAAAAACCAAACAAACACAAAACAAAAACCTTCTTTCATCTGACCATTCCTGACAGCTATCATATCTCTCTCCCCTTCTCAGTTAAACTCTGAAAAATCCATCTATTATTATTGCCTCCATTTCCTTTCCTCTCACTCAATTCTAAACCCTCTGCAAGCTGGCTTCTGACCTCATCTTTCAAATGATACTGCTCTCTTACAAGTTATTAGTATTCTCATAATTGCCAAATCTAATGACCCTTTCTTAATTGTCATCATTCTTGACCTCTTTTTGGCTTTTGAAAATATTGATCATTCTCTTCTTAATATCTCTTCCCTTCTAGGTTTTTATGACATTGCTTTCTCCTAGTTTTCCTGCTACTTATCTGATTATTGTATTTAAATTTCCTTTGCTTGATCTTCATTTGTGGTGCTAACTGTGGTTTCCCTCAGAACGGTCTTGAATTTTCTCTTCTTTCTCTGTACTATGCTTGGTGACCAAATTAAATTGTCATCTCTATGGATTCCCAAATCTATATATCCAGCACTCACCTCTCTCCTGAGGTCTAGTACCATAGTACCAAATGCCTTTTGGAAAGCTCAGACTGGATGTTCTATAAGCATCTCCCATCTTCTCTCTCTCTCTCTCTCTCTCTCTCTCTCTCTCTCTCTCTCTCTCTCTCTCTCTCTCTCTCTCTCTCTTTCTTCCTGGGTTATTTTAAGTTCACAATAATAAAACAATAAACCTCAAAGATGCAGAACTTTTATCTCACAAAGAAACATATATAAAGTTGGATGTGGCAATTCATGAAACTGAAAAAATTCCAAGTTTTCCCTTGTCTCTTCTAAAATTTGATACCAGAAATAGATTAAAGCATTTATTAAGCACTTACTCTGTGTTAATCTTAGTGCTAAGTGTGTATTATTGGGGATATAAATACAGTCCTTACTCTCAAGGAGCTTACATTCTATTGGGGGAAGAAGCTGAAAAGCAGGGGTAAAGGAATAGTACACCTGAGGGAGCAAATGTAATGATACTACTTCTATTCAAAACAGTTTAACTTGTAGTCAGTTGCAGCCTATTAGATAGAGAGCTTGCTTCAGAATAAGGATGACCTGCTTCTAATGTACACTAGCCAAATAATGAAGAGTAGGTCTGGTAACTCTGTGGTGCCCCATATAACTCTTTTACATTAGAAAGACTATAGTTTCAGATCAGGTGCTGATCTGCATCTATAAAAGGAAGTTTTCTCATGGGAGCTCCCTAAATCAATGAAATAGCAGGTCCAGCCCCAAACAGAAACTATATGCAAACAACTTGAGGTCACATTTATTGAAATTAAAAAAAAAATACTGTACCTCTAATTTTACTCACAAATTTCAGCCAGACAGCCTATTTCTATCAAGGGTATCAATTTTACAAGTCGCATATTTTTCTTCAGAAACAGAAAATGTCTGAAGCATATGATGATTTCCCTTGCCAAGGTCACCTTTGTTAGTGGGATAAGCAACAAGAATAGGGAAGAGACATGACACAAGAGGGAGGCCACTGGGCAGAGACTTTTCTTAAATGTAGCCTACTAGATGGGACAGATAAATAGACATCCTGAGAAATACCAACCCACAAAGTAGATTTCACTTCTATCAACCCACCCACCACCTCTATATCCCCACCTCTTTTCCCTTGCCAGGGAGGACATATCCCCAAAACCTAGACTCTGGGTCTGATGGGGAGGAGTTGCTTCAGTCAGGGAGTTGGATTTATTTAGAAACACCTAATTAAGCTCCAGAGTAAACGAACCATCAAGGCACCTAATTGGCAGCATATGATTATTAGAAGCTAATTAAGTTGTCCCTTCACATTTTAATTAATGTTTGTCATTAAGCTGGTTGGATTGACTGGTCCAAGGTTAACAAAAACATGTAAGACCTGTTGCCCGATTTTGGTAAGTGAAGTTAGAGAAGTAAAGTGGTATAGTGAAGGATATGGTACTGGAACTGGAACCAGGAGGAATAGAGTTCAAAACCTACCTTAGATATATACCAACTGTGTCACCTTGAGTAAGTCACATGACCACTGTATGTCTCAGTTTTAACTATAAAATGAGGGGTTGAAGATGATTTCTAGGTTCTAACTCTAAATCCAGAATCTTATAAGTTACTATACATTTGTTGCTGCCATGGTTAAGCATATTAAACAGGGAGTAGATCTGGGCAACTATCCATGCTGCTTACCACTTACAAAAAGGTAGCTTTCAAGGCCAACTCTACCCCATTTCACATGCTTAGAATAGCAAAAAAGTCTTAGAGATCATGTGAACCAAGTTCATAATTTTCAAAGAAGGAAACTGAGACCCAAATGTCTAAGGTCACATAACTAGTTAGTGACAGAACCCAGGTTTCCTGCCTGAGGGTTCTTTTCATTACATTTGTCACCTGGGTCAAAAATCTGAGTCATAATACTTCAGGATGGAAATTAGCAGGATCTAGCTGTGGGAGCCAATCAATCAATTCATATCTATTGACTACCTAGTGTGCTCTCAGGAGATACAGATAATTATCCCTGTCCATAAGAGCTTAGTAGTAAAGCCATACTGTCTCATAAAACCATAATGAACAAAGCACATCATTAATTACTAAATTATATGGTGACACTTTCATTCCAAAAGACAGATTCTGAAACATAGTTGCCTGCTCTTAATAGAGAGGTGAGAGACCATAGGTATAGAATGTTACAGTGTCAGATTATAAACAGATATGTTATCAAGTTGCTTCAAGAACACTAGTCATTAGGCAGAAAATGGTAATCCCCAATGGTCTTTTGAGAGGCTGAGTCAGCTGGACAGATTGGTATCTATATCTATAATAACACATATATACTATGTATATATACACACACACATATATGTACATACATATAACCTGGACATATGTGTGTGTGTGTGTGTGTGTGTATTACTATGTGTATATGTATACACACATATATACTAAATGTGTATGTATGCATTAAATATATATATATACATACATACACATATATATGGATTTACAAGATAAGGTTCAATGCAGAAGGGACTTATATCAAGAAGTGATTTGACTTAGGTATAAAAAATGAGGGTCATGTTTAAAAGGCACAATTCATTCATTCTATCAATCAACAAGCATTTATTAAGTGCTTATTATATACCAGGCACTGTGCCAAGAGCTGGATACAGAGAGATGTAAAAGGAGCCTCTACTCTCGAGGAGCTCACATGTAATAAAATGCAAACAACTATCCATATAATATATCTATACACACAGTATATTATACTAGTTTAATTGGAGTAGTCTCAAAGAGAAGTTACTAGCAACCTGAAGGATGGGCAACTTGAAAAGCCCAGAGAAACAGACAGAGCTGCAGAAAAGATCAGATATCTGAGCAGCTTATGCACAGTTAGACCAAGGCAGGCAAACCCCAAACTTTTAGAGGCCTCAATATCAACTACAAGGTCCTTTTAAGTACGCTGAAATACTAATTAAGGACCTGGGGTAACAGGAGTGGAGAAATAGATCAGAGAGACTGCCAGTTCCAAGACAAGTATCCAATTTCTGGTTGTTTCTAAAAAAATAATCCCAAAAACTGAGTCTGCCAGGGCAATGCCAACAGAATAAGGGATTTCAAAGTTAAAGCACAGCCAGCAAATCATAGTCTAGTAAATTTAAGCAAGGAGTAAAGGACTTCCAATTAAATCTGAATTAGCAAGATAGGAGGTAGGGCAGAAGTGCCTAAGGAAATACACCAGTTTCCCCAATTTCCTATTTCTTCTCCTTCCTTTTTTCTTTTGGAAAGGAATTATTAAAAGACCATACCACATATAAATCATATACATAAGTTTATACATAACAGACTAAAAGTCCCTCAAACATAACAGCAATAGTTACACAAGTTTAACAATTTCCATCCCAAGTCTTAAACACACAGTAATACAGTTAAAATTCTAACAAATCAACCACTTTCCCACTCCCCCATATCAGTCCAAATTACAGCAGGAAAAGGGGTGATGGTTTTCTTAAAAGCTGCTTCTTGCTGAAAATGGGCGAAGATGCTCAGTCCAGGAGGGGGATGGGTGTATGCAGTGTGACGTGTTGACAATCAAAGCTTGATCTAGGTCCCAGAAGCAAATCAATATATCTGTAATTTGACCAAATTGAGAAATAAAAACAAATCTAACAAAGAAAAGTTAGAACAGTCTGAGATAGAAAGACTGGTCCACAAGGACTGCTACAAGATGTGGCCTCTCATTAGTTACAAACCTTAAAAAACTTGAATATCCAGAAACAATATCTAGTAACCAATAGATGATCAGACTAAATACTTATTTGCTCAAGTATTTAGGATATAATGATTACAGATAATCAGATTGGAAACAGCAAGATATGACATAATTGAATTAACAATTTCTTATTGACCATTGCTCTGATTATAGAAATCAGTTACAGGAGGAAAAAATGCAATGCATTATTAAATAATAATGCATATTAACTACAAACCCAAGAAATTTTATCTCTAGTAACAAATGCTAAACAGATATTTACCAATATCTTATCAGTTTGCTGCTTTTGGCCAAGAACCAGGTAGCTCCAACTTGATAAAAAATGTCTGGAACAGTTTGGGAGCAGGGAGGATAGGATTCCATGTGACTACCCTTCCCCCTACTCCACCTCCAAAGAGATGGGGGGGGGGAAGAGGGGGAGGAAAGTCGAACTAAACTTCACTCCAGGCTAACTAGATGCTCCAATAGTTGAAGTAGCAGCAATGGGAGGGGGCGAGTTTAAATCTTTACAAAAGATCCCTACCCCCACCCAACATTTAAAGTAGCAGAAATCAGTGGGTGGGTGGGGAATCCCATAAAACCCACATGTCCAGCAAAACTGGATTTAAAGCATATAATCCATTTCTATCTCATTTCAAATAATAAAACAACATAGTTTCTTTCTCTCCTTCTGGGACCATGCGGCCATTATTGCCAATGGACTCCTCCTAAGGTCCAACTTGGCCAGAGTTAAAATTTTCAGAAAAGTCAGATCCCGTTCAGGCAGGTTAACAGAACTTCTTTAACAAGCTATTGTTCCTTTAAGACCTTATACTTAAAGATAACCAATTCATTTCCCAAATTTAGAATCATCTTTAAATTCCTAATCAAATGTTTTCTCCAGCTGGAGTTCAGTATTGAAATAACCAATTTCCAAATTTGATCATTGTTCTTAAATTTAACAGAGCTCTTAAATTAACAAAACAGACAAACAAATTATGAACAATTTAACAGACAAAAATCACACAGAACAGAGCACAACTAGACTGTCTAATAACTTACAAGACACACAGAACACTGATCCTACTTAGACTGTACAATTACAACATTCAGTTGGACACTAACATTAAAACCAAGCCAAATGGCATCTTAAAATCCCCAGTCTTTTTAGACAGCTCTCTGAGCATGCAAAAGCCTAATTCTGAGGCTTCTACAGTTAAAAGGCTGTGACGGGAGGGGCATTGCTCTAACACAGGATGACCAAAGCAGGGAAACTGAGTCCTGTTTTCAAATGTATACACTCCCCACTCGATGGAAGAAGTGGGAGGAAAGGCCAGAGTGAGGGTCAGAGAGGACCTCTCATAGAAATGCATTGAGATGCAAAGGAAGGGCCTTTGTCTCTGGAAAAGGATTTGGACAAAGAGAGTTTCCTCAAGCAAAGCATCTGCTCCAGGAAAGATTTTAGAGGTAGCAAAGTGTCTAGATTGTGGACAGGTAAAAACTTTTAGTTTTCCAAATCTTTGCAGCCTCCCTTGTATCTCCTAGAGACAGAGCAGACAAAAGAAAGCCTTTTGTCAATCTGCAGCAATTCCTAAGGAATCGTACCAGAGCTCACAAGAGCTCCAAACAATGACTGCAGTGTTCACTTGACGACTGCAGTGTCCACTGCAGATAAGGAAAAGATAAGGAAAGAAAAAAAAGTCTTTTACCTTGTCCAGAGTTCTGGATTTCTCAAGGACATCCCAATAGTGACAACTGCGTCCAGTTAGCCACTCATCAAGAATCAATGACGTCTCAAGGACACCCCAACAGTGACAACCACGTCTGATTATTTACACACAAGGCTAAGCCAATGTGTCTTTAAAAGACACCCAGGTAGAGTTCCCTGTGTCCAGAAGACCCTACTCCCAGAATCTATAATTCTGGGAAGCCAGAATCCAGATGCTAGCATACCAAACAACAAAACAAAACAAGTCCTAAGGCATAACCAGATGGTACCCCAAAAGGTATCCAGACAAACTTACTCTCCTGTGGGCGAAATGGGGGTGTCTACCACCAGGCTGTTTTGGCTGGAAACTGCTCTCTTTCCCGGAGGCTCTGGAAGAAAATCCAGGAGGGCCCAACCTCTCCAGGCCAAGAATTCAGATCCGCAGCCACCCTGCCTAAGGCAGAGACCTGAAAGTCTCTTATCTCTAATCTTGCTCATTTTCTAATTATCTCGCTGGGGCCTCCAAAATGTAATGCCAAAGAAACTGAGCAAGACAAGAGATTAGAGACCAATTCAATAGTTTATTAAATGGACAGAAATACTGGGACCAATGGATCCATGGTTGATCCCAGGGGTAGACGATACTATCATCTCAAAGAGTCTAGCCCCGAGTATCGGGACAGCGAGCTTTTTATAGAATAACAAGAACAATGACATAATGGAGGTACCTAGGTGGGATAATGTAATAGAGGGAGGTTACTGATATTCTAATGACATCTAAAATGGATAAACCTTTATCTTGTCAAACATTAAGAAGGAATGTCTATAACTTAAAGATATAAAATCTTTATCTCAAACATTAAGAGGGAAAGGTTATAACCTAAGGCAGAATAACTAAATGGGACAATTGGAGAAACTGGGTCATGACATCAAAAAGGGACACATGCATACATTTTGGTGTGTGTGTACATGTATATATTTATGTATGATATTTACCACAAGCATTGTTGAAAGGTTTAGAGAATGAAAAGATCATTGAGGACTACAGTAATTAGTCTCCTCCATTAGATTGTGGGTTCCTTAAAAGCAGGGACTGTTTTTTGCTTCTTTTGTATTCTCAGTTTTTAGCACAGTCCCATAGAAGATGCTTTATAAATGGTTATTGATTGGAAAGCTCCATGGAAGGACATGGACAGGGCTTTGAAGGAAGGACAGCATTTGGAGAGGTAGAGTTCAGTATCACAGTTCGTGTCTCCAAGTCAGAATGGTTGATTGGACTTTGTGCAAGGAGAAAAGCATATAACCCCAAGATTGGTGAAATACTTTAATATGAGATTTTCCAATGAGGAGGTGCCCTATAGGCAAAATAATCCAAGAAGCACCAAGATTGAGAAAAAAGAAGAAAGAAGGAGGAAGTTTAGAGAAAAATAAACAGCCATCAAGACAAGAGCCACACAAGCCACATTTCATCTTTCTTTGGTGTTGTAGTTATAGCTATTTTCCCCATTCCTGCTCTTGATAGACTTAAAGGTCCATATGGCAGCATTATGGCAAACCAATGAAAGATGTTTATTCCATTCCAACAGATGCCAGACATGAACTGTGCAGCACTTGAGATATAATCCTTCATTTCTTTAGTGGTGGAAAGACTGAAAGACGCATCTGTCAATCAACAAATCCATAAATATTTACTGAGTACCTATTAGACTCTATGCTAAATGGTGGGGATACAAACCTTCAAGGAGTTTACAATCTAATGGGGAGAAAACATGCAAACAAATATAGAAATCAAGCTATATTCAGGATAAATGGGAAATGATTAAGAGAGAGAAGGCACTGGAATTAGAGGAATTAGAGAAGACTTTCTGTGGAAAATAGGAAGTTAGTTGGGACTTAAAGAAAACCAGGGAGATCAGGCGTTGGAATGGAGGAAGAAGAGTATCCCAGGCATAGAGAACAGACAGAGAGAATGTCCAGAGCCAAGAGAGGGAGTGTTTTGTTAACGGAAAAACCAGGAGGCCAGTGACATTGAATTGATGAGTACATGGTGTGATGACCACTTATTTTAAAATCAGCCAGAGTCAGGAATTCAGGTTAAGGGAAAATCTTCAATCTTTATTCTTTCTGAGGTGAAGGGGGATTAGCAATGTGAGCAGCTGCAACAGGACCCAGCCAGCAGAGATGAAGGGAGATCGCATAGCAATGTGTGCAGCTGCGACAAGACGCCAGCCAGCAGTCCCTCCCTGCCTCTCTTCCTGCCCTTCAGCCTCCACCCACCAAAATCGTCATTTCCTATACAACACATCAGGACTTGCGCAAAGAGTGGTCAGGGCCATTCTTTCTCCCAGCATATATATTAATAGAGTATGGTCCAATTACTATTTAGCCTCACGTGCTTGGGACCTCAGTGCATCAACTCGAGCTTCAGCCCATTACAATGAAAGGCAGAAAGGTATAAGAAGATAAGGAGGAGGCTAGATCTTGAAGGACTTTGAAAATCAGATAGGGAATTTTGTATTTGATACTGGGAGCAATAGGAGGGCAAGAGGAAGCACCTGACTTAGCACTGAGATATAAACTTCAGTTCAGCTCCAGGGCTCATCAGGTCATCCTTCTTTCCTACAACCCTAAAGTTCTCCCAAACCATTGTTTTCTCTTAGAAACATCATTTTATTCATGACCTATATAGTAAAATGGGCAAAAATGGCTCTGACGCTCTAAAGACTCCAGGTCTAAACCTATGTTTAGGCAGTGAATGTATCTTTAAAAATTTTAGGAGAGCAATAGAGTATAGTGGGGGAAAAAAAAGCAATACATTTCAATTGAATTGATTAAATGACCCAGTTACTTAATTTCACTGGACCTTAGTTTCTCCTATAAATGAACATGAATATAAAGCAATTCTTACAACAACAATGGTCTGGATGACTTCAAAATCTATTTCTAGTTTTAAAGCTATGATTTAAGAACTGATATCATATACAGACCTCAAAACAAAGAAAAGGGAGAAGGGGCAGAGATTTCAAACAAGGAGAATCTGTTTGAAATTCCACTGGAGCCAGATTCCCTTCTAGGGCTGGTGAGGCCTGAGCTGATGTAAATAAACATTTCCTAAATGTACTCAATGAAAAATCAATTATACAGCAAAGTGGTTGAGGTTTGGATAAGCAACCTAATTGTTCCCCCTGAGGCTACTGGCAGGAAGCCTCACTCTCCAACCACAGAGTCCCTTGGGTTATTACAAATTGAGCAACCTCTGACTAGTCCACCATGGAGGCCCGGGTTGAGACATGACAATGTTTGGTACTGGTTCCATTCCATTGCATGTGAGCTGAGATTGAACAGGGTGCTCCAAGGGTGGGTGGGCAGCATGGCAGTAATGATCACTATTGAAATACATATGTTTGTGTTAGACCTTTTAACAACAATCCAGATTTGCTGGATGATGCCTCTGGGTCTTTCAGGTGGCTGGTTCATGTTGGCCAAGGGGGACTGGCAAGACTCAGCAGGGGAGAATCCTCTTGCCCAGAGCTGACAAAGAAGAATTCTCTTTCTCAATGTGCAAACTGGGATGAAGAGCAAGGAAGGTAGTCTGCTGCCTAGGGCAGGAAGGAGTTTGCATATTAAATTTCCTAAAATTCAGCTATTTGTGGCACATGCGTATTTAATTTGTGATAAGTGCTACAGATGGGAGAACTGCAGTCCAGAAACATGAATTGTTCTGCCCATTAACTAAAAGAGATCAGGCCTGAATGGGGAATATTGTGAATTCAGAAACCCCATGAGAGCCTTTGGTAGTTGTATAGTGAAGTATTAGAGGAAAGTGGAAGTTCCCCCCCCAAAAACAAAACAAAACAAAACAAAACAAAACCCAAAAACAACTTATGTGTTCTTACAAATTTGCTTCTGTTCAGCATGAAGAACAAAACCAAACAAATTATCTATACAGGTAGAGTCAAATAGTCTCTAATATAAAGCAATTCATACAACACATTTTATTTAGTCCTTACTCTATGTGAAGTTCTATTCTAGGTATCAGGATGACAAAGACAAAAATGAGACATCCTATATTCTCAAGGACCTAATACTGTACTGGGGAACATAATACATAAAAGTACAGTTATGTACAATTGGAGGAGGGAAGGAGCATCTACAAAGCTCAGGAAGGGTGTAGGGTAGGGAGAGTGTGGGATTTGTGGGGGGTGGGTGGGATGATTTGGGGTGAAGGAGAGAGGGAGAATTAGAAAAGCATTGTGTAGGATGTGAGGGTATGAGGAAATTAGGGTGTCAAAAAGGGATTAATCAGGAGTAAGTACAATCAGAGCTGTGGCAAGACAAGCAGATGAGCAGCAACATGGTGAACACAGAGATGAGAGATGGAATTCCAAGTTTATGTAAGAGCCAGTAGGCCAGTTTGGCTTTATTGAAGGGGAACAATAAGAAACAAGTTTGGAAAGGAAGGATGGAGTCAGAACTTGAATTGACAACCTTGGGAATTTGTTACTTGGTAAATAAGCATTTATTAAACTATTGCTAAGGGCCAAGCATTGTCCTAAATCATTAATTAATGGGATTAAATAATGGTAAAAGCACACTCTTCCTTTAAGGAGTTCACATTCTAATGGGGAAGACAACATGTAAACAATTCTGTTGTTGTTGAGTCATTTCACTTGAGTCTGACTTTTTGTGTCCCAACTGGGGGGAAGGAGTTGGTGTGGTTCTTGGCAGAGATACGGGAGTGGTTTACCATCTCACTCTCCAGCTCAATTGACAAATGAGAAACTGAGGCAAATAGGATTAAATAACTTGTCCAGGGTCACACAGCTGGTACATGCCTGAGGCTGGATTTGAACACATGAAGATGAGTCTTCTTGATTCCAAGCCCAGTGATCTATCCACTGAATCACCTAGCTGCCAAACAATTCTATTTGGAATGTATGGAAAATAATTTCCCAGAGAAGACAGTTGAAGAGACTGGAAAGAGCCCTTGCAGAAGGTTATATTTGAGTTGAGTCTTCAAAGAAACCAAGAGAGTTGGCAGGCTGAAGTGAGAGAGAATTTCAGAAATGAAATTCCATATAAAAGTATGAGATTTGGAACAAAAGAGAGTTGCAAGCTAGTGTCACTAGATCATTAAGTAAGTGTGAGAATTGGACAGTTAAGAAGGGTCAAGTTGTGAAGGGCTTTAAATACCCTGGAGGCAATAGAGAGTCACTGGAGTTTATTGATTAGGGTGAAGGGGAGCTTTCTGGGACATGGTAATAGCCAAGTGGAGGATGGTCTGGAGTAGGTATGCACTTGATGACAGAGGAGGCAATTTTCTGGAGAAGGTAAGAAGAGATGGAATAGTACTGATGAGGAGTTTGCCTTGGTAAAGAGAAGGGCTGTCTTTTCATTTAAAATAGGAGTAAATGAAGATATAGTGGGGAAAGTGAGAGAAATCTGAGGGATATGAGACAAAAAAGAGAGGAGAAGTAGCTCTTGATTTTTGTTATTATTTAATGTTTCACATTATCAAATTTTTCTTTTCTTCCAAAATGATCATACTCAACAAAAACAAAATAATTTGGTAAGGGGTCCAATTAAAAAGACACAAAATGAAGCCAACTTTTCAAATTGGATTCCTTCTTTTAATAGGGATCTAGACACACGGCAGTTTTGTTTTTGCTTTTTCAGTCAAGGAGAGAGAATGGGAACATGATCACATTCAAGATACAAATGACCTCCATGTTGTCCTTTTTCATTTTCAAATTCCAAGACAGGAAGACTTAGAGAAATCTAATCACAAACAGCATAACTGTTGTCTCCTGATTCTGTCATGGCAACCTTTTCATTTTCCCACCAGAGCCTATGTGTAAACCAACAGGATATGAAATCCTGGGCTGAGTACAAAGAGGCAGATGAATGGGGACTCAGTTGTGTGAAGGGCAAGCAAAGGAGTGAATTTCTTGAAGCTCTTTGGCTTGGAGCTTTGCAATAGAGTTATATGTATGGTAGAACATGGAAACCCATTTTACAGCCCAGTTTACTCTTCATTAAACTTGTTCAATGGGACAGGCATATTAAATATAATCCTATCTATCATCAGTAGTTAATCTAAGCTGGATGTCTAAGAGAAAACAATTCTGAACAAGATTTACCTGGTAACATCCTTCTTCCCCATTCCTTACTCCAAAACAAAGGAGTCAAAACCATTTTTTGTTTATGAAATACAAAAATCCTTTAGACTGTCCATGGGATTTTTTAAAAAATTAAATAATTTATCATATAAAATTTTTTTTAAAGTGAAAAAGAGGAAACTGAAAGGGAAATGGGTATGCTCTCCTCAGCTTCCCCAAAAGAATGGAGATTACAAGTGTAGATAGAATGTCCTTATTTTTTAAAGTCAAATTTGATGTGAGGTCCTCAGCTGAGATTATGGGGATAAAGAGTATCTTTGGATGTTTGAGGAGGGACTAAAAGATTTGGAGCAACTACTGTGGTGACAAGAATATTTTAAAAAGCTGTGGTAGTGAATGAAAGAATAAATTGATTAGAGAGGTATAAAAGGATTGCCTTGCGTCAGTGAGGGCCCAGTTGAAATTATGAAACATAATTTGTAGTGAACCCAATTAGTAGTTTTGTGATTTTTTTCTGTTCAAAAGCATGTGAATTGGAGTGACATTAGTAATTAGTGGGAATAATCCAAGCTTAAAGTGTAAAGGTGGCAGGACAAGGGAACAAGAGATTTGACAGTGGAGGATAGTATAGATTTGAACTGTTTCACCAAGGGGAGGAACATAGGGAAGAGAGTAGCAAGTAACTACTTCAGAGGTGATGGGCTGGGAAAGAAATGAGATGTGGAAGGAATTTATTCATTATCTTAGAGGCTATCAGTATCACTGGAGACTTTTTATCATTTACATGATCAGACTTGCATTCTAGCAATATTATTTTGGTTGCCATGTACAAGATGAATTAGAGACAGGAGAGAATGGAATAAAAGGAGAGCAATTAGCAGGAAATGCAATAATTCAGGTAAGAGGTGTCAAAAGAATAGTAATCATATAAGTTACTTCAAAGCCTATATTTTTCAGGATATGATAATTATTAGTAATAATAATAAATGACATTAATAAAACACTTTAACCTTTATTAACTGTTTATATACATTATTTCATTTAATCATTACTGAATACCTGTGAGACAAGAATTACAGATTAATATAATTTTAAAGATGAGGAAAAGAATTTTCTCTTCATGATGAGACAGCAAATGTATGCCAGAGGCAAAGTTCAAATTCAACTTTAGAAGAAACCCTTTAAAGCAAAATCATCTTGTTCCAATTGGAATGGAGTTAACTGCTGGCATCCCTTTCCATGAGGCCAAAAAGTGAGTGTCTGGGAATGAGAGTTTGGCATTCACAGATCCTGATGATCTTTCAATTTAATTGGGAATCAGTATCTTTGTTAGTATCTAGTATACTGAGTGATTAGTGATTCAAGTTACAGAGGCCAGCAAGGATTCTGGGTAGCTTATGAAGTCTGGTCCTTGATTTGGTCCTTGGAGGATTGTAAACCAACTACAAACTGAAACCATTGTGAACATATATGAATATATACTGATCCCCATTGCTGATTTCCCCACTGTGTTACTGAGCATTTGTAGGTCAAGATGATAAGCCAATTCAGATAGTTCAGTTTTTGATTGGGATAGGACTTGAGCCCCAAACAGTTGTATGGGAATTTAGAAAACATTCAGGTATATGCTAAGGGACAATGAAAGTGAGAGTGGGGTCAGGGTGGTTGCCTTCAGTCCATCCTATTTTCTTCCTTTCCCATTCACCTCATTTTGAAATTTACTGGCTCATTTACTGATTCCCAATTTGTATTGTTCATAGTCTGTAGCCTAGAGCACCTGCTTCATCCCTGCCCATATTGATCTCTTGATTATGCACCTCATCTCCAAAATAATATCCAGCATTAGTATACAATGTTGGATATATTATCTTCAAAAGCAATATATAAGTGGAGTGCTTTACAAACCTTAAAGCCCTATATAAATGTTATATAATATAAATAATAAATATAAAATATTATTAATATCTTATTTGATTCCTTTAACAGCTCTCTAAAGCTGATGCCTGAGTTATTTTCCCTCTTTTAGACCAGATGAAGAAACTGAGAGTAGGAGGAATTAAACGGACATAGTCTCCATTCTAGGAAATATTAGAGAAGGATTTGAAGCCAAGTTTTCCTAATTTTTGGCTTATTAAGCTACCCTTCTCCTGGAGTCTTTATCCTACTTCTGTGACAATGAGTTTTGACTTTCAATGATAATGACTTTCACCAGCTGATCAAATCTAATTGGCAGCAAGCCTTTTAGGGCCAAAGTAGGCCATAGTTCTAAGATTCCTAAAAGATTTAGAAAAATTCTTTTTTGCTACCTATTTCCTAGGATCAAATTTCCTGTACTAAAGTTCTTTTTTTCCTTTGATCCTTTTAAATAATAATTGGGCAGCTAAGTGAATGCAGTGCCAGACCCGGAGTCATGAAGACTCAACTTAATGGAGTTCAAATCTGACCTCAAACACTTCTTAGTTGTGTGATACTAGGCAAGTCACTTAACCTTGTTTGCCTCAGTTTCTTCATCTATAAAATGAGCTGAAGGAGGAAATGGCAAACATCTCTTCTGCTAAGGCTTCCATCTTATCTCTACCCTTCAGTTCATTTCTTTCTTCAGTATCTATGGGAATCCACCTTTGTCTATTCAAGAGACCTTTACTGAGACCATTTTAGCTAAAGAATTTTGAACTTTCCTAGTGATTAATTGTATCATATAAGGCAAACAAACAGGTAGGACAATAATAACAACTAGAACAATGAGCAAAAATCAAAGGATTTGCTTCCACCAACTCCCACCATTTGTCTTGGAAACTCTGTCATCACAGATCAGCAGAAGGGTATCTGGCAGCTAGTTATCCATAGAACTACAGCATTGTTGAGGCCCAGTGGTCTCAGGGCCATTGCCACATCTCCTCTAGAAGCTGTCTCCCATCATTCTCTACTCAAACAGTTCAGACTCAAATTCATTTGGTACAAAGGGATGAAGGTCTCATCTTCTGGAGCTGCTTCAGGCTGATAAGGGACATAGAACTAGCCCTGCCCAGTGGGGTCCAGACTGAGGAGGGGAGATACGTGACTTGTAGGGGACATCAGCAGCATCTGGAAGCAGGATGTGCTGAATGTCAGAATCAGGTATCAGGTGATTTCAAGTTGACCAAGTAATTGGAATTTCATGGCTTGACATCTGGAAGAAACAACTCTCCAAGTAGATTAAAAATGCAAGGACTTTCTAGCTGTGTGACCCTGGGCAAATCACTTAACCCCAATTGCCTCAGGAAAAAAAAATGAACCTAATATGAACAAAAAAGAGAATAAATAAAAGTGGAGTTAGTTGGGTAACCCCCACCCAGAGGAAGACTGGAGGAAGGAGAGAAGGTTATCACAAATGTCTCTCATCCAAACAGCTTTTCTTAGAATAAATTACCAAAGAACATTTCTCCAAATTCCTGCTTTTGTTTCCTCAAAGGAGTAGGAGCAATGGGTAGAACAGTGTGGCCCTATATATAGTGAAAAAAGTGCTCAGGAGGTCTAGAATGCAATCACCATAATGTTTAAAAGGCATTAAACATTGGGTAGAGAGGATGACATGCAAAGTGCAGATAATTAATCTTAAGTGGGTATGATCTCCTTTAACAAAAGCTTTGAGCCTTTTCAGTTTTATAAGGGAGGGCTTTTACTCAATCAGTACAGGTATCAACAAAAACCAAAAGCAGTTTGAAGCCCCTGCAAGGGGGTATATTTGTGAAATCCATCTTCCATCCTTCCCTAAATATGCATCCCTCCTCTAGATAAGCTTCAGAATGGAGAATTTACGTGGGCACAAACTGGGAAGACCTGACAGATCTGTTTAAATGTTTCTCCTAGCTTGTGATCAGTGAAAATAGGTTTCTCCAGGGATTGGAGAATATTTATTTTCCAAATGAGTAGCTTGGTGTAGGCCAAAGAGAAGTTTTCACTGACTGGCCTCTGGAATTACAAGTTGACTTGGATGTGGTTGAAACCCTCCAGAAGGAGAAAGGATATATCCCCCTTTCTTTAGCAAGGGCTTGTGCCTGGGAGCTATATGAGGGAGTGTAGGAATCAGGAGTTGGGGAATTAAAGGTAACATGGTCAGGAGCAAGCAGGCAGCAAAGTGGACAGCTGAATCTGCAAACCTGTTTTCCTCAGCCTTCAGTGAATCCGTCTTCTCTTCTTCTTTACAAAACATAACAGAAATCTCTTCAGATCCATGGACAGCTTGCAGTAATTGTTCCTCTGAATACTTAATGGGGAAGTGTTCACTGTCAAAAATCCCCTTTCTTTTCATATAATTCCATGAGCTTGCCACACATGAAAGGCATATTTGGAATCAATATAGATATTCACTCTCATTCCTTTCCCTAATTCTAATGCTTTGGTGGAAACAAAAATGCTCTGAACT
This sequence comes from Antechinus flavipes, assembly GCF_016432865.1. Lineage (NCBI taxonomy): Eukaryota > Metazoa > Chordata > Mammalia > Dasyuromorphia > Dasyuridae > Antechinus > Antechinus flavipes. The sequence continues at coordinate 377,926,982 of NC_067401.1, forward strand.
TGGTAGGGAGTTAGAATCTCTCATTATTGGCCTAGAGTAAGCTTAGAGGCTTCCTCAATTAGAAGGGCTTTGGCAGCCACTGCACTAAGGCAGGAGGATTGCTCCAAAGACATCAACTTTATTTAAGAAGTGGTAAAAGCCTTTAGGTAGGGCTAAGGCCAGGGGAGAGGTCAATTTAGCTTTAGGATCTTAAAAATCCTTGGTGTGATCATTTGAATTGTATCAAGACTTTGATTAAAATCATAGAGGGGCTTGGCAATAGTCAAAGTTAGGTATCCAGAGTCTAAAAAATCCAGTAATGCTCAGGAAAGTACGCAACTTTTTCTTGGAGGAAGGTTCAAGGAATGATGATTGCTTCCTCTCCTCAGTGAGCAAAAGGGAGGTGGGAATTAATTCGTGGTCCAAATGACTTAACAGATTGATAGGCAAAGTGAACCTTCAGGCAAACAAACTATCAACCCAGGAAGTCAGAAAGTTAAGGGTTTATATGGCAGTAGCCAGAGAAGCCTCCAGGGTTGGACTGCAGATCAAAATATCATCTACATACTTGCATTATGTACATGGCTTCTACTGACCTCTTGCTCTGTTTATAGAAATTTTCTATAAGAGGAAAAAGCAGGGACATGATTATAAAAGAGTCAAACCTAATCTTCCAGGACCTCAGCTTGAGAGCATGTACATGACAGGATAAAGCATTCTTAGTTCTGTTTGACAACCAATTATGCAGTGACAATTCCACCTCGTAGCCAGATTCAGGAATAATCAGGTGGGAAACAAAGAAACAGAACTGGGAAACTGAGTCAGAAGGATCCCACCTTATATAGAAACTAAGGTTGTCCTCCCAGCTCTTGCCCAGATAAGACGTTCACATGTGACAGTTGAGAAAAGCATCCTTCTGAGTAATTTATGGCATTTCTCTCAAATGGTGGATTACTGATTTAATGATCCATCAGGCAAATACACCCAAATTCAAAACTCAAAAAAATATCAGTTACAGTCCCAAGAGAGTTTATCTCTAACAGTAAATTCTACTAATCACAATTTAGGGTTAGATACATTATTTTAAAAGTTTACCAGGACTTACACACATAGAAGATTTTATCATGTTTTTCTTTTCTTTTTCTTGAATTTAAATTCATCCTGGTGCAACTGGTAAACTTACAAATTAGGGAGAGTTGACAGAGACCCCAGGGAAGAGGCTGAGCTTGCTATTGTCCACCCCAATTATTATTAGTGTTGTCTTGGAGTATGCCTTGGAGTTGATACCTTTCCCCACTCTATGAAAGAAGAAAAAAGTGCTACATACTCTCATATTTGGAGGCAAACTGATAGGCCTTCACCCCATCCCTCTTGTTCCATACAAAGTAATTACCAATTTTAGATTTAACGTGATGACAATAACTCCAAATAACTTTGTTGTTTAGAATCTTCCTATGTAATAGCCAAATAGTCTTAGCTGTAATTTCCTCTTAATTTTCTAGCAAAGGTGAAAATGACTAATTCCCTAGATTACATTTACAAAGCATTATAAAAGGAGATTAGCAAGGCTAAATAAACTTTCCATCTTCTTTTCATTTTTCAGTTTATTCTGTTCCCAAACTGTTGCATTTTTGGAAGTTCTCAGGAAGGATTTCTATTAAATAAGTTCTCCCTTTTTATTTTAGGGATAAAACAAGACAATACATAAAAATGAGACAGAACAGATTTTGAACTTGATTTAACTTTAGTTAATGAGATTCCTTAAATTCTAATTAAATGTTCCAGACAAATTGAATTGTCATTTGGTTATTTTCTAATTCATATAAACCATTTTTTTTTGTCAGCCAGGAAAGGGTTAAGTTGCCAGTTTCTTTTCTTTTCTTTTTTTTATTGACAGGACCCTCAGAAGTCTGACTCTATACAACTCAAAAGCAGCTATTTGTTGCTATTGTTTTTAAGGTAGCAGGAATTGCTTTTTTGTTTTCCTAAAGTTCCCCAACTCTTAAATCTTTTAATACAGTCAATGTATATTCCTTTAGTGAGTTTTGATTAGAGTTCCTTTAAAACTGCTTTTACTATCATATCTCAAATAACAAATTACATTGAACTAAGTATATTTTCTTTCTCTTCCTCTCACCCCTTCATCCTATTATCCCTGTTGCAGTCAGGGAAAGAGGAAAGAGAGAAGAAAGAGAAAGAGAGACTCTCTTTCCTCTATGCACTATCCTCCCAGTCCTGGGGAGACCTTAATTTAGTTGAATTTGCTTAATTTAGTTTACATATGCACACACACAAATCATTTATCTCAACATTGGTATTGTATATTGGTCACATCTAAAAATTTATATAAAGTTATCGTATATGAAGCAATTATATCCAACAAAGAAGTTAAGATTCTTATAGTATTTGTTTTATGCTAAACACTTTTGCAATCATGATCTTCACACAACAATCATTTCTCTTTACAAATCAGAAAACTGGGCAGAGATAAAATAATTGGCCATAAATTACATAGCTAATACACATATGCCATTGAAACAGAGAATGGGGGCTTGCCAAATACAGAGGCTGACTGGTTTTCTCACCTCACACTGCTCTGTTGGGTGCTACTAGAGTCACATAGATTCTTCTCAGGCAGTTGCTGGACAGAACCTGCTGAAGGCTGGGATAGCTGGTGCCAGAATCTCTCTTTGATGGTAGTTTCAGGTGCCAGGGCTCAAGGAATGCTAATCATGGGGCCTGACTCTTACTCCATTCTCACTCCTCCCAAGCTGGTTGGGGAGGTATTTGGGCAAAGGTGTGAGGTCCCCCTCTCTGTTACTGTTTCTCCTTTTTCTACAGGTAAGGCAGAATTTGAGATTCCCTACAGTTCTTTAGCATTCTTTTTTCTTAATCTGATCTGAGATGAGAGGATGTTAGCAATCCCCATAACTGAGATACACTTAGGACTCCGGAGAGTGGATCATACTAAGTGATGAGAGTTGTGGAGGCAGTTCCTTAATACTTTCTGAAATATTTTCCCAATGGAGTGGAAGGGGACTTCAGACAAGATAGGAGATAAGGAAAGATTAGCAAAAAGTTACTATTTACCTCCCTTCTTTCAAAATGGGGTAAGTTCCTGATACTATCCCCAATTTCTTATGATTTTTTTTCTTGTAATCTTAAAAATGCCAAACTCCTTAATCATTGCTCTCAAAACCTTGAGAATTTGCTAAGATGTTATTCTAGCAGTTCTATAATTTTAATTAGCTAACTTTATTCCCGTAGCCCTGAGCTTGTTCAGGGCTGGGATCCATAGGAAAAAAGTCAAGCTTTTTCTCCTTTTAAGGTGGGAGTCAAAGGTGTTAAGAAATCTTTCCTAGTGTTCTAACTACAGCATAGAAGTTTTATTTCTTGTGTGCTGCATTTTAAATCTTTCCAGGTAACAAAACCTAGCTCACAAAACAGACATGACATAAGCATTCTGCACAAAGACACAGAGACAAAAATAATATGGAAGAAGACTGTTCTATCCCCACACAAAACAGCAATATCTCATCACTTCCTTTTTATCTTCCCCTTTACACTCTGATAATTCATATTTTAGATTTTTGTTCTGAAGATTTGGGTTTAAACTGTTCCTTCCCCATTTTGCTGAAGACTTCCCTTCTGAAGAGAGCAGCTCCAATCTAATGACTTGTGATTCTGTGAGTTCTTGACTTGGATCCTCAAGTCTGGTGAGTCATTCAGCAGTCATCCAGAATACTCCTCCTCTGTGCTGTTTATCATGATTTCTTTCTAGCTTAATAGGTACCATCCCTTTCCTTGGATAACTTCCATATGATCCCAGGTCCCAGGTCAGCCTAAGGACAGCCCAAGGGCACAGGCAGTGCCTCTTACCTCTGGGCTATATGTACATAAGTTACCTGACTGTCCTCCTGCCCTTGGGCTTTTTTTGGAGACTTTACTTTTGCTTTCTGGTTTTATCGAGTGCTTCCACCTTGGACCCATACTTCATGGAGAGAGAGGCTGGGACTCTGATCTCAAGGATGTTTAGAGAAAACTCAACCTGGTTCCTGCCTTCATAGCAGAATCCCCAATCCTCTTTCTTGAAAGTCACATGATCTTGGACGAGCTCCCATAAGCTATGTGGGATGAGGTGTTGGATTCCCCCCTTACCCAAATTGATTACTCGGAGGCATCTTCAGATAAAAACAGAAATCCTTTGTTCAGTTCTTATAAGAAGCAGATTAGCACGCAGAAACAGGAGCTGGGTTATATAGCCAAAAAAACATGGATCCTCCCACCCCCAATCCTGGAGTGTTTTTTTTTTGGGGGGGGGTTGATTTTTAAATTCATTGGAATTCTTCAGGAACAAGGAAGTTGATATTGATCAATGGATAACAACGCTTTCTACTTTTTGGGAATCATGGGACAAGCCTAGGGTCTGACCTTCCTTTAGAATAGGTTATGATTTCCTGAAACCCTGGCCTAAGATCTGACCTACTTTACAGTCTTCTGAGAAATTTTCATTTATTCCAATCATAACTTACCTGTAGTCACTGAGCTAGTAAATGGAAGAAGAATAATTTGAATTGAGGTTTTTCCCAAATCCAACTACAATGCTCTCTAAACTATGATAGATTGTAGATATATGCCCATTTTACAGAAGAGAAAATGATATTCAGAGAAATTAAGTGACATCCTTTGAAATAGGATTGATAATTATCAAAGGTAGGATCAAAGATCACTTAATTTCAAGTTTAGTGCTTTTTCTATTATGGCATATTGCTTCTCTGTTAATTTTCAGTCTCACCATCTCTAGGATACCTTTTTATTCAAATACTAATTTTTGATGGCAAGCTGACTACATTTACATGAAAATTGTTCATCCCTGCCAAACAGGGGTGTATTTAGAATATAATTTTTAGAATCATTTTCACTGCTTTCCCACTTCATCCCAATCGATTGTTTCCTAAGCAGAAATATCTCCCTGTAATCCACAGTGACTAAAATTGCATCATTAGATATTCATGCCTTTAGGTTAAAGCATTGTGTCTAACAAGAGTTTTCTGTTAAACTAATTAACAAATATTTACTATAATAGCAGTGTAATTTTTTTTTTATTTTGAAGAGAAGGGGTGTAAGATGTTAAATCATTATTAGCCATTAAAGTCTCGGTACAGGTTCACTGATCAGATTGATTTTCCATAAAATAGCCAACACAAAGGAGGACTCTGAGTGAATCTGAGAGACAATAGGTAAGTTTTTCAGGGAAAGGATAAGTTCATAGATAGGGGAAACATAGGATGATGCTCAGGAAGATGGAATGAGATAGGATTTCACACTTGGGAAAGAAAGAGCTCTGGGAAACTTGAGGATCCTGAGTGGTGTTGAGTTAAGTAAGGGCTCTGAAAAAGGAAATTAGAAGGTATCTAATGATTAACTTTATACAAGTCATGGTTTGGGTTAGTCTTTGTTTCAATTTGGAGCAGCTTTTGAAATCTTCTAATCTAGCCATTTGCTTTTTTACATATGAGGAAACCTGGAATGGTTCAATAATTTTCCTGAAGTTTCATAAAAAGTAATTAGCACCTATGGAATTTGAACCCAATTCTTTTCAATCTATTCCCAGCAGCTTTAAATTCTATTTTCAATTGTTATATATATATAATTCTCTTTTCATTATACTAGAAAGTCTCTCATAAGTTTTGACTGTAAATGGATGGAAAGAAAGCTCTGGCTCAGATAAAGGGCTTTGCAAGCCTAAAGCACTATATACAAATGCAATTTGTGTTAGTTATTCTTTACTGGGTGTCTGTAAGGCCTGAATGAAATATCTATGGAAGTATTTTGCAAATTGTTAAGCATTCTACAAAGAAAGTGTATAAATACTATTCTTTTTATTCTTATTTAGAATTTTGATCAGCCCCAGGAAGGTAGGACAAACTTCAGGCACAAACCATTCCCCCTTCATGGATGAGGAATGGAAACTATATTCTTTAGAGGATGCCCAAGCTCTTGGACTGCACTTTCTTCAGGGGGAGGCAATAAGTGTTGATGAGGAGAGAGTGGGTGCTTTCTGGCAGTTCAGACACACTCAATTTCAAATCTGGCAAATGAAAACAAGAGTGAGAAGAGGCCTCTGATCATAAATCTAGCCCCAGCTGGGTGACTTTCCATTACAAGGGATGAGTAATAGCATTGGCTGCAAATAAGGTTCCATAGTCCATAACTTTCAAAGGGGCTGGGTTTATAATGATGAAATTCCTTTAGCAAGCTCCCTTTCCTATGTGAAACCCTGAGCAGACAGCCTGGCAGGGTGAAAAGAAGAGCAGATTAAGAATCAAGAGAATCTTGTCCAGCATCTTCCACGTAAGTGGAAGTGCTAAAGTAAGTCCCCCTCTCTGAGCCTGAGTTCCCTCCTTTGTAAGATGATAAGAGTTGGACTAGATGATCTATAAACTTCTCTTACAGCTCTAACAATCTATTTTACCTTCACTTTCTTTGGCCAGCTGAGAGATTGCTTGTCTTGATGTAAATAGATGGCTTATCTGATGCTATTGATTGGACCCAAAATAAAAGCTTTTTTCATCTGGATTCTTGATGACGTTGCAACGATCCAACTCTAGAAAATCTCTAGAGTAGTAGAAAGTTCTGGTAAATAGATTCTTGTAACTAATTTGCCCATGTTCATCACAATCTGCCCACAGTTCATCAACAACTGTGGGGAGACAAATGGTGAGTTGTAGAAGTAGGAAGCAGCAGCTGATTTAAATGACAAGAGATTAAGATTTCAAAGGAAGAAAGACAGACTTCACATTCAATGTTATCTAATTATTTTGGTTTATGGATAAAATCCATTTGGGAACAAAATAGGTTTTCTACTGGCTAATATCAGGACAAAACTACTAGGATTTTTTGAAGGCAGTTGCCTCCTATGCTTAACTAATCTTCTTTTTCAAATTCATTTGCATGCTAAATCAGAGAAGAGTTTGGGAATTTCTAATCTGAAGTTAAAAGTTGAATGGGTTAAAGGGTTAGGGTCTTAGACCTAGATAAAAGAAAAGATAATCTTCGCCTGGGGATGGGAGAAGGCATTCAGCTTGGCTTTTTTTTTTTTTTTCCAAGTTTGATCTGTTGGTTCATATATGTATCATCTCTATGGGGGAAATGTCATCCTTTCAGTTCAAAATCTTAAAATCATCCTTGGCTCTCTGCTCTCTCACATATCAAGTCATTTGTCATATTTTGTCAATTTTCACTTTCCTATCTATTCCTTTTTTTCTAGTTATATGAACATTACCCTAGCTCAAACCCTCATCATTTTTTGCCTCCTCTATTGCAATAGCTTGCTTTCCTTGCCTCGCCATCGATGCCAAAGTTATATACTCTAGTACATTTCTGACCTATTATGTTATTGCTCAGTAAATCCCCTATTATTTCTAGAATAAAATACAAACTGCTCTATTTAGTGTTTAAAGTATATATTTCTTTCATGTGCCTTTTAATCCAACCAAACTGACCTTGCTTGTAACTCCAAATGCATGGCATCTATCTCTTGATTTCATTTCTTAGAGCAATATTGTCTCCCATTCATGGAATTCTCATATTCACCTCTCAGAATGCCTCATTTCTTTAAAAGCCAACTAAAAGGACACCTCCTACAGGGGTTTTCCTTACCATTCTAGCTGTTAATATGTAATCTTATATTGATATATGTTGTATATACATTACACATATTATCTTCCCCTATATTCCTCTTCTATATTGTAAGATATATAGTGTACATATATATACTATATTGTAATATATATATATTATATTGTAATATATATACTATATTGTAATATATATATATACTATATTGTAATATATATATGTATATATATATATATATGTATATATGCAATCTCCTTGAGGACAAGGATTGTTGATTATTTCTTATTTCTGGTGATGTGAACTCTAAACCAGCTTATTCTGTCCCCTTGTCAGGAAATGCTAAAATGAGCATAACCTGTTTTTATTGTCAATCATAATCAGCACACAAAAAAGGTCAGCTTTCCCAAACTGTCTTATTAGCATAGTTAAGACAATCATAATGTGAACTCTATTAACCATAATCATATACAAAAGGAGGTTAGTTTTCCCAGACTGTCTTGTTAGCATTTTAAAGACAGTCTCAACCATCTCATTACACATCTTGTCACTGATTTTCCCCTTCTTCCTTCTGAGCTCCTATTAAAAGTCATTTTCTCCAAAAGCACACAGCAAAATCATCTTCAGATTTTTGTCTGTGACCTTTTTGCTTGAATAAAAGGTATCTTTTGGCAAAGAGAATGCCATTGTGATTGCATCAGTTGTCTTCTTCAAACTAAGAACTGCTCTCTTGATTCTCATCACTGGTAATTGGCACATGATACTTAATAAATTATTGCTGACTGATCAATCAGGGAAAGATTTCTTGATCATTATATCCTAGAAGATTTAAACTGAGACAGTTAACAAATTGTCCTAAAGAGATGAAGCCCATAATTCCATTTTGTGGAATCCAGTAGCATCTACTAGCAGAGACCAGTGAAGTGTTCTACCCTGTATATAGTACAATAGCAATATGATTTATACTACCACACTTCTATGCATGTTGTTTCTGTCATCAGAATATCAGCTCCTTAAGGACAGGGACTATCTTTGCTTTTGTATGTATGCTCAGCATTTAGCACATTTCTTGGTACATAGAGCATTTTGCTACATAAAGCATTTAATAAATACTTTTAAATTTTTTTCTACATTTCTCTATGAAATTGGGGAACTGAGCTTGACTAGCTTGCATCTGAGGACATCAATATTTCTACAATCACAAAATCAAGAAAAATCCAGGTTTCCTAAATTGTCATTTGTAGTAAGAATACAGAGTTGACAATCACTTAAAAGAGTTAGATCTCATCCACATAGGAAAAACCATATGAATGAAAAAACGAATAATGTTCAGATTATGATACACAATTAGATAAGGAAGGGATGTGAGAGTGAATATAGAACTGACAAAATATGACAAATGACTTGACATGTGAGAGAGTGGGGAGAAAAGGATGATTCTAAGGTTGTGAACAGAAGGATGATGTTGCCTTTGATAGAGCTTGTCCATCAGTATGTATTTCTTCAAGAAGTACTGCAAGTGCACATTGACCATGGTTCAGAATTAAACAGGAACAGGAGAACAAGCTGCATTTCCCTTGGGATAATATACAATTCTATTAATAACGTGAAGATTCATTCTGAAATAACACATACTGGGGATTTTGTAAAGTTTGTTGTGACGGGCTTTAAAAGTCAAAGGATTTTATATTTGATCCCAGAAGTAGTGTAATGGATGGAGCACTGTGCTTTGCTTGGGAAGACCTGAGTTTGAATCTTGTCTCAGATATTTGCTAACTATGTGATGTTGGGCAAGTCACTTTTCTGAGGCTTAGTTTCCTCATCTGTAACATAAGGATAATTATAGCACCTACTTCACAAAGTTGTTGTGAGCATAAAATAAAATAGCATATGTAAAGCCCTTGGCAGACCTTAAAGTGCTAATATATAATGCTAGCTTTATAATAATAATTTCAGTTCAGTTGTGTCTGACTCTTGTGACCTCATTTGGGGTTTTCTTGGCAGAGAATGGAATGGTTTGTCATTTCTTTTTCCAGCTCATTTGACAGATGAGGCAACTGAGGCAAGCAATCTTAAATGACTTGCCAGGGTCACAAAGCTAAGAAGTGTTTGGGGCCAGATTTAAACTCAAGAAGATGAGTCTTCCTGAATACAGGTCTGGCACGCCATTGTATCATCTAGCTGACTCCATAATATATAATGTTCATCATTATCATTATTTCTTAAGGTCTTTTCTGATATAGTCCATGTTCCCTTACTAGAATAAAAAATAATTATTAATAAATTATAATTATTATGTTCATCATCATTATAATTTTTGAAGACTTTTGTGATGGCATTCTTCCTTAATATGATATTTAATACCATTGCCTACTGAATAGTTCAAATGACAAAGTACCAAGGAGCACAGACAGCATCATAGTTTGGGGAAAACTCATTTATGCTTAGCAAGTCATCAGTGCCTTCTCTTCTCTTCCGCCGTTCTCTTTTTAGCCTCTCCATCTTTACCCTCTTCCTGGCTCACATTTTCTTATCATTACGTTCCTGAACACTTCTCTCATCTACAGCTCATTTCTTTTGATTCAAATCATTAACTTCACCCCATTCCATTCCCTGCATCAGATATCAGATGACTCCTTTTCCTCTTAAGACAAAGCTCCCCATCAGCTGCACTGTCAGTTTCACTGCAATTTTCTAATTTGAGACCCCTTTTGGAGCCCAGACCCATGGCTTCATTGCTATAAGGAACTCCCAGTGGGGAAACTCCCTTTAACAATGCAAATCACCAACTCTTCCTTCAGTCACTAGTTTTAGAGAATTGCTTGAGGCGCTGACTGCTTAAATGACTTGCTCCATTAATATGTCAGAGAAAGGGGGACTTGAAATCAGGTCTATTTGACTGAGAGTGGCTCCAGACGCTCATATTGCTTCTCTATGCTTTTAATGTTGGAAAAAGATTGATATATTATTGAGGAGAGGATGGATTCTAGACCAGACCTTCACAAATGACTAAACTATTTCATAATTGTTTGTCTATGTATCACAGTGATTAGGGAGTTGAATCTGGACAGGAAGATCTGAGGATGAATCTTTTCTAAGACATTTACTGGCTGTATGACCCCTGGCTAGTCACTTAACCTCTCTCAAATTCATTGTTTTCATCTGTAAAATGGGGACAATAATAACAATTATCTCGCAAGGGTGTTGATAAGATTAAATGAGATAATAAATATAAAGCAAATCTGAACTGCTCCATCAGTGTTATTTATTATTTACGATTGTAAAAGAGAAGCTTATAGGGTTATAGACTTAGAACTAGAAAATATATTAGAGTTCATCTAGTCTAATTCCTTCATTAAAAAATAATTATTTTTTATTAGAGGAGTTAACTATGTGCCCAATGCTCCCAAATGAAATCATAGCGGTAATTGGAAAATATTTAACAAAATAAAAACACAATAGAACAGAGATAATGTTACTATGTGGCTTTCTAAATTAATATGTAGCCTATTGGAATCCTTATCTACTGTTAGTGGCTCCTATTTCCATTTGTCTGAACCTATTGATACATTTTACAAGTGACTTTCCCATGATCAAACAGGTCATCAAGTAAAAGAATCAAGATCTAGAATAACATGTAATCTGCTTTGGAGTCAGAATCAGAAAACTTGGATTATTTCTAGTGTTATCACTGACTTGTCTTTGTGATTATGGGGAAATTACTTAACCTCTTTGTGTCTCAGTTTCTTCACCTATAAAATAGGGATGTCCTGGTTACTTCATGAAGTTTGTTATAAGAATCAGTTGGGATAAAATATGTGAAATATCTTCAAAACGTGTATTATGAAGTGTGTCCAGCATTGTAGTCTGCCTAATAAATGTCTTTGGAATAAATGAGCATGAGAGCTAGAAGGAAAGAATGTGCCTCCCTCTCCCCAAGCACTTCATCTAAATCTATGAAAGAAATATTCACACTATAGGATCTAGTTATAGTGTGGGAATATTTTAATTTATATGTGTGAATTATAGCAATAAAAATAATACTGGGTGAGCATCATAGTAGAATGAGTTATGTGTGTAGACCACTAAATAGTCTGTCAAGAAGTGAAGGGTTTTTAGTGTCTATGAGACCAATACAATAGCAAACCTCTGGAAGAGGGAGAGAGCTTTGACCACTCCTCTCAAAGGGACAGAGAGAATTCAAAGACTGGGGAATAAAGAAGAAAGAGAAAAGGTTGTGGGAAGAAGACTCTGAATAGCAGAAAGAGTACTTGAGTTGTCAGACTTGTGTTTGAGTCACAGTTCTGATGTGTATTTGTTTTATGAACTGGGGCATGTCACTGCCCCTTTCAAGCTAATGTCAATGTCTTTAAAATAAAGGGATTTGTCTCTCATCTCTCTTCTTCCAACTCTAATACTTTTCAATTGAGAGAAGAGAGAGTGAGAGTGAAAAGAGAAGAAAAGAGACAAAAAGAGAGGGAAAGAAGGAGGAAGAGAAGGAGAGAGGAGAGGGAAGGAGAGAAGGAGGCAGAGAGGGAGAAAAAGGGAGAAAGGAAGAAGAAAAGAGAAACAGAGATAGGAGACAGGGAGGGAGACACACACACATACACACCAAGAAAGATTATTTGATTTATATTTTAAATACTTTCTGGAATACTATGCTTGAGAAAGTCTCAATTTCTCTCCTCTGTATCTTCAGTTTCCACACATCCCTCTTCAATAATGTGATCTATCTTCCATTTCAGGGCTGGGGAAACCCAAACTCCTTTTGGAGTAGGGAAGTTCATTTGTCTGAAATCCATCCAAGTCCTGAGGTGGCAGAACCTCTCTTAAAGAGCTACAATTAGAAATTCTTTTATCTGGGTGAAGAGAATGGCATCTGGAACAAAGAAGAAAATGGCAGAAGTGTGAAATACAGTATGAAAGCGGCCAGTCCATTCTTGAAAGAAATCTGCCTGTGCTTGAGAGAATGGTACTATGGTGATGGTGCCTTACAAGAGGGTTTAGATGAGGGATAAGGGTCATGTTGCCAGAAACAGGCTGCTATGGGTATGTTTACTATATATTAGTGCTTTGGGGCAAAGGCCAAAAGATATACCTTGGTTATAACTTTACCTTTTTCATCCCCTGTCTTTTTAATATCTGGCCCAGAAGGAATTTATCAGATCTCTGTTCTCAAACATTATCAGTGAAAGGGACGAGGAGAGATTTGTAGAAAAATAAAATGTATAATTATGGCTCATAATTTCTTTATCTTTAAGAAGATGGTATTGAAGAAATATTATTCATACTGAAGGCCGTGTCCTAAGTAGATGCATCATTTATCCAAAAGTATGCTATTTGCTAGGGCAATATTTATGATGAAATTAATTTGCCAGCCAATGTCTAGCAGGTAATAAATATCTTACTGGGGTTTGAAGATGACTTTTATTATGGTTTTTGTGTTGGCTTAGGCCTGGCATAATATCTGCTTTAAGGGAAGGAGTATGAATGGATCATATCTGGGCCTGAAAGAGATCTTTTATGATTTTGTTTGATGATACAAAGAAGTTGGTCTACTAGGACACTGCCAGCTTGAATTCTAGAACGTAGAAAGCCATGGAATCATAAGAGATCCCTCAAGGGAGAGCAGTACAGGCAAGGTCTTTTCAAGATATCTATTTCTGTATTTGTAGTCCTATGAAAAGATGCTCCAAATCACTAGTGATCGGAGAAATGCAAATTAAGACTACTCTGAGGTATCACTACACACCTGTCAGATTGGCTAAAATGACAGGAAATGATAATGACCAATATTGGAAGGGATGTGGGAAAACTGGGACATATACATTGTTGGTAGAATTGTGAAGGGATCTAACCATTCTAGAGAGCAGTTTGGAACTATGCTCAAAAAGTTATCAAAGTGGGCATATCCTTTGACTCACAGTTTTTCTATTGATCTTACATCCCAAAGAAATCTTAAAAGAGGAAAAAGGACCCACATGTACAAAAATATTTGTAGCATCCCTTTTTGTAGTGGCAAGAAAGTGGAATCTGAGTGGATGCTCATCAGTTGAGGAATGGCTGAGTAAGTTATGATATATGAATGCTATGGAATACTATTGTTCTGTAAGAAACAACCAACAGGATGATTCCAGAGAGGCCTGGGGAGACTTACATGAACTGATATTGAGTGAAATGAGCAGCAACAACAAGACTATATGATGATCAATTCTGCTAGACATGGTTCTCTTCAACAATGAGATGATTCAAACCAGTTCCAATTGTTCAGTGATGAAGAGAGCCATCTATATCCAGAGAGAGGACTGAGGGTGGACCACAACATAGCATGTTCACTCTTTTTGTTGTTATTTGCTTGCATTTTGTTTTCTTTCTCAGGTGTTTTTTCCTTCTTCATCTGATTTTTCTTGTGCAGCAAGATAACTGTATAAATATGTATACATATATTGAATTTAATATATATTTTAACATCTTTAACATGTATGGGACTACCTGCCATCTAGAGGATGGGGTGGGGAAGGAGAGAAAAATTTGGAACAGAAGATTTTGCAAGGGTCAATGTTGAAAAAATTACTCATGCGTATGTTTTGTAAATAAAAAGCTTTAATAAAAAAAATCAAATTAAAAAACAAAACAAAACAAAAGATCACTATTTCCTGGAATCTAAGCCTTAAGACTATAGATGATCTGTTTTGTAGATAATCCAGTCAATGTAGATTATCTGTGTTTTCAAATATAAAGTCAACATAGTATAATAGAAAAAGTTTTGCATTTAGTGTTGGAAGACCCTTCTTTGAATTCTACTTCTATCATATGCTACCTATGTGGTCCTGAGTAGGATGAACCTAATCTTTGAATTTTATTTTCTAGATCTATAAAATTCTAAAGTTGGAGTAAGTGGTCTTTCAGATCTAACTTCCAGATCTAATTATTACACTCACCAGGTATAATATTATTTAATATTCTTCTTCAGGTATGAGCACTAGATATAGATTTAGTTGTGCCAAGATTCAGGTAAATGATACCAAATCAAATCCTATGGTGCTCTGTAGCTGGAGCCAGGATGACCAGAATTTAAATTTGGCCTCAGACAATATCTAGCTATGTGAGTCTGAGCAAGTTATTTAACCTCTGTCTCAGGTGTTTTCAGCTAAACAATTGGGGATAATGATAGTACTTACTTTCCAGGGTTGTTATATAGATAAAATGACTGTGTCATTTGTGAAATGCTTTGCAAACCTTATAATATAATTTAAAAAGTTTTCAGTTGTGTTTAACTCTTTGTGACCCATTTGGGGTTTCTTGGCAAAGATACTGGAATAGGGTTGTTATATCAATAAAACAAAGTATTATATGTGAAATGCTTTGCAAACCTTAGAATATTATTTTTTAAAGTTTTCAGCTGCATCCAACTCTTTGGGTTTTTCTTGGCAATGATATTGGAATGAACTCATTTGGGTTTTTTTTTTGGCAAAGATATTGGAACGGTTGCTATTTCTCCAGCTCATGTTACAGATGAGAGAGCTGAGGTAAACAGAGTTAAATGACTTGCCCATAGTCATACAGCTAGTGGATATCTTCAAGCCATATTGAAATTCAGGAAAACTAGTCTTTCTGAGTCTAGGTCCTGGTGCTGTACCCACTGTACCACTTAGCTGCCCTAATATTTTGATGCTAGCTATTATTGTTATCTCACAGCTATCATTATTGCTAGGCTGGGACGATATATACTCTCTGTGGGTAGCAACCAATCCATAAACCATGACTGAGGCAGCTTAACTTTTTGTGACTGGCTTCTCTTTGCTTTTTCCTTTCCCTTGATAATGGGAATCCAAATGCTAATAGGCCAGATGACCAAGAATTCCATATTTAAAGTGCAGGTCATGGGATGCTCTGTATTATCAGCCCTGGGGAGGTAGTATTTCCCCATTAGATCCTAGCTACTCTGTTCATCAGAATGCCCTTCTTTTTCATTCTTGTGTCCTTTCCTAGTTATTTATGTTATGAGTATGTCTATGAGTCAGCCAGGATCAGCATGTCCAGCTATGTTGGCTCAAAATCCTTTCTCAAGATTCTTAAAGAGAACTACCAGCATAACCTTCTTCTTAAATGACTCTCAATTATTAACCCTCAATGCCTTTTGATTAGTGAAAATCAATTAATCAAACAAGGATTCAGGGGGAAGAATATTAGATTCTGAGTGAGAGGAAATGATTTCAAATGCTGATATTGCCACTACCTGTGTGAATTTGGACAGGTAACAACCACCTGGACCTTAGCTCCTCATCTGTGAAATTTAGGGTTGACCTAGACCTATCAGGTCTCTACTGGCTTTAAATCTATGATCCTAATATTTAGAACTAAAACTAATATCCTGTGTACTTTAGGGGAAATGATCATTTTGTATTTGGACTCAGGATTGATTATTCTCTTGCAATGGTCCTCTGCCTTCCATCAAGGGCACTTTGATAAAAACTTCCCTTTCCCATTTTCCCAAGTGTGAAGGCTCCCTGTACTTGACCTGCTGGAAATATACATGGCTGCATCCTAAAGCTTGCATTACTTCTGGAAAAGCTCAAATGTTCTGCTCTTTTAAAACACGAACACATATAAGACCACACTGTTATACACTGGACAAGGTTTAGAAATCAAAAAGACTTTAGATATCATTTGATCCAGCCTCATCATTTTACAGATCAATAATAGCTAGCATTTATAGAGAGCTTTACATATTATCCCTTTTAATCCCTTTGGAGATGAGTGCTTTTATTATCCCTGTCTTACAAGTAAGGATACAGTAGCAGACAGGAGTTAAATGACTTAGACTTGAACTTGGATCTCCCTGATTCCAGACCCTGTGCTCTGTCTTTCACATCATTTCAATTTCTCACTAACCTACAAATTCTTGAAGATCCAATCAAAGTCAAAGAGTTAGATTAGGTGAATTCCCGTGGTATGGCTGTCTTCTAACAGGAAGTATCCCAAATCATCCCTCATATACATCACAAACACCTGGCACCTCTGGACTTGGCAATATGGACCTTTTAAGGGCCTTGTTCAGCTTTTGTTGACTCAGAAAATATTTACAGTCCGAGCAAACACTCGGGCTCCCCCCAACTTCTATTGTCATAAAGCGAATATGAGCCTTTCACCATCTCACTAGTGCCTGATTTACAGGATCCGCCAGCCGGGCCTGGCTGATATATTCCAGTGGGAGACAGAGAATGGGAAAGAGGTAGCATGCACATCACGCTCTGCATTCTAGCGGCAGAGGCCCAGATTTTTATCAGCTGTAGTTCGTTTGTAAATTATTAACCTTCCAAGAGCCAATATTTGTTCAGGGCTTTCTTCCTCCCCTTCCCTTATCTCCATCACTTAGGGGGAGGGGGATTAAGAAGTGAGGTGAGGAAAGAAGACAAATGTCATCTTTCTAGCTCATGCAGTACAGGAAAAAAATTATGCATTTCTCTCCCAGTGCTGGAGGACTTCACATAGCTGCATTGGAAGTCCAGGTTAGCCCAGAAACCTGATCTGAAGTGGGGTTTTCTTGGAAAGGAAACTTTCCACTGGAAACAAACCACTCGAGTAGTTTGCCATTTCCTTCGCTAGCTCATTTTATAGATGAGGAAGCAGAGATTAAACAGGGTTAAGTGACTTGCTGAGGGTCACACAGTTGGTAACCATCTGAGGCCACATTTAAACTGAGGAAGGTGAATCTTTTTGACTCTAGGTCCAGCACTTTATCCACTGTGCCACCTAAATGTCCCTGAAATAAGAATATCTGGGTTCAAATAATGGCTCTGCCAATTACTATTTGTGTGGCCTTGGGTAAGCACTTCCCTTCATATCTCATTTTATTCATATATAAGATGAGGGTAATGTCCTATGTGATCTGTAAAGTCCCTTGCAGTTCAAAATCTATGATCCTATATAGTTGGCAAAATTGTAAAGTCATTCCTAAGATAACCAGTGATGATCACTGAAATGGGTACTAGAAGACCTGAGTTCAGGCCTCACTTCTATCTTTCATTATCTGTGTGGTATTAGTTGTTGGAAAGCTAGCATTATAGTTTTTTGACTATGTATATATATGACTATATATAGTCATTATAGTTAGCAGAATTTTTAGAGATGATGTGATGTCAACATCAAGAAGAAACTTCTGAATTCAATTAGTCTAATCTATAAACAGATTCCTACTACATTCTCCACTAGTGATAATTGAGTTTTTGCTTGAAGAGCAAATTTGTGATCTTCGGAAGCTGCTCATTAGAATTCTCTATTTGTTAGGAAGTGAATCCTTTTACTGAGTTGAAACATGTCACTCTCCAACCTCCATCCACTGATCATAATTGTCACCCTCTGAGGTCTAACAAAATATCCAGCTTCTCTACTTCTCAAACCTTTTGTTTTCCAGGTCAAATATATTCAATTCTTCTAGTGTTATTAAAGTTTGGATTCAAGTCTGCTCACTATCCAACCTGGTGGGCTCTGGCTTATAAGTATATTTTACCTCATCAATGTCTTCTTTAATATATGGTTTCCAGAACAAAATTCAATACTCCAGATGTGTTCTGATCAAAGAAGAGTATATAGCAGGATGCACAAAACTCCTTGATCTGGATATTATTTTTCCATCTGTGAATCTTAAAATGGAACTAGTATCCTTTTTTTTGTCTATCGCTTCATCTTATTGACCCTCTTGATTCTGAAATCCACTAAATTCCCAAAGTTCTTTTTATGTTAATTATTATCTAGCTATGCTTCTCTGACCCTATTACTTGTGCAATTGACTTTTTGATCCTAATTGCAGAACTATGTTTTCTTTATTAAATTTCATCTTATTAAATTCCTATCATTATTCAAATATATTGAAGTCTTTTTGAATCTTAGTCCCACTGTTCAACATATTAGTTATACATCCCAGATTTGTGGCATATGATGGACTTGCCATTTATGGCTTCATCCTAGTCATTTATGAAACTGCTGCAGAGAATTGTACTATGGACAGATCTCTTATGGTACTCATCCAGAGATATCATTTTAACTTACTACACATTTCTATATCTTATTTTTGAGAAACTAACTTTTGAAGGATTTAATAGATCACTTAAGTCAACCTCTTTGCTTATTGCAGAAATATACTCTGCAATAATGC
This sequence comes from Antechinus flavipes, assembly GCF_016432865.1. Lineage (NCBI taxonomy): Eukaryota > Metazoa > Chordata > Mammalia > Dasyuromorphia > Dasyuridae > Antechinus > Antechinus flavipes. The sequence goes on from NC_067401.1 coordinate 377,945,757, forward strand.
TGTGATATCTAACAGAATATAAGGTCAAAAGGGCTCACTGTCTTTTAAGGTGACTCATTCTATTTCTGGATAGTTCTAGCTGTTATAAAGTTTTTCCTTGAACTGAATTGAAATAGCATATCCTCCAAGAGATGATGGAAAAAAATGCATTTCCTTGACTTCTTAGCAGAAGTACAGAACTATGGGTATGTAGCATTACACATATGGTCAGATTGAGTTGTGTTATTTAGTTTCACTGAAATCTTTTGTGGTTTCTTTCCTGACTCTCCCTACACCCCTCATTATTATAAGGGAAAGTTTTCTAAAGAAGAAAAGGAGGAATCAAAGATTTTGAAATTAAGTTATTATAGATACAAAAGGAATCTCTTTTAAAAATTGACCATACAAAGAATTGGAAACTGAGTAGACGCCCATCAGTTGGGTTATAGCTGAATAAGTTATGGTATGTGAATGTTATGGATTATTATTGTTCAGAAGAAACAATCAGTAGGATGATTTCAGAGAGACATGGAGAGACTTACCTGAATTGATGCTAAGTGAAGTGAGTAGAACCGGGAGAACATTGTACATAGAAACAGCAAGTTTATACGATGATCACTTCTGGTGGATGTGGCTCTTTTCAACAGGATTCATGGATTTGTGATGAAGAGAGCCATCTGCATCCAGAGTGAGGACTGTGGAACTGAGTGTGGATTACATCATAATATTTTCACTTTTTTGTTGTTATTGCTTTTTGTTTTCTTTCTCATTTTTCCTTTTTGATCTGATTTTTCTTATGCAGTATGATAATTGTGGAAATATTTAAGATGAATTGCACATGTTTAGCTTAAATTGCATTACTTGTCATTTAGGGGAGGAGGCAGGGAGAAAGGAGAGAAAAACTTTGGAACACAAGATTTTGCAGGGATGAATTTTGAAAATTGTCTCTGCATATGTTTTGAAAATAAAAAGCCTTAATTAAAAAAAGAAAAAGAAACATACTATTAATATTTTTAAAAATTGACCATAAGTTTGTCTATGTAAATTCTACCTATTATTACTAAATTTTTCTTCTCTATAAAAAGGATTCTCTCTCTTTAAGTGGTTGAAGATCATTATGACTCTTCCTTTTTCTCTCCCTTCTCCCATCTTCAAACCTCCACCAAAGTAAATATTCTTGGATTTTTAACTTTTTGTGACTATAGCCTATATTCTTCACCACCCTGGTCATTTTTAGATAGATGACCTTCCATATATAAATGAGTCTTTTAAAATGTAATTTATATGTAATGTAATTATTCTTATTTCACGTCTGAGAGAAGCTTAGTGGACATGTAGAAACCTTGGAATGGGTTAAATAATAAGTAGAAATACATAATTCCCTCAAGAAAGAAAGATTTTAGAATCAAAATGGATTTTATTGATCACTTGATTCAACTTGTTTATTTTACAAATGAAGAAAATGAGACCCAGAGAGATTAAGATGGTTAAGGTGATAGAGCTAGATTTTTAAGAATACTATGAGAGATTTTGTCAAAACCTTGTGAAATTTAGTTGTACTATATGAGTTACATTTCCCTGATCTATCTGAATTTTTACCTTATCAAAAAAGGAAGAAGTTAGTCAAGGATTACTTATCCTTGGCAAGTACAGGCTGCTTTGTAGGGGTCATGACTTGCTTTTCTAAATACTCACAACCCATCCATTTAATCATGGAAGTTCAAATCTTACCAGGGATTAGTCTAGTCCTTTGGCTTCTAGTTTGAAAAGCCAACTTTTTTTAATGGATACAAAATATTTCTTCCTCTAGGTCTGCCATACATTGGTTCTCTGGGAGATTTTTTTTTTTATGATGACAGGAGTTCAGCAATTACATCTTTTATTTCTTTCACTAATATGGGATATATTCCATTAGGGTAAGGTAATTGAACTTCTTGAAGATAGGTGCTTTCTTACTATTTTCTAACTTATTTTGGGACCCCATTACCTGTCTACTGTCCTTATTTTATCTTTCACAAATTTAAGATCATCCTTGATAAAGAAAACAAAGTAAAAATTGAGTAGTTCTGCTTCCCTCATCCTCCCTAGATCATATATTATCATCTATCCATCCATCCTTTCACTCATCCACTCATCCTCAGAAATAATTGGTTCTATTCCTTCTTTGATTTTTTTCTTACTCCCAACATAGTTAAAAACCAATCAATAAAAATTTCTTTTTATAAGTATTGAAAAGAGTGCGGGTTTGGAGTGGCCTCTGGGCTTCATTTTATCACTCTATCTATGATCCTTGAGGTGCTAAAAAAAAAAGTGAACCATTATTATTAACAGTGGTTAGTGGGATATATTAGAGATAACAGCAGAAGACATTGGCCAATATCCTGGCTAATAACCTTGAGCAAGATACTTAACCTCTTTGAACTAAGTGTAATAGAAGTGACCTGTAATCCCTGCTACCAGTAAGTCTGAAGTCTGAAGAGATCTTCTCTTGAACTCAAGAATTCTGAGCTACAATGGGCTAAGATTATCAGGTATCTTCATTAAAGCAGGCATTAATACGGTAAGCCTCCTGGAAAGAGTTGGGCATTGCCTAAGGTTGACTAAGGAGTGGGCAAATTAGCCCAAATTGAAAATGGAGCAGGTATAAATTGAGCTGCTCAGAGTGGGATTAAGTCCTTGAGTTGCACTGAAATTCTAGCAGATGAGATAAGACAGATAGGGATACCCAGTCTTAAACAAACAAACAAAACTCTCCCTGTCTTTAGTTTTGTCCAATGAAAAGGTGAAGAAAGGGGGAACTAATGCACTTTTAAAGTCCCTTCTAGCTCTAAAATGATAATTATTGGAATCATAAAGGATCTTAGTTGTAGAGCTAGGAGGGACCTCAAATAGAATTCATTACAAGGTTTGCTCATTCTGCATTTTCCCTTCTAGGCATTATTATTTCTAGCCACTGTTTTCTATTCATTGTTTCCTGTCATTGCTTTCTTTTCCTGTACTGGTGTTTAAAAAGACTAAAACATTGTATTTATGGGTCATAATGCAATAAAAATAGTCGTCATAATGCAATAAAAATAGTCATCAACATAAAAACACAATCAAAACATACAGGACCATATGAAGATTATAAAATTGCTTCTCTAACCATCTCTAAGTTAAAGAACAAATTATAGAAACAATCACAGGTCATATTAATGATCACAATGATATAATTGCAATTTATCAGACTTTTGTGTCTTTTTTAAAAATCTGAGGGACTTGATTATTTCTTTGAATAGTTACAATTTTCTATCAACATAGTGATATCATTTTGGTGTTCTTCGAAAATGAAGAACAACCAAACTATGTATCTATTTATATGTGAACTCTATGCAAAACCAACACAAGACAAATTTAATGGGAAAGGCTCCAGAAGCTAGAGGGATCAGGAAAGGACTCTCCCTGGGCTTTAAAAAGGAATTCAATTTTAAGATGTAGAGATTAGAAGGCCATCCATTTTAGGATGGGGAACAGCCAATAAAAAGTCATATTGTTGGGAGATGAGATGCTGTGTTTGAGAAGTAGCAACACAAAATTCATTTTTATGTATTTTGTATTATGTAGAAATTGAGAAGGACAATTTTTGTGAAGGACATTTTTTTTTCAAAAAGAAGAGCATGTATTTGTTTCTAAAGGGCCAGTGAAGTTTATTTTGTAGGGGAGAGAGATGGTTAGTTTTGGGCTTTATAAAAAATATCTCAGCAGCTATGTAGAGGATATGTTGGAGAGGGGAATATTTTGAGACAGGAAGATAAATGGGAAGATCATTGCAGTACTTTAGGCAAGAGAGGATGAGGGCCTAAACAAGTGGCAGATCCATGTAAATGAAGAGAAAGGAATATACTTGGAAGGTAAAAACAATAACATGTGGCAATCTTTTGAAACTGGGGCAGAGAGGGAGAAAGTATTTTAGTAGAACTCAAAAATTAAAACTGGGGTGACTGGAAGAATAGTGATACAGATGACACAAAAAGGGAAATGTGGAAGATGGGTGGAATTGTAATTGGACTAGATGGTATTTAAGATATCTACTCAAGGACAAGCCAAAGGTATGGGTGATGAAATGGATAGTTCAGAATAAGTATGCTTTCTCATACTTGCATTATTGATTCCAACCATATAAAGACTTCTAGTAGATGTTTATTATCTTCTCCCTATCCACAAAGGAGAATTTTTATTTAAAAAAAAAAACCAAAATCTCCAAATCTTTCCCCCTTCTTCCAAAAAAAGTTCCAGTCTAAGGTTGGAGATATTTGATGGTGTGAGCAGTTAGTTTGGGTTCAAGGAGGCTGGATTTCTTTCTTCTTCTGTTTAAGGATTGCCAGTGGAGAGGATGCAGGTGAGAGATTTCTCTCCTTGCTTCCCTGAAATATAGCTGCTGTCTTTTTTAATGCAGCACTTCAAATATCCTTTTGTCAAGCTTGCAATAAAAATAATCATTTTTTCAGAATCCCATAAGAACACATTTCTAACACATAAGGTTTACTACTGTGAAATATAAATAGTTTGAAAAAAAAAACCAAAATGTATTGCAATCATAGCATCATTGTACCTCACCTGGAAGGGACCTCAGAGGTCATCTGAAGCATGAAATCTCACAGCCTTCAGGACAGGTATTATCTATTCTTTGCTCAAATAGCTCTCATGGTAGGAACTTATTTATGAGTTCAGCCTATCCATTTTTGGACAGTTGTAATTAATAGGGAATTTTTATTTCTATAAAGACAAAATATACATTTCTGGAACCATTTATGGCTCTCATTGTGTAGAGAGGTCCTGGATTGGGAGTCAAGAGATTGTGTTAGAATTCCAACTCTATTACTGATTTGCTGAGTGATCCCTCCAAAGTTACATCCCCTCCAAAGTCTTGGTTTTGTTATTTGTAAAATCATAGAATTGGATTGGTGGTACAATTTCAATATTCTATGGTGGAAAAGAGGTCTAACATTCCCATCCCTAATTTTCCTTGGAGTGACTAGAGGTGATAATATGGCAACCTGACATTCTGGAGATTAGTGGTTCCAGCAGGCAGTTGACTTTTGTTTATATCAGACATGCTCATGTTTTTTGCCTTTAGCTTCCAAAGTACAGTCAATATCCTGCCTTTGTTCGATACATTTAGCATCTTCTTCATGATGTCCTGATTCCAATAGCTATTCTCACTGTACTCCATTTTTCAGAGGATGAAACAAGCTCAGAGGACTGAATCACAATGCTAGTATGTTACAGTATTGGGACTTGACCTTAAATATCTTGAATTAAACTCAACAAAATTTTCCATTTGTTTTTTTAAGTAAATATTTTATTGAAAACATAACATTCGACATCAAGTAACCAACTTTCTTATTAACTATTTACATTAAAATGAATTAATTTCAATGAATAAAATATCACTATTTAAAAATTCACTTTCTGAGTTTCCATCAAATTTCTTTGTCTAGTCATTCTCCATTCACTTTTCATTTTAAATAGTTATAATTAGTGTGCTTACCAGTCTTCTGACTCTGCTTTTTTCCCATTAGCATTATTTCATAAGTCTTTTCAGATTTTTTTGCATTTCTCATACTTATTCATTCTAATTCTAAATTGCTTTATAGTATTTCATTACATTAATGTAACACAGTTTATTTCAATCAATCAATAAAATCTTTATTAAGTTCCTGCTATTTTCCAGGAACTGTGGTCAGCAATGGGCTTACTCAGACAAAAGTGAGAGAGTCCCTGCTCTCAAGGGAGTTGCATTCTTTCTGAAGAGACAACACATACATATTTATGCAGATAGAAAATAGATCTAGAATAGGTACAAGGTGATTTAAGGGGGTGATGGAGTGGGGAGATGCTGGTAACTAAGTGAATGAGAGAAAATAATAAAGTTTCAAGTAGAAAGTATGCTTGAGCTGAATCTTGAAGAAGATTAGGGATACCAATGTGAAAGTAAAGGGAGAGTATATTTCAGAAATGGTTAAATGGGCAGTGCCAAGACAGATAGAGGGGATATGGAGCACTGAGCCTGAAGAACAATAAGAAGTTTGGAAAGAATAGACAAGGTAAAACTTATGTCTTAGGAAAATTATTTTTTGTAGCTTATTAGAGGGTAGATTAAAGAGTAGAGATGCTGGAAGCAGGAAGACCACATAAAAGACTACCATAATCCAAGTGATAAGGAACTGTATTAGGGTGGTATCTCTGTGAATAGAGAAAAGAGGCAAGATGTGAAAGCCCTTGTAGAAGTAGAACTTACATGACTGAAGAGAATCATTCATATATATATATAATATATATATGCACTTAAATGATTACAAAGCACTTGCTTACAATAATTCTAAGTGGCTGATCATTATCCTCATCTTACAGTTAGGGAAAATGAGACCTGGAAGTCATAGACTGTCTAGGTTTAAGCAGTTATCTTATGGCAGAGGAAGGATTCAAATTTAGGACTTTTGTCTTTAAGACTAGGGTTAATTCCACCATATTTTCCTTCTTCAGACTAGCATTTTCAAAGACCAACAGGAAATCTCAATCTGGACATTTTGTTGGAATCTCCAATTCAGGAAATGCAAAACAAAATTCATCAAGTCCCTGACCTTCCACCCTCAATGACCCACTCTTCCTTTTAACTTTCCTATCTATGTTTAGGATATTACTATTCACCTAAAGTCACATAGAGTTAGTGGCTGAGGTAAGAGTAGGATCCAGGCCCCTCTTCTTATAATAAAGAGCTCCCTGCTCTTTCCATTACTCCATGGAGTGACACTAAAGCATTTTTATAGGATTAATTTGCCTTTTAGAAGCTGATTTATAAGACATCACTTCTGCTCCTGTAACCTGGGAAAATACTTCTTATTTGAAGAACCACAGTTTTGAGTATTTGTGGTACCTGTAGCTGATCCATGTTCTCTCTTGCATAGTATTCTTTTATGTTTTCTTTAGTCTAAGGAATTTCATCCTGGGATCAATTAAAACTCAACTTTATCTCATTATCTTGGAGTGTACTCTGAAGATTAGAAAAGTTAACTGACTTGCCCAAAATCATTTGGCTAGTGTGATAGTTGGATATAATATAGATGATATATTATGTTATATGATACAAAGTGGCAGCATTGAACAATAAACAAAGCGTTATTTTTTATTTTTCAGAATACAAGCAAACAGTTACCCTTGTAAAATCTTGTGTTTCAAGTTTTTCTCCATCCCTTCTCACCTTCCTCCTCCCCTAGACAGCAGATAATCCAATATGGGTTAAACACGTGCAATTCTTCTAAACATGTTTCCACATTTATCATACTGCACAAGAAAAATGAGATCAAAAAGGAAAAAAGAAAAAGACAAGCAAGCAAACAACAACAAAGGTAAAAATATTATGTTGTGATCCACTTTCAGTCCCCATAATCCTCTCTCTGGATGCAGATGGCTCTCTTTATCACAAGTCTTTTGGAATTTCCTTGAATCATTTCATTGTTGAAAAGAACCAAATTGATCATAGTTGATAATTTCAGAATCTTGTTATTGCTGTGGATAATATTCTCTTGGTTCTACTCACTTCACTTAGCATCAGTTCATGTAAGTATCGCCAGACCTTTCAGAAATCATTCTACTGATTGTTTCTTGTGAAACAATAATATTCCCTTACTTTCATATACTACAACTTATTCAGTCATTCCCAAACTAATAAACATCCATTCAGTTTCCAGTTCCTTGACCCTATAAAGAGGGCTGCTCCAAACATTTTTGCATGCATGGTTCCTTTTTCCCTGTTTTATGATCTTTTTGGGATACAGAGCCATCAGAGACACTGCTAGATCAAAAGGTATGTACAATTTGGTATCCCACAAAAGCATTAATTTAAAAGCCTTAGAGACTGGCTGAGTGACATTGGGCAAGTCATTTCATCTCATAGTGCTCTAGTCTAGGAAAATCTCTATCACTGTAGGTTTCAGAAAAGGAACTGCTCTATTTTTGTAAAGGCACTATTCTTTATTAATGAAATCACAGATCCTATTCTTATCCTAGTCCTATATTATCTTATAATTATTATTGTATGTGGTCTCCCTCCACTTGTGCACATTACAATCTATCTGTCCCTTCTCTATGCATTTTTTGCCAATATAGTTCCACAAATCTTCTATAAATGAGCTAACAAATATATTGGAAATCTTTCTTTGGCTCTTTTAATATTTTGTAAATGGATGTGATTTAGTTCTGCCAGTAGTGTGTCAACTCATTGGCCATTAGGATACTGACATTTAATATTTGTGAATAGTCTAAAAACTATCCTTTTTTTGGCCATGCAGACCTCCAAAATCACACTATGTAGCATGGCCCTTACTTTGACTTAAGTTTCTTCATAAATGATGCCGCAGAAGGACTTCTAGCTTCCTATAACCCAATAGACCCACTTCTCAAATATTTGCTTTCTTTATTTGCCTTTAATAATTAAACACTAAGGACCTATCTTTGATTGCCAGCTTCACTCTGGGGGTTAATTAGATATTTCTAAATAACTTGCTTTTGTCCAGGCCTGAGCTCTCCCTTCCCTTTCCCTCACCCCAAACGCTGATTTCTCCGGAGAGCTCTTGCTGGAGAATTGACTGGAGCTAATTATTCCAGATAATTAAGATGCTAAGTAAAGCAATTTAATTCTATTTTTTTTGGAGAAATGTTAATGTCTGTATAACACACCATCAATAAAATTCCTTTTAAAAGGTTAAGCTGGCCAAGTGCTATATTGAATTGAGAATGGCTGGGATCAAATGAAATCCAGTAAAGATATTTAGCAGAGTAATGAAGTTTATTCCAGAACAAATGCCCCCCCCTTTTTTTACCAGAGTTTACTTTTACTCTATGTCTCTTACAAGAGACTTGCAGTAGACAGATCAGAGTAACTTACTTTATTGAAATGAGAAGCTACAGGGTTATCCCTAGCAAAACTAAAAGCAGAAGTTAACTTTTATTGCCTCCCCCTCTTGGGACTATCTCTCCCCAACCTCAAAGTTCCCAGTTCTATTGGATTCCACTTAATTTTGCCCTTCTTAATTATCCCTCTCCCTTTTTCTTATCTTCCCCATATCCAACCTCTCTCTCTTTTCCATTAAGACTCTCATTTTTTAACTGTCTGGCAAATTTTAGCTATTAGAAAAATGGTTTTATTAAACAAATTCACATCAAGGGGGTAAATTACAGTTATTTTCTACTTACCATTTTAGGAATATTTGCATTTGAAAATAAATGTAAAGCTAGTTGTGTTAGTATGCTTGTAATTCCTTCTATTAGAGAATGAGGGTGATGGATTGCTTGAGTTCAGAAGTTCTGAGCTGAGGTAGGATATTTACATAGAGAGAATAATGGAAGCCAGAGGAATGAATGAGCTTATTAAGTAGGGCACAAAATGAAAGAAGAGAAGAAGGTCAAGGACAGGACCTTAAAGAACACCAAGATTATCAAAGTGTGGAAAAAGATGGGAAACTAACGATGGAGATAGAGAAGAAAAGGTTGGAAGTATCCACTGAGGTCAGGATAAGAAAGAACATGTAGAATGAGCAGTTAGTCAGCAATGACAAAATCTGTAGAAATATCAAGGAGGAGGATGATTGGGGAAAAGAATTATTGAATTTCACATTTGGAGGGAACTTAGCAATCATCCAGTCTGACACCAAGATCATACATTAATAAGTGGCATAGGTGGGATTTGGTGATGGGTTTTGAGATAACAGTTTTGATAGTGATGTGAGGATGGAAGTCATATTGCAAGAAACTGAAATGTGAGGGTTTGATGAAAAAGTGGAAATTTTTTTTTTGGTGAAGCAATTGGACTTAAGTGACTTGCCCAGGGTCATACAGCTGGTATGCATTAAGTTTCTGAGGTCAAACTTGAACACAAGTCCTTCTGACTTCAGCACTGGTTCTCTATTCACTGCACCATCTAGCTGCCCCCAAAGTGGAAATGTTTAAAAAAAGAAGTTTGATTGTGGAAAAAGAAAAGAGGAAGCTTACTAGTTAGCTAGAGTATTAGGAGCATAATCTGGCAAGACCCCTGCCTTACAAATTTTCAGAATATAGAAGAACCCGTTCACAAAAGCTCCATGTGCTCATGAAATGGTTTTTCTTGCCTCTGTGAACAAAAAAATCTGGCCCAAAATATTTGAATCAACAGATACATATATACATAGCCTCAGGGAAATAAAACTAGACAAACCAGCTATTTGGCATGACAGCCAAAATAAACCATACAAGTGGATAGAATAGAAGCTCAATTCTTTTCCAATGGATTTACTTTCTAGAAGTAGGTGCAGAGATTTGTCTCCATTAAACAGAAATATCAGGTTAATTCAATTGACATAGTGACACAAATAAATGAAAGCCCTTCTTTAATATGAAGGAAGCAAAATGAACCAATGAGTGGACTGAATTTTTTACTCATCATGTAAATATTTTGATGTGCTATTGACATATTGCATTTTCCTCTGTAAGGGCTATCTTACAACCATATGAAGTAGGAACTTACCTAACTTGGCTGATTTAAAAGATCCCCAGATCTAGCGATGTAACCCTGGACAAGTAAGTCACTTAGCCCCGCTTGCCTCAGCAAAAAAACAAAACAAAACAAAAAAAAGATCCTCAGGTGGCACCCAGAATGATTTATCAACATCTGTGTTGAATTCCCCTCTTTTAAAGCCAGTTCAGATACCCTCCCCTCCAGAAAACCTTTCTTCATTCTTCTTATTCACTTATAATTTTTCTCTCCCTCATTCCTACATAGCACATTTTTGTTCCTTTCTCGTGTATTTATAATGTATTATTTTACATTATATTTGTTACTATATTCAACGTATCCTATATTATATTAAATTCTGTGTTTGGATCAGGTCTTCATCTTTATACTTCCTCTAAGTTTATTAATACTTAAATATTGGCTGATTCAGAAATCCAGCATGCCAGAGTAAATTGGCTATCATGAAGTCAGGCCAACTTGGGTATAAATCTTGCCTTTAATACTTAGATCTTAGGTAAGTTATCTGAGCTTCAGGTACATAATTTGAAAAATGATAGGTGATATTACCTAGGATATGTACCTCGTAAGGAACTCAGAAATAAACTCTCCTGATCTTCTTGTTGTATGCTTTCTCTGTCATTAGATTGTAAGCTCTTTGAGGTCAAAAAGGATCTTCTGTTTCTTTTTTGTATCCTCAATGTTTAGTATGCTTGACACATACTAGGCACTTAATCTTGAATAAATAATAAATAAATTGAATAAATAAAAATAAATTGAGTACATTATTGATTAACAACAAGGCATAGAGAGCTGTGTAAGTGACTTGTCTTATAAAGTCAAAGTTTGGCTCCAGCTTTCCTGATTCTACATTTCATGTTTACAATGCTTCTTTCCTGAATGTTGAAGTATTCAGTACAAAATGACTTTTATATAGTTGACTGTTCTTCGTCAACAAATAATACTGAAACATCTACCAACTGATTCTAGTTATTAGCCAACCAAGTAATAAGTCCTACAACATTTAGGCCAAGGTAAAAACAAACATTTGTAAATGCTCACACCAATTAAATTAAATTGGTTTTCTTATCACAATTAGAAAACAAGGGTGCCACTGAGTTCAGCAAAGGATGAACTTGAAAGTTGGAAGTTGGGGATCTGGATGATTTCAAAATCATCAACCATTTTGTTAACCTTTTTCTTCTTTTTCAATATTTTCAGATAGTCTTGTGTAACTTCACTTATTTAAAAGAAAAATAATTTAATGAATTCATTGGCTTGGTGCTTTGTATGTCTAATCACAAAAAGAGTCGGACATGACTGAAATGACAGAACCAACAACAAAAATATCCAATCAATTTCTAAGATATGAACTCTAGACTGGATTCTTTGATGTGTAAAAGTGTCATTAAAATTTTTTGGGTATTCCCTTCCCATCTTTTTCCCCCCAGCTTCTCATTTCTAAGCAATAATGCCTAGGAGGTATAGTTTGTCACTTTCCCCCATATTGTCCATTGTATTTACAGGGAAAAAACCCCAATATACTGTAAGCTTCTTCCCACACCCCTTTCTTTGTATCCCCAGTACAATTATCAACACACTTCCTGGCCCATAGGAAATACTTAATAAATGTTTTTTGACTGACTAAACAGCCAAATAAAAATGGTAGAGGCAAAGGCTTTCAGATCAAATACACAAGTTGGAATATCTTACAACCATATGATATCAAGCATGAAGGCTGAGAATCTGATCTAGACTGTGGTAGAATTACTGTCCCTTTGAGGCAGTATGTCTGTAAACTTTATTTTCTAAGGGGTAAAAAAGACTGAATATTATTTATTGTCTTAATTTGGCATTTGGTAGTGTCTATTTCCCCCTTTCCTGATAACAGATGATTTGCTCCTGGACAATTAACAGACAGTAGGCAATGCACTATATCCACACAGGCTCCTGCAAGGTACCCTCAGGAGCTCAAAAATGAGAAAGACTTTCTTCTTGATCCTATTACTGCTGCCCAGTACAAAGTAGGATTAATTAACCCACTCGGTATTGCTTCATTACCAGAGGGGGTGTGGGGAAAGAAACCAGCAACTGAAGAATTTAAGTGGGAAGAACATGTAAAACTCTGTCTAAGGTTCTTAGGAACATTACCCAGAATGTTTACCATTCATTCCTTCGTTTGTTCATTCAGTGTCCATTGTGTGCAAGCATGGTGATAGGTACTTGCAAGAGAATGGATTCAAATGAGGTGGGATTGTACAAAGTCATTAGTCTCACTCTCTCTTCCAGGATCATTGGAGTACAGTGACTAGACAGGTCAAGTTAGTCCCTGATGCTGTGAGAGACCCTAGCCTTTTTAAGCTAAGGTCTTTTCCTAGGTCTCAGCTTTTCTGAGGCAACACCCATAAAAGGTCAGGCAAAAATTGAGGCAAAAGATTATCTAGTTTTACTTCACAAAAGAATTAGTTTAGATGGAGAAGATCCTCAGAGTTTCTGGCCAGAACACAAACAATTGCTATTTACATTTACAGAGCCATCAATGAACAAGTGAGGCTTGAACTGGGACCTATTAGTGACCAATAAGTGAGAACTTAGAGTGATTTGGTTTTAAAGGCATAGTCATATAGCTCTATTTGAATCTCAGTGGGCTTTATCAAAGCCTAGTTTACCAGAGCTATATTTCAAAACATCATAAATGAAAACTATGTTAGACTGAAAAGTTAATTGCCCCGGTTTTTTTTTTTTTTTGAGGAGAGGGGAAAGGATAGAATAAATAAATAGGGAGAAAAGTCTACACCCCCCAATCCCAAGATACCTTGCAAAGTATGTGATTAAATTCATATTCCTTTAGATACAGCATTCATCTGTAAGGTATGACTCCCCACATAGAGAAAGGAAGAAAAGGAAGAGGAGGAGGAGGAGAAACTACTAGATACTATAGGTACCACAAAAGTAACACATTGGCTCTATCCTCTAGAAATTTACTTGTAAACTTAGTTGCGGGAAATAGGACTGATCATATACTATGATAGAGTGAGACCTGGAGCTGGTTGTAAAAATCATCTAGACCAGTGCCCTAATTTTACAAATAAGCAAACATGAAGCTCAGGTAAATTCATTGATTTGTTCCAGATCATGCAATAAATAAAAGTTGAAGGCAGAATTTGAGTTAAGGTGCTATAATTCCAGAGTCAATGTTCTTTCAATCACATGATTTCTTTTCATTAACTACTAAGCAACAATTTAGGCTTTTAAAGTACTTTAAACCCTCCATTATCTCATTTTATTTTCATCTTCACAACAATTTTTTGTGGTTTGCACTATTATTTATTCCATTTTACAGATGATCAAATTGAGGTCCAAAGACATTAAAAACTTGCCCAGGATCACACAGCTAGTGTCTGGAGTGGTAGGTAAACCCAGCTCTTCTAGACCCCAAGTCTGCTACTTTGTTATTATAATATATTGTCTTTTAATAGCATGAAGATGGCAGTTTACAAATATATGTAAACATATGTACATATATGCACACGTATGCATTACACACATATAATGGATATATGTTTATATATGTATATGTATGTACACACAACTATACCTACATATTAGACAGAAATGCTCCTGGGGGAAGGGACTATATTGTTTGTGCCTTTATATGTCCATTACTTTGCATGGTGCTTTACATATAATGGGTAGTTAAATTATTATTAAATAAAATTGAACATATACATTGCTGAATTTATAAATGTAATCACAGTTTTCTTCCTTTTTCATTTCTCATTGCCCATAGAAAGAAAAAGAATGTATGTGGTAAAAGGGCTGAAACTTATGTCACATGAGGATTGATTGAAATTGGATTCTTTTATCCTGGCCAAAAGAAGATTTGGGAGAGATAGGGATGATAACTGTCCTCAATTGCATCAAAAGCTTTCATGTGGAAGAGGGATCTGAGTGGTTTTGCTTATCCTTAGGTGCCAGAGATTTTATATGGAGAAAGATTTTGGTTCATTATTTGGCCTTGGAGGATTCTTTTCATCCCAATCCACAATCTTATAATTCTTGTGAATTAATATTGTCCAAAGGATGAATGGCCTGTTTGAGACTCAGTGAATTCTGCAGCACTGGAGATCTTCAGGTAGAAACTGATCAAATACTTATTAGGATTATCTCAGCGAAAAATCCTGTTCAGACATTGGTTGGACTTATACAAATTCTGAAATCTATAATTCTAAGTATTCCAGTTTTAGTAGATAAAGATACAGACTCAGCAAGGATAAGAAACATGTCCAATGTCACATAGTTAATAAAATACAGAACCAGGTTTTTTCACTCTAATCATGAGTCAAACAAGTGGTTAAGGAGATTGCTATAAGAATTCTGAAGCAAAAGATCAGTGTGAGATATAGTGGTCAGAAAGACCTTGTGGAAGAGGGAGACATGCTACAATTTAAAGGACAATTAGAACTTGAATATGTGGAAGGAAGAAATGAGATTGAGGTACACACACACACACACACACACACACACACACAAACACTCTGGTTTTTGGTGTCTTCCTTCATGGGTTCTCCTCTACTGCTTTCTCTTCCCAGAGACCACTGAAGATTCAGAACTAGAGGTCAATTAGGGACAAATGCTTATCTTCCAGGATTGTGAACACAGATCACAAAATAATGTTCTGTGAAAATTTTCTTGAGGATATAAGATCACAACTTCTCCATCTAACAACAGAGACAAATGATACTTGCCTTGATTTGGAACCCATGTTCTCTCATTACACTGTGCTTCATTTTCTTTACAACAAAAAAAGAACAGGATCCAAGAATCCTCCAGCAGAGGATTAATTTATCTTAAAATTGCCCTGAAATCTGCCCCTAAACAAACCTTTTTTCCCTCACCTCTCCTCATTCACATTAACTAATCATATGGCACAGGGGTATTTTAAATTTAGTCAGTTAGTTATTAAGCACTGGTTTATTTGTCCCTTAAAAGGGGTTCAGGTTAAAGCAAATACTTGCTTCAATATTTCTAGAAAATTGACACTCAGAAAAGTGGTATAATCACAAGCTTTATTGTTATGTGATGCAGCAAGCAGGCAAACAAAACATATACTCACAATATGTACACACATTGTATGGCAATATAAACAGGCCAAAGTGTTTCTCCAAAATAAGTGCAAAGCCATAAGATGGTAGAGACATGTTGGCAAGCGAACATTTTCAGTTCTGGAGATAGGAATAAGCCTTAAGTAAATTTGTTAAATTGGAAAAAAACCTGCTTTTAAATTTCAGCTGTAGGACCTTGAGCAAGTCACTTGACCACCCCTCTATGGAAGTAGAGGGTGGGCAGGGGATAGTGTGGACAAAACTTTGGGTATTGGCAATGAGTATTTAGGGACAGTGAAGAGATCGGTGTATTTAGAGACAGTAAGGATATCAGTTTGATTGCAGTAGGAGACTTGTTAGAGACTGGTAGATAGATTGGATTGAGGAAATACAGAGTACTGATGATTCTCATAGGTTTTGTTGGTGGAGAAACAGTCAAAGATGATAGAGATTTTAATAGGGAAATTGGGGACTAGGATAATTCCCCTAGAAATAGGGAGATTAAGTGTGGAGGGGTTCAATTTGAGGGGTAAGATGAGTTTATTTTTAAGCAAGTTGTATCTAAAGCAACTCAAGAGACTGGGAGGAATGATGCTGATCAAATGTACATAATAAAATCAGCAACTTGAAAGAAAGGATTAAGATTGTTAGTGATTCTTCTCTGCACCTCCATCTGAAGTTTTTGTTGTTCATATTTTCTCCTTTTCCTTTCATTTTCATGTGAGATCAAAGGTTTGTGGGATTCTTAGGCTTAGCCCAGACAATTTTTGGTGTTTTAATGAAAGGTAGTCCCTAAATTGATCATGATGAGATATAATTTGGTAATCAGAAGCTGATGGAAATCAAGAGGTAATTTTATGAATTGCTTCTGGTGGGCAGGAGGAGGTAAATTCAAAGACAAGTTAAGAGCTTCGTATTTCCTACTCTAGATATCCTGACAGATAAGTCATGTTGCTGTCCTCTTCTCACTTGAAAATTAAACATTTTGGACAAGACCTATAGAGATTGTGCTTCTTTTTCCTGGGGAAATTAATCCATTTAGATTTGGAACTCCTGTCTGGAATGGAATAGTTTTGATTGGTGAGTTGGTGAATATAGACTCAAATAACACACTGTCCCAAACCATGCTTATTATCTGCATATGCATACATATCCTTTCACCCTATTCCTATTTTTAACCCTGGAAATAGTAATTAAATTAATGCTGGAAAAAGCAATGTTGAATAGCACAGTTGAATGTTCTGTGGGTTCATTCTTCATTCCTATGATGTTCCAGACTAAAGCTATCACAGCTTCCCCATTAAGATGTAAACTCCTTGAGGGGAGGGGTTATGTCACTTTTTGTATCTTTAGAGCTTACCATAGTGCTAGGCACAAAAAAGGTATTTGATATTTTTAAACTATTCATTCACTTATAAAGAGTGCTTTGAGCCTAGCACAGATTTTCTGAAGAAGTCCATTTGTGAGTGAGGATACCCCCACTGCTTCATGTATTCATAGTGACAATGAGATTCTCAAATGGAGATGACCTTTAGACAGCTTGATATAGAGTTCTGGAACTTGGATGAGAATCTTACTTTGCAGTCTAAAATAAAGTCCTATGCCCTCTGAGGCTGTCATTTTACATTACAGATTATTCATTGTTTTTCTTTTGAAAAAAAAAAAAAGCTCAAACTCTATAGAATATGACTGAAAAAGAGAAAGAGAAAGAAACACAATGACAAATGAGTCACATTTCCAGTGCTACTTAAGACATTTAAAAATCATTATTGGAGCCTAAAGGAGGAGAGAAAGCTAACAGCTCATATATTTATTTTTAAAACCAAATGTTCAGACTTCACATATATATAGAAATCTAAAAAGGCACAGCAAATTTAGAGTCTTCTGTCATATAAAATGTAGCCAGCTCCTTCTAACCTGCAGTTTGTCTTCTGTAAATTAAATGTAGCTTTCCTAAGAAGGCACTTTAACAGTGAATAAACATTAGTCCAGTCCTGAAACATTTTTTTCCAGGAGGGAGGTGGGGAAAGGGGAGAGGGTTGGATGAGTTAAGGATGAGACCTAGGTTTTGTTAGAACTTCTGCTTTCTTGAGCTCATTTTCAATCCTTGACCTTTTGAGATCTCAGTACCCAAAGCCATAAGGGACATATAAAGGGCTTTCTCCCTATGTTAGAGAGGAGCTGAGGGGGAAAATGACCTGGCATTGTGAGCTTTCTAGGATAAGGAAACATTCAGATTCAATCCAGATTGGTGGTATGAATACCTTACTATGTCAACTACAAAAAGCCTCTTCCTGCTCTCAAGATTGCTGGGGATTTTTGATCTTCATAGGTGCTCAAGAGAAGTCATGTGACCAATCCCTTGGGATGTTGATTTATATTAACACCTTGTACAGAGAGTTCCCAAAGGCTTGTCCAGACTGACAAATCAGATAAAGTTTATTCTGAGGAAGCCCAATTGGGCATGAGACCGAAAGTTTATTTTTTGAAATTCATTTGATCCTTGGCTTTTCCAGGTTGGTGTATCACAGGCTACCTACTTTGAGCAGGGCAAAACAGTTCTGGAGATAGGAATAAGCCTTAAGTAAATTTGTTAAGTTGGAAAAAATCCTGCTTTTAAATTTCAGCTGTAGGACCTTGAGCGAGTCACTTGACCTAAGCAAATACTCTCTAATTGTCTCTCTAAGGTCATTTTGAGTTTTATAACTTTGACTAATATCTTAACATTAGTGTGATGAGCAGTGACAGTTTAAAACATTATTCCTCCCAGGGAGACTTGTATATTAACAAGTATCAAAAACAAAACACAAAGGGCTGTGGCTTTCCGAAGAAGAAAAGAGAAAATTTACCTTCCTTCTCTTGCAGCAGAGGGGAACTATGAATGTGGAACACTGTATCAAGCAATGTTCATGTGTCAGTTTTGCTGAACTTCTTTTTAAAAAATATATCTTATGTTCTTTGCTACATGGCATGACTTTCGGAATTGGAGACATATTAGGAAACGAGGGTGATGTATAACCAAAAGATTCTCTCTCTCTCCTCTGGGCCCCCCCCCCCCCCCCACTGAAAGGATGAAA
The DNA here is from genome assembly GCF_016432865.1 of Antechinus flavipes. Taxonomy (NCBI): domain Eukaryota; kingdom Metazoa; phylum Chordata; class Mammalia; order Dasyuromorphia; family Dasyuridae; genus Antechinus; species Antechinus flavipes. Next base: position 377,964,443 of record NC_067401.1, read on the forward strand.
CTCCAATAAAATTCATAATGATTCTGTCTCAATTTACACTTATCTTTCTTTCAACTCAGAAAGAAGTAGCTCTTGGTGGTGGTGAATCATGAGCTACCACCTTGGTAATAAAGGAGGAATATGAACAGAGTATGAGCTTTCCTTGGCATCCTTGGAAACCATAACACATTCATTCTCTATCATCTCATTACATATTCTACCCGGGTGCAAACTGACAAGATCTAGAGGACACTAAACATATCCCTGGAAGAAGTAATCATATCCTGTAGCTAAAAGGTTAGAGATTCCCTTTGGAAAAAAGAGTTCAAGGTTTCAAGTCATTTAATCAGTACGTTAAAAATAGCTTCTCAGTACTGGACAGCTCCAAGTCACTAGGTGTTTTGAGAAGGAATCGCCACTAGATGGTGATCTAGAACGCCTCTTCTTTCCTTTCCAATTTTGGAGTTTTCCAAAGCCAACTGCCGGTGGGTTGAAGTGCAAATTGGGTTTACATAAAAACTCAGACTTATGGAAAAGTCATTCTCTACCTTCTCTAGTAAACAAACCAACAACTTTGAAGTCCAAACTTTCCCTGGAGTATCAAGAGCAGCTTCTGCTATCTCTCTGCCTGTATCTGCTTTTGTTTCAGAAGTAGAGAGATCATATTGGTTACAACTGAATGACCTGGTTCAGGTTTCTGTTCTCCAGGTCCTACTCTGTGGAGGGAAATGGTAAAAGGGGAAGATTTAATTTACATTTGAGAGAAGAATATGCTCATATTTCCACAGAACTTGCTGAGTATTATAGTTTTAAAATGGAATTTGCTTTTGGCAAGCTGTTCTTATTATCTTCATAACAATCCAAATTCTCAGTTTTTACTTATGTTGATTCCCTCACCTATTATGGATCTATCCAAAGTACTACCTACTTACATTTCAAATTATAGCTTAAATCCTTCCCTCCTTGGAGCCGTTATTTAGAGAAAACTATGATGTGGCTGGGAGAACATTAACTCTGGAAACCAGAGACTAAGTTAGATGCCTGACTCTACTAAATGCTAGCAATGGAGCCTTGGGCCAATCACTTTGCCTATAAGGACCTTAGTTTTCTTTTTGAAAAGAACAAATTGGGCCTCAAAATTCTGACATTTAGTGATAAAAAATCCAATATCTATACTCTTTCAGTAGCATAAAAGTCTATGTGGTAATTACTTCCTCTTACCTTAATTTGTTTTACTTCTTGTATTATTTTCTCATGGAGTGCAAAAGTTGATTTGAATAGATTTTATGCTTACTATGGAAATGCTTTGTGCTGGAGGCCAAAATGACTCTTATTGGCTCTGGTTTCCTCATCTCTAAAATGAGAGATTTGAATCAAATGATCTCCACCTACAAATTCTATGGACTTATATTTTTATGTACAGTCTCCTTTAGACTTCATTTGAAGATAACAAGTGATAAATAGAAAACAAGCTTCTCCAAAAGAATATAAACTCCTTGAGTGGAGTTTTTTTTTTTTTTTGTCTTTGTGTTTAAATGTTTGTTGATCAATTGAATCAATAAATAGTTAATGATTTATATGCAAATATCCTTTTTTTCTCTCCATAACTAATATTTATTATGTCTGGGCAGCTAAGTAGCACAATGGTGGAGTACTGGGACTAGAGTAGGGAAGACCTGAGTTCAAATTTGACTTCAGACACTTGCTAGTTGGTTTGACCCTGGGCAAGTCATGTAACTCTGTTTACCTGAGTTTTTCATCTGTAAAATAAACTGGAGAGGGAAATGGCAAACCACTCTAGTATGTTCATCAAGAACATTCCAAATGGAGTCATGAAGAGCTGGACAAGACTGAAAAAAGAAATATATGTAGCCTACAATGTAGAAGACCATATGCTAAGTACTGGAGGAAATAGGATATCAAAAGACCACCTTGGTGCCTTTAATGGTAGTAACTGACATTTATATAGCTTTTAAAGTTTTGTAAAGTACTCATATCTATTATCTTATTTCATTTCTGTGAAGTAGATACTAAAGCTATTATCTATTCTTATGCTGTTAATGAGGGAAGTGAAACTCAAATAGATTAAGTGTCTTGCCTGTGATCACAGGGCTAGTAAATGCTGATGGCAGAATTCCAAATCTGGTCAGAAAAATATATCTTATGGTAACTTCTGAGGCGGTGCATTTTCCACTACAGCAGGATACCTCTTGTTTAGTTTAAGTTTCCAGACATAGTCGAACTACATCCGATGTAATGAAAGAATTTATAGATGTAAACGTCTTTCAGTGATCTTAAAAAATTCCAGAGTGATATAGAGATATCACAGGACTCAATATGCACTTATATTCAAAAGAGGGTTAAGAGGTAATATTTCCAAACTATGGGCTGATGAGCTTGATAATCCTTTTTAGTAACATTTTAGCAATTATTATTAAATTATTAGTGCTTATGAGTACTTGGAAAAGGAAATGATGATCATCAAGAGACAGCATGGATTCAGTAGAACAAATTCAATTTTTGAAAGGATTTTTAAGGCTAAATAGATCAGGGGAATATATTAGACAAAGATCTGTCTTCATTAGAGACATCTGTAAATTAGTACCTCCCTTTATCATAACACATTTAATTGCATTATCATTAAGCCCACACCTTTCTATTTCCTTTTCAAAGATACTGACAAAATCTTTTACACTATGAGATACTTCCTTACTTCCACTGGACCTAGCAGGCTGGCTCCCAGAAGTTGGCTACTACTTCAGGTGCTAAAGCTAATCCTGTGTGGAGTTGATTCTATTGCTGTAGTTCATGAGTCCCATTTAGTGTACTTTTCATTAAAAATAGCCGGTATTCCTAATTAATATTTAACAAGGGTTTTATTTTTTTACTAAGGTGATATCTTAAGAATAGTTAGTATAAAATATTTCCCCCATGAGATCTGAGACACCGACTCCCATAAATATAAATAGCATCTATGTAGAGAGTAGGTACAAATAATGGTAATGGGACACATATACCTTATCCACATGTGGCGATGGATAATTCATAATTCTTGGTATTGTAGGACCTGCAATTCTTTCTCTTTTATTTAAGTCCTAACATAGCTTCCCTTGAATGCAGGGTTTTTACTTGGCAGGGGCTTTTTTCTTGAGTTCATAGTTGGCACTCTGCTGTAAGGGGATAATCATTGAAATGTAATAAATATGCCTCATCTCTAGGTTGACTCTGTACCAATGTCTATCCTTAAGTGTGTCTCTTTTCTTGGATGTAAGCAATGTTTCCTATTGTTATAGGATTTCTAATGATATGGTGATAGGAAGGAAGTGACAGAGTTCCCTTCTGCCAGCAGAAGGATCCCTTCCACAAAGTGCTCTGAAGCTAAGACTCTTTAATGGTGGAACCACTTTTGTATCTTTTCTATTGCGGCTCAAGGGGTATAAGTAATTATCAGCCAAACATAAAATGTTTCCTATGTGTTGTTTGTTGCCTTTAACCAATGGCCCAAGGCCCTACAATTCTCTCCAGTTAATTAAAGACTTAACCATACACTGTAGGTGTAAAGACACCATACACCATACACTTATAAGAAGATTCCTTTTAAATTCCTTACATTTTTCCAATTATATTCTGGGCTCTCCTTGACCACATCAATGGAGGTGGGAAGATAAACTGCCAAAGCCCTAGAAAGCCATTAATAAACTAAGGAATATCCAGAATAGGGTAACCAGGTTAATACAGGCCCTTGCAATCTTTTCTTATGAGGATCAGATGAAGGCATTGCGGATACTTTCTCTGGAGAACTAACAGTTTAGGAAGGACATGATAACTATATTCAAATAAATAAAAGCTTATGAAGTGAAAGAGAGCTAAATTTGCCCTTTTTGCATACAGAGGACAGAGATAAGAGAAATGGATAGAAATTGGGGAAAGGCAGATTTTGATTCTATATAAGAAAAATCTTACTCAATTGAAGCTGTTCTAAAGTAGCATCGGCAATTCAGGGAGATAGTGGGTTATTCCCCATCATTCAAATCTTCAAGCAAAGGCTTGATGACCTCTTGACATTTATATCATAGAGGAGATTTTTGTGCTGATAGAGTCTGGACTAAATAGTTTCTTAGATTCTTTTTAGCTGTGAAATTCTTGTGATTTTATGATTTTTAAAAGACACTTTCTCTGCCTTTAAAGACCTTATATTCTACTTGGGGGATAAACATCTATAAAGATAAAAGTTTTACAAATTAAAACATAATGGATGCATAAGAAGAATACCAAACTGTAGTAGGACATTAGAGAGAGGGGAAAGATTTAATTGAGGCAAGTTGATTGGCTTGGGGAAGGAAGGTTAGGAAAACTTTATGGAGCAGGTAGCATTTGAATTGGATCCTGAAGAATGGATAATGTTTCAACTGATAGAGACAGGGTAATGGGAGAGTGGCTTCCAGACACAGGATATTTTGTGAACAAAGGTTCAAGTATGGCATCACACAGAAAGTTAAACAGATGTATATCTGAGCACTATTATTTATACTATTCCTCCAAGTGTTTTCTAGGAAATTACTTCTCAGGGAATGACTCTCCTTTCCTAGTGAGGCACTCAAGACCATTTAAGCAGCAGACAAAGCAATGGAGTAGTATAAATTCTAATTCCAGAGAAAGATACTTAATAGGAATTTTCAAAGACATGGATTTTGGAGGAATATTCCTGCTCAATAAAAAATAAAAATATATCAGAAAATGATTCCTCATTTTATATGAGATTTAACAATTTCCCTAAACATACTGAGATAGTAGCAGTCCTACAAATATGATGGAAATGGATTGCAAATAAATAACTGTCCTTGGACATACCTTCATATGAAAGAGAGAGAGAGAAAAAGAAAGAGAGAGAAAGAGAGAGAGAGAGAGAGAGAGAGAGAGAGAGAGAGAGAGAGAGAGAGAGAGAGAGAGAGAGACTGAGACTTAAAGTTCTAAACAAGGAGGACAGAATTGCTTCCTCTATTTTGGTTAAAGAGAGAATAACCAAAGAGAAATACAAATTACATTCATTCTTTTAAACTTTCTGCTAGCTTTTAGTGCAGTTGGGTCACAAATAATGACCCTTTTACTTGCTACAGTCTCTTTAGTCTGTTCCTCACATTTACCCCAAGAGTTGGATGCCAACTCAAACTTCTTGCATTCCAAATTCTGTGTCAAAAAAGAGACAGGTTAGTTTTGTCTCAAGGTAGTTTTGTCCTATTAATAACAGAAAACTACCTCTTCGAGCAATCCCATGACTCATTGCTGAACTGTTTTCTTAAACATTGATCTGTGTGTAGCAAAATGGAGGCAGAGTGTATTGCCATGATTTGTTTTTCAGATTGTTTGAGGATAATGTGGTATCTCCAATATTTAAATTAATAGCTCCCAATACCTTTTAAAATCAATCCATATAGTATGGGGGTCATGATTCTTTTCTGTTTGTTGGGGAAAAGATCATAGAGTCCCAACTCCAAGTCTCTTATGAATCTTTAAATGAGTAAATATAATGAATGTCTTAAGTGTCCTGTTTTCTCACATGGCAAATGAGGAATATTGGACCCCTGGCAGCCCAATGGTGCTGGAATCAGGAAGAACTCAGTTCAAATCTGACTTCAGAGACTTATTGACAGTGTGACTCTGGGAAGTCATTTGTCATCTGTTTTAACTGTAAAATGGTGACGATAATAGAACCCACTTCAGAGGCTTGTTGTGATGATCAAATAAAATAATATTTATTTTTAAAAAATCACTTAGCCCAGTGCCTGAAACAGGATAGCTGCTTTATAAATACTTGTTCCCTTTCCTTTCCTTTTTTAAAAGTTGAATTCTATGATTCCTTCTCTCTGAAGGCATGATATGGAAGTAGAAAGATCTGTAGGGAAAGAAATCTAGGCTCTGATTCTAGGCCTGGCTTTGTTACTGACTAGCTCTAAGATTTTGATCAAGTCCCCTCACTTCTTGGACTTCCATTTCTCCCTGGATAAAAGTTATTTGACTGTATAACCTTCATATTATGCCTCTTCACTGTTCAACTGCCAGGTAGGTTTCTGGAGTTCCTGGGGCTCTTCTCCCTGGACAGTAATTTATGGAGTAATAATTCCTCCGGACACCATCCATCAGGTGGGGAAAGAGGGCCTATGATCCCATCAGCTTGAGTAAAAGTGACACAGAAGGATTTTATCAAATGAAAAAGGTCTGATGGATGATGTGCTTCCTAGTGTCAGGAAAATATTGATTCAGGCAAATATATGATCTATCACAAGAATATCTCCTGGGCCATGGAAAATAGAGACACTGCAATATGGTTAGTGTTTTTTTACATGATGAAAGATAGCTTTTTGGTGCCACATCATTTCAATGAGAACTGAGACATAGAGCCCCAGATTGTCTTCCCAGGCCATGCATTATGGAAATGTTGATGCTCTTTAATCACTGCAGGTAAGCAGGGAAATGTACAATTATGCCCCTAATAAAAACAGATGAAGAATGATGACCACTTCTTCTCCAGGGAGTAGGAGCTTCCTAGGACTAGATGGAGGTCCATGCAGCTAATTAGAATGTCCTGAAAGCCCCCTGCTGATAACTGAACAGATTTCTCAGTCTTGATCTTGGATGTGAGATGATGGCCGTGCAGCTGAAGATCACTCAGTCTCAAGAATGATACTAATGATGGTTGCAGTAGAAGTCAAGTTCATTCTGAGGCCAGATTCAAATTCTGCCTGTATTAGCTATATAACTTTGGGCAAGAGACTCCATTTCCTTCATCTGTAAAATGAGGGCATTGGATTGAGAGATCCATTCAAGCTCTAAATTTAGACTACTGGGATCTTCCACGCATACAGTGCTTCATGCCTTTCTTTCTTTTGCAATCAGGACTAAATGACTTGCTCAGGGTCACACAACTTGTAAGTATCAAGATTTGATCTCAGATCCTCCTGATTCCAGGGTGGGTGCTCTATCCATTGTGTCACTTAGCTAGCTGTCCATCTTCATAGGTTTCAATAGATAGAGTCATCAAATAGGTTTCAATAGAGAGAGTCATCAAGACCCTTCTTCCTGAGTTCAAATCTAACCCGAGTCACATACTTGCTGTGTGACATCAGATAATTCATTTAGCCCGAGTCACATACTTGCTGTGTGACATCAGATAATTCATTTAGCCCTCTTTGCCTCAGTTTCCCCATCTATAAAATAAGCTAGAGAAGGAAATGGCATACCACTCCCAGCATCTTTGCCAAGAAAGCCCTATATGGGTTCAGGAAGAGTTGGGCATTACTTAAATGACTGGATAACAATAACAAAATGAGAGGGTTGAACCAGATCACCTCTCCTTTATAGATCCTTGATCTCTGATCCTTAGGACAACTTTGTGAAGTATGTTGGTAGGTATGTGTTATTATTTTCATATATCAAACTGAGGCCCAGAATCTCTAATGACTTCTCTGAGATCATTCAGGGAACTAATAACAAAGCTGAGTTCAGACCTCCTCATTGGTAGAATAATGGTACAATGGAAAGAGATTTGGAGGTGAAGGATTTGGGTTCAAATACTGGCTTGGCTATTTACTAGCTTTATAATCATGGGAAAGATACTGAGCCTCCATTTCTTTCTCTAGAAAATGAAGAGCTTGAACTAGATAATCTTAAGGATACTCCCAACCTTAAATTTACGATCCTACAATTAATCTGATGTCATTTTTCATGGCATTGCAATTTTCAAACAAAACACTATAAAGAATCCTGGAATTATAGCATTCTAAAGTGAGAAAAAACCTTCAAGCTAGAAAGTACCTTTTGAGATCATCTACTTCAATCACCCTCATTTTTTTGGATAAATAATACAAGGCATGGAAGGATGATGTGCTTTTCCCAACATCAAACAGAAATAGAGGTAGTGCCAAACCCCAGTTGTCTGTACTCTTGTCTTTATAAAACTCATTATATCCACTTGTGTTTACATACAAAGTGTAGGAATGGAGTGAGCACCAGAGACTAGGCTCTTGATCAGATATGGATCTATCTGTTTTTGAATCATTTCCAGGACCTACTGAATTTCTCAGCACCCCTCTTTCCTGCCCCTTCCCCTCCCCTTTTTTTTAAATAGTTCCAACCTCAACCTTTACTTGAACCAGTAACACATTTAATTCCCTACCAAGAGAACCTTACCTTTAGTGAAGTCCCTACTCAGCCTATACTGAGTAGGGCCAGCCCAGGAAAACATCAGGAAAATGGATTCTTTTATCCCATCCTCTGAAACAGGAATGGAGCTTTCTGCTGGAAGGTGGCTTGATTCCTTTGGTCTTTGAAGCCAGGAAGAACTATAATGTTAGAAGCCTATGGAGAGGATCCAATTGATCTGGCCCCTCTGGGGAGAAAAAAAAGATAAAAGCAATGGAAACTGATTTGGGCACTAGGTATTATGGAAGGGGTAGTATCAGGTCTTGCATTTTCCCCCTCTACTTCTCTTTCATTTTCTTATGAATGTCAGGTTCATTTCCTGAAGGCCGAGTTACAGTGTTATTTTAATGATGGACAACTTTCTTGTTGGCCAACAGAGACTTTGGCACCATAATTAATCTGTCAACAGGTTTTCCTACCCCTTTTAATTGATCTTCTTTAACAACAGATGGTGAACCATGGACACATCTGATTTCTAAATGACTTCCCCCACATGGTTCCTCAGAAAACTGTGACCTCTCAGAATGAAGGCCACACCTGTCATGAAATGTCAGGCTGAGCCTGATGTTCTCCTGTCTCTTCAGTATCTGGAAGCCTGCCCTTCAATAGTCTGGCAGATTAAATCTTCCCCTTGTTTTGAAGGAGAGACACAGAGAGACAGAGACAGAGAGATAGTCAGAGACAGAGAGACAGACAGAGATAGAGACAGACAGAAATAGAGACAGAAAGAGAAAGAAACAGAATATGTGTGTGTATGTGTGTGCGTGTGTGTGTTGTGTTTGGCAAGGGATGGGGGTAGGGTAAAGTGGGATGACAAATTCTGAATTTTCCTAGTCCATCTGGCACAGAGAATTGAAACCCTGGCATGAACTAGTCCTTCCTTCAGGACTAACTCTCAAAAAACCATAAAGTTGACATTTTGTCTCAACCTGACTCCTATTTTAGTTTCTTTTCTTCTATTTTAGTAGATCTTTCTCTCACCATGGCCATACAGATCTTTTAATGTTGCCCCTTGGCAATCCTGATTATTTGGATGAATCAGTCACTTCCTTGACTCCTCTAATCAAAATTTATCCACTTGTGTGTCTTATATTCTTTCAAAACCCAACTTTCTGCTTTTTGGAGGAAAATAATGCATAAAAACATGTTAAAATGTTATTGCTAGCAGTGGACATATGTGTTATCCTGCTACCTTGTACGATCCCATTCTGCCCTTACTAGCCTTTGTACAATAACCTAATTTCTCCCTTGTGCCTGAAGTACTTTCCCTCCATATCAATGTTCTTTGAAATCTTTTGCTTCTTTCAAAACCCAATGTAGACATCCTACCACTAGCAAATCTTTCCTGAATCCATGCCTTAAAGTGGTAGTTCCCTTCTCATATTTTTAATACACCTTGTCTAGACCCCAATATTTTGTGTGTGAAAACTATAACCTGAGAATTGTTGTGATGTGTGTTATAACTGTCAGAGCAATATTCCTTTCATTGTCCCAGGCAACTCTCTAAATCACAAGATGAAAACTAAATACTGTTCTGGATTTGGCAGAGAGACTTTCTTTAGAATTTCCTATGTTAATGAAATCACAGGTTCAGGACAAAACCACAGTATAAATAATCATATACACATATCTTTAGACTGTATAATTGAGATCTATAATCACATAGCATGTTGGAAATGGAACTAATCCATCAGTACATATATGTAGAAGAGACTTTTCAAGTAATAATCAGTGGGATCCAGAGTAGAGCAGCAGGAGGAGATGGCCTTTAGGAAACTGTACTAGTATTTAAAAAAAATTCTTTCATCATTTCAAACCTCTCTGAAAGGAAGATCTATCTTTTTTTTTTGTTTGTTTAATATTCTCATTTTTTTCCTGGTAATTCTATATGATTGAGAGACATGGAACACTGGTCTCCAGAAGAATAAAATTGAGGATTACCCAAAAGGCAATGGTGAATATGAACTGGCTGCAATTGATTGCAAATGTGGAATTATACAGGAGAAGTGGTATAAAGAACATTAGTGAAATATGTGACTAGGGAAAAAATGGACCAGTCAACAGGGAAGTTAAGTGGATAGTGTAAATGCTCTATGTTAACAGAATTAGAGAAAATCCCCTATCTTGTTTAGGTGAATTCCCCATGATAAAGTTATGGGAGAATGTAGGTGAGAATAACCCAACATGGACAGGCATAGATAATTTGTGATATGTAGTATTGTTGGGAATGATTTCAACTCAAATGATTTGAAGTTACTGTTTCCATCATTACTTTTTCTTGAGTCTCTGCAGTGTGTGTGTGTGTGTGTGTGTGTGTGTGTCTCCCAGCATGTTTATAAATAAGACTGGAAGACATCTAAGGGATTATCTAATTATAATAATGAAAATAATAATAATGAGAAATGATATTAATAACTGGCATTTATATGATACTTTAAGATTTGTAAAACATTTTATATGAGTTAGCTCTTTAGAACATCACAACTCACTGAGCTATATACTACAAATATTATTATCTCTAATTTAAGTTGAGGAAACTAAGATTCAGAGGTCTTAGGTGATTTTTATCCTGGTCGTGTTAGTGAAGAATACCTCTAATAAGAGGTAGTATTTGAACTTTTCACTTTTCTGATATGAAGTTGAGGACATTAGTCAAAGGCCCTCATATTATGAGAAAACTGAGAGAGGAGGTGATCTGTCCACACTCATGCAGCATATTGAAAGTTGAATCAAGACCAGAGCCCAGAGGTTTTCTGAAATCTCCATTTCTACCATGCTAATGGTTGTGGGCATCAATTAAGAATCTCTTGAATGGATGCTATGGTATAAATTATAAGGTGCAACTTCTGCTATTGAAGAACTCATATCTAATTCAGGAGATCAGACTCTCCAATATAAAACAATAACAGATGATATAAGCTACAACTAGTAGTCAGTTAATAAATTATATGGGACTCTACTGGACTCACATTCTGGAGAAGATTATTGAAGGCTGAAACAGACATGGGAGACTTCATGGAAGAGAGACTCAAGATAGGATAGGATAGTATAAGACTCAAAGATAGGAGGGAAGAAAAAAGTAGAAGAGAAAGAAACAAGTTGAGATGGAAGTATAAGTCAAAGGCAATGAAGGGATATTTAATAGCAGTAACATAAATAGATGGATTAGTATTATTCATATCTGTTTTTGTTATTTAGTAGTTTTCCAGTTCTCTCTGATTCTTCTTGGCTCCATTTTATTATTATTTTTATTATTTTTAGCAATGATAGGATGGTGATTTGCCATTTTTTCTCCAGTTCATTTTACAATTGAAGAAATGAGGTAAGCAGGGTGAAGTGACTTGCTCTGAGCCACACAAATAGTAAGTAGGTGAGGTTGGATTGGAACTCAGGAAAATAAGTCTTCCTGACTTTGTGCTTGTTGCTCTATTCACTGTACCATCTAACCATCCTGTTCCTAGGTAGGAGATAATATAAAATGATAATTGAATGAATCTTGTTTCCTCTCTCTCTTTTTAAAAACAATGATAACATGTCTCTAAGGAATATAAAGTACTTTCCTCGCAACCCTATATAGTAGTTATTATAAATATTATTATTATACAGAGGAGGAAAACTGATACTCAGAATTGATTTGCCCATAGTTAAAACAGCTAAATTTCCAGAGTAATGTCCCCTCTTTTCTTTTGGGGCAATTTACTTATTCAGTTCTCTCCTCCCACCTTGTGCCTCAGACTATCCTGTCTGAGGAATTTTTATTTGCATTCTTAACTTCTTCCTTAATGTCGCTGCATTTCTTTTCCTCTGAGGTTTATTGGAGGAGAGAAGACAGCTGTTGATAGCTCAATGTTCCTGTGAAACTCCAGCTCACAGAGAATGCAGATTTCCTTTTCAGAGTTGTCCTTTCTGGACTCTCTAAGTTGAGATTAAAACTGATATATTGAAATCTTTTTCTTACAAATACAAATAGAGAATTTCCTGAGAATGTGTCCCCAGATCTGTCACTAGTTAAAAACTGTACCCGTGGCAAATTCAGCTGAAGAAAGATGAAGCAGCTGTAGTTAGTTTAGAAGATGAGGCACATTTGTTGCAGGAAAGAGTGATGTGCTTCAGGAAGTCCAAAAGAAGCAGTCACGAATGCCTAGAACCAAGCCCTCTCTGGATGTTGGCATCTTGTGGCTAAAGACTATTTTCTCTATGCTAGTTACAGTTTTGTATGTCCTTCAGTCAGTCCATTAGAAACAATCACACACACACACACACTCCAGTCACTGCTTTCAGAGAACTCAAGTCTAATGAGGAAGATAACATGCAAACAGCTATGAACAAATACAAATTGGAAATAATCTATAGAGGGAAAGGATTAATATTAAGGGGGTGGAGGTTTCTTGGGGAAGATGACATTGTAGCTGAAATGTGTAGCGAAGGAAGACAGAAGGAAGAAGTGAAGAGAGAGAGAGACAGACAGACAGACAGAGATAAAGAGAGATAGAGAGAGACAAAGAAATAGGCAGAGAAAGAAACAGAGATAGTGAGAGCTTTCTATACATGAAAGCTTAGTCAGTTCTTTGCTCGATCCACTGTATCATCTAGCTATGAAAGGTGTTGTGAAAATACTGGAAAAATAAGAGAGGGTCAGGTTATGAAGAACTTTGAAAGCCAAATGGAGGATGTTATAATTGATCCTAAAAGTAATGGATGGAGGGCCCTAAAAGCTGAGGAGAGTGGGGATCAATGAAAAATTCACATAGAGTGTGATTCTTGAACTGTTTCTTGAAATGGTTTTATAAGGCAGAAGTTAGGAAGAAATTTATTCCAAGCCAGTGGGTTGATTAGTATAAAGGCAAAGAGCTGGGAGAGGTGTCATATGGGAGGAACAGAGAGAATACCAGTTTGGTTGGATCATAAAATGCAAAGTAATGGGGCTTCTAAGATAGGTTGGAAGTAAGAATGTGAAGGGCTTTAGAAAAGAAAAAAAGCTTATGTTTTATTCTAGAGGCAAAAGAAGCCGCTGGAGTTTATTGAATAGTAAGTGACATGATCACAGCTATGCATATGGAAAATCACTTTGATAGGGTGTGGAAGGAACTAAAACGGGAAAGACTTTAATTAGGGAGACTAAATGAAGTCAAATCAACAAGTATTTGATTACTCACCATATTTTAGACATTGTGCTAATCTGGACCAATTAGGAAGACAATTACAAGATCAAAACAAGATATAACGAGATCCAGAACTATTATGGTATTTGCCAGTAAAGGTATCAGATGCAAGGGACAGCAGATTCAGAAAGTATCCCTCAAAGTATAGCTATTATATATGCTTATATAAGTAACCACCTTGTCTTAAAACTGAATGAAATCTCTCCCTCTAGCAGCAGCAAATAGTCATTCTCCATCTTATCAAAGACTAAAGAAAAGGTTATGAACATACATGAAAGATTATAGTCAGAAGAATTTTCCACCCGTTAGGGTTTCTTAGATCCCAAAATAGATGGCTATAGATTACTGATAGAATCATGTTCTCAGGGACAGGACAGATTTAAACACAGGACAAATTTTCATTTACCTGTCATGGCTTTTACAGTATCGTGTCTGAGCCCACTCCAGGAAATTGAAATCTGTGGAATACATGTACTTCTTGCCAGTGCCCACAGGAGGTCAGTGAAACATTAGGCACAATTTATTATTTTTTTTTTTAAAGAACAAAGGAATTTTAAAAACAGTGACATTCTTGGAATAGAATGTTCCTACATTACAAAAGATAAGCTTTATTTACTAACACACTTCCCAGGTGAGTGTTCAAGGCAACACTCAGCTAGCTGAAACAGCAGTGGTCCTGCCCTTCCTGAAGGAAGGCACATTAGGTTTCAGGTTCATAAACTTTAAATCTGTCAGGAAGGTTTTTGGGAGTTGCTGTCCTTGGAGCTCTGGAAGTCATTTTAAAGCAGAGAAAATCTTCTTCCTGGTATTTCTCCAGAGTCTTTCTTTAGAACAATTCAAAATGTCTGATATGTATTACTTCACTTGTCTTCCTAATGAACCTTGCAGGTAGGGAGGGGCAGAAATTATTAACCCCATTTTCCAGGTTTGGTAATGGTGGCCCAGGGAAATTAAGTCATGCAATGTATTCACAAAAGAACTAGGACACAAATTCAAGTTGCCAATTCTCTGTATAGGGCACTAGCTTTGAGACAATAGCATTACTAATATATATTCATATCATGTGTGGTTCTCTGTGATCAGTTCAAGGAATCATAGTATCTACAACTGGAAGGGATCTTCGAGGTCAAACCTCCTTTTACAGGCAAATCAGTAAGCATTTATTAAACACCTACTATGTATAGCCACTGTGTTAAGTGCTTTACAAATAGTATCTCATCTGATCTTTATAACAACCCTGTGGAGTTGATGGTTTTGTTTTCCCCATTTTACAGTTGAGGAAACTGAGGTGGACACAGGTCACACAACTAAAGAAGTGTTCCAGGCCGGATTTGAATTCAGGATTTTCTGATTCCAACTCAGTTACTCATTAAGATGCCTTTTGGTCTAAGTTCAGTAAAGGCAGATCTCTATCTCAACTATTATCTATTCATAAGGCTAATAGTCTCATTAGTATCTTTAGTTGTTTTGGGGACCTACTTATAGCTCTCCCATTGTCAGGGAGATTAAAGTCATATGCAGATAAGCTGTGGATATTGAAGGCTTCTATGGTACTTACTGTCTTTTTCTGATCAGAGACTGCTTTTCCTTGAGGTACAGAGAGACAGCCTGTTGACAAAGAAAAGGATTTTGAAAGATCAGGGATTCTTGGCCTTCAAACCACATGGCAGATGCTGGAGTGGAGACTGGGAGCCTTGCACACTAGAGACTGCAGTGCAAAACTCTCTCTCTCTCTCTCTCTCTCTCTCTCTCTCTCTCTCTCTCTCTCTGTGTGTGTGTGTGTGTGTGTGTGTGTAGGGGGTAGGGTATTCCAGGAAGGTCCCAGGAGACATGCACTTTGCTCCAGGCTAGCCCCACATTATCAAAATATCAACCACCATTCCCCAGGGTACCATGCATTGTTAAGGGATGTCTCTGCCCAGCCTTGAACATGGGACAAGATAAATCAATGAGGTAGGATTAAAGAGTAACTTAAAAGGTATTGGCTAGAATGCTCTTCTCCTCATAAAGGATTCTAGGTTCCAGGGAAAGACTTGCCAGACTACAAAAGGCAAAAAAGATTACCATTCTTAGGTCTAGGACTGCCATGCTTTTATATTGATAGTACTATTGTCAGAAGGAATCCAGTCCACCAATTGACCCACACTGGGACTTTGGATCATAGAATCCATTGGAATGGACTTTAGATGTTATCCAATCCACCCCCTCATCCTAAAATTGAAGAAACTATGCCCATAGAAGTTAAGTGGTATGCCCAAGAGATGCACAGATAGGTATATTTCAAATCATGAGAATTACATATGACTAAGTGATCTTGTTCTCTCCACCTGCATCCCTTTGCATCCTTTGACACCAAGACTTGGCAATGTTTGCTGCAGGTATTAATGAAGGAAATCTAAGACATTTGTTAATGACACTCCACCAGTCTTCACCGTGTCTCTATCTTCCTTTTCTTTTCCTACCAGAAGTATTGTTGTAGTTGCAAGGGTACCTGCTGTAGTTCAGTTGTTACTGACTGAGGAAATATAGAGCTCCTAATATCTCAGACTTACAAAGTGATCTCCAAGACTGGAAATGTTTATCTTAGGATCTTTGTTTTGTCATCTATGTTCAGGCAAAGAAATAAAGCAGAAGAGGCAGAAAAGGACTTGAGATTTTGATTAACACTTGCCTAGATGGACTTCTACTTTAGTGACCATTTGAGAAGAACAGATTCTGCTAAAATGCTATTCCTTCCCCAAGCTACGTGTTCATAAAAAAGAGGAGGAGGAAAACACACACACACACACACACACACACACACACACAGAGAGAGAGAGAGAGAGAGAGAGAGAGAGAGAGAGAGAGAGAGAGAGAAACACAGAGAGGCAGAGAGGCAGGGACAAAGAAAGACAGAAACAGAGAGAAAGAGAGAGACAGAGACAGAGACAGAAAAAGAGAGTGAGAAAGAGAAGGAGAAGTAAATAGGAGGAAAAAAGAAGGTGATAGGAGGAGGAAAGGAGGCAAAGAGGGAAGGAGGGAGAAAGAAACAAAAAGAGAGAGAGAGAGAGAGAGAGAGAGAGAGAGAGAGAGAGAGAGAGAGAGAGAAAGAGAGAGGGGGGCAGGGAAAGGGAGAGAAAGAGAGTCATCTTTTTTTTTTTTTTAAAAAACTGATACAACCAGCCTTTGGGGATGAGGGAAAGAGTGGTACCAAGCAACCATTCATAATTTCCTGAGTCATCCCAAAGTGGCAGACCCTTTAACAATGAGCCAGAAAATATGTGACCCATGGTAAGTATAACAGAAAAAGAGGGTGCTCATTTATTTGCCTCCACTATATATCATTTCCCCCCTTTCCCCTGTTTATATCTTAAGAGTAATGGTGATGGTCATGGGGACTGCTGCACTTTGGACAAAAGAAATTACTGTATCCTTTTGATACCTATTAATATCCATTTATAGACAGATTTATTGCCCCATTTGAAATACTTCTTTGTGTCTGAAGGGCATGCTACCTCTTTCACAGTGGTGTTGCAGGGGCTTGAAGGGAGGGGGGAATACATTAATATTGTTTGTCTGCATCATGTATGCATTACAAGGTCTGCCCACGAGGACAAAATCAAGCATTAAATAGACCATGGAAGAGTTCACACTTGTGCAATAGGGCAAGTTTGTTAAAAAACATACACCAGGCTTGCTACAGCCTGGGTACAAGAAAAAAAAGTCTCATTTCCAACCTCTTTTCCTACCTTTTTTCTGCCCAATCCTCAAACTCCTTATGTTCCATTTCCTCAAGTCCTGGGTAGAACTTCCCTTCTCTGTGATTGGAGTGGTGTTAGTGATTTCTAAAGCAATCTACCTTGAATATTCTGTAAATCTCCCAGGCCTCAGTCATTGTCTTCAAGAGTTATCAAGGTGGAGAAGAAAAAGCATAAAACTGGTGGAATCAAATTGTTAGTCTTAAAAATAAAAAGGGAGAACTTTCCACCAATGAAGAGAAAATTAGAGCAATAATAAGGACTTACTTTGCCCTACTTTATGCCAATAAATTTGATAACCTAAGTGAAATGATGACTACCTCCAAAAATATAGGCTTCCCAGATTAACAGAGGAGAAAGTAAATTGCTTAAATAGTCCCATCTCAGAAAAAGAAATAGAACAAGCTATTAATCAACTCCCTAAGAAAAATTCCCCAGGACCAGATGGATTTACATGTGAATTCTACCAAACATTTAAAGAACAATTAGTCCCAATGCTATATAAACTATTTGAAAAAATAGGGAATGAAGGAGTCCTACCAAATTCCTTTTATGACACAGACATGGTACTGATACCTAAACCAGGTAGGTTGAAAACAGAGAAAGAAAATTATAGACCAATCTCCCTAATGAATGTTGATGCTAAAATCTTAAACAAATTTTTAGCAAAAAGACTACAGAAAATCATCCCCAGGATAATACACCATGATCAAGTAGGATTTATACTAGGAATGCAGGTCTGGTTCAATATTAGGAAAACTATTAGTATAATTGACCACATTAATAACTAAATTAACAAAAGCCATATGATCATCTTAATAGATGCAGAAAAAGCATTTGATAAAATTCAATATCCATTCCTATTAAAAACACTTTAGAGTATAGGAATCAATGATCTTTTCCTTAAAATAATCAGTAGCATCTATTTAAAACCATCAGTAAGCATCATATGTAATGGGGATAAACTGGAACCATTCCCAATAAGATCAGGAGTGAAACAAGGTTGCCTGTATCACCATTACTATTCAATATTGTATTAGAAATGCTAGCTTTGGCAATAAGAGCTGAGAAAGAAATTAAAGGAATTAGAATAGGTAATGAGGAAACCCAATTATCACTCTTTGCTGATGATATGAAGGGATACTTAGAGAAACCCAGAGATTCTACTAAAAAGCTATTAGAAATAATCCACACCTTTAGCAAAGTTGCAGGATACAAAATAAACCCAAATAAGTCATCAGCATTCTTATATATCACTAACAAAATCCAACACTTAGAGTTACAAAGAGAAATTCCATTTAAAGTAAGTACCAATAGTATAAAATACTTAGGAATCTATCTGCCAAGGGAAAATCAGAAACTATATGAGCAAAACTACAAAACACTTTCCACACAAATAAAGTCAGATCTAACCAATTGGAAAAATACCAAATGCTCTTGGATAGGGTGAGCAAATATAATAAAGATGACAATACTACCTAAACTAATCTATTTATTTAGTGCTATACCAATCAGACTCCCAAAAATAACTATTTTAATGACTTAGAAAAAAATAACAACAAAGTTCTTATGGAAAAACAAAAGGTCAAGAATTTCAAGGGAATTAATGGAAAAAAAAATAAAATGAAGGTAGCCTAGCTGTACCAGATCTAAAATTATATTATAAAGCAGCGGTTACCAAAACCATTTGGTATTGGCTAAGAAATAGACTAATTGATCAGTGGAATAGGTTAGGTTCAAAGGACAAAACAGCCAATAACTTTAATAATCTAGTGTTTGAAAAACCTAAAGATTCCAGCTTTTGGGATAAGAACTCACTGTTTGACAAAAATTGCTGGGAAAATTGGAAACTAGTATGGTGGAAACTAGGCATTGACCCACACTTAACACTGTACACCAAGATAAGGTCAAAATGGGTTCATGATCTAGGCATAAAGAATGAAATTATAAATAAATTGGAAGTGCATAGGATAGTTTACCTCTCAGACCTGTGGAAGAGGAAGGAATTTATGGCCAAACAAGAACTAGAGGTCATTATTGATCACAAAATAGAAAATTTTGATTATATAAATTTGAAAAGTTTTTATACAAACAAAACAAATGCAGACAAGATTAGAAGGGAAGCAATAACTGGGAAAACATTTTCACAGTCAAAGGTTCTGATAAAGGCCTCATTTTCAAAATATGTATATAGAATAGACTCTAATTTATAAGAAATCAAGCCATTCTCCAATTGATATATGGTCAAAGGATATGAACAGACAATTCTTAGACAAAGAATTTGAAATGATTTCTAGCCATATGAAAAGATGCTCCAAATCATTATTAATCAGAGAAATGCAAATTAAGAAAACTTTGAGATACCATTACACACCTGTCAGATTGGCTAGAATGACAGGGAAAGATAATTCGGAATGCTGGAGAGGATGTGGGAAAACTGGGACACTGATACATTGTTGGTGGAATTGTGAATACATCCAGCCATTCTGGAGAGCAATTTGGGACTATGCTCAAATAGCTATCAAACTTGTTCATATCCTTTGACCCAGCAGTGTTACTACTGGGCTTATATAAAGAAGGGAAGGGACCTGTATGTGCAAGAATGTTGTGGCAGCCCTCTTTGTAGTGGCCAGAAACTGGAAACTGAGTAGATGCCCATCAATTGGAGAATGGCTGAATAAATTGTGGTATATGAATATTATGGAATATTATTGTGCTGTAATAAATGACCAGCAGGATAATTTTGGAAAGGCCTGGAGAGATTTACATGAACTGATGCTGAGTGAAATGAACAGGACCAGAATATCATTATATACTTCAACAACAATACTATATGATGATCAATTCTGACGGACATGGCCCTCTTCAACAATGAGATGAACCAAATCAGTTCCAATAGAGCAGTAATGAACTGAACCAGCTATATCCAGCGAAAGAACTCTGGGAGATGACTATGAACCACTTCACAGAATTCCCAATCCCTCTATTTTTGTCCGCCTGCATTTTTGATTTCCTTCACAGGTTAATTGTACACTATTTCAAAGTCTGACTCTTTTTATACGGCAAATTAACTGTTTGGACATGTATACATATATGGTATTTAACTTATACTTTAACATATTTAACATGTATTGGTCAACCTGCCAATCAAATCAAGGATTTGCAACTGTCAATGCTGAAAAATTACCTATGCATATATCTTGTAAATAAAAAGCTATAATGATAATTTTTAAAAAACGTGATATAATTCTACATGCCAATAATTCACAATTAAATAGTTCTTTAAGGAAATTAGGTGCCCCAATATTTAGAATACTAGACCCAGAGTTAGGAAGACCTGAGTTTAAATCTCAGACATATATTAACTATAAAACTCTGGGAAGATAATTTAATCTCAGTTTCCTCCTCTGTAAAATGGGGATAACAATAGCACCTACTCCTATGATTATTGTGGGAATAAAAGTAGATAATATGTATAAAACACTTTGCCATCCTTAAAGTGCTATATAAGTGCTAGCTACTTCTTCAAAGCAAGCCTACAGGGCAGGTATTTTATATGTTATTATCACTAGCCTTTCAATTAAAAATAAATATCAGAGGGCAATAGATATCTAGAGTGTGCAAGTAGTTTAAAAAACATGGGACTATAAAGTAGAAGAGGGAGGAATATATTTTTTAAATATAGGATTGAAAAAGATGGGCAGAAAATGTAGCTAGAGGGAGGGAGAACTGATGGCTAGTCCATGTGTTCACTGATACTTTTGTGATTTCAAGAGAAAGAGAAAGAGAAGGCCCAAAGTATGTTGGGCGGGCCTCCAGTTGGAACTAAGGGAGGTAAAGAACAAGAGATGTAGAGAATGATTAGACAATGATTAATTGTGATTTACTGAACTGAACATCCACACTGATCACAGCTTCCATGGAATATTTGTGTGTTACTTTAAACACAGATACTTTTTGTCTCAGATGGGAGTTCTCTACCACAGATATTTTTCTTATATGGAGGAAGAACTAGGATTTCAGTGCTACAGGAGAGGTCTCTAATCCTATTCTGGAATCCATCATCCCCAGAAAGCTGTTTGGATATCAACTTTTGATCCTGAGCCTTTTTCTGGAGAGAGGAAATTGAAAAGTTCCTAAAGATCAAAGTTAACCATGCCCAGGAATGAAAGGAGATGGTGGATGGCAGGTTAGGGGTCTACTGCATGTACTTGCAGTAAAGTAGGAAAAGGATGTAATCTCAGAACCTTTAAATACTCAAAAACAAATACCTTGTGGGATAACTGACTTCTATATGCCTGAAACTCAGCCAATTACAGTTATCATCTCAAAAGCTTTATTCTGTTTAAATAGCTTGTCACTCCATCTCAAAAGCTCTAAATAGACAAAGTAATTCAGGAAAATTGTTCTTTGCTACTTGATAGAGTAGTTCCATAACTAATTCAGGGAACAGGAAAATAGGGAAGAAAATCATCATCAGAGTCAAGACCTTGGATTTTTTCAGCTATTTTCTCCTGATCCTTTAGAACTAGTTGCTTACAGCTTATGGCTTCATGGTCAATTCTGATGGACGTGGCTCTGTTCAACAGAGAAATGATTCAGGCCAGTTCCAATGTTCTTGTGATAAAGAGAGCCATTTGCACCCAGAGGGAGAACTGTGGGAACTGAGTATGGATCACAACATAGTATTTTCACTCTTTTTGTTGTTGTTTGCTTGTATTTTGTTTCCTTTTTTATTTTTTCCTTTTTAATCTGATTTTTCTTGTGCAGCATATTTATGGAAATATATAGAGAAGAATTGCACATATTTAACATATATTGGATTACGCTGTCTAGGGAAGAGGAGGGGGAAAGGGGGGGAAAATTTTAGAATACAAGATTTTGTAAGGGTGAAGGTTGAAAATTATTAATGTATATATTTTGAAAATAAAAAGCTTTAATTAAGAACAAAAATGAACTAGTTGCTTAGAAAAACAACCTATGCAAATAGGAGTGACCTTTCAAGGAGCTACAATGGTGCCATCTTATTTTTCATAAGGGGCCAAATCTTTACATCTAGATTTGAATTATAATAACTCAGATTTTAAAGCTTACAATAGAAGATAGCTTCTATCAAAAAAAAAATACCCACTGTGAGATAAGTAATATGAGTACCTCATTCATGTGCTCATGAGGTCCACCAGGTGAATAATTTACCTATTGATTAGAATTCTAGTGAGAACTAGGATTCAAAACCCTGTCTACTGGCTACAATGACAATGCTACAGGCCTTTTATAATTTGACATGATAGTACTGTGAAAATAGCACTAGGTTTAAAGAAACAGAAGTGATGTGATAAGAGCATTTTATAGCCTGTTTGGTTAGGAAAACATGGACAATTTAGGAAACTGATCCCAAACCTAGCCGGGACTCATGAGTATTTACTGGTTTCCCTCCCTCCTCCAATCTCTGTCTCAGCTTTCTGTTTCTTCCCCAAAGCAGACAATTGATACATTTTTGACTTATCTAAATATTTACTTACTTTTTTAAAAGTAGAAAAAGACAATGAGGGGAAAATGAATCTGATTTTGACTAATCATAAAAGAACTGGTTGCTGAGGTGAAAACAATGCAAACCTTGGAAGAAAGTGAATTCCCAGTTTAGAATTAGGGATTATAAAGGAAAAGAAAGCAGCTATAATCTGATATATAACCTGGATTCTACCACCACAGCTTTAAAAAAGCCAGAATAAGGATGGGCAGCATGCCATGGCCTAAATTCCTACAGGAAAAGTTATACTAAAAGGGATGGAAAGCTCACAAGAATGAAATTAGGATAGCATACACTTAAATGATTTGAATGAGGAAGAAAAGCATGAGCTGTCCAAAGAGATGGATGTGGATGCTTGCAAAACTCATGAGCCAACTTAGATTTTTAAAAAAGAAATGTGTAATATATAGAAGCAAAGTCAGACAAATGAGGATGAATACATACAAGTGGCATAGTTTTGCAAAAAGAGTTTAATGGACACTGAAGCTCAAAATGAATTGAGGCTGAGAGTGAATGTTAAAGATAAGCAAAAATTCTTTTTCTTTTTTTTTAAACTTTTATTAGGCAGAGCAGAAGATAGAGGAAATAATAAGACCACTGTTCAGGATGGTTGGAACAATGATAACATGCTATAGAAAAGACGAAATCACTAAATTACTACTTTTCTTGGAGGGTGATACCAAGGAGAATGATGTTTGTTTTGGGCAAGTTGGAACAAAATTGATTAGCAGATAATTGAAACCCAAGATTTTTGAGGAGCTAGTTAGAGAACACCAAATTGTCCTAAAGGAGTTTAAGATTTTAGAGTCAGAAACACAACATTCCTGCATATTTAACCCGATAGATTGGATAGATTAGATAGATTAAACTTCTGTCATCTATTTTTGAAAAAATTATGGAGAATAGTAGAAGTATATTCATATCTGGCAGATTTTTTTACTATACAAAATAGTATTGCTTTTGGAAAGGGGGAAATCTACTGAGACTAGAATTTTCAAACTGTAGACTGGTGAGTTTCATTTCCTGGCAAAGTGCTATAACATGCTAGTAAATGGATGTTTGCAAGTAGTTGGAAAGGGAGCTGGTGATCATTAGGAACATGCAATCTTTATCAGGAGCATACAATGCCAAACTAACCTCATTTCCTCATAGACACGGTATAACTGGATTTGACAATGTCTGTCATGTTTTCCTTGTGGACAAAATAGAGAAATCTAGTCTAGATAATAGTACTGATGATTGTAGAATTCTTTGCATGCTCAAAACCCCTAAATGGAGACACCTGCCTTTATCCAATCCTGCAGTGCTTTGTTTTTCCTCCTTTTTTCAAAGAGGTACAATGGCTTAATAATCACATCAATAATAATAATAGATCTATGCAAAACTTGAGAGAAACAGAGACATAAAGAGGGAGATAGAGAAGGAGACACACAGAGAGAGACAGAGAGAGAGAGGGAGAGACAGAGAGAGAGAGGGAGGGAGAAAAAGGAAGGAGGGAGAGAGAGAGACAGAGAGGGACAGAGACAGAGACAGAGAGACAGAGAGAAGGGAATATAGAAAGAGATACACACACACACACACACACAGAGAGAGAGAGAGAGAGAGAGAGAGAGAGAGAGAGAGAGAGAGAGAGAGAGAGAACTAATAGAATCACCTTGAGGGGTTTGTACTCATTCCTAAGATATTTATGTTATCAATGTCTTGGTTATAGATATTTATGGTATGGCTGCCAGATTTGCAGAAGACACAAAACTGGGAGAGATAACCATGATAATTTATGACAGAGTTCAGATCAAAAGAGACTCTGACAGATTACAACATTAGACTGAATCTAATAACATCTTGTATAAGCCATCACTAATGATGTGCTGTAGCCTGTTTGTACCCACATTGTCTCTTGCCACTGACCTTTGGTTCACTTGCAATTTGGAGTCTTAGTGAGATCATGGTGCTCAATGACTAGTAGCCATCTAACAGCATGAGGAGACTACAGGTATTTAAAAATATGACTTTTAGTAGTAGGAACTAATTTGAAATTATTGAAAACTCTCTGTAGTTTTCCCCATGTATTTCAATCTTATTTCTTCTTTCTATTTAAATTAGGGCATAAATCAATGTCCATTGACAATGCCTTTCTAAAATATGTTTTCCAATAGAAAAATCAACAGATTGCTCATCTAACTATATGACACAAACATTTTTTAAAAATCATTTTTGTTTTTCTTGTGTGTCTTGGTGGAACATTCTGTTTTGAATGACCATTGGTTTCATTAATGAGACTTTGTGGTATTCTGTAGCTTCATATAATTATTTGTAGATTTTCTCTTCTTTGTCATCATCTGCAGTAGATGCCATTTGCTAATAAGAAAGAAGAGTCTTTCCATTAGCAGGAAATACTTTTATCTGGATTCTCCAGAGGATATCAGCTGTGTATGATATCATTGGTTTTGTTTTATCACAATTTTTATCATTTAAAATGTTTTCATTTTATTCCTCACAATGCTGGTGCTCAATACATTGCTAAACAAAGTTCTCTTTGTGGTAACAACTGTCGTGAACAAAATGCTTTTTAGAAATCAATAAACACTAAGTGAAGTATCATCTTAAATGTGACTATGTATAGTAGTGACCTTCTGTAGAACATTGTCTAAAAATCCAGTCTAAATCTTTGTCATATTTTTAAAATAAAAGACACCCTCACTATCTGCACAGATCACTCTTAATATTTTCTAGGGCCAAGAATGTAAGCAAGACTATTTGTGATGTGATGATTGAGCTAGTCATTGATCTTTGAAAGGTAAATGGAGACTAGCAATTAAGCAAGATTTGGAGGAGAGCAAATATTTTAATTTTCAAAAAAAGAATAGAATGTGCAAACTTTATGCTAGTCAACCTTTCTTTAGTTCCAGGTAAATTTTTTTAAGCATTATTAAAAGAACAGGCAATGAAATATTTTTTACCAAAAAAATAATAATTGTAAAAGAGTCAGCATGGCTTCATCAACAAGCTTTGTCAGACTCGTCCTTTTTTTATGTTAAAAGAATTACTAGATTGGTGCGTCAGAGTTAAATTGCATATTTTATTTACTAATACTTTTGTAGCATATTTAACAAAGCTACTCATGGGATCATGCAATTATTCATAGGAAAAGTGCAAAGATGTATAGCCTAGATAAAACAATATTTATATGGCTTTAGAACTGGTTAAATAGTTAAATGCAAAGAGTAGTTATTAATGGTTTGAAGTCAGCTTAAAGTGAACTCTAATGAGATATCCGGGATTCCCATGCTGTTCACCATTTTTGTCAATGACTTAGATAAAGATTTAAATGGCACACATCAAATTTGTCAAGTGACACAAAACTTGGGTGGATAGTTGGCATTTTAGATAACACTAAAAATTTAAAGAGATCTTGACAAGCTAGAACATTAGTCCAAACTAATAAGATGACATTTAATAGAAATAAATCCAAGATCATATACTTGGGTTTAGAAAAATCAGCTCTATAATAACACAGTTGGGAAGGCATTGCTACATAGTTCATCTGAAAAAATATGTGTTTTTTAATGAGATAAAAACTAATAGCATAATATGGTAGCTAAAAAAACACACTAAAAAACCCCCAAACAAATGCCATCTTAGCCTAAGGCAATTTGATGTTACATATAGGGAGACATAGTATTCAGAACTTGGAAGGCAATAATAAGACTATATTTAGATTGTGTTTAGTTCTGGACAACATATTTAATTTATTTAATTTCATGGTACATGAATTGGAGCTACTACCTCCACTATCAGGTTGGATATTCAGAGCTCAGCTGCTATATCTTCTCTCAGGGTCTAAGGGTAGCCTCGAGGATTTACAGGTATTTTCAGTGTTACAATTCATGAATTCCCACCATGCTTACATTTTAATTTTTTGTTAGAATTTATTGTTTTTATATCAAATACATTTCTTAATATGTCCTTCCTTTAGCTGCTCCCAGAGAGTCATCCCTTATAACAACAAAAAATTTAAAAGAGGAAGAAAAACATCAACAAAACTAACACAACAACCAAATCTGACATCATGGGCAGTGATGTATACCCATTGCATTCTTCTCAGTAAAGAAGGGAGAAAAGTGTTATCTCTCTTCTTTGGATTCATGCTTTGTTGTTACAATTTTACAACATTTAATTTTGATCATTTTGCTATTTTTCTTTCCATTTCCATTGAGAATCATCATATATGCTGGTTTCCTGGACCTATTTATTTAATTTTACATCAGTTCACGTGTCCCTGCTTCTCTGAGTTCATAGTGTAAAGGGGAAAATCACATTGTCCCTTCCTCCTTCAACTCTTAGATCTCTGGAATCCTGGGACATTTCCATGTTTTTATGGTTTATTGTGTTTTTTTTTAATTGGCATTTTATTTTTTCTCCAATTACATGTCAAAACAATTTTTTAGCATTCATTTTTACAAGATTTTGAGTTCCATTTTTTTCTCCCTTATTCCTCCCCCTCCCCTCTTCCTAAAATGGTAGGCAATTTCATATAGGTTTTGCATAAGTGCTATTATGTAAAACACATTTCCACATTAGTCATAGTTGTGAAAGAAGAAATAGATTAAAAGGAAAAAAAACACAAAAAAGAAAAAAAATAATGCTTCAATCTGTATCCAGAATTCATCAGTTCTTTATCTGGATGTGGATAGCATTTTCCTTTCTGAGTCCTTTGCATTTGTTTTGCATCATTGTGTTGCTGAGAACTGAGTCATTCATAGTTGATCATCACACAATGTTGCTGATACCATGTTCGATGTTTTCCTGGTTCTGCTTATTTCATTTTGCATATATTTTACAAATCTTTCCAGATTTTTTTCTGAAATCTGCTTGTTCATCATTTCTTATCGAACAACAGTATTACATTTCATTCATAAACCACAGATTGTTCAGGCATTTCCCAAATGATGAGTATCTTCTCAGTTTCCAATATTTTGCCATGAAAAGCTACCATTAATATTTCTGCATATGTAGATTTTTTCCCTTTCTACTTTCTTGTCAGGTAAGATAGATTTCTATATTCATCTGATTGTGTATATTATTCTCTCTTTGAAACAATACTGATGAGAATAAGATTTAAGTGATGTCCGTCTCCTACCCTCCCAACTGCCTGTATTCCCCTCCACTGTAATAGACCTTTTGCGCCTCTTCATGTGAAATAATTTACTCCATTCTACCTTTCTCTTTCTTCTGGATCCAGTGTACTCCTCTTTCTCATCCCTTAATTATTTTTTATGTCATTCCTTTGAATCCCCCTTATATCTATACCCTCTATTTATGTATATTCCTTTTAAGTACTATTAGTGGTAAAATTTTTAAGAATTATATAAGTATCATCTTTCCTTGTAGGGATGTAAACATTTTTATTCCATTGATTCCCTTATATTTTCTTTTCCTCTTTTACCTTCTTAGGTTTCTCTAGGGTCTTGATGCTGGAGATCAAAATTTTTTGTTCACTTCTTATGGAAGCTTAAAATCCTTCTATTTCATTGAATGGTTTATTGTTGAAGGGACTTATATTTTGGGATGATATAGCAAACCCTGTATAGGGTCCTTGGTCACTTCTCTTCCTCCACATTGTATTAAAGAAGAATTGACCATAAAGGAACAAAGCTGAAATTCAATAGACCTTAGAAAGAGTATCCTCTGGTGCTCTCTTCCTTCCTATCTGGACAATGTGTAACATAACTAGGAATATAAGGAGCTAGCTTTAACTATCTTGTGAGAGTCCATTGTTAAATTTTCATCATAAGTACTCATTCTTCATAAATTCTCTACAAACCAGGGCTTAATTAATTATTTATTTTGTTGGTTGTCTAGGCTTAAAATAGTAATAATGATGTAGATTAAACTTAAAAGTGTATGAATACATAATTCTCAGAAGAACCTGTTATATAAACATTGTGCTCAGTAGAAGTGCAACAGAAGACTCAGCTAATGAAGTTATTACAAAGATCTAAAAAGAATTTTATGTTCATTATCTCATTTGAACCTCATAATATCCCTGCATAGAATCCTCTTTCTCTCTTTATCCATCTCCCTCTATCTCTGTCTCTGTTTTACTTTGTCTCTACTTTTCTATCTTTGTTATGCCTGTATCTCTCTTTTACTCTATTTCTATCTTTCTACCTTTCTGTCTCTGTTTGTCTCAGTTTCTGAATTCCAGTAATTTATTGCGACTTTGAACATATATGCTGAGTAGGTTACCTTGAATATCTGGGATATGTGTGTGTATATATGTATGTATAAGTATGTGTGTGTATTTTTCTCTGAGACCAACACTGAGAGGTGGACTTTTGGGGGCAGCTACTTTGGGAGTTTGGGAGTTCCTGAGTTCTTTTTTTTTTTTTTTTTGGCTGAGGCAATTGGGATTAAGAGACTTGCCCAGGGTCACACAGCTAGGAAGTGTTGAGTGTCTGAGGTCAAATTTGAACTCAGGTTCTTCTGACTTCAGGGCTGATGCTCTATCCACTGTGCCACCTAGCTGCCCTGAACTTAGTTATTAAAAGTTATATTTTGGGAAGGACCCTCCATAGTTATCTTAGCCTTTCTTGAAAAAAATATGACCATGGACAGGAGGATAAACTCAAATGGTGCCTAATTTACGGAAAATATAGACCCTGAGGGATTCAGTACTCAACAAAGATGAATGTGAAATGCCCATTAGTGCTGTTCCCCAAAGTTACATACTGTGATGTTTCAAATATCAACCTCTCAGGAGAATATAATAGTAGTCACAAGTTATTGTTCCTTGTTATTTAAGTCTTTTTCATGTATGCTTGTGAGTCTTTTTGTGTTTTAAGCATTTCTTTTGTGTGGAAAAAGTCAATAGTGGTATTACACCTGATCTATACTGTAAATTGAATACCTTGCTACTCACCAGTTCCCTTCCCCTTTTGTGTAGAAATCCTGAACAAGAGTCAAATCTGCCTTAAAGCAATTTTCCTCAGGATTGGAAGATGGATCTGGGATGGAGTTTGGGATGGGATGGGGTGTGGGATTGGAATAAAGAGACAGGGTGAAAGAAACTTGATCCCTCCCTCTCCCTCATGATTGAACCTAATCTGTACACATAGATGTTTAGAGTTACATGGGCCTTTAATGAGAGATAGAAAATGTAAATGCCTTAGCCTCACTGAACTCAGTAATGATTTAGGTTGTTACAATCATATATTCATTGTTTTTAATACTGCAGTGATGTTTCATTATATTTGCATAGAATAGTTTGTTTAGTCATTCTCCAGTGAATGGGCATCTATTTTCTTTGTAATTTACTATTGCCAAAAATGTTATTATAAATATTTCGATGCACATAGAACCTTTCTTTTTAATCGATGAATTCCTTGGATCTAATAGTGGAATCTCTAGATCAAAGGGTATAGAAATTTTAATTTTTTTTAAACAAAATTCTACATTGCTTCCCAAATTGATTGGACCAATCCACATTTTCCCTAGTAGCAGGGATTATAGGCATGAGTCTCAACACCCAATTTCCTTTCATTCCTTTTGAATTTCTTTGTTTGCATGTTTTCTTTCAGGAATCTCTAAAGGGATGTGCATGTGTTTATGTGGGGGGCGACTGTAGGGACCACTAAAGCAATCACAAGTTCAAGTATGAGTGCAGGAAAAAGTTTATTTCTTTCTCATGAGGAAGGATGCGTAGTCTCTGATGCACACAGTGTGGTTTGAGAGACACACATACTCCCAGGCGAGGGGCAGTCCCTTTTTTATTCCCCAACATGAATTACTCTCCCCAAACCCTAGCTCCTTTTCTCATTGACTGGTGTTTCTAAAGTAAAGTAGCCACTCAGGGCCTAAATTTATTGTTAATTAGCAAGAGAATTTTGATTTATTCTGTTTTTAATCTGGGCAAGTTCATTCCTCCTTAGATAGCCTCTCCCTCACCTGAGACTCACTATATTGGTTTTTGACTTACTACAGACGCCTGATTAATTAAGAATTGAAGCTCAGAATAATCTTCCTAGTAGCAAGGTTGTAGGTATAAATTAATTGCAAATGGAGTTTCTAGGGTCACTGTCCAGTATACAACCCCTACTGTATGGTAATGGATTCTTCTAGTGGGTTAGTTCACCAACCTCCCAATTCTCCCCCCTTTTTGTTTAATATGTGTGTATATATATGTGTGTGGATATATACATATTGTATACACACATATATATACACATCTATACATGTGTATATATGTACATACATATACTATATATATAAATACTACATATGTGTATATGTAAATAAAAATAATATATATATATACACACACACATATATACATAAAACAAAAAAGTGGGAGGAGTACACTAGGGGGCTGTACACTGTACACTGGACAGTGGCCCTGGAAACTTCATTTGTAGTTAGGATAGAGAGGAAGATAGAAAAGGTTATTTAGGTGGGGTCAGCATTACAAATAGCATTTATTGATGTCTATAAACGTTAAATCCAGCCAATCTTCAATTATATTCACCATGCCATGTAAGGCAGAATGTTGGAGTATATATAGTCAGGTAAAACTCCAGATAGTTGAAAAGCAGCTTAGATGTAGTGATTGGCAATAGTTGTGCTTTCCTTTTTAACATTTTTCCTTTCTGACTGACTGTATATCCTATAGAAAAAGCTGTCCAGAAAACAAGTTCAAAGTCTGTTTTCCAGGTGTTTGTAGGATATCCTGAACTGATCTGGACCCCAGACATCGAGTAAATACAAAGAGGGATATGAATTGCAATCATCTGTGCTTCGAGCGACATATCTGGTCTTCAAGAACTGAGTTCAGTCTTCCTTTATTATGCAAGGTTGGTCAGTTGTCTCTGGGACATGATTTTTTGCTGCAGTGGCTTCCAGGGTAGTTCTATGACTTAAGTATTATTGGCAAAAGAAACTCCATGATGAAGATTTTATTCTTTTGTGATATATAAGATACAAGCCATTTTTCTGGTGATAAAAGTGGGATATTGCAAAAGGAGGACATGTACGGGCAATCACAATTCACTTTCAAAAACTCAAATGATCCCATTAAGTCTAGGTCCTCCCTTATGGAAGTTAAGCAAATCTGTGTTTTAAAAAATGGTTGCTTTGGGCCTCATGGAGGGTTTGATATGTCAGTCACTTATTATCCTGGGATTTTAAGAGAGAGAGATGTTGTTTCTAATTAAAAGCAATTAAAACAAAGGGCCCTGGACAGAAACATGTTGTGCTAAGATATTTGATGAACTCTTGGGATTATTGAAAGTGCACTTCTCACCAGTACCAGGAATGATTGTTCAGAGATTTAGGTTTTGCAAAGAAATCCACAGCTTGGTGAGAATATTCCTGCTTATATGTTAAAATTGTGCCATCTGTCTCAACACTGCAATTTTTCAGGCTTCTTATATGACATGTTTTGGGATCATCTTTTATATAGATTTTATGATGAGGCTTTTCACCAGCATATCCTGAGTTATCAAAAATTGACACTTTATAACACTTTTGGCGGACCAAGACAATGCCCTAGCTAGTGAGACTGAATTGCTGCATGTAGAAAAAAATTAAAGGAACAGATGCCAAAATAAATGTTCATAATATGCAGGCAAAGAGCTCTGACCAACAGGGTCAGCAAAACATAGCATCTTGCACATAATAAGCACTTAGTAAATGTTTGTTGAACTGAATTGTCAAACTAATAAATGTTTGTTGTTTAACTGAATGTAGAAAATGCATTCGCTGCAATATCCTCAGGTCTTTTCATTTATATAGGCTGAGACATATAGTTCAACTTGAACAGGGTTAGACTTTTATTCTGCAGGTGCAAGGATGAGGAGTAGAGATTCTTCAAGAAAAAGGGTCACCTTGAGAGACTGTGTCATTCAAAATCCATTAGAATGAGGGCTATGAACTGTCACAGCAATTCACATTCCTGGCATCAGGTCATCTTGATTATTGACATGACAGTAAAGCCCTAGAGTTGCTTCATATTCACAGGGTCAGTGGCAGTATGCCTCAGGATAGCATAATATTTGTAACAGTCATAAATGGGTATGAATGCAAAATGGAAGTCAACTCTGGTTATGGCGTATTGATAATCGGCAAAGACATCCTATTCAATAATTTCCCAGAAGGCTCATTGGCAGAGTTATTGAGGTCACTGTGTAGTTTTTAAGAT
This sequence comes from Antechinus flavipes, assembly GCF_016432865.1. Classification (NCBI taxonomy): domain Eukaryota; kingdom Metazoa; phylum Chordata; class Mammalia; order Dasyuromorphia; family Dasyuridae; genus Antechinus; species Antechinus flavipes. The sequence goes on from NC_067401.1 coordinate 377,997,245, forward strand.
TTCAGGGATTATTCAGTGGGTATTAGAGAAGCAGTGTCATGAATTTACAGTGTGGCTCTTTTATGAAGAAATTTCCATTGCCTGTTGTAACAAAGTGATGCTCTCATAGTAAGGAACTGATTCACTTCACTCAGTCAGTCAACAAGCATTTATTGTCTGCTATGGGTCAGGAATGGTGTTAAGTACTTGAGAGTAAAAAGAAAGGAAAAACAATACCTGCTCTCAGAACTCATCGTATAAGAGGGAAGACACTTTTTATGTCTCTGGTTCACAGTCTCTGAAATGATGGTATTAAATTACATGATCTCTAACGTTCCTTAAAGATCTGTGATTTTGATTTTAAATTTATAAAATAATGTCTTAACTTTTCCTTCTATTAAAATCTCTTGGGCTTTACCAGTTTTGATGCTATTTTCTCCTAAGAATCCTAATAGATCTGATCTCTCAACTCCTTCTGACCTCTCTTTGTATTATGAATCATTGGTTAATCCTTTCAGTTATATCTGACTCTTCATGATCCCATTTGTGATTTTCTTGGCAAAGATGCTTTGTTTTGTCCTTTCCTTCTCCAGCTCATTTTTAAAAATGAGGAAACTGAGGCAAATAGTGTTAAATGACTTGCCCAGGGTCGCATAGCTAATAAGTATCTGAGATCAGATTTGAATTCAAGTCTTCTTGACTCCAGAGCCCATGTTTTCTTCACTGAATCATGTAGCTACCTCTGAAAGGAGGGGAAAAGATTTCCCCTCTTTTACTGTATCTTGGGATGGTGAACTTCACTTATACTACATTAAGACATGCCTATAACAACAAACATTGATTAAGTACCTACTATGTGCTAGATGCATGTACTAAGCATTGAAGATATAAAGAATGAAACACCCTACTTTCAAAGAATTTACATTCTAGTAAAATTTATATTAATCACAAGTGTCTAGGGACACTTTTTCTAAAGACAAACCCATCCCTTTAATTGTCACTGTGTATGCAACACTGGATTATTGGTCAGCACTTAGGAGAGACTTAGTAAAGGGATGAAAATTATTTACTAGTTATTAGCCTGCAATATCTGTTCCTAAAAAGGTGTTATTTATGGATAAATCACAATGTTATTCTAAAGATAGTTTTCACATCATCTTAATCATACTACCTGTAAAATATTTGGGAATTGTTCACATGAAAGCATTTGTCGGAAAGTATATCTGGTGACCTAGTATAAAAGTGGGACTCCACTGAACCCCAAATAAGGAAGTTCTGACAGTTTTACTGATTCAATCAAGAAACCAATCAGAAGTGCAAATTAATCCATTTGAGAAGAATAAAGTATTTTGATCTTTGTTTAAAGAAAGATGACACCACAAAGGAAATAACTCTTTTAAATAGCTGAATCAGACACACCATTGGGCTACAATTTAAAGCAGTAAGCTAATTTGGAACCAGTCAGTGGTGAGAAGGATGTGTGTGTGTGTGTGTGTGTGTGTGTGTGTGTGTGTGTGTGTGTGTATGTATGAAAATTGAGAATTGCTTGCTATGGACTCTTGTTATTTATTCTTTGTTCTCGAAAAGGACCATGCCATTAGGGAGGTGATGCTATGACATGTAAATGAATTGGATTTAAGTGAGAGTGAGCTGTGCCAGCCTCACTTTCTCCTCCAGAATCATCTGGAGTCCAATGGCAAGACATAGATCAGAACAACTGGAGATGGCTCCAGAAGCAGTGGGAGACTATGGCATTTTAAAGCAAATATCATTAACAGGTCTCAGTTTGACTGAAGCAGCACCTATAGAGAGACTAAGGCTAGAAAAAAACTGAGGCAAAGAATGGCCTCTTATTTTTTTTTTTTTGACTGGATAAAAAAAGCTATGGACTCTATAAAAGATCCTTATCCTTGGAGCCCAGTAGAGTGCTAAACTAAGAGGAACTAACTAAGGGAGAAAGAAATGAAGGAATAGGCTATTGCATTGACCAGAGGCTATAAGTTACAACTTCCACATGTGTTCTCTATAATTCACTACATTATTATTTTTTCTTTAATCTTCTCAGGGTCCTTGGGTTTGCAAGGGGAAAGCATGCCCACCAGGTTGGATTGATTTCTTTTGTAAAAATTGTTCCTGCTACACCTGCTTATTAAGTACCTTTTCTTAAAGTGTAGCTGATAATCCTTAGAAAGCATGCTGGTGAAAGTTCATAAATAATTATATTAGAAATGTCTGAACTCCCAGTGCTATTCCTTTAGAAATCTGAGGGAAGTAGTAGTAGTACCTGGCAATGTGAGTAGTAGCTGGGTAAGTAGCTCAGAGATGATTCTACACTAGAATTGATTTAAATATTGAAAATACTGTAATGTATGGTGTAGTATAGTACAAGCAAAGGTATTTGGTATAGTATACTTTATTGTGGCAAGTGATCAAGAAATTTTGGATAAGAAAGCTATATTGGTTTTCTTTGTATTGGTAGACTCCTTTGGAAAATGTCTTAAATTGTTTCCAATTTCATCTTGTATCTTTGCTGCAACAATCATAGTTTTATGTCAGTTATTTTCAAGACATAAAATGTTAGATGCTATTGTTTTTGACAGTGGATTCACATGTAACTCCATGGAGCTTACCCTTACCACAGCTGTCATTGTCATGTCACCCTTAACCCAATGATCAGGTTGAAAGGATGTCACACACCATTAAGGATGCTCTGAAGTGAACCATTGAAGAAAATTTGCCCAAACTTTACAGGTTTGTCATCACCCAACATGTCACTCCTCATACAACAATAGAAGTGAGTTCTGCTCAGTTACTAATATTGTGGTATATCAAAAAACTTTCTTGATCTACTTCAACCTAATATTCTTAATGAGTTATTTGACAATCTAAGAATGTATTCTGTTTTTTCCCTGAGGCAATTGGGGTTAAGTGATTTGCCTAGGGTCACACAGTTAGAAAGTGTTATGTGTCTCAGACTAGATTTGAACTCAGGTCCTCCTGACTTCATGACTGGTACATCTATGCCACCTAGCTGCCCTGCTAAGAATGTATTCTGAAAGCACTAGTGTTCATCTGCTTTTCACTGATTTTTAGTCAAATTGTGTTGGAGTCCTGTTGTGCTAAAAACTATGGAGATGTATTCCTGTCATTCTAGTTGAATTCAAATAGTTCACATTATTTGAGATTTATAATGCACCTGGATTAATGTAGAATTATCATTTAGATCCTACTACAAAAGCTTCTTTCATGATGATTTTTCCAATATCAGAAGCATTTTTAAGTGTTAACTAAGAATGATTTTTAAAAAAAGAGTTAACTCTTGAAAGAAGACACAGTAGAGTCATGTAGTAAAAGAAATATTCTTCTCTAATGATCCAAGTGCTACCTTTTCTATATGTTGGTTTCTTCTTAGAGTCTTTCTCTTTTTAAGTACTTGAAGAGAGTCTAGAATGGAATTAATGCCATAAGATCAAAGTCAGAAGATTAGTATCTCTCTCCTTTTCATATGATAGTGAGGATTCAATATGCACCAATTAATAGCGGGTCCTATATCAATGAGTTTTGAAGCTTGGATTACATTATTTTAAAAAATTACTATGCATATTCAATTTGTAGAGAGACTTAAATGAATAAATGAAGTATAAAAAAGCAATTGGGGTGTAACATTTATCTCAGTTGTAGAGAGGAAATTTTTTTTAATTTCATAAAAGAAAGGAATTATTGAGGACAAGATAGATGTGCTCAACTACATTAACATTTCAAAAATTCTGTACAACAAAAAGTGTAATTATAGAAAAATAACATCTTAGGAAAATATTTTCAGCAAATCTGACAGATTAAAAGCTTGTTATATAAAATATACTAAGAACCATTAAAAGTCACTAATAGTAAAACTATTAGTACATCACAGCAGGAGATGAATAGATAATTATCAAAGGGGAAACAGAAAAGGTTAATAATCATTTGAATAATGTTCAATCTTACTAATGATCAAGAAGACACAAATTAAAACAATTTTGAGGTATTAACTCATAATAATTATACTGGCAAAAAAGGAAATTAAATCCAGTGCTGACAGGGTTGTGAAAGAATAGGTATATTTATTTGTTATTAGTGGAACTATAAACTTTTTTTGGAAAAAAAACCTGGCAGTACACAATTAAATTTATAAAAAAACAAACAAAAGCCAACCATACATTTTGATTCAATTATTATGTTGTTGGGAATATGCTCTTAAAGTTTTCTCAAAGATTGAAAAAAGAACTATCTGTTCAAAGTTTGTTGTTTGTTTTTTTATGTAGTTGCATTATAAGTAACTGTAGCAAATTAAAAGCATTCTAAATAGCCAGTAAGGGAATAGCTAATAATATATTTAAGACTGGTAAGTATGAGGAATAAAAAGAAACCTGAAAAGGCATATAAGTAATAATGCAAATTGAAAAAACAGAACCATTAGAATGGGAAATACATTAAATGTAATCATATGAAGAAAATCAAATGAAAATGGACAAAAAAAAACTGATTCAGGAATTAGAAAGTTATTGAAAAAAGTTACAAAATTTGAGACACTGAAATTAATTAATTTTAATGTAAATAGTTACCAAGCAAATTGAATTGTTTGAATTAACAATTCAGTTTGTTAGCATTCATGTTTAATGCTGCTTCTAATAAAACATTTTAAAATATATTAAGTATTTATCTACATAATTCTAGTCTGATTATATTTTGAACTGAAACTTTTCTCTGAATATGCCTAGGTGCCTTGTAGATAAAGGTTTTCAGTGGTTATTGTCCTTTGTTCTGGAAGAGGATCAAAATGACATCACTATGTTGAAGTTAAAGTACAGTATGATCAGCTGTGACTGATCAGACCTATATGAATATAGATTGCTATACTACAGGGTGGGCACATTAGTCCACATGAACATTTGGATTGGAGACATCTCTAAATTTGGGCATCTTATGTTTCTTTCGAGCTACTTTGTTGTGATATGGGAGCCACCTGTCAGTGGCTGCTGGAGGTCTAACTCAGACCTGTAGAATGGATCTCTTCATGTAAAATGATAATGATGATACAAGGAGACAGAGAGGCTGTCTAAGCAGTAAAGACTGCTTTGCAACTCCTTCAAGTGTTATGATTCATAGCTGTGGAAGGTCTCAGAGAATTGACCTGCCCCTTCACTTAGGCATGGTTCTTAACACTAATTCAATTCTAATTTGCTCACAGAGCATAGTACCTTCTCTGATGCAGGTATGTCATGCTGGGAGGTCTTTTGCCAGTGTTTCCAATGACATGAAATATGCATGCAATGTCATGAAAATCAATAGCACAACAAAAAATTGAGTAGGCTCTCAATAAGTATTTATTGAATGAAAAAAATAGACATAAGATTTTTCTTGCTAAATAAATTCCAAGCATATAAAGGCAGAGCATTGGTCTACTATTTGTATTTGAATTGTATGCATGTCTAAAGCTCTACCATCATTTAAGCCCCATGAAAGTAAGAACCATGTTCTGTTTATGTTTATATTCTATATTACCCTGCAGACTGTTCTCTTCTCTTATATAGAAAAATAGACAATTCCATTTCCTTCTAGGTAGAGTCTATCATAGTGTTTTGCATTAAATGCTTAAGAAAGCACTCATCAGTATCACTTCTAGGAAACTATCTGTATCCTTAAGAGATCAAAGGAAAAGAACAAAAGATTGATATGTACAAAATATTTCTAATAATTCTTTTTTAGTTGCAAAGAATTGGAAACTGAGGGGATGTCCATCAGTTGGACTGAACAAGTTGTTTATGTATGTGATGGGGCACTATTGTGCTATAAGAAATGACAAAGGATGTTTCAGAAAAACCTGGGAAGAATTGTATGAACTGATGCAATGTAATATAAGCAGAACCAAGAGAATATTGAACATAGTAACAATAAATTATAAAAGACAGTGTTAGGATTATTACAAGGTACTAATTTGGTTGTCTAATTTAGCATGGTACTTAACAGTTCTCTAGTTCAGAGTTCACACTTTTTACTGTATGAGGATGTATTCTGATGGAAGTGGATCTCTTCGACAAAAAGAAGAACTAATTTAGTTTCAATTGATCAATGCTGGACAGAAGCAGCTACACCCAAAGAAAGAACACTGGGAAATGAATGTAAACTGTTTGCATTTTTGTTTTTCTTCCTGGCTTATTTTTACCTCCTGAATCCAACTCTTCCTGTGCAACAAGAGAACTGTTCCGTTCTGTACACATATATTGTATCTAGGATATACTGTGACATATTTGACATGTATAGCTCTGCCTGCCATCTAGGGGATGGGGTGGAGGGAGGGAGGAGAAAAGTTAGAACAGAAGTGAGTACAAGGGATAATGTTGTAAAAAAAATTACCCAGGCATGGGTTCTGTCAATAAAAAGTTGTAATTATTAGAAAAAAAGAGTTCACACTTTTAAGAGAGCATATAAGAGGAGGAGCCCACTAGAGGAGATTCACAAGTCAGGATTCAGTGGAGAATATTCACAAATTTAAGAGAAGCTCACAAGCCCACTCTCTCAGAGGAGGAGTCAGATGCATTCCAACTTCGACCTTTGTGATGGCTGGAGACATTCAGAAGAAGAGAGGCTGAAGCTGGAAGAAACAAAGGACTAGTGACAAGAGCTCTCAGAACCAAGGAGAGAGATAGACCTCTAAGAAAACTAACTGGGCTATTTTGAAGGAAACAATAATTTTATTGGACTTTAACTCTTGGCTGCATTTGAGGTGCTTATTACTCTGAACTGAAACTAAGGCTGCCTCCAGAAGCTCCTCAAGAAACCTGCTCTCAGAGAACAATATATTTTAGAGAAGAACATCGCAACTTAGCAACTCTGATTGATATAATGATCTACAATTCTGAAGAATTCAAGATGAAAAATGTTATCCAGCTTCAGAGAGTGAACTGATGAACTTTGAGTTCATCATATTTTCTTTACTTTAGCTTTCTTCCCCCATCCTCACAACATGGAAAAATGTTTTTCACAACTTCATATGTATAATGGGTATCATATTTCTTGCCTTCTCAATGGTAGGGGAGGGGCCAGAGAGATAACAGAAAATTAAAAAAAAACATAAAGAGAACAAAAAACACTTGTTAAATGGAAGGATGAATGAATGAATGAACTTAGATCTCCCCTTCAGCTTAAAATGATCATATAAAGATGTGTTTGTAAATATGAAACTTTGCAGATAAAAATGAATGATAAGAGTGGGTATGTGCTTTGTGGGTATATACACCTCTATTTATGCCTGTTGGTTTGCCTGTTAAAATGGAAGTTACATGAAGGCAAGGACTGTTTTATTGTTACCTTTGTATCTCCATTGTGTAATGTAGTGCTTAAGATAGAGCAAGTTCCTAAAACATTCTTGTAGATTGATAGAATGATTGAATATTTACACGGATCTCAGAATCATTCTCCTTATGGATCAAGCACTTGGGCTTACATGGTCACATGCTGAGTTCAAGTTGACTATTTCCAGCTGATCCTCTAACCCTATCCATTAATTCCCCACAGCTCTGGTGAAAGGATTACCATTATTGGATTTTTAACTTTGAAAATTAAATCATTACTCTTCATGGAAGGATTCCTGACCTTTGTTGTGCTTACATACTGAGGGAAGAAGAATTGTCCCAGAAAGTAATATGAAGTTCATAGCAATAGCTATGGCTGTGGACCCTCAGATCATTGTTGACCAATTTATTCTTGATGTTTCCTGTGTTTGAACAATAGAGCAGGATGCCCATGTGAACTTGAATATGATTTAACTAGAAAACACACATAAAAAAGACTTCTCTGATTGCCTTCTCTGGACTAAAGTGCCAGCAGATAAAAGATAGAAAGAAAGGCCATTGAGGACTACAGACCACCGTACTTATGCTGATTCACTGTGCTGAAGTTACTGCCATATTTCTGCCATTCTCTGAGGTGTCAGTTTGAGTGAGTAGAATTATTTGAATGGGCAGTCTAAGGAAAAAAAAACCCTAATTTGAAAAATTGTTCTGTAGTAGCCAGGGTCTGTCATTTACACACAGGACCCCCCAGACTAGCCATGCGTCATTTAAAGTATTCTCTATTTGCATCAACTGAAAAAGTATAGGTCATGAATTCCCACAAATAAAATGTTTTCACTAGTTAACCAGAAGATACAATTTGTTTATAATGAAGGTATTTAATGAAATGACATAATAACAAAATTATTGATAGAATATTTCTACAAATACATATAACATCATTGGAGAGAGTAACACACCTAAGGAATATATAGGAAACACATTTGACCATGATATACATATGAAGACACAAAATGTATATTTGATGCTACTGAACCCATGACATCTTCTGATAATTTTATTGTGCTGCTCAATCTGGTCCAGTTTCCCACTAGGAGTGTAATTTTTGTTATTTGTCAGCAATCACTCCCTAAGGTTTCTCAGGTTTCTTTGGCTTTCACAAAAGGATATTAATTTATAAGATATAGTAAGAACAAATATACAAATATTACTTCCAACATCTTAGTGACATACTTTGAATTAAGTTCCTATATTCCTATATAATATTGATCCCAGCAAGTTTATGTCCAAATGATGCAGGATTGTTAAAAAAAAAAAGTCCTTATTCCAACTTTTTCCACTTCCCGGGGTTCAGATGGTCATTCCTGAAGGCTACTTCTTGTTAGTCAGAACATCCGAGCTATGTTGGCTACTAAACCTCGACTCTGACTCTTAAATTTTTTGTGGATTACTCCCATGACAATTTGACACTTAAAATATTAGTGACTGTATTCTCTTTGCTTAGAATAAACACACAAACAAAGAAATTCAGAAACCAAGGTCTGAAATCTTTTCAAAGGACCTCATGGCTTCAGAGGTCTCTTTTATAACTATATATATATATATATATATATATATATATATATATATATATATATATACATATATATAATTTATATAATATAATTTATATATAATTCATATAACATATATATAATTATAAATATATAGAAATATATATAATTTATATATTTATATAATTTATAAATAAAAGCATTATTTCTCACCAAATGAGAATGGAATCAGACCACCAGAGTGCAACTGAAACAAGAATGGCCAAAAAATTAGGTCAAAACCGACATAGGTTTTTGAAGATGCTCACTATGAATTCAAATGAAAATGATTCCTTCTAATAAGGTTAATATTCTGGATCCAACTGTAGAATGATTACATATATTCCACAGTCTAAAACACTTCCAACTACTGCACATCACAACTCTGGTGAAAGAAGGTTTCTCAGTTTCTTCATATGGAGAGATATCATCGGAGGCTTTCTGAATATGCTCCAAAACCGCTGTTACACTATATAAAAAGTAGATTATTTCCTAGTGACTCAATTTCTTGGTTAAGGCTAATTCTTGACAAGATTTTCAGTGAGTTCTTCACTGAAAGAGGAAGGTAGCAATATAGGTGAAACTGTAAAAGTGCAGAATAAAAGTCACCAGCTCCAGTATTGCCCAGTTCTCAAATAATTGTCATAGCTGTCAGGATATGATGGAAAAGGAATGTGATTACTCAAAAGAAAATATCCAGGGGGCTCCAAAGAATTGGAAGCAGAAGGAGTCAAAAAAGATGGGTTAGGGTTAAGCTAAGGGGTTTCCATGCTCTAGAGTGCTGCTGTCTTGTATATGGTAAATAAATGAGGGATCAAAACCCTGAAGCTGAGTTTACACACTCCTAAATAGAATGGCAGTTAGGTGGAGCCATAGTGCACAAGTGAAAGATTTGAAATCAAGGAAGATTCAGCATCCCCAGTTCAAGTCAAACCTTATGGGCAAGACACTTAACCCTATTTACCTCAGTTTCCTCATCAGTAAAATGAGCTAGATAATAAAATGGCAAACCGTCTATTATCTTTTCAAGAAATTCCTCAAAGAGGACCTGAAGAGTCGGATACAATTGATGGACGAAATCTCCCAAAGCCTCCCTCTAAGATAGTGGAAAAACTATAGAAGGAATTAACAGCTAAGTGGAAAAGCAGCAGAAGGAAGCTCAGTTAAAAAAAAAAAAAAAGATGCCCAGCAGATGATATCAGCAACCACTCTGGAGAAGAAATAAAGGACAAGTTCAGAAGTGGGGACATTATACAACTTAGATAAAACTCTGAAAATATGAGCTGTCCAGGCTACATGGGTCTATCAGGGGTCCTCAAACTACGGCCCGCGGGCCAGATGCAGCAGCTGAGGACGATTATTCCCCTCACCCAGGGATATGAAGTTTCTTTATGTAAAGGCCCACAAAACAAAGTTTTTGTTTTTATTATAGTCTGTCCCTCCAACAGTCTGAGGGACAGTGAACTGGCCCCCTATTTAAAAAGTTTGAGGACCCCATAAGTAGCACAGAATTTATGAAAACATGCAACTTTTATGTTAAAGGATGATTTCCTTATTTTCCTTGCATTCCATAGTAGGTACTCCATAAAAGCTTATTGAATAGAATCTTAAGTAAATGCTCATTGCTTTATAATGATTTTATGTTTTCTTAGTAAAGAAATTTAGTGAATCTGGGGCTCACAAGCTCTCCCCTGAGACTGAGGAATACTTCTTGAGTTCCACATGAGGTAGGTCTTAGGTATTATATGATTATTTTCAAAGCCCTAAATTTAAAGGACCCCTTCAGAAACAGAACAGAGTAGGGTCAGAAGTAATAAATAGGACAGTGAGGGCATCTGGATTTGGAGTCAGTTTTCAAAATTTTTATTATTTGAATGACCTTGTGTAAATTATTTACATTGACTGGGTCTTAATTTCTTCATCCATAAACTGGAGAGTTTGGTTTTGATGGTCTCTAATGTCCTTCCCATCTTCTGTTCTATGATCTAAGTATTGACTCTATCATTAATTAATTATATGACCTTGGGCAAATCCCTTACTCTGTGCCAGGCTTATGTTCTTGACCTAAAAAAATAAGGGCTTTGGATTTAATCATATTGAAGGCCCCTTCTATGCCCAAGATTCTGTGATTCTAACCTTTGTTTGATGCACAATAAAGAAGCCCCCTAGGAAAGAAGTCCTCTCTTTCCTCAGGATTCCTAAAAAAATAGGGTCTCAGAAGGTGAGCTTTACTTGATTGGCTGGGGTTCTCAGAAGCTATTTGCCTTGGTCTGAATGCCTTAGTCTTAAGGGATCCTTCTATGGCCAGGAAACAGAAAGCAACTTAAAAGTGAAAAGGATTCCCACTTTGAATGCTAAACAGGATCTTAATTTCCCCTTGAATCGGCAAGCTTTATATTACAGGTCTGCTGGTGGCAGATAGGGGGAAACCTTGGCTATAGCTGAGTTAAATATGACTGGAATTTACGGCTGAATAAAATGTGCCAGATTAATAGGGTTTCTTTTCCCTGAGCCATAAATTGCAAGGCCCCAAGCCAGGTCCATTGCTAAATCTTCTGCCTGGGCCTCCTATCCTGAGCATTTGAGGAGTACTTGCCTGGCAGTCCAAGGTTGGTGCAAATAATGATCTCACCACTGGCTTTTCTCTGACAAGGCCTCAAGGTTGAAGGGCAAAGAGAGCTCAGCTAACTCTTTGGCAGCCACAGTAATAAAGACTCCAACAGGAAATGAGAGGCCTCCCAAAAAAACAAGAAAAAATATTGTCCTTTCCTCAAATCATCTCTGAAACCTACTGGGGTTTGGTGCTTAAAAGGGAGAAAAGATGGAGAGAAGGGGGAGAGACTAAGAGCAACTCATTTGAAGTGATTAAGTGCTCAGTATGTAGAATGGCTATACTGGAAATCAGAGATATCTGACTTAAAATTCTTCCTCAGATTCTTACTCACTGTGTGATCGTGGGCTAGCCATTAAACTATTATCAGTCTTTATTACCTTATCTATAAGATGAAGATAATAATAGTCTTTAACTCAAATGAGTGAGGATCAAATGAGATACATGTGAAACTCTTTGCAGTCCTTAAAGTCTATAATAGTAGCGATTATGATGATGATGTGAATGGGGTGTTCAGGGAAGACAAACACTTCTGGCATGAGGGCTTGCTGAGCTCTTTACAGGGCTGTTCATCCACTTTTGTTGTCTACCTGACACCCAACTCTCTCACATATGGCTCCAAGAAGGTTTCTTCATCCATAAAATAGTGGTAATGAGAGCATCTGCCTCGGATTTGAGTTGGTATAAAGGTTCAATTACTGCTCTTGCAACGAGAGGGCCAGGTGCTTCATTTATTTCCATTCCTCCTCCCCAACAGTTTCTCACCAATTAGATCATGCTGAGAGATTTTTGACCCTTCAATCTCTAGACTTTGTATCCTGGAATTCTTCCATTAGGAAGTATATAGTGAATGCTTTTCATTCTTTCATACAGTCATTAGTGAGAATAATAGCTGATATTAATATAACTTGTTTTGAAGTTTGTAAAGCAGTTTTTATGAATTATCTCCTTTGAAATATTACAACAACCCTTTGAAATGGGTACTGCAAAGATTATATTCATTTTATTGATGAAGAAATAGGTTCAGCGAGATTGAGTAACTTGTTAGTAAATAAATATAAGAGATGGGATTTCAACTTAGGCATTTTTGAATTTAGGTTAATTATGCTAACCAGGATGCTATGCTCACTCAAAAGTTGCTGGAGAAATGGAAGTAACTGGTAGCTATGATGCTTAGAGCCACTTTTTTCTTCTACTCATAGGACTTGTCTTTGGAAATGAATCCAAGTGTTGTTGGAGAAGCTGTCTCCATAATTAGCAGAGTACTCAGGAATCTAAGTGATTGGCGTGCAGGAAGGGGAGGAGAGGAAAAGGATCAGCTTGTCTCTCAAGACCATCTCCAGCTCCATTACTCTATAATTCTAAAGGCTAGAAAGACCCTCCAAAGGTCATCTCAATTATTCCCCTGCCTTCAAGAAGGATTATATCTTCTGAAGAGGTCTGTTATGCTTCTGGGGTATATGGAAAAATTTGGTAAGGATTAGATTCTCTGCTGGGACAGCAAAAAGGGAACTTAATAAATGTTTACCTTCTTTAAGAGAAAAATAAAAGGACGATTTTATTTTATTCTGTCTAGATAGATAGTAATGATTGGCAGCATTTTCCACTATTTTCCTTAGAAAACTTATGTTTAGTGCTTTTGCCTCTACTCCAGAATCAGCAGATGAAATGTATTCTTCCTGAACATAAACTAATCTCAAATTGGACCAGTCTCTGTCCCCTTACAATGCATTACAGTCTCCCAACTCAATGCTTTTGTTTGTACTGTTCACCCTGCTTAGAGAGTCCTGTTTCCGCTTTTTTATATGCTGATATCAGTCCTTTAAAACTTATCACAAATGCCATATCTTCCATGAAGTCCTTGATTCGTCCTTACCTCTCAGGTCAATCAGTCAACAACAATTGTAAACCCTTATTATCTCCCAGGCACTAAGCTAAGGGCTGGATATACAAAGATAAAAATCTACATTCAAGAAGCTTGTGTTCTGCTATAAGAACAGGGAAGACAACTGTAAATAACTATGCATGTATAAAATATATAAAGTGTAAATGGTATATTAATTAATCTCAGAGGGAAGGCAGTACAGAATAGGATGGGGAGGTACTGTGATAATGATAGAAAGATTCAGACAAGACCTTATGCAGAAGGTGGGATTTGAACTGATTCATGAAGGAAACCAGGAAAGCCAGAAAGTGAAGGTGAGGGAAAAGAACATTTTAGGTATGGGGGTTTGAAAGATAATAAAAAGATGTGGAGATGGGAGATGATGTTGATGACATATCTTTTGTGAGGGAAAGTGAACAGACTACTTCATCTTCATCATAGAATGTATGGGAGTCAAATAAAAAAACACTAGAAAGGTAAGAGGGGTCAAGATTAATTACAAAGTGAAGTAAATGGAAAACAAGATTTGAGATTTTATCCTGATGTTTTCGTTCTCCTACTTGGCACAGGATAACTTTCATAGTAATATTAAGTAACTCCACAATAATAAATAACTTAATAAAGGTTGTTGAATAAATGAATGAAGCAAATATTTACTATCTACTCTCTGCAAGGTGATATGCTAAATATTGGGTATACAAAGACAAAATTTTTAGTGTAGATACATGTATATAAATAAGTTTGTTGTAAATTAAATTGATGACAATCAATTACAATCGGGAAGATAAAAGGAGACTTCAGAGGTGAAGAAACATATGGAGTGATTTCTGGAGGAAGATCTCTGAAGGTGATCTCTAAAAGATGGTGATCAACATGGAGTGCATTCCAGGAATGAGAACCTACTCTTATGAAAGTACAGAGACTGGCTCTCTGACCTATCTTCCTACTAGACTGGTATCTCCAGAAGAGTAGGGATCATGTCTTATCTCAACTGTGCATCTTCCCCAGATCCTAACACTGTACTCTTGGCAGCTAGATGGCATGCAGTGAATAGAGTGCTAGGGCTGGAATCAAGACTTCCCAAGTTCAAATCCAGCCTCAGGCATAACTGCTTGCCACAGATATTAACTGAGAAGTTGAGATTTCTCCATTGTACCACTTTGTTGCCATGGGTTTAAATCCATGTTCTGCCATGGACAACATGTATGACATTGGCAAGTCATGTGATTTCTCTAAACTTTCATTTCTCCATCTGTGAAATGAGGGGATTGGATTAGATGACTTGTTTTTGTACTCTCACTGTAGGATTCTATGGTGCTATGGAGAAGAGGTGAGTTCTTTCTTCTCTATATCTCAGGTCTTTCTGTCTCTGTGTCTCTCATTTTACTAATTTACATAAGTTTAATTACTTTCTAAATGATGGCTACTCTCAGATCTATATTTCTTTCTATGGCTACTCTCAGATCGTTATTTCTAACGAGTTCCAATCTTGAACTTCAATTCTACATTGGCCAATTGGCCACTGAATATTTTGAATTTGATCTCACAGGCATTTCGAACCCTGACTGTCCAAAATTGAACTCATTATCTTTACTTTCAAACTCACTCCTTTTCCCAAACTTTCCCCTTTTCTATTGAGGCTGCCACCATACTTCTTATAACCCAGGTTTCATCCTCATTTTACTCACTCCAACTATACAAGCATTTGTCAAAATTTGTTATTTCTGTTTTCACAATATTTGAATCCTTCTCTGTAATGCTGGAGAAACTGAGCAAGATAACGATTAGAGAACAATTTAATAATTTGTTTAAAAGGGAGAGATTTACTGGGACCAAATGGATCCATGGTTTGGCCCCAGGTCTGAATGAGACTATTGTCTCAAAGGATCCAGCAGTGAATGTCAGATACAAGATTCTTTTATAGGGTAACAAGAATAATAACATAATGGGGGAGGTACCTGGATAGGGATGACTTAATGAGGGGAGGCACCTAGGATGACATAATGGGAGGTACTGGAGAGGCTCCTGATATTCTAATGATGTCTAAAATGGATAAAGACCTTTATCCCATCAAACATTAAGAGGGAATGATTATAACCTGAGGCAGAGTAACTGAATAAGACAATTAGGGAAACTGGGTCAGTCATTAAAAGGAAACTGTAGCACAACACTCTTCAGTCACATAGTCAATACTTTGAAGCCCTGGTTACTTCTGATCTATATTCTTACAATGGCTTCCTAATTGAATTCCCTTCATCCAAGGCCATTGTCAGTAGTCCTGATCTATATCTGGCCTCTGGCTCTGGAGGGGAAAGTGAGGTAGGTGACCTTGCACAGCCCTCCTTCATTTAAATCCATTCCCTGATGATATGGTCTTCTTTGAGAATGAAGAACAAACAATAATAATTTAATTCCCTGCCTCAAAATTCTCCATATTTTAATCCTTATTCCACCCAGCAACTAAAGTGATTTTCCTTAAATACAGGTGTGACCATGTTATTGTTATGGTTGATGATTAGTCATTTTTCAAGCATGTCTGGCTGCCCATGACCCCGTTTTGAGTTTTCTTCCTAGAGATACTGGAATGGTTGGCCATTTCCTTTTGCAGCTCATTTTTATATATGAGGAAATTAAGGCAAACAGGGTTAAGTGACTTGCTCAAGGTCACACAGCTTGGTAATTCACTGAAGATAGGATTGAATTTAGGTCTTCCAAATCTAGAGCCAACATGCTACCCAATTTGTCACCTATATATCCCTGCCTATGTCACTACCCAGTTTGGTACACTCCACTGGATCCCCTTTACCTCTAGGATCAGAAAGATACTTCTCTATCTGACTTTTAAGGCCTTTCACAACCTGTAATAAAACTACCTTTTTCTCTTTATAATACATTACTTCCTTCCATGCACACTATAATCTATCCAAACTGCCTTTACTGTTCCTTATGCATGACATGCCATCTCACATTTTTGTGCTTTTGTACTGGCTGGGTCCCATGTTTCAAATATATTTTCCTCACCTACACTTGTTAGAATTCCTAGATTCCTTTTAAAACTCAGCTCAAGGAAAACCTTCCTGATCCCTTCTGCTGCTAGAGTTACCCACTCACAAATGAACTTTTATCTATTTTATATTTTTTTGGTCTAAATTTATAGTAATGTAGGTGCTGCTTCCTTCCCAGATAGATTGTAAACTACTTGAAAACAAAGACTCTCTCTTCTGTCTCTGTATCCCTGCTTCCTAGAGATAAGCAACCTGATGAATTTAATAGGTGTTTAATAAATATTTGTTCTTGATTGGTTGATTTCATAAAGATACAACAGCTGTAGTGTAAAAGAGATTATATAAAAGGTTTCAATGTAATGAAGTGTTGGATGTATCCTTTTGGTGCTTTCTTCTCTTAATAAATTCTTCCTCTCTCCCTTCCTTCTCCTTTCCCTCCCCACTCCCTTTTTTCCTTCCTTCCTTCCTTCCTTCCTTCCTTCCTTCCTTCCTTCCTTCCTTCCTTCCTTCCTTCCTTCCTGCCTGCCTGCCTGCCTGCCTGCCTGCCTGCCTGCCTGCCTGCCTTCCTTCCTTCCTTCCTTCCTTCCTTCCTTCCTTCCTTCCTTCCTTCCTTCCTTCCTTCCTTCCTTCTTGCCTTCCTGCCTTCCTTCCTTCCTTCCTGCCTTCCTGCCTTCCTTCTTTCCTTCCCTATCTGTTTGCAAATTCAAAAGATCCTCTAAATTTCCAAATTCTTTATGATGTCAAAAAGCTATGGGACTTTAGGCTATAGTCATTTCACATCTTTGAACCTGTCAATTTACAAAATAAGGAGTGTGGGTCATATGATTTCTCATGTTCCTTCTAGAACTAGTTTTTTCTGATTTTGATCTTTACTTTGGGTTAAAATATATGTAAGGAAGATTGATCAGATGATTTCCCTCATTGATTTGAGGAGTGTCCAGGTTAATTCAATGACCTTACAAGTGTAATCGGGGTCCAATCACTGGTGTCCAATCCTTATGACTGTTCCCAGTGTGCTCTATCTAATTCAGTTTCCTTAAGAAACTTAGTCTTTAGAATAAATGAGGGAGTATTGGACATGCAATGACTTTTTACAATTTGAAAGGTCAGAGTATCAGAAAGGAAAGTGACTGAGAGTGGACTTTTATTTTACATTTGGATATCTTGAAAGGGGCATTAATTTAAAGGGTGATGACATTTCAGATATTATATTGTAATGTTTCATCCTGATGAGGATTGGCACAGGACAGAGAGTTGTGGGAACCTCTTCTGGTCAGTGCAGTTCCTTTGTAAAAGTATTTAAGAACCTGAAGAGTTAGACTGGCAAAAGGAAGTTTATTGGCACTGAGAAGTCAACTTTTGCTAGAAGGCTGACTTCCTCAGTGGCAAAGTACTGACAGAAAAGTAAAGGTGTAGTACAGAAATCCTGGCAGAGAGATAAAGAGGGGTTAATGCTGAGAAAAGGGTGCCTTCTCAGTGGGCAGGGAGCCCTCAAAGGCAACTATGCCAAGGAGAGGCCCCTTGGCCTGGCATGTTCCTTCTTTGAGCCTCTGCAAAGAAATGAGCAAGCAGAAACCTATTTTATCTTGGCTGGAGGATGGGGACAGTTTGAATTGAAATCAGACTGAAATCTTCCAATTGAATAGAAGATTTCCAATTGAATGAGTGTCCCTGGACTAATCTTCAACTCAATAGAGAGTGTAACAGAATGAAACTACTTATCTTGATTACCTGGGGTGTGTCTTTTGCAGGGGAGAGCTTCTAAGAGTTCAAGGAGAATTTCTCAAGTATTCCTCCCCAAAGTCAAAGGACAGATTCAGGGTTGCCCCCACCAATCCCAACAGTTCAGTAAAAATGTTTAATACTAATTGTGCTGTTGTTCAGTCATGTCCAACTCTACATGACCCCATGTGAAAAGGTTAGGTTCCCCTAAATCCCCTTAGGATTTGGCGCAAAATAGGGAGTTTTGGAAACCCCCTTCTGAAAGCACAGAGGTCCTTTGCAAAGGAATTTATGAAGCAAAAAGCTAGATTGATAAAAATAAATTTATTATTGACATTGGGAAGTCAGCATTTGTTATGCATGAATAGAAAGACTGAATTCCTTAGTGGTAAGGTCCCATCAGAGAAGTAAAGTTTCTAGTAGAGAAATCCCAACAGAGAGGTATAAAGTCTTGTTAAGGAAATAGGTGACAGAGTTAAGAAAGGGTAACATGTGAAAGAGAGTATCATTTCAGCGGGCAGAAGGTTCCTTGGCATAGCATGACATGGCATTTTAGGTCCTCTGCAAGGACTGAGCCCCAAATTGGCTTAGTTTATGGCTATAAGCTATGGGGACTGGGCAGCTTGAGCTGGAATTTGAATAGAATTGAATGAGTCTCTGGGCTAATCTTTTAATTCAGTAGGGTTGGAATTCTCCAGCTCCGGACTCAACTAGCCCCACTTAGATAACAGAATGACGTTGTTTGTCCTGTTTCCCTCAGGTGGGGTCTTTTACAAAGGCCAGGATTCAAGGAGAATCTCTCCTTCAAGGAGTTTTAGAGAGAGTTTCGGGGCTCCCCTTGTCAACTGGAGTCTATGGTATTTTCTTGGCAAAAATATTGGTTTGTCATTTCCTTCTCTGGCATATCTTTATTTCATGGATGAGGAACTAAGGCAATCAGGGGTTAAATGACTTGCCCAGAATCATGCAGGTAGTGTCTGAGGTTTGATCTGAACTCAGATATTCTTATCTCTTAGACTGCTGCCTTACCTACTTAACCACCTAGCTGCCTCTTTCTAAGTATTACTCTTTTCAATTTACAGATTAAGACTGAAAAATGTAAAGTAAATTACTTTTCAGAAACCCACAATTTATACTTATTGGAGTAAAGATTTCAACCAAAGAATTCCAGTTTAAGACTTATTTGCACCACACTGTGCCAACCACCAAAAAGGAAAGTCGATCCTTATCTAAAATAATACTCCTGTCACCATACATACAGAACTGAACATAGTATTGATGTAATAGAACTGACTCAGTGTCCCCCGGATCTTTGGAGGGTTGGGCCTGGTTTGAAAAAACCCTGAAGCTCAACCCCTCCAGGCTTCTGGGAGCATCTCCACCTTTCTACCTGGTTCCTACAGGAACCTTCTACCTTCAATTGATCTGGGAATCACTTTGACTTCAGAAACACTCATCACCCTTATTGATTTGCAAATTAGCCCCTCAATCCCCAAGCCTTGAAGAGTAAATAAAATTAGAACTCTATAACCCAGTCTTTGCTATCTTCCTAATCTGGAAGGGGCCCACTGAGAGAAAGAGCTTCTCAGTAAAAATAAACCCATTTTCTCCAAACCTCTCTTTAAGACTGGGACTGAATTCTTTTGCAAAACCCACAACAAACATCCTGGGTACCCCTATGGCTGTTACGGTATCTCACTCCTCAATAGTATTAACTTCTATATATGTTACTTTTTTTCCCCCTTTTTTTTAAATTACAGAAGAAAGACCTGCAGTCTTGTGATACTTACTTTTTGTGTGATGTTAGGCAACTCACCGAAGTGCTTTGAGCTTATTTAGTTTTTAAAAATGGAAAATGAACTTGATGACTCTGAGGTCCTTTTTAGTTCAAATTCTGTGCTTCTGTGAGTCTATTCATTATAGTCTGCACAAGTAAGTCATATGTTGGGAATCGAGGGAAGGCTGAAGAAAAGAGACAGGATAACAGATAGTAGGGGTCATAAGGATAGTGCTAGATTTTGTTTGTTTTTTAACAAGGAAAGAAACTGAGACTCAGAGATATAAAAAACCCTTCAGAGACACAGTGTATCACAGGCAGCCAGAACTGCAATGTTCCTCTCCTGACACACAAACCAGGTATTTATTCCTTCAGGAAGTACTGGTCAGGATTTTCTACAGCATCTAAATCATCCAACCGTCTAAATCAGTTTGCTCATAATTGAAAGAGAACTCCTTCTGACAGCCCCCCTCCCTGCCACTTCGTAAGTGTCTAATTGCCTAATACTTCTCAAATCGGAATAATTAAACTGGAGCAGTATTTTAATAGGTCTCAGGTCAGGCTCCATAGATGGCTTTCCCGGTCAATTTCTTCCCTGTTTACCACTAATCTGGGGGAAAGGAAACTGTCCTCAAGTGGTTCATTTGCATCCAAACCACTATAATTTGTAAGTAAATAGGAAAGCTTTTAAATGCAAAGGAGCATCAGAGAGTTGTCAGAAAGGACTGACTGCCTTTGATCCCTCAAACCACTGGAACCAGTAATATTCTCAGGAGATGCACTTTCTTCTCTCCAATTACACCCCACCCTGAAGGGAACATTTTGTTGCCCCTCCCCTTAATCTTTCATTCTATTACAGTCATTAAAAGCTCTGAAACCTGTGGACTCTTCTTCCTGGGAAGCTTTTTATGATTACCAATATGAGATGTGATTTCAAGGACTTAGTAGTGCATTTTAGAACTGGAAAAGAAACAACATAATTCTAGTCCAACTCTTTCATGTCAGAGAGGAGGCTAGGTAATTCAGTGGATAGAGCATTGGGTGGGGAGTCAGAGAGACACTAAGATACTTACTGTGTGACCCTCTGCCTCAGTCTGCAGTAAAACACTTTGCAAATCTTAAAGAGATATATAAATGCTAGCTATAATTGTAACAATAGTAGTAATCTGAAATTTAGGAGAGGTAACTAGTCTAAGATTACATAGCTTTCTAGTAGTAGAGCTAGGACTAGAGAATAAATGCTGGATCTCAAATCAGAGCTCTTGATGAACTCTTACCAGCTCTGACAAGGGCAGAAACAGTATTTTAAGATGCATATGTGTGTTGTATACATGTGTGTAGAAGGTGGGATGAGGTTGATAAGTAGAAAGAGTACTAGGCTTAAAGTTACAATATGAGCTTAAATTGCAACAGTTATTATTTATGTGGTCATAATCATCAGCAAGTCACTTCATCTTCTTGAGCTTCAGCTTACTCACCTAAAAATGAGGTACTTGCACTCTCTCATAAGATTGTGATGATAAGAATTAGTGTGGTACCATGGACAGAGCACTGGATTTGGAACCCAAGGAAGGGAATTTGAATCCTGGCTCTACTTCCCTGCTTTGTCTTTTAGACTCTGCCTCTTATTATCTTGAGCAAGACTTTCTAGGTAAGTTTTGGATGGTTGAAAGACCCAGTAGTAAATGACAGGTGGCTTTTTCAGTTCTGTCTTAATTGCAGGCCAAACAATTTGCTTGACATTTTCCCACTGAATTGGCTGGTTGAGTGAACTGCCAGAGTCAACTCATTCTCTCAATAGTGTTGATTGAGACTCAGCTGCAGGCTACAATGCTGGGTAAGTCTGTTGGGTCATTGCCAGCTCTCCAGAGTTGTGGCCTCCTTTAACATTGTCCCCAGGTCTACATTCCAGGCCAATTAAATATTTGTAGAGGCCACTGGTGCATTTGCATGAGATCTTCATTACATTTACATGGTGTTTGCATATAATTTATAGGTATCTCTGTAGAATCTATTTGATTCCCAGGAAGTTTTCAGCTTAAAATTTTTATTTATTTACTTATTTGCTCCGTAGAAGGCCTACTCATGAATTTCATTCTCTTTCTTTCCTCCCAACTTTTACTGACCTAGATCCCCTGCATCAGAATTGGTAAATAGGAAGTAGGGAAGATATTTAGGGATGAAGTTGTTGCCTTCTTAAAAGTGCTTTGGAATTTTCAAGTGAGACAATTGTCATAAGTGTGAAGTATTTAGACTTTTATGGTTCTGGAAATCATATTAAATCTTTTTTTTTTTTTAAATCATGTTAAGATTTACAAAGAGTTTTCTAGGTATGCTTTTTCCCCTATCTTGTCATGATCCAGATCATTATTTTATTTTTCATCTTTATTTTGTACTCACCTAGGACTCTGCCCCTTTGGAGAAGAGGCTCTAACAAGTTATCTTTTACCTTATCTTTTTCAGAGTTCAGTTTCCATACTTCTCTATTTCAATCTCTCAATTCCCAACTATGCTCCAATGTCCAAACCTCATCTATTTCCCCCTCCTTCACCTCCACTTTATGTGTGGTCTTCATCATTAGAATGTAAGCACCATGATGTCAGGGATTGTCTTGTTTATTTATATTTGAATCTTCAGGCCTTTGCACAGGGCTTCTTAGCACATTTGATAACTCTTAATAAATGTGCTCTCTGTCTCTGTCTGTCTGTCTGTCTGTCTGTCTCTCTCTCTCTCTCTCTCTCACACACACACACACACACACACACACACACACACAATCAACCTTGTGCTCTGATGTAGAGGGTAAAAATCATATTACCCTCTTTTATAGGTAAAAAAATGAGATTAAGTAGTTTGCCTATTACACTAATCACAGCAATTCCTTTCTCTCAATACCAGGCTGTTCCTTAGAGAACTATATGGACCTATGGTACTCATGATTCAGTGGAAAGAGCACTAGAACCAGTTTCTTCTCTAAAATGGTAATTGAAAACACCTGTATTGCCTGCCTCATGGAGTTGTTATGCAGCAGGTGGTATGTCAATCTTAAAGAGATGCATAAATGTGAGATTGCTATGATTATAATTATTATTGTTATTGTTTGGAATAAAAAGAAAATTCTAGATCTGCTATTTACTAGCTCTGTCTAGCTATGAGTAAATTACTTTGTCTTCCTGGGCCTCAGTTCTGTCATTTATAAAATATAGAGAAGGGATGACTTCCAAGGTCATCCTTTTAGCTTTAAGTTTCCCATTTTTATGTAATGGGGTACGTGAAGAAAGAAGGAGAAACATTTATAATATAAAACTAAAAAGATGAGTTTCCCTTTTAGTGAGGAAAAATAATCATTTTAAACAAATTTCTGTCTCTCTTTCTCAATTTCTGTGATTAGTTTTCAATTTCTTTCTATGTGATTAGTTCTCAATTTCTTTCTATGATAAATCCCATACATTAGGTACAACAAGTAAGCAATTCTGTTTCCTGCTCACTTTTAACTTCATTCCTTCACAGTAACAGAAACCTCACCAATCAAGATGGATCTGATTCTGCCTGTCTGCATCTTACAATGGAAAAAGCATCTGTTAAAAGCAGGTAATTGTCTGGATGCAAAGCTTAACTTTCTGATGGGAGGGATTTGTGGTGTATCAGGAGACAGACATACCCTGGAACATCATATTATGTTAATTTTTCTCCATCATGTGTATGTGATTTGACAAGGTCTAATATGATATGACTATGTGACATTTAAGGGAAAACAGGCAGCAGAGGGCTGTGGGCCTGTCCTTCATTCCCACACCAAGGAACTTTGACAAGTTGATTGTCTTTATTATACTAAGAACCTGGAGATCCAGATGCATTTATAAAATGAAGAGATTGGCCTAGAGGACCCTTATGTCTCCTAGCAATTTTCCAGCTACTATCTCTATGCTTTTGCCCAGGTTATTTCCCAAGCCTAGCATATTTGCCTTCCTCACCTTATTGTTACCTCTTCTAACTCCTGTTTTTGTTAGGTGTCAACTCAAACTTACTCCTAGAAGAGACTTTGCTTCATTTCCATTTATTATTATCGTTCTCTTCCTAAATTTATTGTTATTGTTCAGTCATTCATCAAGACCCCATTTGTAGTTTTCTGGGTAAAGATATTGGAGCGATTTGCCATTTCCTTCTCTGGTTCTTTTTATAGATGAGGAAACTGAAGCAAACAGGATTATATGACTTGCGTAGAATCTCGCAGATGGTAAGGGTCTGAAGTCAAATTTGAATTCAGAATGAGTCTTTCTGACTCCAGGCCTACCACTCTCCCCACCACCACCTATTTGTCCCTAAAATACATTGTGTTTATTTATTTATTTATCTGCGTACATGCTGTTTACTATCCCCTTCCTGTAAAATGTAAGATCCATGAGAATGAGAATTGTTTCATTTTGTTTTTGTATCCCAAATACCTCACACAATGCCAAATACATAGTTTTTACTTACTACCTTGGTACTGTATCCTCTGGATCTTGCCATCCCATCGACCACTGAATCCCTAATATGTGTTGTCTTCTCTTATTAGAATGTAATCTTGAAGGCAAGAACTGTCATGCTTTCATATTTGTAACTCCAGTACACAACACAATGTAAGTGCTTAATAAATGCTTTTTCATTCACTCATTTAATATATATTTGCTGAAATGAACTGACTTGATTGGATCCAGTATCACTCAGTATGCAAAATCAGACCAATATAACTTGGGAAGCAAAGCAGCTGCTTAAAGAAGTTTTTAAATCCTTCCTCCCCAAAGTACAGAGAACAAGGGACAATGTGCTGGAATTGCTAAGAGGTAGTAAACTTGGGCTTGCTGTAAGGAAGAATTTACTACTAATAAGAACTATGTCAAAGGAGAATGGGCTATTTTGGGAGGTAGTTAGTTCCACCTCATTGGAAGAGCAAAGGCTGTATGACCACTTGTTGAGTATGTTGTAGAGGGAATTATTCCCAGGCATAGATGGGACAAAATGACCTCTGAAGTCCTTCCAATTCTGAGATGATGTGATTTCAATTCTTTCTTCCATAGATACAACCCAGAGGGAAGTATAATACTCTAACTCCCTCCTAATGGGTCCTTGGAAGCACATCCTTTTGAAGTCACTTTGTATATTATATAAGTTTTTTCTTAAGTCCATTTCTTGACATTCAAAGAGCAGATGAAGAAAAAAAGATACCCATGGCATATAGAAAGAACTTACATGATGGACATTAAAAATGACAAATAGTGGATACGCTGAAGTAGATAGGTGAGGGGCATGGTTGGAAAGAAAGGGAAACTTCTGGACAGAGAGCATGCCTTTTATTGGTCATTAGGGCAAATAACCCACTGTTCTACTGTCCTATTCATGATCCTCAAAGGTCATGATCAAATCACAAGGCAATTGGGAAAATCATTCAGTAATGGAAAATGGCCCCTTTTAATTCCTCATTAGGAAACTACATTTTAAAAGCATCAATCTCTTTGTACTGACTCTGCTAGAGTGTGTTTACAAGGAGCCCCCACTGGAGCATAAGCTGGATAACAGAGGAGGGTGTAAGGAGAACATCAAAGGTTAGGATTGGTGGGATAAGGGAACCCACCAGGGGTAACACTAATAGCCAGGAGATAAAGGGGGAGCTCAACTGATAAAGGGGAGTGCAGGAGAAGAGCCCCAGGCCATCTGATCTCTACCAGTAAAGCAAGACCACAGCCCTTTACCTCGGCAAGGGGAAATGAATTATTGAAATCCTGGAGTTAAACATGCTATTCTTACTAATAAGCCCTTTTAGCTACAACCCCAAATATGCCAAATGGAGGCACAGGAAAGATTCATAATGATTCTAAAGTCTGTAAAGGCTCAGGTTTTGAAGCTGTGGCCAGAACATATTAGTCCCATCATGCTGAGCTCATATTTAATCCTGACAAAGGACAAATATTAAAGTGTCAAGAATTTAATTTTTTTTTCTTTGTCACAGGAGAGAAGTAGTGTTGGACCATATTGTTTTCAACAGGGCACTTCAATTAGGCCTTCAAGAATAGGTAATGCATGCTTGAAAAAAAAAGGAGCTTCTGTTCTGATCCAGGGAGAGCTGAGCAGCTTGGTGTGAGGTTTAAGTCTGATGTTCCCCCACAAGGGACCCACCAGTCACAATAATTACATTGCTGTCTTCTCATTATATGATTTATTTAGATGTTGCTTTATGAATTAATTCCCTCTAATTGCTGCTCCTCTCACTGTAAATCAGGGTTTCCTGCTTTCTGTAGTGCAGTGAACATGATCCTACAGTGCAGTAATTAGTCCAATTAGGAAGGAAGGCAGATGTGGAAAACCAATTAGTTTCAGGAATATGTCTGCATCTATGTATCCCAAGTACTCTTCAATTGAAATTTAATAGCGACTTAATAAAACATTGTTTTATTCATAAACCATCTTTTACTTCCCAGCTCCCGATTGTTTGTTTACTTGTTCTTTTCTAAGGAGCTGGGCCAGTTTGCTTCTATGCTTTGTGAATTCCTTTTCATGGAAAGAAAAAGAAGAAAAGATCTCCTTATCTGGAACCTTAGGTTAGAAGTTTTCACATCTTCCTTATTCTACCCTTCCTTATGTTACTGAATTTGACCTGAAGCTTTGGCCTTCAGTTAAACATGTGTTTATTATCAATCTGCTTCTGTTCCTCTTCTCTGTCCCACTCCTTGTTCAGTCATCATTCTATAAGGGATTCTGTGGCCCATAGAATGTGGGGAGGAAAAAGCCCAGTGGACTTAGGGTGGTAGAACCTGGCTTCAAATATTGGTCCTACTGTATACTATTATCTATGTAACTTTACATGTATCACTTCTCCCAGTTAGGTTGACATTAATATCTCTAACTCAAAACTCTTAACTTTGAACTCAATATCTCTAAGGTCCCTTCTACCTCTTAGTATATGATCCTATGTCCAGATTTCTTGTTCTTTTCCTCATCTTCTGATTTTTTTAAATTATAGAAGATATAAGTACTTTAAAAGTATAGTCAGAACCAATGTACAAACATTTACTCTAGAGCCCAATACCATCTTAGTTTCTGGAAAGAGGAGGGATTATATTCACGAGTTTAGTTCAATTTCCACATATCCTTAGTAATACCAATCTTTAAGTCCAAAGTATGAGGAGAGGGTGCTCTGAGCTTGTGTCCTGGAACTCTGGCTACTTAGTGCTTCCCTGTTGAGCAGGGTTGAAATCCTGATCTCTAAAATGCCCATTACCTGAACCTAGAACTGAAAAGAATGAACAAAAAAGACTAAAACTCCAAGCCCGTTTCTTGGACACATAAACTTGGAGTGGGGGAAGAGGGAATAAGTGAAAAGAGATCTTCGGATCTTTCCTCATTACTTCATGGTGCTCTAGCAACGAGTGAATGTGTTTTTCCATTCATGGACATTATCTTCTGATTTTCTCAAACTCCTCTGGATCCTCAACTAAGCAAATTACTCCTCTTTCTTTATTCCATTCTTCTTCAGATGGACTAAACACAAAATTACAGGGTTCTCAGGGTTTAAGATGTTCACACCAATAAAACAAATTTAGAATATAAATTATGTCTATAGTTAAGCCATAACCAGAGGGAAGTAACTGCCACTCAAATATGCCCGGAGACAAAATGACCAACTTGAGGAAGTAGAACTAGAAGAGCAAGAATTATATCAATTTTTTATTTAAATGATGGTAAATAAATAGGGGAAGAAAGGACTGACTTTTTTTTTCCTTGTTTCATTCCAGGGCATTGATACACAGGGTGGCTGGAAGGAAGCTGGAAGCTATTTGTGACCTGGTTCTATTACTCAGTGCCTTTACTTCCTTCTCTATATATAATTTATGACCAGTTATCTAAGGATTCTTAGAAATCATAGGTACATATACCATTAAAGTTGAAAAGAATCTCAGAAATCCATCATGCTGCACCTTGATTTATAGATTTGAAAACTGAAATCCAGACAAATGAAATGATTTGAGAAAAAGGGTGATATAGAAGAATTGAAACCAGAAAGTGCAGATTTGAATCTTACTTGCTTTCTTTCCTAAAAGAGTGGCTGTGAGTATGTCACATAATCAATCCCTTTGAATTCCAATTTTTATATTAGTAAAATGGAGATAATAAAGTTTATACTCAAATGCATAAAAAACAAAACATATAAATATGAGATGGTATTGGTCCAATGTCTTTTAGCTGATGTCAGGACAGGGTTTAGAATCTGGGACTCCTGGTTCTAAGTCAAAAGCTCTTTGCATTGTACCTCTGTCTTCCCTAAGATTAGCTCCAGAGCAGTATCTAAGGCAGTGGGAGTTTTATAAAAGATATCCCCCCTCCTTAACTCAAAATCCCTATTCACTGCCCATATCTGAGAGGTAAATTACTGAACTTTTGATTTATGTAACCCATTATCTTCACACAGTGGCTTCAAGGATATGCCCCATTTGTCAATTCTGCCGTTATGTAGTAGGTTCTATTTAGGACCTGAAAGCAGGTCCTTGCTAATACCCAGCAAAAGTAATATAATTAGCATAGTGCTTTACCAGTCCTGCTCTAGGTAGGCTTAGCACAGTGTTTGTGGGTTGGATTAAAGAAATAAACCACTATCCTGAAGTAAAAAAGAATGACTTTTTCCTAGCCCAAGTGTAGCATTGTCTCCATGTTTTCTCTTTCTGAGCTTTTTAAGCAAGTGGAAGTAGATAAGTTTCCTAATGAGCAATCAGAAGAGGCCTGTAATAATTCCTTTTCTATATCATTGCCACTTGGGCTCAAGGTTTGTAGGAAAAAATGGTGAGAGAGATGATGATGTGTTTTTGGAAGCAAGGGTCCTGACAAATTACTTGTGGATTTCAGTCCTAGCAACGTAAGGGATCAGGCAGGACATATCCCAGTTTGCAAAACTCATCATTGTACATCTGATCATATTTCTCCCTTGGGGGGCATTGTTACTTGTCTCTGGCCACAAACACCCAGCTACTCAGGGATAGATGAGACACACAAAAAGAGCCCAGTTGATCAAAGGCTGATGGAGAGGGTGCAGGAAAGACAGAGATGATTTCTTTCTTTGTGTGCTCTCACCAGGGCTGGTTTTTCCTGTAGATAAAAAGAGCATCTGGCCTGGTCCCCTGCATGATGATGCTCACAACCCGAAGTGCTTAATATAATATCTGATACAAAAAGGCCAATCCGATATATGTCAAGCTCTGTCAACAGCTAATCAAATTCCATGACAGTCGGGCAGCTGGTCTGTCCATTTCCACAACTTTTCCTAACAAAAAATGCTTTCAAGATCTCTCCCACACTAATGATCACAAACTGTGCTCTAGCGAATGATCTTGTCTAAAATGAAACAGTTCAATTCGCTGCAGCAGACCAATATGGCTAAAAGTAATTTCATATACCTGACTACAATGAGTAAGTCCTGAAGCCCACATACTTCACAGGCTGATCATACAGACATTATTGGAAGAGTTTTGAGCCAAAATGCTCCTAGGGTTGCTTGAAAATACATTATAAAATAGCACCCCTTTTCTCTGCTCAGAATATAAGTGGGGTCAGGAGGAGGGTTCACAAGGAAGAAATCAAACAGCCCATAGCCACCAAAAATTTTCTCAGGCTCTTGCTAATGTTAAATGAAAGAGCCAGAAGGTATGCTTAGCCAAAATAGTAATGACCTGCTCAGCTCCTTTCCTGCGGGATCTCTTGTATTGATTGTGCAAAGGATATGCATTGAGGTAATCTGGCATCCCAAGCAATCAATGCAGAAACATGGCTGAGAGAAGAATGCAACACCAATTGCTTAACATCTATTCTATCCCATAATTAATATTACCCAGCAATTCAGGCAATGGAAGCTTATCTAATGAAAAAAAATGTTCATTCTGTGAAACCAAGTAGCAAACCAATAAACATGGGAAAGAGTAATATAACATAGCCCTTGCAAGCA
Organism: Antechinus flavipes; assembly: GCF_016432865.1. Classification (NCBI taxonomy): domain Eukaryota; kingdom Metazoa; phylum Chordata; class Mammalia; order Dasyuromorphia; family Dasyuridae; genus Antechinus; species Antechinus flavipes. The sequence goes on from NC_067401.1 coordinate 378,027,117, forward strand.
AGACACGAAATGGAAACTTCCCAGGGAGAGAAGTGAAACTCACTTAGGGACTTCCTTTAACCTCTTCTACCTGTCTCAAGCCCTTCCCCCCATTTCCTTTTCTCCAGTTCTCTGTGCCCTCCCTTTCCAAATTTAGCCCATCTATTTTCCTGCACCTGAGACAAGCGTTCCCTTAATTGGTCCATTAAAAGAGGTGTTGAAATGTTACTAATTGTCAAAGGCAATTAAGTGTAGCAACATGTCACAGGTAAATTAACGAGATGCCAGGTGTTTGGGAGGGGGGAATTGTAAGCTCGTTTGGATGGAGAACAGGCACTAGCTTATCTGGAGGTTACTGCTGTTTCCTTTAGGACAGGGCATGAGGAGTATCTACGTTGAAGGGCATTGGCACCTGATTACAAAGCCCATCTATCAGGTTCTTTTTGCCATATGAGCCTGTTAACTCATTGGACTCAGTGCTCCCTAGAGAGCCTATGAGCAGAGGTTGGATTGGGGAATTCTGAAAGCAAAAGTAAATTTCTTCCTGATGGGATGAACTGCTATAGCTGCCTCTTTAGGAGAACTAAAGGGAAAAAAATTGTTTAAACCATTTTTGTTTCATGGACCCCTTTGGCAGTCCAGTGAATCCTGTATACTCCCTTCCACCATAATACTTTCTTAAAATAATTGAAGGAGATGCCAAATTTCAATTAGAAATTAGTGAAAATAAAGGTATAAATTTCCAGTAAAAGTTCATGGATCCTTTAAGGACTAAAGAATTCTTGGTATAGAAGAACCCAAGAAATAACCTACCCATTCTTCTTGACTGTGTTCCTTTTATTATGATGGGAATGGGTCTCATTAGGTCCTTTGAGAGACTGTCTTAGTTTTCTTTATATTGCCACAATGTCTGAAACATAGTAGGGACTTAAAAAATATTGACTTTGCTTTTCATCCTCAACCATCTTATCTTTACTGGCTCAGTAAAAACTCAGGTGAGAGTTTTCTTAAAATCAAAGATCATCTCAAAATAAAAGTAATTATATACCAGGGACATGATCCTGAGACTCACAGAGGCAAATAAAGAGACCTCATAGAAATGTTATGGATGCTTTAATTCATTCATTCATTCAACCACTGTTTGTAGAGATTCTTCTGGATGTGGTGGATACTAAGTAGAATGCATATAAGACATAGGATTATGGAACCATAGATTTAGACTTAGTAGGGTCCTTAGAGATCACCTAATCTAACATTTTACCTGTGAGGAAACTGAGTTCCATGAGGAAACTGAGTTCCAGAGTACTAGAGGGTCTTTAGAATTCTTCTGAGGACTTTGGATTTTATCCAAATAAAAGTGAGAACACTGGCAGTATAACATGGATGGCTCTGACTCTACTTTCTCCAGGCTAGATTTGCTACATCTCCTTAGGTACTCTGAGGGAATTATTTCTTTTCTCTGCTGTTATTGGTTGGATTCTTTACCTAAGTTCCCAGCCTATTTTTGAGGGACATTGACAAGTACATCACTTCTATTAATCACTTAACATCAATTAACTTTTACAGTGGCTCAGTGGATAGAGTTTTGGATCTGGAATTAGGAAGACAAGTTCAAATCTGGCCTCAGACACTTAACAGCTGTAAGAGTCTGGGCAAGTCACTTAACTTCTGCCACAATCCACTGGAGAAGGAAATGGTACACCACTTCAGTATCTGCCAAGAAACTCCTATGCACAATATTGGCATGCTATGGTCCATGTGGTCACAAAGAATCAGACATGATTAAATTAATTTCAATGATACAGGAAGAGCAAACACAAACATTTTCTCTCAAAATCTTGGGAGTCATAATTCCCTTAATGTTACTTCCATCTGATGTGTGTGTGTGTAGAGATTAGCCTTAAAATTTATTTCACTTCATATTTGTGTGGGGCAGAAGACCACCAACTTAAATGAATCAGAGGTATCTCAAGTAGAAAACAAAGAAGTTTTATTTTTGGCTAGTCTCTTGAGAGACTTTCACCACCATCAGAGCAGTCTGGAAGTGAGAAGAGGCAAACTACAGAAAGCAAGCAGAAGATTTTATTTTATTTTATTAAAGTTTTTTAATTTTCAAAAGATATGCATAGATAATTTTTCAACATTAACCTTGGAAAACCTTGTATTCCAATTCCCCTCCTATTTCCCCATTCCCTCCCCTAGATAGCAAGTAATCTAGTATATGTTAAACATGGTAAAAAAAATGTTAAGTATAATATATGCATACATATTTATATAATTATCTTGCTGCACAAGAAAAAGCAAATCAAAAAGGAAAAAAAATGAGAAAAAATAAAATGCAAGGAAACAACAACAAAACAAGTGAGAATCTATGTTGTGATCCACACTTAGTTCCCATAGTCCTATCTCTGGGTGTAGATGGCTTTATTCATCACATGATCATTGGGATTGGTCTGAATTGTCTCATTGTTGAGAAGTGACACATTCATCAGAATTGATTATCATACACTCTTGTTTTGGTGTACAATGATCTCATGGTTCTGTTCATTTCACTTAGCATCAGTTCATGTAACTCTCTCCAGATCTCTCTGAAATCATCCTGCTGATCATTTCTTATACAACAATATTCCATAAAATTAATATACCATAACTTATTCAGCCATTCCCTAACTGATAGGCATCTGCTCAGTTTCTAATTTCTTGCCACTACACAAAAGGCTGCCACAAACATTTTAAGCAAAAGATTTTATACAAATCTTCCGGTAACACTCCCCATAGGCCGGACCTCCATCCTGATTAGTCAGGACAAATGATTTCATATTTTAAATCATAAATGAGGAAATATTTCTATCCCAACCACATCTTTAGGATTACTAAATTACTTTATATGGGAGTTTTAATGCCAAGGTGGCCTTAACTTGGTTTCACAAAAATGGACCATATGATCTTATTTTCTGTAAATCATGTGATTTCTGGAGAAACATAACTTGGGCCTGGGGCACAGCCGATCTTAATTTAATTTTTAGAACATTGTCTTCATCCTGTGAAACAGCTTTCACAATTCACTCATTCATATTGGCCCTACTAAGTTCATAATAAAAAGTAGCATTACTGCCAAATGAACCCTTCTGTGAGACTCTAAGACTCCTCAAAAATATTTTTGTCTCTTGTTCTGAATGCTCTTTCCTCACCTTTGCCTTTTGAAATCCCTTGCTTCCTTTAGGGCTAAAGTTAAGTGCCACCCCCAACAAAAACTTTTTACCTTGTCAAAGTCACCCTCCACAAAGAAAGCAAAACAATTTACATTGAATATCCCTAATAGTATCATAGACCTACAGTTGTAAGAGATATTATAGGTCAGGGCTTCTTAAACTTTTTTCTACTCATAACCCCCTTTCCTCTGAAGAATTGTAACATGACCCTAGGTATATAGGCATATAAAATAGGTATATAAATGAAACATTTATTGACAATAAATTGTAATTTCACAATTCACTACTCCCTTACAGGGTAGTGACCCACAGTTTAAGGAGCTATGTTATAGATTGCTTATTCTAGCCTCTTCATTTTACAGCTAAAGAAACGGACAGCTAGGTTAAGTTGTTTGCCTAAGGCATACAGATAATAAGGGGGAGAGACAGGGCTTGAATTCAATTTCTGTGACTCCAAGTTTATCAGTCCACATTCATCACTTGTTCCACTGAGCCAGATTGTCTCAGTCAATTCAGACAGTTAGCTAACATTTTGTAGGCTTTTACGGCTCTTTAGTAGGATCTTCTCCAGTCCTTCTGATTTATATCTTGCCACTGGACCCAGAGGGATCCAGAGGATAAAGTGAGGCTGGTGACTTTACGTGACCCTCCTCACTTAAATTCAATTTACTTTATGTCATGGCATCACTTCCCTGATGTCATGGTCCTCTTTAAGAATGAAGGACAAACAAGCAATAGATTTTTTTTTTTTTACCATGTAACTGACACTATGCTAAGCTTTGAGGATTCAAAGAAAAAGAAATAAACAAAAAAATTCTCTATTTTCAAGGAGATTACAATCTCACAAGGGAGACAACATGCAAACAATTACATACAACTGCATACAAACAAGATGTATACAGGACAAATTGAGGATGGTCTTAGAAGGAAGGCATTAAGATGAAGGAACACCAAGAAATGCTTATAAATTAATGTTGAAATGTTAACTGAAATTTAAAGGAAGCTAAGGCAGCCAGGAGTCAGAGATGAAGAGGGAGAGAACTCCAAGTATGGGGACAGTCAATGAAAACACTTATATGTGGACAAATCTTATTTCTCCAATAAAATATAAGTCCTTAAAAGGCAGGAAATTTTTCATTTTTGTCTTTCAATTCCCAGCACCCTGTACAATGCCTGACAGACAGTAGACACTGAAAAATGCTTGTCAAATAGAATCAAATTGAGTTAATCAAGGTCACAGATTAAATTCATAGAACAGGTACAACAAAAAATTCAGGCCTTCTGATTCATGACCCCAAAATTCTTTCCCCATATGACCCAGAAAAGAACCAATGAAGAAAAATGAAACTGACTAGATGCTGAATATGGGAGAGTTCCCTTCCAGGGTGAGTTTTTAATGCTATACTGAACTAGTCTTAGAGACCATAATAAGCTACAAGTTTTCTGATTTTATTCCGTCCCAAGTGAGGGGGGATGGGAATGGAACTGTTTAGAGTGTAGTACTGCTTCTAACTCATCCAGTGAATCTTTTTCTTGAATGTTCAGTTTCAATCTGGGTGATTAACCATTTGATTCCATGTCAGATTTTGACAAGATTCCCTTCTTTCTTTCGCCCACTTCTCTGTATGTCTCATGTAATTAAGAGATGGTGCTGAGTTCTTGTCATCCAACATTAAGGACTAGTCACAGATAGTTTCATAACATCTGCTTCTTGCAACCTTCTAATTATCCATAAAAATGTGGTAGAGGGACCTGACAGTTTATCCAGAACAGAGAATATGTATGCATAACAGAGAGTTTTGCAGCTAGACTTGTATTAATGGTGTAAAACAGGTTGCCTTTTAACCTCTTATTTTCAATGCAGCTATATTCTATGTTCAAAGTAGACTTCGATGTGTATTATATTAGAGGATTACTCAATTTTTCAAAAGCATTTTTCTCAAAAGATGATGAATGAATACAAGTAATATAGGGCATAAGGTCCCCAAATAACATTATTCTTAAGGTATATATGGGTCCTATCCTTGGTCAGATTCCCTACTCTCTTTGTATTGCTTCTCATAGAGGTCAGTACACAAGTTTCACAGCACAGTGTTATCCAGAACTTACTTGGGATGAATCTAATGAGAAAGTGACTTTATTGTGCTGTTTCAGTTGAGACAAAGGTAGTATTATATTATTTGGAGGAAGATGGGGAAGAATGTCAGTCATCCACACATGAATTTAAATGCTTGGCTGCCCACAGTCTTTCGCTCCTCTCCAACTCTTTCCCTTTTACTAGATTTAATCATACATATTGTTATGCCCTCAATCATCCCTAATTTTCCAGCTTCTCAATTTATTCCTTTCTTATGATCTATTCCTCTACTGTACCACAGTTACACCTGAGTTATACCCTTGATCTTGCCAACACCCATAAGTATTCAACCTCCATGTTCAGAAACTGTGAAATTCCTCTATCTGATCAGAATTTTTTTTAACCATTCCAACTCCAAATCCTATTCTTCACTCTTACCATAACCTTTAATCATTCTACTTTTCAGTTCTTTTCAACACCATCATGTTTTTGATAGCCATACTTTTTTTCTTTTCTCCAACTTGATTTGTTGATGAATTAGTTCAATTCTGTTTTTCAGGAGTCCATTTCCTCTTTTATTCTATTGAAGATTTTGTCCTGCCAAATCCCAGTCTTGGGTTACTCTCATTGTTCACTGCCTTCATTCATACTTATATATGATTCAGAGCAAATCATGAAAACAGGATTGAGTCCATTAAAAATTTATGTTATTTAAATTATGTTGTATTATGAAGTTATGTTATGTTATGTGAAGTTACTGTGTCATGAAAGTAGCAATGAGGAGCAAGAAATAATCCAACTCCCTCCATGACTTGGGGTAAATCAGAGGGTGAATGAAAGTATCAACAATGTAGAAAGTGAAGCTAATGAAGGCTGTATGGTCAGTTTTTTGTTTCTTTGTTCAAATGAACATTTGATTTGATGAACACATTTTTGCAAAGAGAAACCATCATTTAAGCCATTCTGACTGCAAACAAGGAACTGACTACTATAAACTTGGAACAAACATGAAATTTGAGTTGAGACCACTGATTGAGACAGTAATGCAAATTAGGGACAAGTGAGAGGACTACAGCGAAGAGTCTCCGGAACTGGGTGGAAATTCACCCTCTGATTTAGTATAATGAAAAAGTTTGGGGTAGTAGAAATAGCAACAAGGGCCAGAAGATCTGGAATGATGCTTATCTTTGTTTCATTACTCACTTCCTCCATAATTTTTTGACAAGTTTGTTTGTCTTGACTTTTATATATACAAAATTGGGATGTCCATTTTGTTTATTTCACTGAGTAATTTTAGGCTAGAATAGCATAATGACAAGAATTAGTTTTATTTTTATTGTGGGACTTAATCAGGATTCTTCAATCTTCTTGTGTTTTATACAATCATAAATTCGATTCCATATTAAAAATAGACTAATAGGAATTCTGGGGGCAGAGCCAAGATGGCAGAGAGGACACATGTTTCTTTCTTACTTTCTCCTATAACCCTCAGCCTAATTAGCAGATCCAGGGTCTGAATTAGCTCTGGACTGGCAGAATCCACAAATACTGAGAGCGCAACAAATTTCCAGCAGAAGATAATTTTGAAGATCATCAGAAAAGGTCTGTTTCAATTGAAAATGGGAAGGACGCAGCCAAGCACAAGTAGGCTGAGCATGGATGCCAGCACAGACAGTTCAGAGTCCCAGGGCAGTGTGGACTTCACAGGGTGATGCAGACTCTGAGAGTCAGAGAATCTATGGGGAGGAATATACAGGAATCTACAGCAATGTTGGTCACTTTGCCCTGTTTGCAAGCCAATAGATCAGCATAGAAGTTATAAAACATCCAACACAAACACAAAAGGTAAATTGTGAACCCTAAAACGCCAGAATCTCATGGGACCTGGTGAGTCCCATGCCCAGGGAGTGAGTAAGCATTGACCCAGCACAGCTGCTGCCACTTATAGAGAAAGCTGTTGCTTGTAGAGGAAGCTTGGAAAACTCTGCCCTAAAAGCTGACCTTAACTTAAAAAACAATCAGTAAAAAAATAAAGAGAACTCTGATGATAGTTTTTATAGTGAAAGAGAAAAACATATTTCAAACCCTGAGGAGACTAAAGGCAGATTGTCTCCAGATGAAGCCCCAAAAGGTGAAATAACTTGATCCCCATCACCCAAGGCCCTCCTAGAGGAAAAAGTATCTTAAAAGAGAGCTAGAAGAAAAATGGGGGGAAAAATGAAAACTTTGCAAAGGGGTTTGGAAAAGTCATATAACTCATTAGAAGATAGATTTTATAAAATGGAAAAAGAAAACAATTCCCAGAAAAACAGAATTTGTGAAACAGAAAAAGAAAATAACTCCTTAAAAATGGAATTTGTGAACTAGAAAAAAATTCCACAGAACAAAACAACTCATTTAAAAATTCAATTGGACAAATAGAAAAAGAAGTAAAAAAAATGAAGAAAATAATTCACTAAAATTCAGAACTGAACAAATGGAAATGAATTACTGAACGAGACAACAAGAACCAGCCAAGCAAAACCAAAAAAGAAAAAATAGAAAATAATGTCAAATAATTAATTGGGAAAACAATCAACCTGAAAAATAGATTCAGGAGAGACAATCTAAGGATTATTGGCCTCCCTGAAATCCATGATGAAAAAAAATCCTAGACACTATTTTTCAGGAAATCATCAAAGAGAAATGCCTGGATAACATAGAATCAAAAGGTAAAATGACCATTGAAAGAATTCACAGAACATCTCCTGAAAGAGACCCCAAAATTAAAACCCCAAGGAATATTGTGACTAAATTTTGGAACTATCAGACCAAGGAAAAAATATTACAAACAGCCAGAAAGAAACAATTTAAATACTGAAGAGCCACAATAAGGATTAATCAGGATCTCACAGCTTCCACTTTAAAGAATCAAAGATTAGAATCTGATATTCTGAAAGTTCTGAAGGAACTTGGAATGCAGTCAAGAATAAATTATCCTGCTAAAAAGGGGAAAAGATGGATATTCAATGAAACTGGAGAATTCCATTTATTTTTGATGAAAAGACCAGAGATAAACAAAAAATTTGACCTACAAATATAGAACTCAAGAGAAGCATAAAAAGAATTCTTGAGAACTGTATTTCTGTTATGGATATACATAGAGAGTACATGCATAATCTGATTTTACTGTAATAATGTAAAAAGGAAATTAAAGGTGGAAAGGGGATTGAAACAAAAAAAAGGGGGGAAAGTAAAAGTTAAATGAGGGAAATTATATTTGTAGGAAGAGGCAAAGAAAATACATTATAATTGAGGAAAAGAAGGTAGGGTGATGAATATTGTGTGAATCTTATTCTTATCAGATTTGGCTCAAAGAAAGAATATTAGATATATTTGGTTTCACCAAGAAACATCTCTCACCCTATTGAAAAGTGGGAGTGGAAAGGGGAAAAGGGAAGTGGTAGGCTAAGAGGTAGGCTAAATAGAAGGAAAACAGAAATAGTAGGGGAAAGGTATAAGAAAAGAGAAGGGACTTTAAAGGGGGAGGACTGCTTGAGGTAAGTAGTGCTCATAAGTAAAATACTTGGGGGGAAGGGGAAAAGAAAAGAGAAAAGTATAATTTGAGGTTAATAACATGGCAGGAAATACAGAATTAGTAGTTTTAAGTGTAAATGTGAATGGGGTGAACTCTCCCATAAACATAAGTGGATAGCAGACTGGATTAAAAGCCAGAATCCTACAATATGTTGCTAACAAAAAACACATTTAAAGCAGAGCAATACATACAGAGTAAAGGTAAAAGTCTGGAACAAAATCTATTATGCTTCAGGTGAAGTAAAAAAAGTAGGGGTAGCCATCCTAATCTCAGATCAAGCAAAAGCAAAAATTGATCTAATTAAAAGAGATAAGGAAGGGCACTATATCTTGCTAAAATATGATAATGATATCATAGATAATGAAGAAATATCAATATTAAACATATATGCACCAAGTGATGCATCTAAATTCCTAAAGGAGAAATTAAGAGAGTTGCAAGAAGAAATAGACAGTAAAACTATAATAATGGGAGATCTCAACCTTGCTCTCTCAGAACTAGATAAATCAAATCACAAAATAAATAAGAAAGAAGTTAAAGAGGTAAATAGAATACTAGAAAAACTAGATAGGATAGATCTTTAGAGAAAATTGAATGGACACAGAAAGGAATACACTTTCTTCTTGGCAGTTTATGGAATCTATACAAAAATTGACCATATATTAGGACATAAAGACCTCAAAATCAAATTCAGAAAGGCAGAAATAGTAAATGCATTTTTTCCAGATCAAGATGAATAAAAATTACATTCAACAAAAGGCCAGGGGAAAACAGACCAAAAAGTAATTGGAAACTAAATAATCTCATCCTAAAGAATGAATGGATGAAATGGCAAATCATAGACATAATCAATAATTTTATCCAAGAGAATGACAATAATGAGACAACATACCAAAATTTGTGAGATGCAGCCAAAGCAATAATAAGGGGAAATTTTATATCTCTAGATGCTTACTTGAATAAAATAGAGAAAGAGAAGATCAATGAATTGGGCTTGAAACTAAAAAGCTAGAAAAAGAACAGATTAAAAACCCTCAATCAAATGCCAAACTTGAAATTCTAAAAATAAAAAGGAGATATCAATAAAATTGAAAGTAAAAAAATTATTGAATTAATAAATAAAACTAAGAGTTGGTTTTATGAAAAAAAAAAACAACAAAATAGATAAACCTTTAGTTAATTTGATTAGAAAAAGGAAAAAGGAAAATCAAATTATTACTCTCAAAAATGAAAAGAGAGAAGTATCCACCAAGGAAGAGGAAATTAGAGCAATAATTAGGAGTTACTTTGTCCAACTTTATGCCAATAAATTTGACAATCTAAGTGAAATGGAGGAATATCTACAAAAATATAGATTACCCAGATTAATAGAAGAGGAAATAAATTAGTTAAATAGTCCCATTTTAGAAAAAGAAATAAAACAAACTATTATCAATTAAGAAAAAAGAATCCCCAGGACTAGATAGATTTACATGTGAATTCTACCAAATATTTAAAGAACAATTAACTCCAATATTATATAAACTATTTGAACAAAATATGAAATGAAGGACTCTTACCAAATTCCTTTTATGGGACAAATATGGTACTGATACCTAAATCAGATAGGATGAAAACAGAGAAAAAAAAAATTATAGACCAATCTCCCTAATGAATATTGATGCAACAATCTTAAATAAAATATTAGCAAAGCGATTACAGAAAATCATCCTCAGGATAATACACTATGACCAAGTAGGATTTATATCAGGAATATAGAGCTGGTTCCATATTAGGAAAACTATTGCCATAATAGACTAAATCAATAATCAAATTAACAAAAATCATATGATTATCTCAATAGATGTAGAAAAAGCACTTGATGAAATCTAACACCCTTCCTATTAAAAACACTAGAGAGTATAGGAATAAATGGGCTTTTCCTTAAAACAGTCAGTAGCATCTATTTAAAACCGTCAGTAAGCATCATAAGTAAGGGGGATAAATTGGAATCATTCCCAGTAAGATCAGGGGTGAAACAAGGTTGTCCACTATCACTATTACTGTTCAATATTGTATTAGAAATGCTAGCTTTGACAATAAGAGAAGAAAAAGAGATGAAAGGAATTAGAGTAGGTAATGAGGAAACCAAATTATCACTTTTTATAGATGATATGATGGTATACTTAGAGAACCCTAGAGAATCATCTAAAAAACAATTAGAAGCAAACTACAACTTTAGCAAAGTTTCAGGATACAAAAGAAATCCACACAAATCATCAGCATTCTTATAATCACCAACAAAATCCAACAGCAAAAGATCAAAGAGAAATTCCATTTAAAATATCTATCAATAGTATAAAATATTTGGGAATCTATCTGCCAAGGGAAAGTCAGGAACTGTACAAGCAAAACTACAAAACACAAATAAAGTCAGATCTAAGCATTTGGAAAAATATCAAGAGCTCTTGGATAGGGTGAGTGAATATAATAAAGATGACAATACTACTTAAACTAATCTATTTATTTAGTGCTATACCAATCAAACTCCCAAGAAGCTTGTTTACTGACTTAGAAAAAATAACAATAAAATTCATCTGGAAGAATAAAAGGTCAAGAATTTCAAAGGAATTAATGAAAAGAAAAGCAAATGAAGGTGGCCTTGCTGTACTAGTTCTCAAACTATATTATAAAGCAGCCATCATCAAAACTATTTGGTACTGGCTAAGAAGTAGAGAAGTTGATCAGTTGAATAATTTAGGTTCACAGAACAAAATAGTCAATGACTATAGCAATCTAATATTCGACAAACCCAAAGACCCCAGATTTTGGGATAAGAATTCACTATTTGACAAAAATTGCTGGGAAAATTGGAAACTAGTATGGCAGAAAGTAATTATAGACCCACACCTAACACCATATACCAAGATCAGGTTGAAATAGATTCATGATCTAGACATAAAGAATTATATTACAAATAAATTAGAAGAACATAGAATAGTTTACCCTCAGATTTGTGAAGAAGAAATGATTTGTGACCAAAGAAGAATTAGAGATCATTATTGATCATAAAACAGATAATTTTGATCATATTAAGTTAAACAGTTTCTGTACAAATAAAACTAATGCAGACAAGATTATAAGGGAAGCAATAAACTGGGAGACTGTTTTTTACATCCAAAGGATCTGATAAATGCCTCAGTTCTAAAATATATAGAGAATTGACTCAAATTTATAATAGCAAGCCATTCTCCAATTGATAAATGGTTAAAGGATATGAACAGACAATTTTCAGATGAAGAATTGAAACTATTTGTAGTCACATGAAAAGGTGCTCCAAATCACTATTAATCAGACAAATACAAATTAAGATAACTCTGAGATACCACTACACATCTGTCAGATTGGCTAAGATGACAGGAAATGATAATGACCAATGTTGGAGAGGATGTGGGAAAACTGGGACACTGATGCATTGTTGGTGGATCTGTGAATGGATCCAACCATTCTGGAGAGCAGTTTGGAGCTATCCTCAAAAAATTATCAAACTGTGCATACCCTTTGATCCAGCAGTGTTACTACTGGGCTTATATCCCAAAGAAATCTTAAAGAAGGGAAAGGAACCCACATGTGCAAAAATGTTTGTGGCAGCCCTCTTTGTAATGGCTAGAAACTGGAAACTGAGTGAATGCTCATCAACTAGAATGTGGTTTAATAAATTATGTATATGAATGCTATGGAATATTATTGTTCTGTAAGAAACGACCAGCAGGATGATTTCAGAGAGACTTGGAGAGACCTATATGAACTGATGCTAAGTGAAATGAGCAGAACCAGGAGATTATTATACATGGCAACAACAAGAATATACGATGATCAATTCTGATGGACATGGCCCTCTTCAGCAATGAGATGATTCAAACCAGTTCCACTTGTGCAGTGATAAAGAGAGCCATCTACACCCAGAGAGAGAACCATGGGCACAGAGTGTGGAATACAACATAGCATTCTCACTCTCTCTATTGCTATTTTCTTGCATTTTGTTTTCTTTCTCAGTTTTTCTTTCTTCCTTTTTGATTTGATTTTTCTTGTGCAGCAAGATAACTGTATAAATATGCATACATATATTGAATGTAACATGTATTTTAACATATTTAACATGTATTGGACTACCTGCCAGCTAGAGGAGGGGGTAGGGAGAAGGAGGGGAAAATTTGGCATAAAAGATTTTGCAAGGGTCAATATTGGAAAAATTACCCATGCATAAATTTTGTAAATAAAAAGCCTTAATAAAAAATTTAAAAATAGACTAATAATAGCTAGAAACCATCTCCATGGAGCATCTCATGCTAACTGAATCTCTTGGGTCTTTTCAAACTTGGTAATAGATTTATTGAATGAAGGACACTACTTTCCCTAATAGAGAGTCCAAGATTAGAGTAATTTTCAGACTGAATCCAACAAGCTGAAGTGAACAATATTAGGCAACTGGGTGGCCCAGTGGATAGAATCCTATACCTGAAGACAGGAAAGCTTATCTTCCTGAATTCAAATTCAGCCTCAGACATTTACTAGTTGTGTGAGTGGGGTAAAGTTACTTCATCCTATTTGCCTCAGTTTTCTCACCTGCAAAATGAACTAGAGAAGGCAAATTACTCAAACTTCAAATAGGATCACAGAGACTCAGACATGACTGAATAAAGACAAAGCTTCCCCTGACTGTCAGGGAAAACCCTTCCATCTGTAATACTACTGTGGGCTTGAGTCAAAGGCATCTTACTTTGGAGTATCTCTCTAATGGGTCCTCTTATCAGTTAAATATTTACCATTAGATCATGCTATCTGGAAATTGGGGATTATGCTCAGTTGTAGAGGATGTGTTTTTATTGATCATATCCCTTCTTTAATGGACTTTTGTGTAATGGCTCCTAGCTGTACAGAGTTGATACAGTATGGTCAGACGGAGTCCCTTCCCCCAGAGAGAGGAGGGATAACACATAGACAGAAATAGTTAAAATGGTTGATGAGTCCATTAAGTGTAGCCCCTGATTCAGAGTTCTGTCAAACCCTTTGTTTAACCTTATCTTGTCTACTCATGATTAGTGTCTTCTAGGATGACTGTGGGTTGCTGTTGTTGTTGTTGTTTTTTAAACTATGGATTAATGCCCTTCCAAATATCTGTTTCTTCTTTACCTCAGTGTTATGAGAATTAAAAAAAAATTCCTTTTATTACTTGGGAGCTATTCCTCCTGTAAATCTAGATAACTAAAAGTCTATCTTAATATTCATCTCATCTGATCAAACCTGTCCCATGGGATGTGAAAATGTACTCAGAGGCTTAAAACATTCCTTAGATAAGAAGCCAGAGGAAGATTTTCAATTGTTCCTAACTCTTCACAGACAGTCCTCCTTCTCAATGAGTCTATTTGTGAATTCTCTAAATATAGTTTAATCTGTAACCTGACTTAGTTTACCTATAAAGTTTGTTTAATGAAGTTTGTTTCCTTAGGGATGACTCTTTAACTAAGTATGTTCAACTTTTATGACATTGAAGGAAGTATGGGATTATGGAGCTATTTTCTCTTTAACTTTTATGGCCTAAGAGAAATGTACAGGATTGCAATATGTAAAAGAATGATTTCTCTGTCACTTTGATGTAATTTTGCTTGTAAGAGGGCTTGTGAGATTCCTAATGGTTGTTCGGTTTTCTCTGAGGCCTAAACCTGTCCTTGAGCATAATAAAAAAGCTAGGTTTTTACCTCTATAATTTCCTCAATGGTTAATAATTGGCACAGTTACCCACCCCATGAACGCATAAAGTAGATATTGCTCTCATTACACAAACACACCTGCCTGAAGCTACTTTGATCCAGTGTTCAGTTCTGGCAAGAACTTCCTGTAGCAAGCAGCTTTCTGCTGCTTCATCTCTTCAAACCAGATATATCAGTGAGACTCATGTGATGGTGAAACTGTCAGGACACATGAATCCTGTTTATTATTTGTCCACTAGGTCAGTTTGTATATTATCTTTTTTTTTTATAAGAAAAATAATAGTACATTCAACAGAAATAGGTGGAGTTAGGGGTAAGGGAAGAAGACAATTTAGTCATTTTTCTATCCCCTTCCCCTTTCTCTTTTTTTTTTTTTTAAATTTTTTATTTAATAATTACATTATATTGACACTCGTTTCTGTTCCGATTTTTTTCCCCCTCCCTCCCTCCACCCCCTCCCCTAGATGGCAAGCAGTCCTTTATATGTTGGATATGTTGCAGTATATCCTAGATACAATATATGTTTGCAGAACCGAACAGTTCTCTTGTTGCGTAGGGAGAATTGGATTCAGAAGGTATAAATAATCCGGGAAGAAAAACAAAAATGCAGATAGTTTACATTCGTTTCCCAGTGTTCTTTCTTTGGGTGTAGCTGCTTTTGTCCGTCATTTATCAATTGAAACTCAGGTCTCTTTGTCAAAGAAATCCACTTCCATCAAAATATGTCCTCATACAATATCGTTGTCGAAGTGTATAATGATCTCCTGGTTCTGCTCATTTCACTTAGCATCAGTTCATGTAAGTCTCGCCAGTCCTCTCTGTATTCATCCTGCTGGTCATTTCTTACAGAACAATAATATTCCATAACATTCATATACCACAATTTACCCAGCCATTCTCCAATTGATGGGCATCCATTCATTTTCCAGTTTCTAGCCACTACAAACAGGGCTGCTACAAACATTTTGGCACATACAGGTCCCTTTCCCTTCTTTAGTATTTCTTTGGGATATAAGCCCAATAGAAACACTGCTGGATCAAAGGGTATGCACAATTTGATAATTTTTTGGGCATAATTCCAGATTGCTCTCCAGAATGGTTGGATTCGTTCACAACTCCACCAACAATGCATTAGTGTCCCAGTTTTCCCGCATCCCCTCCAACATTCATCATTATTTTTTCCTGTCATCTTAGCCAATCTGACAGGTGTGTAGTGGTATCTCAGAGTTGTCTTAATTTGCATTTCTCTGATCAATAATGATTTGGAACACTCTTTCATATGAGTGGTAATAGTTTCAATCTCATCCTCTGAAAATTGTCTGTTCATATCCTTTGACCATTTATCAATTGGAGAATGGCTTGATTTCTTATAAATTTGAGTCAGTTCTCTATATATTTTGGAAATGAGGCCTTTATCAGAACCTTTAACTGTGAAAATGTTTTCCCAGTTTGTTGCTTCCCTTCTAATCTTGTTTGCATTAGTTTTATTTGTACAAAGGCTTTTAATTTGATGTAATCGAAATTTTCTATTCTGTGATCAGTAATGGTCTCTAGTTCATCTTTGGTCACAAATTTCTTTCTCCTCCACAAGTCTGAGAGATAAACTATTCTATGTTCCTCTAATTTATTTATAGTCTCGTTCTTTATGCCTAGGTCATAGACCCATTTTGATCTTATCTTGGTATATGGTGTTAAGTGTGGGTCCATGCCTAATTTCTGCCATACTAATTTCCAATTATCCCAGCAGTTTTTATCAAATAATGAATTCTTTTCCCAGAAGTTAGGGGCTTTGGGTTTGTCAAACACTAGATTGCTATAATTGACTATTCTGTCTTGTGAGCCTAGCCTTTTCCACTGATCCACTAATCTATTTCTTAGCCAATACCAAATGGTTTTGGTGACTGCTGCTTTATAATATAATTTTAGATCAGGTACAGCTAGGCCACCTTCATTTGATTTTTTTTTTCATTAATTCCCTTGAGATTCTCGACTTTTTATTGTTCCATATGAATTTTGTTGTTATTTTTTCTAGATCAATAAAATATTTTCTTGGAAGTCTGATTGGTATAGCACTAAATAAATAGATTAGTTTAGGGAGTATTGTCATCTTTATTATGTTCGCTCGGCCGATCCAAGAGCACTTAATATTTTTCCAATTATTTAAGTCTGACTTTATTTGTGTGGAGACTTTTTTATAATTTTGCTCATATAATTCCTGACTTTCCTTTGGTAGATAGATTCCCAAATATTTTATGGTATCAACAGTTATTCTGAATGGAATTTCTCTTTGTATCTCTTGCTGTTGGGTTTTGTTGGTGGTGTAAAAAATGCTGAGGATTTATGGGGATTTATTTTGTAGCCAGCTACTTTGCTAAAATTATGAATTATTTCCAATAGCTTTTTGGTAGAATCTCTGGGGTTCTCTAGGTATACCATCATATCATCTGCAAAGAGTGATAGTTTGGTTTCCTCATTGCCTACTCTAATTCCTTTTATATCTTTCTCAACTCTTATTGCCGAGGCTAGTGTTTCTAATACGATATTAAATAATAATGGTGATAGTGGGCAACCTTGCTTCACTCCAGATCTTACTGGGAAAGGTTCCAGTTTTTCCCCATTGCATATGATGCTTACTGATGGTTTTAAATATATGCTCCTGACTATTTTAAGGAAAAGTCCATTTATTCCTATGCTCTCAAGTGTTTTTATTAGGAATGGATGTTGGATTTTATCAAATGCTTTTTCTGCATCTATTGAGATGATCATGTGGTTTTTGTTTGTTTGGTTATTGATATAGTCAATTATGCTAATAGTTTTCCTAATATTGAACCGGTCATAGTGTATTATCCTGGTGACAATTTTCTGTAATCTTTTTGCTAATATTTTATTTAAGATTTTAGCATCAATATTCATTAGGGAGATTGGTCTATAATTTTCTTTCTCTGTTTTCAGCCTACCTGGTTTAGGTATCAGTACCATATCTGTGTCATAAAAGGAGTTTGGTAGGACTCCTTCAATCCCTATTTTTTCAAATAGTTTATATAACATTGGAGTTAATTGTTTTTTAAATGTTTGATAGAATTCACATGTAAATCCATCTGGTCCTGGGGATTTTTTCTTAGGGAGTTGATTGATAGTTTGTTCTATTTCTTTTTCTGAGATGGGACTGTTTAGGATATTTACTTCTTCCTCTGTTAGTTTGGGCAAGCTGTATTTTTGGAGGTATTTTTCTATTTCATTTAAGTTGTCGAATTTATTGGCATAAAGTTGGGCAAAGTAACTCCTAATTATTGCTCTAATTTCCTCTTCGTTAGTGGTGAGTTCTCCCTTTTCATTTTTAAGACTAACAATTTGATTTTCCTCTTTCCTTTTTTTAATCAGATTTACTAAGGGTTTGTCTATTTTGTTGGTTTTTTCATAGAACCAACTCTTAGTTTTATTAATCAATTCAATAGTTTTTTTACTTTCAATTTTATTGATCTCACCTTTTACTTTTAGAATTTCAAGTTTAGTGTTTGACTGGGGGTTTTTAATTTGTTCCTTTTCTAGCATTTTTAATTGCAAACCCAATTCATTGACCTTCTCTTTCTCTATTTTATACAAATAGGCCTCTAGAGATATGAAATTTCCCCTTATTACCGCTTTGGCTGCATCCCATACATTTTGGTATGATGTCTCATTATTATCGTTTTCTTGGGTGAAGTTATTAATTATGTCTATGATTTGCTGTTTCACCCAATCATTCTTTAGTATGAGATTATTTAGTTTCCAATTATTTTTTGGTCTACTTCCCCCTGCTTTTTTGTTGAATGTAATTTTCATTGCATCGTGGTCTGAAAAGGATGCATTTACTATTTCTGCCTTACTACATTTGAGTTTGAGGTTTTTATGTCCTAATATATGGTCAATTTTTGTATAGGTTCCATGAACTGCTGAAAAGAAAGTGTATTCCTTTCTGTCTCCATTACATTTTCTCCAGAGATCTATCATATCTAACTTTTCTAGTATTCTATTTACCTCTTTGACTTCTTTCTTATTTATTTTGTGGTTTGATTTATCTAATTCTGAGAGTGCAAGGTTAAGATCTCCCACTATTATAGTTTTACTGTCTATTTCTTCTTGCAGCTCTCTTAGTTTCTTTTAAGAATTTAGATGCTACCCCACTTGGTGCATATATGTTTAATATAGATAGTGCTTCATTATCCATGCTACCCTTTAGCAAGATATAGTGTCCTTCCTTATCTCTTTTAATTAGGTCAATTTTTGCTTTAGCTTGATCTGAGATCAGGATGGCTACCCTGCTTTTTTGACTTCACCTGAAGCATAGTAGATTTTGCTCCAACCTTTTACCTTTAACCTGCATGTATCTCCCCGCTTCAGGTGTGTTTCCTGTAAACAACATATTGTAGGATTCTGGCTTTTAATCCATTCTGCTAACCGCTTCCTCTTTATGGGGGAGTTTACCCCGTTCACGTTTATGGTTAGAATGACCAATTCTGTATTACTTGCCATCTTGTTAACCCTGGTTTATGCTTTCCTCCCTTCTTTCCCCTTTCCCCCCTTCCAAGTATTAAGCTTGTGAGCACCCCTTGCTTCTCACAGCCCTCCCTTTTTAGTGTCCCTCCCCCCGCCTTAGAGTTCCTCCCCCTATCTTACCCCTTTCCCTCCCAGTTCCCGTATTCCCTTCCACTTAGCTTATTCCTTCCCTTTCCACTTTTCCCTTCTCACTTTTCAATGAGATGGGAGAAGTTTCACCATAGATTGAATATGTCTTAAGATTTTTCACTTAAAGCCAATTCTGAAGGCAGTAAGATACCCACTATATTCATCCCCCTCCATTCTTTCTCTCAGATATAATAGGTTTCCTATGCCTCTTCATAAGATGGACTACCCCCACTTTACCCTTTTTCTGGTACAATGTCCTTTCCACATCAATTTCTAGAACAAGGTATACATGTATTCTTTATACATCTATATAGTCAAAATATAGTTCCCAAGATTAATCTTTACCTTTTTAGATTTCTCTTGAGTTCTATATTTGTAGATCAAACTTTTTGTTAAGTTCTGGTTTTTTCATCAGAAATAGATGAAATTCGCTTACTTCGTTGAATGTCCATCTTCTTCCCTGGAAAAAGATGCTCATTCTCGCTGGGTAAGTTATTTTTGGTTGCATACCAAGTTCCTTAGCCTTTCGGAATATCATATTCCAGGCCCTTCGATCTTTTAATGTGGATGCTGCCAGATCCTGGGTGATCCTTATTGTGGCTCCTTGATACTTGAATTGGGTTTTTCTAGCCGCTTGCAATATTTTTTCTTTCATCTGAGGGTTCTGGCATTTGGCCACTATATTCCTTGGTGTTTTGATTTTAGGATCCCTTTCAGTGGGTGATCGATGAATCCTTTCAATGTTTATTTTTTCCTTTGTTCCTATGACTTCTGGGCAGTTCTCTTTGATAATTTCCTGGAAGACAGTGTCCAGGCTCTTTTTTTCATCATGTTTTTCTGGGAGTCCAATGATTCTCAGATTGTCTCTCCTGGATCTGTTTTCCAGGTCTGTTGTCTTCCCCAGAAGGTATTTCACATTTTTCTCCATTGTTTGATTTTTTTGGATTTGCTTGACTGATTCTTCTTGTCTCCTCGAGTCATTCAATTCCACTTGTTCAATTCTGATTTTCAGTGAAGTATTCTCTTCACTCACTTTTTAAAATCTTTCTCTAATTGTCCAATTGAGTTCTTTTGTTCTGTGGAATTTTTTTCCATTTCGCCAATTTTGTTTTTTAGAGAGCTGTTTTCTGTTTCTAGTTCACTAATCCTATTTTTCAAGGATTTTACTTCTTTATCCACTCTCTCTTTAACTTTCTCCAGGCTCTTTTGCCAAGCCTCCCTCTCCTTTTCCCAAGCCTCACTCTGCTTTCCCCATTTTTCTTCTAGCTCCCTTGTGAGAGCCTTTTTAATCACTTCTATGAGGTTCATCTGTGCTGAGGAACAGACAATCTCCTCTTTTGGGGATTCACCTGGGGACTGCCTGTTTTTAGTCTCCTCAGGATTTAGAGTCTGCTCTCTATCTGTGTAGAAGCTGTCAAGGGTTAAAGTCCTCTTCAGCTTCTTGCTCATTCTGTCTATTAATCAGAGACAAACTACCAAAGAAAAACAGAAAAAACTGGAGTCTTTCTTTGGGGGGGGGGGGGGGCTGGGTGTGTTATCGAGCTTCCTCTACAGACTGCAGGGGGCAGCAGTGAGGCACTAGCAGGACTGTGCTGCGCCTGCGCTCTGAGATCCCAAAGCGTGCTGAGTCACTGAGGGGGGGGAAGGGGGGGGCGGCCAGGTCCTGAGAGACTCCAGCTGTTTGGGGTTGTATTCTTCAGCCCCGGTGTTTTTAGCTTCTCTGCTGGGCTGTTGACTTGCTGCCGGAGGAAAGTATCCAAACCTGTAGCGAAGCTCTCCCCGCAGAGACGGCTACGATCACTCTCCACCCCCTCTCCAGTCTGCTCCTGTGCCCTCACTGCCGCTGCCCGCCGCCTGCGCCCGATCTAAAACCGCCCCAGCCCTCCAGTAAAGACAGACCTTTCTTGGCGGATCTCAAGGATGGCTTCTCTTGGTAACTATTTGTGGGTTTTTTTCAGTCAAGCATTGATTCAGAGGCTTGTAATGAAATGGATAGTGAGAGAAAGCGTGGAGCTTATGCAGCTGTGAGCCTCCTCTCCGCCATCTTAACCGGAAGTCAGTTTGTATATTATCAATAAATCCCATGACTGGATCAACAGAATGTTGAAGTCTGTGCTTTGAAATCATGTACTGAAGTGGAGCTCAAATGTGGACTCCACAAAGATATCCAAGATATAGACAGATGTGACAGTGAGCCACCCGTCATCTTCTCTGGAGATTCGGCTGCCAGGGATGTAAACAATCTACCAAGGGATCTAGGAAGATAGACCCAAAAGATAACAAGTGTTACAAATCTTCTTAAAAAACTTGTTTAGCTACTTACAACTTTACTCTCTTACACACTGCATAGTCAAACTTAAAAGAAAGAGGGTTGGGTTTGTGAACTAAAATATCTCCTCCTTAATTCAAGTCAATTTTGGAGTCTTGCTCCAAAATTAATGAATGGCCTCAGCTGTGTTCCTCTGCTTTGTACTATTGTATATATAAATCTTGTTCCATATTATGCTTTGTAATATATAAAGGGCTTTAGTATGATTGAGGGAATTTCTCCCCTCCCTAATTCATAAACTATGACCAAATAATACATATGATACCATATGATATCCCTAATGTGTCACCACTAACTCCCTTTGTAAACACACAGTTCACAAAATTAATGAAAAAATGCTTTTGATAAAATTGAGGAAAGCTATGAGAAACTCAAAGTTGAGAACATAGCAAATTCAGATAACCTTCAGTAAGTGGTATTTTTTAAAAGTCTGTATAGAACTTCACTTGGAATGAGGTTCTAGATGGGGCTTCCATAAGATACCACTATTTGTAGATGTTCAGAGTTGGAGTCTTTTCTATAGTTCTGTATAGCTTCTGAGTTATACTTCCATGGTTCCTCCAAACTGTTTTGCAGAAAGAGCAACTGTAGCTCTTTTCCATAGAAGATCTTTTCTGCTGGGGGATTCATCCACCCCCACTACAGAGGAGGAATACTCCAGAACATCCTTATTTTAGTGGGAGACAGAGTTAGTTCAGTTCAATTCAATTACAAACATGAGAGCTCTTTGAAGTGTCTTCCTTGCATTAGGGCTTTTGTCCAATTCTAACCTATTCAAGTTTGCCTGTGGAATTAGAAACATCACTTCTCTCATTGCCAAGTATGACTCAGTCAATGACACTTGGTTCTGACATAAAGACTTATTCCTTAAAGTACCTGGCTACTCTTTTTGGGCCACCTAAGACCAATTAGTTGCAAAACAATGATTTTCTGTCCCCCATTGCCTGAAGGCCAGGTATTTTCCATTTCATTCCTCTTTTAAGGTTCTTTGGTACCCTTAAGGAGATTGGGAGGATCTCTCATTTTCACCACTGGCTCAAGTTCTTATCAGTTGTATCCACCAAGTCACAGGGGTCTAAATATACTCCAATTCCATTTAATTGCTTAAAGTCAGAATAGCTAAACATATTTTTTTATTTTAACAAAGAAACATTTGCTTCAAAGGTATAACAAGAAGAAACATCAAAACATTACCTCTGAGTCAACATTCACTTAGTGGAGAGGAAGTGGTTAGGTTCAAATCAATTCCAATAAAACATATTCTACCAAGTTACATGTCCAAACTCTACCTGGGCACCTCAGAATTCTGGATTTTCAAGAATTCCCTATTGGGCTGCCAGTAACATCCTTCCTAGATTCCTGGCTCCAATGTTATCATAGCTCCTAAGTGTTGAGACCAATACCTTAAGTCTGTTTTTTGGAGTTGCAGGGACTAAGGAGAAATGGAAAGTGGTTCTTTCCCCTCACCCAGTTTGGTGGATGATACTCAAATGTGGGATGAATAAGACCTTCATTCCTGGCAACTATCAGAAAGAGAGAGAAAGAGACCATCTCAGTCTTGTGGTGTTAAAGACATAGTCATTCCTGGCTATATAGTTAATGGAAAGGGATTGCTCCCACCCATGTGGGAGTCTGTGATATCTCCCATATGGATGCCTCTATTTTGTACAATCTGGTTACATTATGCCCCACCTTCTTACCAATTAACTCAAACTTCAGATGAATATTTATGGAATCTTCGTGGGACAGCTGGGTGGGGTTACATGGGTTGTAGTGGAGTCATGTAATCTCCTCCAATTGTCCCTAATCAACAATTCCTAAAGAACTGTTTAAAATTGTTTAAAGAACAATCAACATTCCTAAAGAGATGACTTTCACAGCTTTTCATTACATTTCTGGGCATCAGGTGACTGTATTCAGAGTTAGCAAAAATTAGAAATGTCATTATTCCTTCTGTCCTGGACTTTGTGAGTTACATGTTCACCCATTGATCTGCTTGTTATCTCCTGTTTGGGTCATTTTACTGTTATTATAATCTTTCAAGCACAAAACATTTGCAAGCTTTTCACCCATTTCTTTTCACTTGTTCCTTCAACCTGGTCCCGTAGCAGCACTAGGGGAGAACAGAACAAAGTATCCTTCATCCTGCATAAATATTATTTGTCACACCAGACCTGAGGGTGGGTGGCATTGAGCCAAGCTGTCCAATGGGGCTTCTCCTTGGGTACTCTGGCCAAAGCAATTTCACACAATTCTCCTCCAAGGCACAGTCCACAGCTTGTCCAAACTCTATCTTGGCTAGGGAAACTCTGCCCAGTAGGAAATCAGGGCTCTGAAGCCAAGATCATTAAAAAGTACCCATCAGCAAGTATTGGCTAAATGCTTGTTTGTGCACAGAACTGTTACAACAATAAAACACCCTTTCTTCCCCAATTTACAAAGCTTTTATAGTTTATAGAATACTGCCTTTGCATGTATAGGTAATGTGATTGGGGCAAGAGTAATTCTATAAGCATTTGTATTTGGATTTGAACCCAAGTCCTCTAAAGCCATCTACTGTTTTTTTTTCCACTGCTGTCTAAAATCCCCCAGATTTCCTTTTCCATGAAGCCTTTTCTTAGTACCCCAGTCTAATCCTTCTTTTGTTACTCTGAAACATTTCAGAACTTAGAGCCTGGTCACCTCCTCTTATTCTTCCTAGTGCCATAATTATTAATTTTGGGGTGGATCTGAAGGGAATAGAGGAGAAATACCATTGTGGTAGGGGTGGGGTAATGGGAAAATATGCCCATTACAGATGCAATTGTACAAGAAAGGGGTGGGTAGCTTGTCCCCCAGTGTGATGACCACATTTAGCACCCAGAGTATATTAAAATCAGCTGGAGTCAGAATAAGGGAAAATCCTTGATCTTTATTCTTTGTGGAGGTGAAGGGGAATGGCTATACGAAGTGAGAGCAAACACTACAGGAATCCCTCCAGTAGTGCCTCTGGCTCTCACACTCCACCCACCAAATCCTCTACATAATCTCCAATATACACATCGAACTTGCACAGAGAGTGGTGGGGCCATTCTTTCTCCAAGCATTTATTAATAGAGTATTGTCCAATCACTAATTAGCCTCAAATGCTTGGGACCTCAGTGCAATGAGAGCTTCAAGAGCTTCAGCCCATTACACCCCAGAAAGACCCGTTCTCATTCTCATGCAGGGAGAAGCCAAGACTCTAAGAGAGAAGTATCATGGCAATTATATCCAAGTAGGGCCAGGCAAGGAAGAGAGGGCCAATGGAAGGCTTTGAGGTTCAAAAATGATAGTCTCTAGATTCTTAGAGGGAAAACAAAAGCATCTCCTCCTTGGGAATATATATACTCCACAGAATATCAATGCCCTGGAAGATGACTCTTCCAGGTATTGCCCTAGTTGCATTTCTGGTAATTCACTGCACAATGTTTTGAATGATTTGGTACAAATTATACTGTGTTAATTTGGCCTTTCCAACTCTACTATAAGCTCTGGTATAGTGAATAGAGTAGTAGATTTAAATTCTGATATCACAATTCAATTCCTCATACTACTATTTACCATGTGATCTTGAGCAACTCATTTCTCTTTTTTTCTATTTTATTTTATTTTTCTATTTTTTATTAAAACCTTTTATTTTTCAAAACATATGCATGGATAATTTCTAAACATTAATCTTTGCAAAACCTTGTGTTCCAATTCCCATCCTTTCCCTCACCCCCTCCCCTAGATGGCAAGTAGTCCAATATATGTTAAACATGGTAGAAATATGTTAAATCCAATATATGCATACATATTTATACAATTATCTGAGCAAGTAATTTCTTTCTGGGCCTTGGTTTCTTCTAGACCAGATTCCCTTTCTGTTCTAAGTTCAGTGCTCCTAGAAAGAGGTTCATTTCCAATATAGTATCATTGAAAGTGTCCTCTATCCTTTTTGCATTCTTTACAGCAGAGATGTTCAACTTGTGGCCCATGGGCCATATTGCAATCTAAAAAACTGTGATATATGGCCTGAAACAGATTAAAATATAATTGGGTGTATTTAACAAGATAAATAAAAATACAACAAAACAAAGAAAATGTTAACAAGTGGTTTTCTAAGTCAATGTGTTACCACAGAAATACTGATGTATGATTTAATCGCCTCTGTTTTATTTGTGTTTGAAGGGAGTTTTACAGTACCAGATATTTTGCTGGACATGTAATAGTAAGACCCCAATAAAAGGTAGAATAGTGGCTTACTATATGAACAGCATCACAAAGGATATTATGCAGATACCAGGTGATATTGCCAGAATTTTACTACAACTATAGACAAGTAAAGGACACAATCATAGCTGACATTTAAAAAACACTTTTCAAATTTCACCTCTTTTGATCCTGGCAACAGGAATCTTATGA
This sequence comes from Antechinus flavipes, assembly GCF_016432865.1. Lineage (NCBI taxonomy): Eukaryota > Metazoa > Chordata > Mammalia > Dasyuromorphia > Dasyuridae > Antechinus > Antechinus flavipes. The sequence continues at coordinate 378,053,131 of NC_067401.1, forward strand.
GGTAGTAAATATCAGCAAATATCATTACTTCCATTTTGCAGATTAGGATGCCAAGCCTCAGAGAGGTAGGGTGACCTCTCTAGAATCTATGCTCTTCCTATTATGCTACAAATGCTTTTAGAAAGATGCTGTTTTAGCAAACCTTTCGTACAAGATTAGAAAAGAATCAATTAACCACCTTGGGATTTCACAAATTCTATGAGTCACATAGAGGCTCACTCAAGATCCCTTTAGATAGAAAACTTACATAGTGCATTTAAAATAGGATTCAATTTGCTAGATATTTTTCAGAAACTTTTTTTTATACTAAGCAATATAATAAATAAGTGGGTTATTATTTTGAGATCTGTAATTTTTCCAGCATGAATAAACTTTGTCCTGGTGTCCTATTGCCAACAAACATACCCACATTTCCTCAATTCTTAAACAAACAATACATTCTTTTATTCTCTCCATTTCTGCTAGCTACAATCTGTATTCCTCCTCTCCCTAAAAAACTAAACTCTTGAGAAAGTCATCTTTGCAAGGTACTTCCATCTTTTCTCTTATCATTTTCTTCTAAAACCTCTACTTCTAGCCTCATCACTCAGCTGAAATTGCTCTTTCCAATGTTACCAATGATTTCTTAATGGCTGAATCTAATGGTCTTTTCTCAGTCCTCATCCTTCTTGACCTGTCTGCAGCATTTGGCACTATCGATCACCTTCTCCCCCTGGATACTTTCTTCTCTCCAGGTTTTTTGTAAGCCTGCTTGCTCCTGGTTCTCTTTTCTGTATGATTGCTCCTTAGTCTTCTTTTATGGATCCTCATTTAGATTTTACCCACTAATTGTGGGTATCTCCCAAGGCTCTGTTCTGGGATCTTTTTTCTCTATAAGTTATTTCCCTTGATATTCTCATCAAGTTCTGTGTTGTGTTATCATCTCTATGCATATTATTTTTTAAAAAGTGGATATATATACACATATATTTATCATCCATTTTTCATCTATCTATTTATCTATCTATCCATCTATCTATCTCTATCTATCTGCCTACAGGACAAGTGTTCACAAAGTGGTCAGTAAAAGTGATATAAAAGCAGTTTTAAGGACTCTCTTAAGAACTTTATCATTGATTGCATGACATTGACACAGGACCACCTAGCATGGTATTCCCTATCAGAGAAGGTGCTGTGCTCCATGAGCAAAGCAGAATTTGAGTTAGCTCAGAAGAAATGTGAGATATGCAGTTAGAGAAGCCACTCCAAATGTTTATAGGGACACTTGTGTCTAACCTGTGGCAGAACATTACAAGCTTATATTGGCCTGATCAGCCATAGGACACACTGTAACTTGACTCTAAAATAGTGACATCATTTTGGTCCTCTTCAAGATTGAAAGACAGCAACCAATCAATCAACAACCAATTCTCTCTCTCTCTCTCTCTCTCTCTCCTCTCTCTCTCTCTCTCTCTCTCTCTCTCTCTCTTTCTGTCTTTCTCTGTCTTACTCTCTCTCTGTCTCTGTCTCTCTCTTTCTTTCTCTATCTCCCCCCTCTTGCTTTCTCTCTCCCTCTTTTTGTTCTTTTTTTCTCTCTTTCCATCTTACAGATAAGGCTCTAGTTTCTTAGTCCTGGCCAACTGCCTTTTGGATATTACAAATTGGAGTCTATTGTCATCTCAAACTCATGTTCAAAATAGAGCTCATTGTTTTTTCTCTTTGATACTATTCTATTTTCACCTTTCCTCTTATGGTCAAGAGCATCATCATTTTTCCCATTTATCTTGGTATCACTTTCTATTCCTCATTCTCATCTGCCCAGCTAACCTATTGTCAATTCTTGTTCTTTCTATCTCTCCAGCTTTTCTCATATATATGTTCCCTTCATAGAGCCTCCCACCACACTAGTTCAGGTCCTCATCATTTCTGACCTATACTATTATAATCATCTTTTAATTACTATCTCTGCTTCAGGTTTCTTCCATTCCAAACCCCCCACTTCTTAGCTGCCAAAATGATTTTCCTAAAGCATAAGTGTACCCATTATTCCATTATTTAGTAAATTCTGGTGATTCCCTGTTACCTTCAGGATCAAATATAAGTCCTTTGTTAGCATTTAAAACTCTTACTATCATGCCCCTTCCTGCCTTTTCAGAATTTTTACATTTTATCCCCCTCTATGTACTCTATGACCCACATACATTGGTCTCCTTGCAGTTCCTCTTATGTGACACTTCCTCTCTCCATATTTTTGTACCCTAGCCTGGAATGCTATGCTTGCTTAACTTGAATGACTATTTTCCCCTTCAAGATAATGTTAAATTCTGGAGAGTAATTTGGAACTATGCTCAAAAAGTTGTCAAACTGTGCATACCCTTTGATCCAGCAATGTTACAACTGGGCTTATATCCCAAAGAGACATTAAAGAAGGGAAAGGGACCTGTATGTGCAAGATTGTGGCAGCTCTTTTTGTAGTGGGCAGAAACTGGAAAATGAATGGATGCCCATCAATCGGAGAATGGCTGGGTAAATTGTGGTATATGAATGTTATGGAATATTATTGTTCTGTAAGGAATGACCAGCAGCATGAATACAGAGAGGCTTGGAGAGACTTACATGAACTAATGCTAAATGAAATGAGCAGAACCAGGAGATCATCCTACATTTCAGCGACAATACTATATGAGGATCAATTCTGATGGATGTGGCCCTCTTCAACAATGAGAGGATCCAAATCAGTTCCAATTGATCAGTAATGAACAGAACCAGCTACATCCAGCAAAAGAACACTGGGAAATGACTGTGGACCACAACGTAGCATTTACACTCTTTCTGTTATTGTTTGCTTGCATTTTTGTTTTTCTTCCCAGTTTTTTTTTACTTTCTTTCTAAATCTGATTTGTGTGTGTGTGTGTGTGTGTGTGTGTGTATGTAGCAAGACAACTGTATAAATATGTGTACATATATTGTATTTAACATATACTTTAACATATTTAACATGTATGGGACTACCTGCCATCTAGGGGAGGAGGTGAAGGGAAGGAGGGGAAAAGTTGGAACAGAAGTTTTTGCAAGGGTCAATGTTGAAAAATTACCCATGCATATGTTTTGTCAATAAAAAGCTATAATAAAAAAAGACAATGTTCAAATTCCTCCTACTATAGAAGGTTTTCCTAGTATATCTAGTATTTTCCTGTACTTTTGTTGTTAATATATTTTCAAATTTTATTGCTGAGAACAGCAAAGTCATTCACAGTTGATCCTTCCACAACATTGCTATTACTTGTACACAGTACATTTCACTTTTTTATGAGCTTATGGAGGACTTTCTAGGTTTTGCTAAGAAAATCCTTCTCATTTTTTCTTATAGAACAGTTGTATTCCATTATAATCACATGCTACAATATATTCAGCCATTCCCCAATTGATGGGCATTCCTTCAATTTCCAATTCTTTGCCCCAAGAAAAGAGAGAAATAAACATTTTTGTACATAGAGTCCTTTTCCTCTTTTTTTTTTTTTAAATCTCTTTCAGGATACATGCCTAGTAGTGGTAATGTAAGGTCAAAAGGTATGCATAATTTTAGTCTTTTTGGGCATAGTTTCAAAATGCTCTACAGAATGGTTGAATCAGTTCACAATTCCACCAAAAATGCATTAATGTCTCCTTTCCCCTACATTCCCTCCAAGATTTTTCGTTTTACTTTTCTGGCCCATTAGCCAATCTAATAAGTGTAAAGTAATATCTCAGAATTGTTTTAATTTGCATTTCTTCAATCAATAGTGTTTTAGAGTTTCTTCCTCCTCCCCCATGGCTATAAGTAGTTTAATTAGTTGTAGGGGGCTGAAACTCTGAATCAGACAAGAGAGCAGTTAAGGCTATTGGATTGTGAGATAATGGTTCTGTTAGCATATATTTAGATGGTGGCTCTCCTTACCATTGGTTCTTGCTGAATGTTTGGTGGTGAGGCAAGGATTGAAGGGGAGGGGGGAGAGGGAGAGAAGTCAGAATCACTTGATGGCAGGAGGAGAAGAAGAGAAGCTGGAGACTCTAGACTCCAGAATCCAGGATACATCTTTGGCAAACTGCATGGCAGCTTGCTTGCTTCCTTCACTTCTCCCCCTAAAGATCAAGGACTTTGATTTATCCTGACTCTGTCTGACCCTGAGGGAGCTAACTTGTACTTAACAATTAATTCATCTGAAAACTGTTCACATCTTTTGATCATTTATCCATAGAGGAATGGCTCTTAAAAAAAATTTTTTTTAACAAAATTGATTCAGTTCCCTATATATTTGAGAAATTAGAAACTTGTTTCAAATTTTTTTCTACAACTACTATTACTAACTGTATTTTCCCATTTTTTCTATTTTCTCTCTCCTTTCACCTGTCCCTCCTAAAAAATGTTTTTCTTCTGACCACTCCTTCCTCCGATACATTCTGCCTTCTATCCTCCTCATCCCTTCTTATATCCCCTTCTTTTTTCTACTTTGCTGCAGAGTAAGATAGATTTCTATACTCATGTTGAGTGTGTAAGTTATTTCCTCTTTATTATTTATTATTAAGGAAAACTGTCTTGTTAATCTAGAACCAGAGGGTAAGATAGAAATGGAGAGAATCCACCAATCACTTCCTGAAAGAGATCCCAAAATGAAAAATCTCAGAAATATTATAACCAAATTCTGAAACTCCCAGGACAAGAAGAATAATATAAATTATTTATTTTTTGAAACATGATGTCTAACTTCTTTTTGGTCATGGCTTTCAGGTCAATCAATAATTTTAAAAATTCTCTCTCCTGGATCTATTTTCCAGGTCAGTTGTTTTATCAGTGAGCTATTTCACATTCTTTTCTATTTTTTCATTTTTTTTGTTTTTGTTTATTATTTCTTGATTTCTCATAAAGTCATTAATGCATTGTCTTTGACTGGAAAAATGTTTCACTTCGTTTTTTGTGCGTTCTGATGCTCTAAAATTTGTTTTAAGTCATTATTTTAAAACATTGGGAGAGATTTAGGGGAGAGCTTGGCAAGTCCCTGCCTTTACTCTGCCATCTTGACAACACTTTCAAAAGAAGAAATTTTCAACTTCTTTGCTTCTGGAAGTGAAGTCTCCCTTAATGTGAAACCCCAAATCCCATTATTTTGCTTAACTGACACATCATAGTGCTGAATTATTAAGATTTCAATTCTCTAATGCCTTGAGATTTTTTCCCCAAATTATCTGTTATCTAATTGCCTCCTCCAACCGATTCTTGTGAAGCTGATTTGTATTTGTGTGTGTGTGTGTGTGTGTGTGTGTGTTGCTATTTAGTCTTTTCAGATACTTCATGATACCATTTGTGGTTTTCTTGGCAGAGATACAAGAGTAGTTTGCCATTTTCTTCTCAGCTCATTTTACAGATGAAGAAATTGAGGCAAACAGGATTAAATAATTTGGTAAGGATTAAGGATTTACAGTTAGCAAGTGTCTGAGGCTGGATTTGAATACAGTTTTTCCTGACTCCAAGACTGACATGCTATCCACTGCTTCACCCAGATATCCCAAATTTTTTCATATTTGATTTTTATTGAATTTCATCTCATTTCTATCATTCTATCATTCTCAATTTTGTGTTCTCTGCAAATATGATGATTTATTTAAGTCATTGATAAAAATATTAAAAATAATGGTCAAACACAGATTTCCAAGGTACTCCTTTGGAGACTTCCTACCACATAGATGTTTAACTTCACTTTAACTCTGGTAGTCCAACCAGCTTGGCATTCATTTAATTGAATTATCACTTAATACATATCTCTTCATTTCCACAAGAATTGTACAAACTTTGTAAAATTTTGTCCAAAGCTATATTAAAATCTTCACAAACAATATCCACAGCCTTTCATTCTCCTACTGTTTAGTAATCCACTTGTAAAAAGGAAATGAGATTAGCCTAGAATGACTTTCTCTTGATGGCTCTTTCTGATAGCCACTTCTTTATGTACTATAAATGTTTTGTCAAGGAATCTCTATTCTCTTCCCTTTTTATTTTTTTGAAAAATCAAAATAACATTTTTTCTTCTCCACTCATGTGACAGTTGAGTAGTTTCAGTCATATTTGACTCTTTATGATGACATTTGGGTTTTTTTTTTGACAAAGATACTGTGTTCTTCTCCAGCTTATTTTACAGATGAGGAAACTGAGGCAAACAAGATTACTTGTCCAGGATCACATAACTAGAAAGTGTCTAAGACTGAATTTGAACTCAGAAAGATGAGTCTTCCTGATTCCAGCCAGGCCAGGAATTCTATCATTCTATCCATTGTGCCACCTAGTTGTCTCTAATTATGTGGTGTCTCTTCTCATATTTCAGATCTTTCTGGACTTTTCATTTGACTAGATGACTTTAAACTAATCAAAGATAGCCAGATTTTTTTTTTAGCATCACTTTGTTTATTTTGGATGCCATCTCTGCATTAACCATCCTTGCTTTTGTTATTTCTAGTACAAAGGTCTTTCTCTTTGGCAGAGAAAAAAAAAGCGAAAGAATAGATGAACAGGTCTACCTTCACTATTAAAAATTTTAATAATTCTAAGAAATGTTCTTATCCTTCTTTTGATCCTATTTTTTCCTCTTCTAATATCATTAAACAATTCACCACCTTTCTGTGGTCCTTAGTTCTTCTCAGATCATTCTGAACATTAATGTCCCTGAGAATATTTTTACATGACCATGCCATGCTCTTATATTTATCTTCTGATACCTGGCCCTTTTTTCCCCATCCTCAGTACATTTCTTTTTAAAATCCAAGTTTTAATGAGGTGAATTCTTAGCACATCCACTTTAGCTGCAGACACTTTCCTGTTTTCCTCCTGATTGAAATGTCTCCTTTGCATCTTCAGAATTTCATTCTTGAGCATTTCTCATCATTCCTGCACTGATTTCCCTGGTAGCTTTTTAGTTCATGGGATTCTGTCCATCTTTCCTTTAAAATTTATTTTCTCAAAATCTAGTAGGCATGTCCAGCTGTGTCTGTATTTCCTCTCTTCTTTCACAAACTCTAGGAAGGAGTGGTTACTTCCCTCTAGGATTCCTCTCATTTCTACCCTGAGAGCCAGATGATTTGTCTGTGGTCATGCAGCAAGCAGGGCTTGCATGGATTGAATGGAATGACCTTGAAGACCCCTTCCCACTCTTTGATTTTAGGATTCTATCATTCTGAGTTGCAGAACAGTAGGAGAGGAGACTAGATAACTGGGTTGAAACCATATTATAGAGGGCCTTGAATGACAGGCTGGGAGGTTGGAATTTATCCTGTAGGCAATTGACTGCAATTGGAGGATTAAGAGCAGGAGGGAATAATATGATGAAAGTAATGTTCTAATCTCTCATAGAGCTCTCATCATTGACAGACTGTTGCTATTCACCTTCTGAAAAGTCTTTGAAGGGCTAGCCTTTAGTACTGGGTGTCATAAAAATATACAGTGATCTTAATGAGCACGGTAACTTTGACAGATTTTTGTTGAAAAAATATTTTAGTTGGGATACAATTTCTTTTAAAAAGTTGTTCATGAGATATTGACTTGCTAAAACAGTTTATATACCAGGCATTTTGTAAAAGATCTGAGTTCAAATTCAGCTTTAGATACTTACACTAGCTTTGTGATCCTGGACAAATCATTTAATCGGTTTGCTTCAGTTTTCACATCTATAAAATGTGAGTAAAAATAGCACTTTCCTCTCAGGGTTGTTGTGAAGATCAAATGAGACAATAATTGTAAAGTGATTAGTCCAGTGTTTAGACAGGCACATAGCAGGTGATCTATGTTTGTTACTATTTTTATTCTGATTACTACAACTCTCAGGTTCCTCGGGGAAATTTTGACTTTTAAGGGATTTCATAATGTGTTTAAATTTTGAAGAAGTATAAGTTGGAAATTAGGAGAATGGGGGAAAGATTTCTTTCTTATTAAAGAAAATAGTAGAAAATCACTCTCTTCTGATTAGAAAAAGACTATCCTAGTTCCATGTTGTCAAGCTATAAATGCTTTAATCTCTGTCTTCAGACAGAGGAAACAGAAGGTCTAGCAAACATCAGAGAGCCTGAGAATTTCTGTGCCTGAAATATTTCATATTTTACAAACCTAGTTCAGTCATTGTTTCCCTTCAGACCCATATGATTTTCTGTAGTCCCTGTAAGAGTTTTCCTGTATTTATTTTTTTAAGTGGGAAGTGCTTCAATTTATGTATGTCTGCACTTTCTTTTCTAGACACAATGTCCTGGGTTTTACTATTTTTAGGCAGCTGGTAGCACAGTGATTAGAGTCCTGGAATTCAGGAAGATTTGAATTCAAATCCAGTATCAAACACATAATAGTGGTGTGATCCTACATAAGTCACTTAGTATCTACTTGCCTCAATTTTCTCAACTGTAAAATGAGGCTGACGTTAGCATCTCATTCTCAGGGCTGTGAGAATCAAATGGGATATTTGTAAAACAGCATTTAGCAGAGGGTCTAGCACAAATAAATATAAATGCTTATTCTCTCACCTTCTACACTCCATTCATTCCCTTTACTCCCTTTCAGACTATTCTTTAGCTAGGTTAAATTTTACCTCCTGTCTTCTGCTAGGAGAAGGAAAGAAAGCAGGTAAGGTAGGGGGGAAGAGAAGGTAGATAACTTTAGGAGGAGATGGGGAGAAGGAGCAGGGTGATGGGCATCAACACAGGAGAATGTGATTTTCCGTCCTTACCTTCTCTTTGATAAGGATAGGTCATTCCCTATAGAGACCGTGTCAGGTTCCTCTTAAGTAAGTTTTCTGTTACCACTAATGTGCTTCTGCTCCTTCGTCTCCATAGATTGGGACTGGCATCTGCTTTCTTTTCCCTTAGTACCAATGCTGCTGACAGCTTTCCATTCTTCTGCCTCCCCAGCGATCCGGAGACAGAAAGGGCAGGGATATCTCTTACCACCTTGCCTGTGTTCATTACTCCTCTCTTTTCCCCATCAGAATACAGTAAAGGCAGAAGACCATTCCTAATGCCTGTGGCCATTGATCAAGGAGCTGATCTCCTTGGAGACATTCATCTAAAGTTTCATCTCAGGATGAAATTGACACTGGAATATCCCAAAGTACAAAGGAAGGAGGGTTACCAAGTGTTGTTTAAGCTGAGAGAGAGAAGGTGGGGAGGGAAGGTCAGCATTTAGCACCATGGATTTGTTTTTGTTTTTAATATCCAGGGAAATCTTAAAAATGAGCAGTTCTTCTTTGTCTTAATCCCACCCCGTCCTTTCCCTTGTCCCATGACAAAGAATTATAATGTTTGATCTGGAAGAGACCTTTCAGATCATGCAGTCTAACCTCCTCATTTGAATAATAGCTTACCTTTATATAGCAAAACATTTTATTAATATTATGTCATTTTATCATTACAGCAACCTTGGGAGGAAGGTGCTATTATGATTTCTATTTATTTATTTATTTTTGGCAGTACAAAATAAAAGGGAATTTCATTTATTTATTTATTTTTTAAATACAGGAAAAAGGTCAAATGATTTGCTCAGGATCATGCAGCTAGTGAGTATCTGAGGCTGAATTTGAACTCAGGTTTTCTTGATTCCAGGTCCATCTAAAGCTCAGAAACATGCTTCATATTTATATAGTGCATTAAGATTTTTAAATCACTCTCTCTACATGTGTGGTGTGTGTGTATGTGTCTTTGTAGTAGTAGTGGATCCCATTTGGAAGTTTTCTTGGCAAGAGTGCTGTAAGGGTTTGTTATTTACTTCTCTGGCTCATTTTATTGATGAAGAAACTGAGGCAAACCAGACTTAAAGGACTTGCTCAGGATCACACATCCAGGAAGTACTTGAGGCTAGATATGATTTGAGGAAATTTAGTCTTTCTGATTCCAAGCTCAGTGGTCTATTCATTGTGCCATGTAGCTGATACAATATACATACATACATATATATGTATGCATGTAGATATATATATGCAAATAGTATTTGATCCTTGCAACAATCTTAAGGAGGAAATAATATCATTCTCCTTTTAGAGATGAGAAAATTGGGGTTCTGAGAGATTAAGGATCTTCTAATAAATGTATTGGGGTGGAACATGATCTCAGAGTCTAACACTATCCACTATACCACACTACCTACTAAGAGGACAATTCTGTTCTCATTTTTTTTCACTCCACCATATAAACATATTCTTTGCCAGTTGAGTTTTCTTCTAACCACATCCCTTTCCTCAGAACATACCAGTCATATGAGGGGAATATGAGTGCTTTTTGACATGTTAGATGTATGTTCCTCTTTCCCTCTTCCCAATTAATGAGTAACAATAATTACTTTTCCCCCCCCAATAAGCTTTTGATCTTCCTTTTTTATTATTATTATAGCTTTTTATTGACAAAACATATGGACGGGTAATTTTTCAACACTGACCCTTGCAAAAACTTCTGTTCCAATTTTTCTCCTCCTTCCCTCCTCTAGATGGCAGGTAGTCCTACACATGTTAAATATGTTTAAATATATGTTAAATACAATATATGTATACATATTTATACAGTTATCTTGTTGCATAAGAAAAATCAGATTTAGAAAGAAGATAAAAATAACCTGGGAAGAAAAACAAAAATTCAAGCAAACAATAACCAAAAGAGTAACAAATAATTACTTAAGGAAATATCACTGCACACTGAGATGAACACTGGTTCTGGAGTAGAAATTTAAATCCTTCCTGGCATGCTTACTATCTCTTTGACTTTGGGCAAATGACTTAACTTCCATGGAGTTCAGTTTTTCCATGTGCATGTGGTACTCCTTATGTGTTCACTTTCCCAATTTCTCTTTCTAGGATTCACTGGCCCTGACAGATTGGATCCCCAGAATGTATTTAACTACTGCTTTCTTCAGAGTTCTGAAAATAACCTTGAGGGGCTGAGAGTTCCTAAGTTCACTCATGAATTCATAGAAGAGTGTACTCTTTAATGGAAATTAACTGTTTAACATCTTCTCAATATCAAGCTACCTTTTTATATCAATTAGTTTTTGCACAAAGATATTTGGTGATAAGGGATAGTAAAGACCAATGTACACAAATATCCCCATGAATTGATATGTGCCTTCTTCTTTCTTCACATATTAGTCCCTGGGATAATGGGCTCAAAATTAAAGTGGCTAGTCCAAAACACCCTCTTGCAAAAACAATAAATACAGAGAACAACAGCATCAAAAAAACCCCCAGAAGCATCCTTCTTAGACATTCCCTTAGATGTGTAATGTGTATTTTTTTAAATGTAAAATTTGTGACCACGGTCCCTACAGAGCAAATGTGCTTAGGAATCAGTGTGGAACAATGCAAAAAAGGCTAAATTTAGTGTCAGGCCTAGATTCAATTATCAGTCTTGATTTTTTCCTAGCTATGGCAACATGGGCACTCCCAAAATATTCTATATTGGGCAAAAGGATTCATGTTCAGATACAAGCATCTAGGGTCCCTTCTAAATCTGAGATTTGCTCTCTGATCTTCAGAATGCTCACATGTAAAATAAGTTCAAGGGTAAGCTGGCTATTTTAGCAAAGGATTTTTGAGGAAAGCAGCTTAAAAAAATAGCTGTGAAAACAAAAGTTATTATTATTATTATGAAGCTCTTACTGACCAAAAGATCTTTACTACCTGTGGGGACTCTCAGTTTTATGGATCCCTTGTTTAAGCTAGGCCATTGTCTTCCTGTCCTTTTTCCCTTTTCTTCCCTGAGAGCTTCAGGCTGGCTCTCTCACAAATAGCTGCTGTAACAAAGACCAATACGCAGAGGAACAGCTTTTCTACCTCTGCCTCCTTATATTCATGGCTTTTAATATTCAAAGAGCCTTTTGCCAATATACAGATCCTTGTGTGCTGGGAAGACCAGAGCCAGGCTCTGATGTATTATTGATAGGATTGTAATTTACTCTTCTCGGGTTGTATCTACAGTGTATACCATTAGCACAAAATATTAAATTACCAGTGGGTTGTATATATTTGTCTATTCGGGTTTGGCTCAATGATATTTGCCTTTCACGATAGTAAAAATCATCATGAATAAAGAAAGCAGAGGCAATATTATTTTTTGTTGTTGCAAGGGAATTTTGATTAAGGCATTTTTTTTCTCTGCGTTATATTGAGTGGGAACTGTGCCCTGTAATGAAGACATGAAACATAAAATAAATGAAGCCAGCCAGGAGAGATGGATGGAGAAGTCCACCACGGCACTGTTGAAATTTCCAAACTTCCCCTTTCCCACCTCAGAGGTTTTTTCCTTCCCCTGGTTATGTGTGCATGGAAGATAGAGCAAGGCATGCTGAGTGTGGGCTGGAGTGGACAATGAGGTGTAGCTTAAACCCAAACTCCTGTGCCAGTAATATGGCTATCTGCCCCTTGTTCTTTTGGAAGGGTCTTCAGAATAAACTGATGTACTAATAAAGAGATAAACAAGAGGCATCTTATTCTCTGATCTTCATTTTGGCAGCTTCTTACCACTCATGCAAAAATCAGGAAGGGTACCATCTTCCTCTTAGTAAGAGGTTTCACCATATCACTTGATGATTTTGAATAAATCACTTAATTTCTAAAAACCTCAGTTAAATAGTTAAAGACAGCTATATGTGAAAGTGGATCTGTAATTTCTTGGATAGAAAAAAAGCCTATTGGGGAAACTGTCTTCTATCCCCTAAATGCCATTTTCCTATTAGTCTACAACTTGTGTTTTTTCCTCTAAATTATTTTCCTGATTAATAATATCTGAAAATTGTCTCAACTTAAATCGTGTTTACATTTATTTTGTTATAATATGAATGGGTTTTTATAAGTCTTAATGTGTTTTTTTCTCATAGTTCCATTCCATAAATCTTTCAGGAATCTGAATGAAGCAATATGGGGTGTAGAAGTAATAAACTAGAGGAATGACTGACTCTTTTATTCTGCCTTGTGAAATACCTTCAAAATTGGGAGTGTAGATATGTATATTTACACGTATGTGTGAACAAATGCGCCCAGTTTGATGACTACCAACATACTCTCTGATTCTCATATTCTCTTTTAAATAGATGAACACTTTGGGTTTGGTCCAGTAGGGACACAATTGATACAGGGCTTGCCTTGTGAAGATCCTTATTTAAAAAGCTGCCTCCTATATTTACTATCTTTCTGGGCTAACCACAGGCAAATTATAAGTCTTCACTTTCTCCTCTCAGGTAAGGGTAACAATAGTTGTATGAGCTATCCCAGGGCTTGGAAGAAAAAGAAGATATAAGGAGTTCTCATCTCTGGAAGCACTATTAAGTGCTGGGTAGCATTCTTTTGCTTCTAGCAAGGCTCTGAGTGACTGGGAATGATTATATTTTGAATGCTTGAAACCCACGCTGGAAGGTCTACTTGGGAGCCACTGGAGTCCCTCAGTTCTTTTAAGGGTTGGAGAGGCATTTTCTTTTTAACATGCCCCAAAGGTTGGGATTAGAGAGACTCCTCTTTTTCTCAGAAGTAACTTGCAGTTAGTTACCTAGGGGAGTGTGGGAGATGACAAGATGATAGGGCAGAGCTGATGGAAACCTTTGGTACTCCAACGAAAAACATCTAACCATCTTAGGTGATCTGGCTAGTTTGGCTGCCGAGGGCACATTCTAGAGGAAACCGGTTTTCCCAAAGACTTGTCAGATACAGCTTTTATTCAAAGGACCACCTGTCTCAGCTTATATTGCACCTCAGGCAGTGTCCAGAATTGGTTGCTCCAATAGAAGCAGGCAAACATCCTGCTACTTTAAGACTGGAGCCAGTAACAATGAAGGCTTAGAATCTCCTTAAGTCAGGCATGGATTCCATTCAACCTTAGTTCCCTTCCAACCACCCTCTTCCTCTCACCCTCCCCTTTCTCATCTGTCTCTAAGAGATTGAACATGAAGTAGAAAATCATACAGAATAATAAATCCAATGAATCCTATGTTAAATCTCTCAAAGCAAATCATATATCCTGACAGCAGGTGTATTATTTGTTGTTTTTTCCTTTCAGATTTTCACCAAGCCTGGTGTTTTAAGCGTATGTCTTGAGAGGAGACCTATATAAAGGCAATTACAACTGGTGAATGATTAATGCTGGATCTGACATTTTTACGTGTCAAATATGTTTAAGTACATTAACCTTTGCTGGATTTACACTGCTACCTTGCAAGATATATCTTACACAGAGCCTGGAATATCTGAAAACTGTCTCAACTTAAATCTTATTTACATTCTTTTTATTATAATATAAATGGGTTTTAAAAGTCTTAAGGTAGTTTTTCTTTTGGTTGTTGTGTTGTGCCATTCCATACATCTTGCAGGAATCTGAATGAAGCAGTGTTTTCCCTTGTTGATTACAAACAAATATGTTAGCCAATTGCTTGGGGACAGAGGATAAGAGACAAGTCCCTTTTCCATCTCTTCCCTCCACTTCAGCCCTAGCCCCAGCCAGCTTCTTCATATCAGCCCAGAGGAGAGAAGATAAAAAAATGAAGGGTTGTCCAAACCTATTGATTAAAAAAAATGGAACTGTAAAATTTACGGCAGCCAAGTTGAGTAAACTTTTAATTCTTTTGAGGTTGCAGATAAACAGACATTTTTAAAGTGTTAATTTTAAAGGGGACAAGGATCAGGAGGAGCTATTCCCATTCCTGGTACCTGGTCCTATCCTATATATATCACTTTGCCCTGCACAAGTCTTCCTCTGCAGGCTGATTTCAGCTCCAAACATTCAGTGTTTCTTTTCTTGTGTCAGAGTTAATCTTGAAGTGGCTGCTGTTGCTGAGTCAACTCCATGCCTCTTAAGCTTCACTCCACTGAAATCTGATTAGATATGAGACAGACTCCGGTGGAATGAAGGACAAGAGAAACTCATGGATCATCTTGAGCTTTCATCTTCAGCGTATCTATAGACAAATGCCAAACTCACTAGTTGTCAATGCCGAGAGAACTATCAAAGGTCTTAAGGTCACATAACTGGGTTGTGTTAAGTATCTCACCCCTCTTCTGTGTTTACTCCATGGGAAAATAGTCTTCATATGGTTAAGTTTTCTAATGTATCTTAGCATTGCCCCACAGACAGGCTGAGGTAATCACAGAAAGTAAAGGAAATTTCTGATCAGTCTCTTCTGGCTCCAACAGAAGATTCTTGACATTGACCTAGATGTGGACATCGGTACATCTGCACTCTCTTTCTCTGTGTCTCACAATTCCATCCTTATATCAAGCCCAAATATTGTGCTTTGGTTGGGGAGACAAATGTCTTAAAATTGTTCTGGAAAACTTCAGAATAGCATTGCAAGCTAAGGGGGAGAGAGAGAGAAGAGAGAGAGAGAGAGAGAGAGAGAGAGAGAGAGAGAGAGAGAGAGAGAGAGACAGAGAGACAGAGACAGAGACAGACACAGAGACACAGAAATCGAGAGAGATGGCATTAGTGGGGAGTGCTACCTTTTCCCTCCAAAATGAAGCAAACAAAAAAAGGAAGGCATGAGCACTTTTGAAAAAAATAGAAAAGTAGAGAAAGATCTCTTAAAAGTTCTGGGGTGGCTAGAATAGTTATGCCCTCACTCTCATCATTGATAGAAGGCTAAAAGAAAGGTAGGAACTCCTGGTCTCACAATTTCAAACTTAACCAGGAAAACTGGCCCCAAATTGAAAAATCTCTCCCTCATACACATTCTGTTTCCTAGCTCTCCCTTGAAACTATCTTTTCCCACCTCCCAACAAACTGTATTTTTGTTTATCTTAAGTATAGCTTTTCTTGATTGGGTGAGGATTGGCTATGAGAATATGGGATTTCTTTTCCTCCGTAAGTTTCAGAGGTTTTTCTTGGACTAGAGAATAGAGAACTCTAACTTCCTGGGAACATTAAAACTTTTTTCTTTAAAAGACATCACCCACTAATCAACTTATTGCTGTCTAAATGTAATATTCTTGCCTCTCCCTCTACTCTGTTCAGGCATGTTCTTGGCTCTATGTTAAGTCCCATAAAAGGATGGTCTTAGCACTAACGTGCAGATGGGAATGAGTCTGGGCAATCTACCTTGTTATTTGAAATACTTTCTTCCTGAGGCATGTTCTGACCTGCTGCAGAGATAGTCTCTTAACATTGTCACTGCACCCCATGTTCTCTGCCCTTCTTCACCTAGCTGAGGCTTTTGAGCTCATGTTTAGCAGAAAAGAGATGGATAAGAGTGCAAAGATTTACTCTAAATTTTCAATGCTTAATTATCCACAGGAAAATCATCTAGTTTGTGGGTTATCCAGAATCCTCGATTTTCTTCTTTTAGTCCCTTTTTTGGTCCCTCTTATTTGAACCTCATCCCCATCCAGAATGGGGGTTCCGATGGGTCCAGAAAAGAAATAAATATGAAACTCAGAAGCATGATATAGTGAATAGGCATTGGATTTAGAGTGAGAAAGATTTGGTTATAAGTCCCAGATACTTTACTAGTTATGTGAGCTCAGGCAAGTCACTTAACCTCTCTGTCCCTCAGTTTTCTCATCTCTAAAAATGGGGACTCAATGGACTTAGAGGTTCCTCCTATCTCTAAATCTTATTCCTGATCAAAGGTTTATAATAATCTGGGATGAAGAGTGGAGATAAGAAGGATTTGCAACATTGCTAAAACATGTAAGGGAATGGTTTGATCACTATTGTTACAAATTATTTTGGGGGCTTTTAGAATTTCAATTCTATCATTAAAGCACCAGAGGGTACAATGATAGGTACCCCTCTCTAATTCTAATTCTAAAATTTTTGATTCAGTAATCCCCAGGGATTATAAATCCCATATCTATTATATCTGAGGTATGTGGAAGACCTTATCCTTTATTGACTATGAATTAAAACATCTGTCTCTCTGAGATCTTAGTCTTCTCAGATGCTCTAGAGGACCCTTGTAAAACAAGTCCTTCTTTTCCTTCCCCACAAATCAAACCACAAGTAATGGAATCAGTCTATAAGAGGTGTGCAAGCCCCAATCTGTCGCAGTTCTGCCAACACTTCAAGAAGCCACATATCCCTTTCAATCGCAGTTAGATAAGGATAGAACTAAAACAAGAATTCATAAAAGCAATCGATTGTTTTTAAGATCCAAATTCCATTCCCTGGGTCCTATCACCTCCCTCATTTCTAGTTAATTTTTAACCCAGCAGGAATCAAATCATAAAAACTGAGGAGAAGGCTCATTCTAAGGGATGGTGTCTTCATACATAAAACAGTGGTCTAGAATCTCTTACCCTTTTTAGAATCTCAACAATCCCCTTTTCCACTGAGGCCAAATACACCATTGTTTTTATTGAAGAAATCTCACATCTGCCTGGCATAATAGGAACAGCAATAAGAATAATAGGAACAGTGATTCTCAAGATAATTTATTAATTCTAATGTATTGCTTCCCATTATCAGTGAAAACTTCAGGTCCCTGGAATCTATAATAAGAAAAATACTGTGCTTTAATTACAAAGCCATTGTCCTTTAACTATATTATCTCTGTTGATTCTCACAACGACCCTATATCTAAAAGGTTTGGGTTATTATTATTCCCTTTTTACTGATAAGGAAACTGAGACTAAGAGTTTAAAGTGATTTGTCCAAAAACATATAGCTAGTAAGTATCAGAGGCAGGATTTTCTGATTCAATTTTTTCTCAGTCCTACGTTAGTGATCTACCCATTCCTTACATAAAAAAAAAATATTTAGCATGCTAGGTCTTTTGTTGAAACATGGTAGATTAAGAAATTTCAACTTCAGAGATAGCGGCTAGTTGTCTCTCAAGTTCTTTCTCTCTCTTCTGGCTTTTTATCACTCGGGTTTCCATCCGATCTTTTCCCTCTTCTGGACCAATGACCACACCCACTTTGTTTCACTGTTCTACCCACCCCCTTCGCTGTGTTTTAGAAAAAAGTCCCCAAAGAACCCCAGAGGCTCACACTCACCTGTTTTCAAATTTGGGGTTCCAGTCTTGAATTTGGTTTGGAATTTTAAACAAGACTGTAATAAAAATTTTAAACAGCAGAAGAGAAATATATGAACAATGATGGGAGGGCAGAAAAAGGATATCCGAGGAGCAAAGATGAGAAAGGGGAATAATTTTCTGTCCTGGAGTACTTTTCAGAGTAGTAAAGAAGAGAAAACACTTACTGTATAAAAGGTCCAAAGCCAGCCCTTTTGCCTGAACTGAAGACTTGTCCCAAGAAAAGTGGGGGGGAAAGGGCTACTGGATACGGCAATTCCTCCCTTTTCACTGGAACCATTTTGTGGATTCCCCCCCTGGTCCTTCCTGAAAAGAAAGCATCAGAATAGAAAAAGGTGGAATTGAGTCGAAAAGAATGGGGAGGGAAACATAGAAGAGGGAGAAAAGTCAGTAAGGGTAAGAAATTCTGATGAGTTTTTTTAAAAAATAGAAGGTGAAACAAAATAATGCAAGAAAGAGAAATGAGTTTTTGTTTCTTTTTTAAAAACACACACACACACAAGTAAGAAAGATGAAGAACAATTCAGCCCATTTTAAGTTGGGGCCCTTCAGTTTCACTTCTTATTTATGCTTCAGTATAGGAAGCTTCAAGTTACCTGCTGGTTCCAGCCAATTGAAAGTGAAATTCATCCGTAAGCCCCACCCCTCTGAGCCCCCTCCCCTTGTGGCCACGAATGTTGAGGTATCTCTGCCCAGGAACCTCACCTTCCTATTGTTCTCTTGAAGTGGCCAAACCTTACAGTGAAAGACAAGATCTCTGTAACCCTAGAGAAATTACGAGCTACCTGTGTCTTTCCCACATTCGCTGATGGTTTCCATTCCTCCTCCTGATCTAAAGTGATATTGAAGGGGAGGGAACTGAAGGTGGGGAAAAGGGGAAAGGTAAAAATCAGATCTATCTGCCTTGGGAAGTGAGTTACAGGAAAAAAAAAAAACCCTTTCCCTGGAGTGAAAAAGTGTCACTGTACTACCCCACTATCCCTGGATATCTTCTGTCTCCCTTTAGAGTTATAGAATTGTCAAAGCTGCAAGGGACCTTGGAGATCACTTATTCCAAACCCTTCATTTTACAGATGAGGAAACTGAAATGCAGAGGGATCAAGTGATACAGTAGGTAAAAGATTTGAGAATCAATTCTAACTCTTCTGACTCCAAACCCATTGCAGTTAGTGAGGTGCTAGCTGGGGGCATATCTGAGTTTAGAAATATAACGGAATTTCTGAAAGGGAAAATTAGTTTGGAATTCAGACTAGTTCAGCAGTATCCTGCTGGGCTCTAATCTTTCGATGAGATAAATTAAATAATTTCAGAGTTTCAGCCAAACTGAAGGATTAATTTACCAGAGAGTGGAAAAACCAAATAGAGGGCGTTAATGACCTTGTCTTTGGGAATAACAATGATTCCCCTTCTGTTTCAAAACTCAAGTGGCCATTAAAACCCAAAATGTAAGCACCATGCTCTTGAATTTGGTACTCTTCTGTAAGTAGGGAAGGAAATGGAACTCAGAGCTGCAGGTTAGTGGAATTGGGGCTAATTTGTTTCAACAAACAAAAGGGCAACTAGGCACCAGGCGCTGTGCTTCACATATATGGAAATGCTTTCATATGTTTGGAACTTTGTAGGTGAACAATTTATACAATTAAATCTCCTCTTTCCTTTCTATCTTTTTTATTTTCTCTCTGGGAAGTGAGCACCATGCAAAGGAATTTGAGATTTGGGCTCAATCCTTGTTTTTTTTTTTTTTTTTGAGGGCTGATTCTTCTGCTGGAAAAAAAAAGAATTTTTCCTAAAATCTCAGCTCAAATACAGAAGTTAGAATGACCTTGTCCTAACTTTGATTTATTAGCAACAAGAATTAGCAACTGATTCAGTTTGTTGTTCAGTTGCATCCAACTCTTTGTGATTCCATTTGGGGTTTTCTTGGCAATGATACTGGAGTGGTTGGCCATTTCCTTCTCTTGCTCATTTCACAGATAAGGAAACTGAGGCAAACGGGATGAAGTGAGTTGCTTAGGGTCATACAGGTAATAAGTGTCTGACAGATTTGAACTGAGGAAGATGAATTTTCCCTCCTCCAGGCCCAGCACTCTATGCACTATGGTGCCCCCTACCTGCCTATAATCTCTATAATTATTATTAAAGTCAAGCAGGAGGGATGGTTCACTTGTCCTGAGAGGTGGAGAGTGGAGGATGGCTTAACGGATATTTAGTTGATCTAAGGCTAAGGTTTGAAGGGGACTAAAGAGTCTTGTGGACATCCAGAAGATCCAGTCCTTTGCTGATCATTGGACTTTAGCTGTTTACCCAAAAACAAACAGCTCAGACTTGTTAGTGGCAAAAACAGGACAAAAAGGCAAGGATTTTGACTCTCATTTCAGGATTCTATTCCACTGTGACTAGTCTATCTCTCCTAATAGTGTTAGTTCCTAACACTTAGGAGTATTTATGATAATTTCTCTAAGATATATTGTCTAGGAACATCACCTACTCCATCTATTGCTCCTAGCCAAGACACAATGAATTTCAATAAAATGTCCTCTGGAACAGGGATACATAGATGGCTGCACTTTAGTTTTTAATAGGTTCAGAGATCTAGACAAAGGAAAAAATACTGTAAGCTGCTAGAAAAAATCAATTCAAATATAGGTTCAGAGATTTAAAGATGGAAGATACCTGAGAGGTTGGCTTGCTCTCACTCTGTTGTTGTAGTTATCATTTCAATTATGTATGACTCTTTATGGGAGTTTCTTGGCAAAGATACTGGAGTGCTTTGCCATTTCCTTCTCGAACTCATTTCACAGGTAAAGAAATTTAGGTAAACAGAGTTAAGTGACTTGCTCAGAGTCAAACAGCTAGTAAGTGTCTGAGGTCAGGTTTGAACTCAAGAAGGATAGTCTTTCTTTTTTTAGATTTTTTTAAATTTATTTTTTTATTAAAGCTTTTTAATTTTCAAAACATGTACATGGATAATTTTTCAACATTAACCATTGCAAAACCTTGTATTCCAATTCCCCCTTTCTCCCACCCCCTCCCCTAAATGGCAAATAATCCAATATATATTAAACATGGTAAAATATATATTAAATCCAATATATGCATATATATTTATACAATTTTCCTGCTGCACAAGAAAAATCAAATTAAAAAGGAAAAAATGAGAAAGAAAATAAAATGCAAGCAAACAACAACAAAATGAGTGAAAATGCTATGTTGTTATCTATACTCAGTTCTCACAGTCCTCGATTTGAGTGTAGATGGCTTTCTCTATCACAAGATCATTGGAACTGGCTTGGATACATCTCATTGTTAAAAAGAGTCACATCCATCAGAATTGATCATCATATAATCTTGTTATTGTCAATGATCTCCTGGTTCTGTTCATTTCACTCAGCATCAGTTCATGTCTCTCCAGGCCCCTCTGAAATCATCCTGCTGAGGGGATAGTCTTTCTGATTCTAAGTCCAACACGCTATCTCCTGGGCTATCTTAAGTGTCTAACCCTCACTCTACAGAGAAAGAAATTGAGGCCCAAAGAAGTAAAAATGGCTTGCCTAATGTCACCTAAGGAAGAAAAGTCACCAATGTTGTGTCACGATTTGATCTTGTTTTCAGCTGATTTCAAATCTAATATCTTTCCCCATTGTGCTTGTCTTGTTTTCCTGGCCTGATCTGGTTTTCCTTAATTTGGTCTAATTTATAAGAGAAATCTACCAGTAACATCTACTATAGCTGAGTCCATACAGGACCAGGACTGGATTGTTTTGAGTCTTCTTGTAGCTGTAGGTTAAAATCAGAAGAAGGTACTAGGCCACGAAATACAGACATGGAATTCCTGCTCTAGGCAGCAAGAGAAAGGAGCCTGGAAAAGAATAGAAGGCCAGACTAGATTCTTAATAGAATTCTAGTCACATTCTTCCTCCAGCTCCCCTCCAGGAGCCAAATACTTGTGTGGTCCTGGGGGTATGTTTTCTTTGACCTCAAAATTTATTTGGCAAATGGAGTCAGATCTTTTTCTTTGCATCTGCCGGCTTGGCCCAGCAGGCAGAGCAGGGGCAAATGCAGGTCTTCCTAGACTTTTAGAAATTGATGACTATAAATTACTGAGTTTATTTATTTTTCCTTTTACAAATTATTTATGACTAGCAAAAAAAAATCAGGTGAAATACCTGGGGGTTTCCTGGTAATGAATGGGACTAGCACTCAAGATTCCTAGTGTAGAAATAATAACAATGACAATAATAATACTGTTTCATATTTGTATAGTTCTTTACAGTTTAAAAAGCACTTTTCTCAAAACAATGTCATGAATGGAAGAAAGGAATGCTTTCCTTTTCTCCTTTTGTTGCTTGTCATTAATTTTGATAAGGCAGAAATGCAGTTTTCCTAAAGGTTTCTGTCTCACTCCTAAAACAGATGTCCCTGGTCCTCTTAGAAATGAAGGATGAGCAACCTTTTCCACAAAGCAGACCACTGAGATTCATATCTGCTTTCTTCCTCCTTCCTTTGAGCTCAGGGCCTCGCCCATCCTGATAACTTTTCATTTTCAGTCTCTATGAGACATTTCACAGGCAGTAAAGCAACAAACATTTCATTACTTGTTATGTGCCAAGCACTGTGCTAAGTTCTGGGGATCCAGAGAAAGGGAAAAACACTATCCTTCTTCTCAAGGAACTTATATTATAACAGGAGAGGTAACATGCAAAGACCTATGCATTTATAAACTCTATGCAGGGAAAATGGAAGATTACTTTACAAAGAATGGTGGTAGTAGTAATAGTTTATGTATGTGTTCATATGTGTGTGTTTTAGGCATTAAGCTGAGCAATTACAATATTTGGAAGACTTTGGAATAGTATTAATAATAATGAGTTAATAATAGTTAATCTGTATATTATTATATGCCTACTATATGCTTAGCACTATGTTAAGCTCTTTATAAATATTATATCTTTCTTGATCCTAACAACAATTCTGGGAGGATTCTCATTTTATACATGAAGCAAACAGATTAAGCAACTTGTCCAGGGTCACACAGCTCGTAAGTATCTGAGGCCACATTGAAACTCAGGTTTCCTAAATCCAGGCCCAGAATTCTATCCACATGATACCTAGCTGTCCCCCAAAATAAGGAGCACTGTGGGGTGGTAGAAAAAAGATTGGATTTAGAGATTGAGGACCTGGAATGGAACCCCAGTTCTAGTAGTTATTAGCTATATGGCCTTATTCAGACCACTCTAAGTCTCAGTTTCCTCTTCTGTAAAATTAACCAACATGATTTCTATGGCTCCTTTTAGCTTTAAAGCCCATAAGTGCCCACATCTTCACCAAATCACTTATTTCTGAAAGCAGGAGTCATCTGTTTCCAGTCTACGTGCCTGCTTTGTCATTTTCACATTTAGGTAACAACCCCTCTTGTCCCACAGCCAGTGTTTCTTCTGTTTTATGAGCTCCTTTGGCCTCTTTCCTTGAAAAAACTGCTAACAGGTCTTTAACTTGCTCTCTCCACTGAAACCTCCAACCGCACATTTTATAGTAACATCTTTGGCACACTTTGTAGTAACACCCCACCATGGTCACGTTCCCTTTTGTTACAGACCTCTTAGGCGTTGTTGGGCACTGCCTGGACAGGGCTAGTCTTTCCAGAGGTAGAATGGTAGGAGTAGGAAAGATTAACAGAGAACCATCAGCTTGTTCCCAGAAACCTCTCTTTTCTTGCAGCTTAAAAAATTCATTGAGATGGATAATTTGAATGAAAATAAAACCAAAAACTAGTTAAGGAAAAGCAAATCCATCCCAATGAAGACCTCCAAAGAAAGAATTAAAAAATAAATCTTATTATCAGTCTGGTCATTACTTTTGGCTTCTACCCCACAAAAACATAGGATATGTTTCCTTCCAAATTCATAACTAAAGGTCTGGCTTAGCTTCCTTTCTCCTGCTGGCCAAGATGAGTAGGAATAATTAGTTGATCTTGATTTTGCTGCAGGCAGAGCAGATTAGAAGCCTCAGGCTCCCCTATAGTATTGTGTTAAGTTAGGAAAACCACTAAGAACATAAGAAAAATCACCATCTGTGTAAGCATTATGTGGTCCAAAGGGCCACATTTGAAAAAAAAATCAGCAGAGAAGAATTGTCTACTTGCTCAACTCATCCTGAGTTTTCTCTAGTAATTCCAGAGTTCTGAATTTCCCTATGGGAATGGACCACAGAATCATTAGATCACAGATTTAGCATTAGGAAAAGGTTATCAAATGTTATAGATGAGGAAAATGGGGCTCAGAAAAATTAAGTGACTCCCTCAAGATCTTATAGCTAGTAAGTTGCAGAATCTGGATTCCATCCCAAATCTACTGACTCCAAATCTAGTGTGCTTCCTTCCCATTATTCTGCCCTTGTTCCCCTAACTGCATTCCTCCAAGAGTAGCAAATGATAAAGATGGGATATGAATCCAATTTCTCTGACCCCAAATCTACCAAATTAATAAGGCACATAACTTCTCAATAGCAAAGGTACTAAAAGAAATTCTTGAACATGGAGCAAGAGTGAAAAAATTTGGCTTCTATGTCTATCTATGTTACTACATCTTTTAGGCTTGTTTCTTCATATACATAATGAAATGGCCAGGACAAACCCTTCTACCTCTACAAGGAATCCTATTTCCTCTAAGAGATTGCTTTTTATCATCTTCACTCTTTCACTTATTTTTCATCTCTTCCTGTTCCCTGGCTGCTTCTCGATCACTTAAACCTATGCTCATAGCTTTCTCAACTTCAAAAACCCTTCCCTGGATTATTCTATTCCTGCTATCATTTGTTGTTTATGTCTAAACTTCTTGAAATAATTGTCTAAAATAAGAGCGTCCACTCCATTGCCTGCCTTTTAAATTCTCTTATCTCTCCAAAATCTAGCTTCCTACCTCACTATTAAACAGAAATTATCAAAATTTACCAGTAATCTCTTAATTGCCATATCCAACGGTCTTTTCCTCAATCCTCATTCTTCTTGATCTTTCTTTAACATTGTCTGTCACCTTCTTCTCCTTGTTGTTCTATTTCCATTCTACCTATCTCATTCTTTTTTACTAGATCTTCATTGAGGACATGTCCATAATGATGAGTGTCCCATAGATCTTCTTCTCTATATATACTACTTCATTTGGTGACCTCATCAGCTATGGTGGATTTAATTATCACCTCTAACCTGAGGACTCCAAAATATATTTATCTAGCTTAGCTCACATTTCCAATTGCTTTTCAGGCAACTCAAACTGGATGTCCAGTAGACATTTGAAACTATCTTTTCTGCTAAACCATTTTCCTTTTCAAACTTCCTTATTACTCTTTTAAAATTTTTTTTTCCTGAAACAATTAGGGTTAAGTGACTTGCTCAGGGTCACACAGCTAGGAAGTGTAAGTGTCTGAGGTCAAATTTGAACACAAGTTCATCAGACTTCAGAGCTGTGCTACCTAGCTGCCCCACCCCTCCCCTGCCCCATTACTCTTGAGGGCAATACTATCCTCCAAGTTCCCTAGATTTGCAATTTAGGTGTCATCCTCAAATCACTCCAGCTTATCTTCTCCCACCTCACATTCAATAACATGCTGAAGATTATCAGTTTCATCTTTGCAGTGTTTCTCAAATATGCCCTCCTTTTCTCTTCTGATACTGCTACAACTCTAATATACCTTCTCTCATCTTCTCCATCTGGACTGTGCAATAGCCTGCCAATGGGCCTGTCTGTCCCAAGTCTCTCTCTACTCTCATCCATCCTCCACTTAGCCACCAGTGATTTTCCTAAAGTTCAGGTTTAAGCCTGTCATTCCTCTACTCAATAAACTCCATGGATCCCTATCACCTCCAGTATCAAAAACAACATTCTCTGTTGGGCTTCTAAAGTTCTTCGCTACTTAACTCTTGCCCCTCCTGATTTTATACCTTCTTTCATTTTATACTTTATATCTTACTAAATATTCTTTGATCCAGTTACTCTGATCACTTTGCTATTCCATGAGTAAAGCACGTCATTTCTTGAATTTTGGCATATTTTTCTGGCTCTCCCCATTCTTGTACTATTCTCTTTCCTCAGCTTTGCCTCTGGGCTTCCCTTACTTCCTTTTAGCTAAAACCCCACCTTATTTTGTTGTTGTACAGTAATTTTTCCAATTGCATCCAACTTTTTCTCATTCTCTCTCTGTTTCTATGCCTCTGTCTCTGTCTCTGTCTCTGTCTCTGTCTCTGTCTCTCTCTCTCTCTCTGTCTCTTTTTCTGTCTCTCTTTCTGTCTCTGTCTCTTTCTCTGTCTGTCTCTTTTAAATCCCATTTAGGATTTTCTTGGCAAAGATACCAGAGTGGTTTGCCATTTCCCTCTCCAGCTTATTTTATAGATAAGGAAACAGAGGCAAACTGGGTTAATTAACTTGCTAAAAGTCACACAGCTAGTAAGTTCTGAGGCTAGATTTATACTCAAGAATATGAGTTTTTCTGACTCCATGCTCCATGACACCTAAATATCCCCAAGTCACACCTTCTACAAGTAGCTTTCCCCCCTTAAGTATACTGCTTTTACTTGATGATTTCCTATTTATCCTGTATATAGTTTATATTTTTAATAATAGCTTTTTATTTTCAAAATATATGCAAAGATATTCATTCTTGCAAAACCCTGTTTCACATTTCTCTCTCTCCCTTCCTTCTATCCATCCCTTAGACAATAAGCAATCCAATATATATCAAACATGTAATTCTAGTATGCATATTTCCACATTTATCATGCTGCACAAGAAAAATTAGATGAAAAAGGAAAAAATGAAAAAGAGGGAAAAAAGCAAGCAAATAACAAAAAATAGTCCTCTCTCCATCACAAATCTATTGGAATTGTCCTGGATCATTTCGTTGTTGAAAACAGCTACATCCATCACAGTGGATTATTACATAATATTCTTGTTGCTGTGTACAATGTTTCTTTGTTCTACTCATTTTACTTAGAATCAATTCATGTAAGTCTCTTCAGGTCTTTCTTTAAATCATCCTGCACATCATTTCTTATAGAACAATAATATTCCATTACTTAATATATCATAACTGATTCAGCCATTCCCTAACTGAGGGGAATGCACTAAATTTTCAGTTCCTTGTTGCTACAAAAAGGGCTGCTACAAACATTTTTGCACATCTTTTATGATCTTGTTGGGATACAGACCCAGTAGTTTTGGATCAAAGGGTATGCACAGTTTGATAACTTTTTGAGCATAGTTCCAAATTGCTCTCCAGAATGGCTGGATGTGTTCACAACTCCACCAACAATGTATCAGTGTCCCAGTTTTCCCACATCCCCTTCAACATCTATCACTAACTTTTCCTGTCATCTCTATATCTTACTTTTTACATATTTATTAACATGTTCTCTCCCCATTAGAATGTGAGCTCCTTGTGGCAGGGACATTCTTTTGCCTTTCTTTGTAACCCCAACACTTAATGCAGGATCTGGCACATAGTAGGCACTTCATAAATGTTTATTGCCTGACTGACTGATCTTTAGGCCTATCTGACAGAAGTAATCCTCTGGACTTTACCACCATGCTTTCTTTATTCCAGCAGCCCCATTCTTGTATTGCATCTCTATTCTGAGGAAAGACCTAGATCAGCCATGTTTCACTTCTCCCTTTTCCTCTTACCTACTTTCTTTTAGCTGCCTTTTATAGTTTGCTTCCTCCTGTAGATTGTAAGCTCCTTGGTGATTCAGGAAAGTTCAAAAGGTCTTGTGATGAAGAGAGCCATCTGAACCCAGAGAGAGGACTGTGGGGTCTGGGTGTGCATCACAGCTTAGTACTTTCACTTTTGTTGTTGTTGTTTGCTTGTATTTTGGTTTTTGGTTTTTCATTTTTTCCCTTTTTGATTTGATTTTTCTTGTGCAGCATGATAATTGGGAAAATATCTTTAAAAGAATTGCACATGTTTAATTTATATTGGATTACTTTCCATTTAGGGGAGGGGGTGGAGGGAAGGAAGGGAAAAATTTGGAACACAAGGTTTTGCAAAGATGAATGTTGAAAATTATCTATGCATATGTTTTAAAAATAAAAAGCTTTAATTAAAAAAGAATGTAAAATCCACGAGGGCAGGAACTATCTTTTTCTTTGCTTGTATTTACATCCTCAGGATTTAACATAGTAATTGGCAAGTAGTTAAGTATTTAATATATGCTTGTTGATTTATTGACTTTACTTGTGCTATGTTTTGATTTCTAGAGATCAGTACAACATAAAATAAAGATATGGAAACAGAAATGATCAGGGAGCAAGATGTGGGGGATGGATGAAGTAGAATATAAAGGGACATTTGGCCCTTTGAGATAGATCTGGTCATAGTTGGCTTTATTTATCTCTCATACCACAGATTACAGAGATTTATTTGAATCATTCATAAAATGAGTCATGAATAATCTGTAGCCTGAGTGGGAGAAATTAGAAGCTCACAATGATATTTAGGACCTCTAGATTGGATAAAATGATTCCAGATTCTTTTTGATGCCGTCTCTGAATAAAAGATAGGAAAGAAAATTTAGTGCAGTGGGGAAAAAAAATCCCACTAGATTTGAACTCAGAGAATGAAGGCTCACATCTCTCATTTAGGTTACTTGGTGGTACATGTTGATAGCCTGTTTGAATTGGAAGCAAGATAGATCAGAGTTCAAATCATTCCTCAGACACTACTAGCTATGTTTCTCATGGAAAATTACTTAAACATTCAGTTAAAAAAACCTTAAAGTTAAAAAAAAACTTTTAGTTTTCTCATGTGTAAAATGATGATTTATTCCTACCTCACAGGTTTTGAGTAAGAATCAGATGAGATATTATTTGTAAGTAGTGTTCTGCAGAGTTAAAATATCAAGTAAATTGATATTATACATATAAAATATATATTATATTATATTATATATTAATATTGGCAATATTATTCAATTAACATAAATATCTTTGTGATATTGAAGAAGTCCCTTACCTCTCTGGACCTTGTTTTCCTCATCTAAATGAGGGAGGTTGAATTGGAATCTCTAAAAAGTGCCTGAAATTCTAAATCATGTGATTTTATGATATTCTGGATATGTCTTTTATGGCATTTCCAGGCAGGTGTACTGGTAGAGGTTTGGTGAGGGTATAAGGTATTGTCTACATGAGGGATCACAGGTTCTTAGGAATTAATCATATCAGGGATAGTATCTAGTCCAACACCTTCATTTTATAGATGAAGAAACTGAGACTCCCATAAGGATATTTATTTCAATAATCATTTAGTAAACTTGGTATAGTAGAGAGGACACTATATTTGGAGTTAATAAAGTCTTCATTCAAATCCTGCCTCAGGGACTTAAAAAGCTATGAGACTTCAGACAAGTTTTTAAAAAAAAAGTTTTCAGTGCCTCAGTTTGTTCAACTGAAAGATGAAAGTGTTAGACTTGATGATTTTTTAAGGTCCCATCTAGGTCTAAATTCATGGTCTTATGCTTCTTTATGTCAGCCACTGTGCTAGGTTTGGGGAATACAAAGGCAAAAATATGAGATAATCTTTAGCCTCAGGGAGTTTACATTCTATTGAGAAATTACTTAATTGTTCATGATCACATAAGTAAGAAGCAAGAAAATATTGACCAGAAAGATCTGGCACAGCAGATGAGATAATAGGAGTAAACAAACTGGGGCAATTCTCAAAATGTTCATTTTAAGAGTGAGTCATAAAATGATAAAATTCTAGGGTCAGTCCTATATATTTTTGAATAATGTATCTGATAAATGGAGGTGATGAGGCTTAGAAGGAACTCCTCTCTCTCTCTCTCTCTCTCTCTCTCTCTCTGAAATTGGAGTTAAGTAACTTGCCTAGGGTCGCACAGCTAGGATTAAGTGACTGAGAGCACATTTGAACTCAGGTCCGTCTGATTTCAGGGCTGGTGCTCTATCGATTGCACCACTTAGCTTCCTTCGCTGTCTTCTTTCTTACATTTGGTAGAATTCAGTTACTTCCATCCTTTCCACTCCGTCCAGCTCTCCATTCAGAGTGAGGGCAATGGATTCTCACTAAGGAGAAGTAGTTGGGTAACTAGCCCATTTTCTTGGTTATGGAACTATGAATTAAGCAGAATCAGTCAACCTTCTTGGATACCAAGGAGACCACAGGTATGTGATCTGAACCTCCAGGTCTGAGAGAGCTGACAGACAGGCAAGAAGACCTATTTTTGATGCAGGAGTCCTTTCTCCGACTGGGCAGTAGGTCATGTTCTCCTGACAGGATAAGACTGTATATTTTTTTGGTAGTTATCTCATGATGTGAGGCTATGGGGCTGAGAGTCCCTTATTCCTTGATGAAAGTGTATATATTTTTTGAGTCCAAGGAAGGGAAAGAAGGCAGGCTGAAACCTGCTGCATTTGCATAGCTCTCTCTGGGTTTCCCCTGCTGTTCCTAAACTAAGCCTTCAGTTCAGAAGACCTAATAGCTTTTCCCCTCCCTTCCTCACTAGGAGAGAAAGGGAGTTGAGTGAGTGGAATAGTGTGCCTTGGGGGACATTTTATGTACTTGAAAGCCAAGCTACTTGGTTGTTTTGTCTTTAGCTGGGCAACTTGAGTCATTTCATGGTTTTATAGGAACCTATAAAGTACCAGAAATTGAACCTCTCAGACTGGCCTCAATACCTTGCAGTTTCGAGGGACATAAGGCTCCCGACTCCTTGGTAGATTGTTGTTTTCAGATATTTCTTTGCTGTTGCTTTGCAACTGAGGGGTGTGTGTGTGTGTGTGTGATGGGGGAGGTGAAAACTTCATCAGAGAGGCAAGAACAAGCCGAAGCAATTCATGTTATTAGATACAAAGAAGTTGAGAAAACATTCCACCTACAGACATGTCCAATAACTTTTCAGGATCTTGACATTTTGAAAGTTGTGAGTGAAAAGAATTTATAAAGGGAGGGAGTCTTAAGAAAACAGGGTTGAGTAAAAATAGTCCTCCGAGGTCTCCCAATTAGAAAAAAAGAAAAATTCTTCCTCAGGCCATTGAGAAGACATTAAAGACCCTTTAGGGGAGGAAAGGTGATATGGCTTTCTAATAGTATACCTTCATGGAAAGGAGCAGAATATGAAAGTGGTAGGAATGGCACAGAATAGCATTGTCTATATATAATCCACATACCAGGAAATCTAAGAATCAGAGTGGGAAAACACAGGGGAAAAACATTTGAGTTAAAATAAGGGAAGGAAGAAATAGATTCATAGGATCATCCACTTTCAGCTGGACTTTAGAGGCCACCAAGTCCAATGCCTTCATGCTATATATGAAGTAACAGGCTCAAAGAGGTTAAATTACTTATCCAGTTTAACAGAGCTAGTAAGCTTGTGAGGGATAATTTAAATTCAGTTTTCAACTACCCACTGCCCCACCTAGAAAATGATTTTATAGATTATCTTGAAAGAAATGGAATAGAAGAGGAATTCAGGAAATATTTCAAATCTGATAGTACATAAAACTATATAAAACCTCCTATTTAGTGTTGATCAGCCAATTAGTTTAAAACATTTATTATTGGTATGTAAAATAATAATCATTATATTATGTTGGGGATACAAAGGCAAAAATGAAATAATTTGTGCCCTCAAGGAGCTTGCTTACATTCTACTAGGGGGAATTTTATACACACACATATATAAATATGTATGTATATAAGTATAGACATAATATATATAAACTCTATTACATTATAACAGAATAATATATTCTATATAATCTTTTATATGTAGAAGTATCCAGATGCTTCTGTTATCTCACTGATTTTCATGTTTCATGTAGAATGCAACCCATCCATACCTGACTGGCATCTAGTGAGACTTTTATCTCTATTCTTTCATATAGTTGCTAAAGGGAATATGCTAAAAAGCCTCAGTTTCCTCATCTTGGTGATGGGTTTATCTTCTTGGAGTTTAATTGTATATGTAGTGATAGTGTTTCTCAATTACCTGGACATGTGCATATTTCTCTTTGCCCGAAGTAGAGCATCTAACAGCTTCTTGACTTCATTAATGATGATTCATCCTTCAAAATGTCAAGAAACCAATGAAGGGAACTTCTATTCTCAGCCCAATTCCAACCAACCAGGAGAAACTGATTGCAGGAGTACATGGAGTATGACACTTATGGGGTAGTGATTGCCTTATATTAGAGTTTGTGCTAGAAAAGAGAGGCAAGTTTGACAGTCTCTGATGTTCACTTTAGAATTTAAAGGAACAGATTTTGAAGGAATAAGACAAATAATAGATAGATTTTCCTGACTTAGAACTCTACAATGAAATGAAATATCACAGACCAGATGAGAAACTCTCAAGAATATTTTTCCATTAAAAAAAAACCCTATTTATTTTTTAACATTAAAAAAATTTTGAGTTCCAATTTCTTTCCCTTTTCTAGTCCCTCTCCTACCCTTTGAGAAGGTAAGCAGTATGATATTAATTTTACACGTGAAGTCATGCAAAACATATTTTCATATTAGCTGTTACCGAGAAAAATAATGAAAGTGAAAAAAAAAAGTATGTCTCAATCTGTATTAGTTCTTTCTCTGGATGTGGTTAGCATTTTTTTTGTCATGAGTTATTTGGAATTGCCTTGGACCAACAATAAAATTCTGTAAGAATACTGATTTTAATAAGGAAAGAGGAGAGACAAATGAAAACCATAGAATTTTGAGCTAGAAATGACCTTGTAGGTCACTTATCCTAATCTCCTCATTATTTATTTGAGTAAACCCATGGAGTTTTCATAACATGTCCTAGGCCATACAAATAGTAAGTATCAGTATCCAAATTTAAACACAAATCATAATTTCAAGTAATAGCTAGGTGGTGCAGTGGATAAAATGCCAGGCTGGGAATCAGGAAGGCTCATCTTCTTGAGTTCAAATCTTGCCTCAGACACTTACTAGTTATGTGACTTTGGACAAGTCATTTAGCCCTGTTTACCTCAATTTCCTCATCTATAAAATGAACTCGAGAAGAAATTGGCAAACTTTGTCAGTAAAACTCCAAAACGGAGTCATAGGTAGTTGGACACAACTGAAATGATTAACAATAATAATATCTGATTTCAAAACTACTTCTCATTTTCACTGTACTCAACTTTCTCAGGACTTATGGGAATGCACAGAGATCTCATCAACGAACTTAAAAATCTTAAAAAAATAACAAACTATGGAAGCAAGGATACAAGAAATGAACATAAAGTGAGGAAGAATCCTATAAAGATAATGTCAGAAATGCTATATCTCAGAAGAAAATGAAGCTAAGGAACCTAAGGAAAACAAAAAAAAATGATGCTTCTAAAAGTTATAGTAGGGAAAGCAGAAAACAGACAAAAGGATAAGACTACTGTTGGGGCAGATGATAATTGATGACTGAAAGAAATTAGGACTGCTCATTTTTTTTTTGTTTGTTTGTTTGAGGTAACTAGAGTTAAGTGACTTGCCCACGATCACGCAGCTAGGATGTGTGAAGTATATGACATCAGATTTGAATTCGGGTCCTCCTGACTTCAAGGCTGGTGCTCTATCCACTGCACCACCTAGCTACCCATAGGACTGTTCATTTTAAATTTTGCTTCCATTTTCTCTTTAAAGGAGAAAGAGGAAACAAAATTAAAAAAAAAAAAGAATAAGTAGGGAAATAGTAAAAGAGAACCTTCCTGCCTTTGATGAATTCAAGTTACCAGTCTCAGATAAATGCTTACCATCCACACAGTGTACTGTTATTATAGGATACTGAAAGCAATGCTAGGTGTGAGTTCTTAGCTTTTTAAAATAATCTTTGAAGAGACTGAAGAGAATAGAAGAACCCCCATTGGAGAAGAGCAGATGTCCCAATTTTTAAAAATGGTAAAAGAACAGTCTCTAAACTATCGGGTATCAAATTTAACTTTGAATCCAGGTAAACTGATAGAATTCAAAAGGATGGCTAATGATTATCTAGAATACATAACAATGATAACAAAGAGCCAGTATGGTTTTATCAATAGTAGACCAATATAATTTCCTTTTTAATCAGGGTTACTAGATTAGCAGATCAGTAGAATGCCAGAGCTATAGTTAACTTAGATTTCAGCAAATTATTTGAGAAAGTGTTCCATGATAATAATCTTTTGTAGAACAGTAATAGGAACTAGATCTTTGCTTAAACTTTGTCTACTCATAATCCTCTTTTGCTTGAGAAACTTTTATAAGACCATAGGCATATAGATACATCAAATAGATGTACAAATTAAACATTTACTGATAATAAATTATAATTTTGCAACTCCCATATTCAGTTAGGTGACTCCGTATGGGGCACAATCCATAGTTTAAGAAGTTTTGGACTAGGTAATAGCGCAGTTCAATAAAATCAGAACTGACTAACCTGGTAAAAGCATTTGCCTCAATTTCTTAAAGACCAGGATTCAAATCCTGTTTCTGACACATATTAGAGAAGTCATTTATCCTTGAGTTCTCTAAACAACTGCAGGGAAGATACTGACCTGCATTAGTAGAGAGAGTTTCCTCAACTGAGAGTTTCCAAAACCATTGAAATCACAGGTTCCATCTCTAACTCTATCCTATTAACTTGGAAGAAAACCTCTAATGGAATGCCTCAGGAATCTGTGTTTGATCCTGTGGTGCTTAATATTCTGCTCAATGACTTGAATAAAAACATTGATAATGAGCTTATCAAATTTCCAGATGGATAGTTAATATGTTGGATGACAGAAATAAAGATTCAAAAAGATCCTGGCAAGCTAGAATGTTAGACTACATCTAATAAATTAAACTGTAATAGGAATTAATGTGAAGTCACACACATGGGTTAAAAACTCAACCTAAAAAGTATAAATTAGGGAGGTTTATATGGCTGGTCAGTTGTTGATCTGGAAAAGATTTGGGGCTTTCAGAGACTTTTCAGACTCTTTCAGAGACTCAATATGAATCAATAGTGTGATATGAAAGCTAAAAAGGTAATGGAACCTTGGAGTTCATTGAGAAATCTGATGTCTAGGA
This sequence comes from Antechinus flavipes, assembly GCF_016432865.1. Lineage (NCBI taxonomy): Eukaryota > Metazoa > Chordata > Mammalia > Dasyuromorphia > Dasyuridae > Antechinus > Antechinus flavipes. The sequence goes on from NC_067401.1 coordinate 378,088,172, forward strand.
CTCAGATGGTAAGAAGCCTACTGTGTTCTGTCTTAGTCACATCATATCTATGTGAGCACTGGATATCATCCTATAGGATAGAGAATGATTAACTAACCAGAGAACTTCTGGAAGAGAAATCAGGATCTTGAAGGCTTTCAGGATTATGCCACATGAGAATAGATTCAACTGGGGATATTTAGCTTAGTGGATAGAAGATTTGGAGGCATAACAGCTGATCTCAAATACTTAAAGGCTTATGACAGAAGAGGTATTTAGATGCTC